>NC_064627.1:63934737-64534737 GCF_023864275.1 Schistocerca cancellata
AAGGTATAGGTTAATGTTAGTCAGGGCCATTCTTTTGTAGGGATTTTTGAAAGTCAGATTGCGTTGCGCTAAAAATATTGTATGTCAGTTTAAGCACAGTCTTGTATAATTTGTTCTAAGGGGACGTTTCATATAATTAGTTCGCAGCGTGTCGTCTTTTATTATTATTATTGTTATTATTATTATTATTATTAATATTTTTTGTCAGGGACCAGCTGAGAGTCAGCTCCAGGCAACAGAAATAAAATTCCCCCATTCTCGCCAATTTTTATATTTATATTGCTAGACTACATTGAAAGGGTACAGTACCGCCCGACATTGAAAATAGGTACAACATTCTTCGTTATTCTTGTCAGAACAACATATTTTTTGTAATAATAACTCAATTTCATTTAATACACCGAAGACGGATACCAGTGTAGGAAAGAAGGACAATTTATTTATTTAATTGATCACAAGTGCACTCCCACATCATAAATCCCTATATCCAATTTGGTGAGATCTGCGAAATGAATGAATGAATGGTCGTCTGCTAACCGCAGATAGTGAATATGCAATATATGATAATCTTTGAGACGGTCCTTTGGTCACCTTTGGTGGAATCAAAGAGATGAAGTGTATCTGAGTTTTGAGTGCCTATAATGTGGCTGACCAATACGGTAGCTAGGTGCTCCCACACCACGGCGAAGGTGCGAGATGACCTGAAGAACGGCCATGTTTCAGCACTCTGGCGCTGGATCTTGTGTTAGTAAGACCTGTCTTAGGTGTGCTCCGTATAGACAATAGAGTGGAGAAAATGGTATGCATGTGAAATACTTAAGAGTAGTTTGGAATAATTATTTATCTATTTCAGGAACTTTTTGGGGGAGAATTAAATTACAGGCAGGTAATATTATGGGGATCGTAGTAATCTTCGGAAGTGACCAACGGTCACAGTGAAACCACGTGTAGCAATAAGTTGAAATACTTGCGAGGGCTAGTGCCAAGTTGAAATACTTGCGAGTGCTAGTACTAAGTTGAAATACTTCCGAGTGCTAAAGTTAAGCTGAATTACTGGCGTGTATAGTGTAAGTTGGAAATATTTAAGAAATGGCGTGAGCAGGACTTGAAATTAGAGATGAGCACTTCCACGTGGTGAGTACTGTATGAGTCTCAATCCGGGTATGAGACAAAGGACAAAGAGAAGTGCTCGTCCAAGGTATCAGTTGAGGACTCGCGTGTGTGACGAATATGATCTTAGTATTACTTTGCGTGTTATGTTTCCGTGTGACGCTGGACTCAAACTCTAATACTCTGAGAGAGAAGCAACGTGAGCCAGCCGTCTATCAAAACGCCACTTGGCTTGCATTGCACAGGAAGACGTGCATATATCCTCCAGAGTTCGTAGTAGGAAAGAAAAGTTACGAAGTGGGGCAGTGTCGTGTGAAACTGGGATGAATACTAATTGAAGCGGGAAAGCTGAAAGTGAAGTGATTCTAACGTTGTGACTATTCTTTGTGGTGTATTGTATGTTGCCAGTGTGATGTACACTCCTGGAAATGGAAAAAAGAACACATTGACACCGGTGTGTCAGACCCACCATACTTGCTCCGGACACTGCGAGAGGGCTGTACAAGCAATGATCACACGCACGGCACAGCGGACACACCAGGAACCGCGGTGTTGGCCGTCGAATGGCGCTAGCTGCGCAGCATTTGTGCACCGCCGCCGTCAGTGTCAGCCAGTTTGCCGTGGCATACGGAGCTCCATCGCAGTCTTTAACACTGGTAGCATGCCGCGACAGCGTGGACGTGGACCGTATGTGCAGTTGACGGACTTTGAGCGAGGGCGTATAGTGGGCATGCGGGAGGCCGGGTGGACGTACCGCCGAATTGCTCAACACGTGGGGCGTGAGGTCTCCACAGTACATCGATGTTGTCGCCAGTGGTCGGCGGAAGGTGCACGTGCCCGTCGACCTGGGACCGGACCGCAGCGACGCACGGATGCACGCCAAGACCGTAGGATCCTACGCAGTGCCGTAGGGGACCGCACCGCCACTTCCCAGCAAATTAGGGACAATGTTGCTCCTGGGGTATCGGCGAGGACCATTCGCAACCGTCTCCATGAAGCTGGGCTACGGTCCCGCACACCGTTAGGCCGTCTTCCGCTCACGCCCCAACATCGTGCAGCCCGCCTCCAGTGGTGTCGCGACAGGCGTGAATGGAGGGACGAATGGATACATGTCAACTTCAGCGATGAGAGTCGCTTCTGCCTTGGTGCCAATGATGGTCGTATGCGTGTTTGGCGCCGTGCAGGTGAGCGCCACAATCAGGACTGCATACGACCGAGGCACACAGGGCCAACACCCGGCATCATGGTGTGGGGAGCGATCTCCTACACTGGCCGTACACCACTGGTGATCGTCGAGGGGACACTGAATAGTGCACGGTACATCCAAACCGTCATCGAACCCATCGTTCTACCATTCCTAGACCGGCGAGGGAACTTGCTGTTCCAACAGGACAATGCACGTCCGCATGTATCCCGTGCTAC
The DNA here is from genome assembly GCF_023864275.1 of Schistocerca cancellata. Taxonomy (NCBI): domain Eukaryota; kingdom Metazoa; phylum Arthropoda; class Insecta; order Orthoptera; family Acrididae; genus Schistocerca; species Schistocerca cancellata. The sequence continues at coordinate 63,937,270 of NC_064627.1, forward strand.
CCTGGCCAGCAAGATCTCCGGATCTGTCCCCCATTGAGCATGTTTGGGACTGGATGAAGCGTCGTCTCACGCGGTCTGCACGTCCAGAACGAACGCTGGTCCAACTGAGGTGCCAGGTGGAAATGGCATGGCAAGCCGTTCCACAGGACTACATCCAGCATCTCTACGATCGTCTCCATGGGAGAATAGCAAGTTGCATTGCTGCGAAAGGTGGATATACACTGTACTAGTGCCGACATTGTGCATGCTCTGATGCCTGTGTCTATGTGCCTGTGGTTCTGTCAGTGTGATCATGTGATGTATCTGACCCCAGGAATGTGTCAATAAAGTTTCCCCTTCCTGGGACAATGAATTCACGTTGTTCTTATTTCAATTTCCAGGAGTGTATTTCATGTAATTTAAGTATGTGTGGTTTGCATGGGAGGAGTAGCAAGATAGGTTCAGAGGCAGTGGATTATGCATGTTCCTTTTTGTACCGCTCGGTCTGGAGGAAATTTTCGTGATGATGGGTGTGAGAGTCGAAGTGTGAGATATAGCAAAAGATCCACCATCCTATCCAGAAAGTGCACTGTAGCGTTAGATAATTACGAGACCATAAGATAGAGACTCACCAATGTAAAGCCAAGCCCACTGGGCGGAGTTTCTCATGTGTAATTATTGTATAAAAATGTAATAATAGAATAATAGAATTTATCGGAATAAAAAAAAATATAGTGAAAAGAAAAAGATTGGTGGCCTTGTTCTTCGAATAGTGTGTAGTCATGATATCAAGAATTTATCATGTGTGCGCCATTCACATTCAGTGCGATGGCCACGTGTTGATCAAAGCCGTTGGGTAAGAAAGAAAATGTGGTATCGCCAGGGCGTAGTGAACAATCAGAGTTGTGTAGTCAAATGTGTGTTATCCGTTTCCGTGGCGTAATATTCAAGCAAGAGAATAATTTGTAGCTTAATTGTGAGTACTAGAGCTCATAATCAGTCATGGATGTTACTCGATAAATAAGAATAAATCCACTCGCTTGGCAGACCACTGATCTTGTAGGCCTGAGTGCTTGATGCCACAGTATGAGCAAGGCATGTGGATGCCTCTCAACATTTACATTTACAGGTTTTCTCAGTAAAAATTACTGATTATTTCTCCTCAAGAATGCCTCTGTGGTACGGGTACAGAAGATACTGTTACAGAGAAATCCAACAAAGTATTACACCGAGGCGACAAGCCATGACATAGCGTGGGATAGCGATATGGCCTTACACAGATGGCGGCAGTATCGCGTACAGGAACTGTAGAAGGGCAGTGAATTGTCGGAGATGTCATTTGTATTCAAGTGACTCATGTGAAAAGGACTCCTACGTGACTATGGAGCACGATGGCAATTAGCACACTATGAAAGTCGAATGGTAGTTGCAGCTAGATGCATGGGACTGCCATTTCAGAAATTGTTAGGGAATACAATATTCCGAGATCCACAGTGTCAAGAGTGTGCCGATAATACTGTGCCGAGAATACTGAATTTCAGGCATTATCTCTAACCACGAGGAACGCAATGTCCGATGGCCTACACTTGGCGACAGAGAGCAGTACCGTTTGCGTAGAGTTGTAAGTGTCAACAGGCAAACAACACTGCCCGAAATCAATGTGGCGGGTACGATGGACGTATTCGTTAGGACTGTGCAGCGAAATCTGGCGTTAATGGGCTACGGTACCATACCACTGACGCGAGTGCCTTTGCTAACAGGACGACAGCGTCTGCAGCGCATCTCCTGGGCTCGTGACCACATCGGTTGGACTCTAGACAACTAAAAATCCGTGGTGTGGTCATATGAGTCCCGATTTCAGTTTGTAAGAGCTGATAGTTGAGTTAGAATGTGGCGCAGATCCCACGAAGCCATGGACCCAAGTTGTCAATAAAGCACTGTGAGAGCTGGTGGTAGATATATAAGCGTGATTACATGGAATGGACTGGGTTCTCTTGTCAACTGAACCGACTATTGACTGTGCGAGGTGCCGGGGCAAGCAGTGTATTTAACACTAAATTCTTCTAGAATCTCCATATGTAAATGATGCTCTAAGCCCCACCTATTCTAACTCCGACTTTTGCTGTTCCACATGGATTAAAAAATATACACGAACTGACTGTAATCAACCCTGCAAGTGGAGTAGAAAAGAGTTTGGCACCTGCAATAATTTAATGTGATAAATAAGTTAAATAAAGGAAGGTTTCATTAACGTAGTGAGAAATGATGGGTTGCTCTACCGATTAACACAATAAAAAGTTCTGTCCAAAATGACAAAAGATTTATTAAGACTAAACACAAAATAATAAACAAAAACACATGAAACATTTATAATACATCAAATTGGCTCAAATTGAATACTCAAACAAACGCTATGAAGGTGAAGTTGTCCCTAAACTAGATTGTGAGGTTTAAGATGAAGTGGTATGTGGAGCCAATTCCTTGCCACTCAAATCTTAAGAGAGACACACAGCTAACCCAACATTAATTGCTGCTACTCAAGACAGAACAAAGTTAGAAAAAGACGAACAGGCGCGCTCTGCTGAGCTCTGATTATCACCTAGGAAAATCCCTATCTGCCGGTGCTGCGGACATACATTACCAAACTGTCTTCTTAACTGCCAGAACACGATCTGGCGTACCGGAGGCGATGGCTGGTTGCTTCGACGTCCTCGACCGAAAGGCGAGAGCCGACTACCTAGAGCAACCGTACAGGCCGAACACACAACATTCCCGCCCCCACGACAGTGGCCGTGGTTAAACGTTCCAATCAGCAACTCGAAAACCGGCGGAAAATTCCACTCCATTGCCGGAACACTACCATTCCACCAATGGAGATTCTTGGCGCCAATTTCTGCGCTGATTTTGCTACGTCATGGAGCTATGCCCGGAGCAAGCCAATCACAGTTACTATTTTGCAGAAAGCGCGGGAATTTTCCCGCCACAACTGCCTGGGTACACAAGTCATTCCCACGCCTCGCTGGTAGCCCGCCAGAAAGTGTTTTCGCTAAGTTTCTGCGAAGTAACGGAACCTCTAGCCCAGCCGCTACTTCAGACCCCTTCGGGCGTGTCTTTTGACAATGTCGGCGTCTGCAAAGCATTCACTCGACTTCCTCACACCCGTCGGCTTAACGCTTTCCAGATCAGCAGAGCCCGCCTGTCACCGGACCACCCGGGTGACGATAGACGCTGCGTGGGAAGTCCGCGTGTGAAGGAATAGCGACTTTTCACTGCATGCAATTAGAGAGGAAAATCGTAAGATAGAAATATGAGAGGGGGCTCATGCCACCTCTCAACTGGAAATTGTTACGTTCGGCTGCTTGGAGACCATTTGCAGCTATTCTTGAACTTCATGTTCCCAAACAGTGACGTCATGTCACCGGGCCACAATTGTTCGCAAGTGGTTTGAACATTCTGAACAATTCGAGCGAATTATTTAGCTATCCAGATCGTCCGACATGCATTCTATTGAACATTTGTGGGAGACAGCCGAGAAGTCAGTTCGTGCACAACGTCATTCCCCTTCAACACTTTTGGAACTGTGGACGGCTGCAGAGGCATCATGGTTCATTATTTCTGTGAGGGACTTCCAGTGACTTGTTGAGTCCCTACCACATCGGGTTGCTGCAGTACGCAAGGCAAAAGAAGGTACGACACGGTATTAGAAGGTACCTATTATTGTCTAACTCAGATTGATTATTGATTACAGATTTCATAAGTGCATAAATGTATGGTGCCAACGGCCTTGCCGCAGTGGTAACACCGGTTCCCGTCAGATCACCGAAGCTATGCGCTGTCGGGCTGGACTAGCACTTGGATGGGTGACCATCCGGTCTGCCCAAGCGCTGTTGGCAAGCGGGGTGCACTCAGCCGTTGTGAGGCAAACTGAGGAGCTACTTGACTGAGAAGTAGCGGCTCCGGTCTCGTGAACTGACGTACGGCCGGGAGAGCAGTGTGCTGACCACATGGTCGTCCGTATACGCAGCGAGTGATGCGTGTGGGCTGAGGTGGCCACGGCGGCCTGTCGGTACCGTTGGGCCTTCATAGCCTGCTCGGTAGGAGTTAAGTTATAAATGTACTGTGACGCTGCAGTTAATACGCCCAGGTACTTACCGAGATGCCTTCAAGATATATGTGTATGAACTTCACACATAATTACCTTATTTGGACAACGAATATGTTTTGCCTACGTGAGTAGTTACCCCAAAGTATTATCCCATAAGGCATTATTGCATGAAAATGTGCACTACATGTTAAATTACTGGCTTCTGTATTATCAAAGATGGCAGTTACTTTTATGGCAAAAGTACGTGAAACGAAACGTTTTGGTATCCGAGGTTAATATGATGTGGAATGTTTTTGATTGTACTGGATGATTTCTTTTTAAGTTTAAAGCTCGCCTACTTGTGCAGAACCTGTCAGTGACTTTCACAAAATATCATATCTGTTTTCTATTCGTCTTTGCTCAGCGTCAGAATTGTACTTGTATCATCTGGAAAAAGCACTACGTCGTCCTCCTGACGGAAATAAAATGACAGGTATTAACATAAGAAAGGACAGTAATGGACCAATAATCGAACCCCGTCGGACTCACCATGCAGGTGATGCGACGTCCCTCTTTGTATGACTCGAACAGCATCCGATAACTTTCTGCATTCTAACAAGTTTGTTTGCGTGACCATCCTCCGCAGCAACCATAGAAATACTTGTTTTGTAAATAAAACCGCCTTTTCCTGCAACAGGTGGTTTTATTCACAAAACAAGTATTTCCGCATTCTGTTTCTTAAGTAAGGACTAACCCTGTGCTGAATACGAATTCCATGAAAATTTAACTTAACTGATACCTTCGATAAGTCGCAGAACAACTGAATCGATGATATTTTATCTTTTAAAGACAGAATGGGAAAAGATCAAGAAGAAGGCATCGTAATAACTGGGAGAATTATGAGAGCGTGCTGAAAAGCAATGCCTTCGAATTTTTTCCTGAAATCTCTTTAAACTTTTTTCATAAAATAAGTTATTAATATCCTAAATCTATACTCTTCATGTCTACATAACTGTAGCCCTTTGTCGCTAAAGCGCTCCGAATTGTAGCGTGTAACATGCCGGTGTTTAAGTAATTACATGGTAACAGTTATTGAACTATATGAAAAAAACGTAAACTAGTTACAAACTACGGCGTGCATAGACTTTATTCAACATGTAAACTTAACTGCAGATATTTTGATTTAGATTATGAGATATTTGATATGCCTGCCATCATTGGCGATAATGTTGCGCAGACGAATAGCGAAATTATGTATGACCCGCTGAAATGTCGGAATATCGATGCTGTCGATGACCTCCTGCATGGTTGTTTTCAGCTCAGCAATGGTTTTGCGTTTACTGCTGTACACCTTGTCTTTAATATAGCCCCACAAAAAGGAGTCATATGTGTTCATATCCGGAGAATATGGCGGCCAATCGAGGTTTATGCCAGTGACCTCTGGGTACCACAGAGCCAGAATGCTGTCCTCATACTTCTCCTCCAGGACATCAGTGAACCATGATTTATTTTCAAAGAATATTCTTAGGAATTTGTTTTATTTACTAGCGAGTCATCAAGAACATTAACACATTTAATCACACTATGTAAGCGTGGAAGTATTTGCTAGTGAGTAACTGATGAAATCATAACCAAATTCCTTTTAACAAATGGGAATTTTATTCACTTTAATAGTGCCTAAACGAATTTTTTTTAAAGTAACAGATTTAAAATTATAATCAGAAAGCACCCTCTAAACATCAAAGTCACAATTTATTCAGAGGCAGAAGGAAACAAGTTCTGACTGTATGAGCTTTCAGGCAGAGAATCTTGCCGCTCCCTTTTGACACGGCCGTAGTTGTGACCGCTCACCACAGCCTCTGAAAGACTACACTGGTGCAAATCTGAAACACATCAGATAACTTTAAACTAAGAGTTTTAACAATTTACACAAGCACACTAAACTATGCACCCCCCGTAGGAGGGATGGAAATGGTACAAAACACTAACAATTAAAATATTAACCTTGCCACCGAAGGTGCAATTTGATTTTAAGTTCTAAGAAAAGTCTTACGGTGAAAGGGTGGCAACTTTATATGCTAAAATGATCATTTAAATGAAAGCCCATGACATGCAATCTTATATAAAATTCTACAAGGTTGGCCAAACAATAGTTAAGATGCGCCACAGTACACAGATACCGCCTCTCAAGATCATAGGCAATAATATCAAAGTTTCCAAAGATCAAAACATATTTCAGGTACTAGGCCGATACATTCCAAGCAATAAATTCTTTAACACACCAAATCCGACAAACATGACAGAGGCAGCTACTAACGTACGGTAGATTGATAGGGAGATTACCGAACAACCCGAACCGCAGGTTGCTCTAACCCGCCCCTACTCCACAAGGGAAAAACGGACCACCCAATTTATAAACAACCACCTTCCCGCGGGTGGGCAAACGGAGAAGAATGGTGGGACGACCCCAAAAGGAAAACTGTCGGTGACCTCACCAAGAAAACAACTAGAATTTAGCAAGAGTAAATCAAAAAACATACCACCACTCACTTAACTTCTAATAAACTGCGATTTCTCGAGAAGATCTGGCGCACCACCCCCAAATCGCTCTCCCGAACCGTCCGCTGCCAGCCGCTTCAACGGACGCAGGAAGGCGCGCCGATCTCCGTCTCACGGCGTCGCAGCTCACACCGGCCAGACTGATGTCGTGGTTGACTCCCGTTGCTCTCGTGTCGACCGCGAAGTCACTACCCCTCGCTATACGCTACGGTCCACTGTACTCACGTGGCGACCTCACGTGCGCCGACGCCCAAATTGGACAAGTCGTCTTGTGTCTCAGTGCGCGACCGACCAATCGATCGATCCAACGGCCAATGAACATTGCCTAAGCAAACTCGAGCAGACTGACGGCCTAACCTGCAGACTCAGATGCAGGAACTAAGCCCCGACCGGCTGACCACTCGCTGAGTTCTCTTACTGGTGGAGTGGAAAGACTCTCATTTTGCCGGGCTTTAAAGGTTGACCCGAACGACAGACATATTAGCACTGCAACCGTCAGACATACTCTAACTGCCTAACAAATGCGGACGAGAGACAGACTAGCAAGCTGGGAACGAGAGACTGACCCAGACTCTCTGACTGGCGAGCTCATAGCGTAGTTTAAATGCACGTGAACAGGCAACCTTTGCCCTTTCCCACCAGAGGGAGACACCAAAGCTGCGATCGCCACAGCGGCGCCACCGCCAGAAACGGAGGGCGACTGCTTCACACTACGCACTGCTGCGCGCTCTTCAAAACAGCAATTTTTACCACGGCTCAATCAGACACTCTCCTGCTTCGATGGGGTAGAGTTCCGTCTTGCTCGAGCCACATCTTGTCGAAATCAGGGTCACTTTAGGTAATGGGAATGAAGTCAGCTTCCAAAACCTTCACGTACCGTACGGTAGTCACCATGCCATGAAGGAATATCGCACCGATTATTCCATGGCTGAACATCGCCCACCACTAGTAATCGTTGAGGGTGAAGAGACTTCTCGATCGCGAAATTCGGATTCTCAGCCCCACAAATGGGCCAATTTTGGTTACTGACGAAGCAATCCAAATGAAAGTGGTCTTCGTCGCTAAACCAAACCACATTAATTGCCATGATGCTCCGCAGCCAGCCGTGCCGTTTGAACGTCTTATCGTAAACGATTCAGAAGTTATGACGATTTTGGATTGAGTTGTTTTGGGGAGGACACCAGACAGAGTGGTCATCGGTCTCATTGGATTAGGGAAGGACGGGGAAGGATGTCCGCTGTGCCCTTTCAAAGGAACCATCCTATCATTTGCCTGGAGGGACTAAGGGAAATCACGGAAAACCGAAATTAGGAAGGCCGGACGCGGGATTGAACCGTCGTCCTCCCAAATGCGAGTCCTGTGTGCTAATAACTGCGCCACCTCGCACGGTATGACGATTTTATTCCATACAGTTCAATAATTGCCATCCTGTGTGTAGTTGCGTGAGACACAGCGCGCTGTGATAGAGTTGTGAATTCGAAGATGGTTCAAATGGCTCTGAGCACTATGGGACTTAACATCTTAGGTCATCAGTCCCCTAGAACTTAGAACTACTTAAACCTAACTAACCTAAGGACATCACACACATCCATGCCCGAGGCAGGATTCGAACCTGCGACCGTAATGGTCACGCGGTTCCAAACTGAAGCGCTTAGAACCGCACGGCCACACTGGCCGGCTTGAATTCGAAGAGCTCGTTCACAAAAGAGGAACCACATTCTACAGCATGAGAACGCCTGACCACCCACGCGTGCTGCGACATCTGCAACAATCCGACGCCTTGGGTTCACTGTCATCGATCATCCTCCGTACCGTCCCCACTTGGCCCCATCCGATTTTCATCCGTTTCCAAATCTTAAAGAACCATGGACCTTGCCGTTGGTGGGGAGGCTTGCGTGCCTCAGCGATACAGATGGCCGTACCGTAGGTGCAACCACAACGGAGGGGTATCTGTTGAGAGGCCAGACAAACATGTGGTTCCTGAAGAGGGGAGCAGCCTTTTCAGTAGTTGCAGGGGCAACAGTCTGGATGATTGACTGATCTGGCCTTGTAACATTAACCAAAACGGCCTTGCTGTGCTGGTACTGCGAACGGCTGAAAGCAAGGGGAAACTACAGCCGTAATTTTTCCCGAGGAGATGCAGCTCTACTGTATGATTAAATGATGATGGCGTCCTCTTGGGTAAAATATTCCGGAGGTAAAATAGTCCCCCATTCGGATCTCCGGGCGGGGACTACTCAAGAGGACGTCGTTATCAGGAGAAAGAAAACTGGCATTCTACGGATCGGAGCGTGGAATGTCAGATCCCTTAATCGGGCAGGTAGGTTAGAAAATTTAAAAAGGGAGATGGATAGGTTAAAGTTAGATATAGTGGGAATTAGTGAAGTTCGGTGGCAGGAGGAACAAGACTTTTGGTCAGGTGATTACAGGGTTATAAATACAAAATCAAATAGGGGTAATGCAGGAGTAGGTTTAATAATGAATAAAAAATAGGAGTGCGGGTTAGCTACTACAAACAGCATAGTGAACGCATTATTGTGGCCAAGATAGACACAAAGCCCATGCCTACTACAGTAGTACAAGTTTATATGCCAACTAGCTCTGCAGATGATGAAGAAATAGATGAAATGTATGACGAGATAAAAGAAATTATTCAGGTAGTGAAGGGAGACGAAAATTTAATAGTCATGGGTGACTGGAATTCGTCAGTAGGAAAAGGGAGAGAAGGAAACATAGTAGGTGAATATGGATTGGGGGGAAGGAATGAAAGAGGAAGCCGCCTTGTAGAATTTTGCACAGAGCATAACTTAATCATAGCTAACACTTGGTTCAAGAATCATGAAAGGAGGCTGTATACATGGAAGAAGCCTGGAGATACTGACAGGTTTCAGATAGATTATATAATGGTAAGACAGAGATTTAGGAACCAGGTTTTAAATTGTAAGACATTTCCTGGGGCAGATGTAGATTCTGACCACAATCTATTGGTTATGAACTGCAGATTGAAACTGAAGAAACTGCAAAAAGGTGGGAATTTAAGGAGATGGGACCTGGATAAACTGAAAGAACCAGAGGTTGTAGAGAGTTTCAGGGAGAGCATTAGGGAACAATTGACAGGAATGGGGGAAAGAAATACAGTAGAAGAAGAATGGGTAGCTCTGAGGGATGAAGTGGTGAAGGCAGCAGACGATCAAGTAGGTAAAAAGACGCGGGCTAATAGAAATCCTTGGGTAACAGAAGAAATATTGAATTTAATTGATGAAAGGAGAAAATATAAAAATGCAGTAAATGAAGCAGGCGAAAAGGAATACAAACGTCTCAAAAATGAAATCGACAGGAAGTGCAAAATGGCTAAGCAGGGATGGCTAGAGGACAAATGTAAGGATGTAGAGGCTTGTCTCACTAGGGGTAAGATAGATACTGCCTACAGGAAAATTAAAGAGACCTTTGGAGAGAAGAGAACCACTTGTATGAATATCAAGAGCTCAGATGGCAACCCAGTTCTAAGCAAAGAAGGGAAAGCAGAAAGGTGGAAGGAGTATATAGAGGGTTTATACAAGGGCGATGTACTTGAGGACAATATTATGGAAATGGAAGAGGATGTAAATGAAGACGAAATGGGAGATAAGATACTGCGTGAAGAGTTTGACAGAGCACTGAAAGAGCTGAGTCAAAACAAGGCCCCGGGAGTAGACAACATTCCATTAGAACTACTGATGGCCTCGGGAGAGCCAGTCATGACAAAACTCTACCATCTGGTGAGCACGATGTATGAGACAGGCGAAATACCCTCAGACTTCAAGAAGAATATAATAATTCCAATCCCAAAGAAAGCAGGTGTTGACAGATGTGAAAATTACCGAACAATCAGTTTAATAAGTCACAGCTGCAAAATACTTACGCGAATTCTTTACAGACGAATGGAAAAACTGGTAGAAGCCGACCTCGGGGAAGATCAGTTTGGATTCCGTAGAAATACTGGAACACGTGAGGCAATACTGACCTTACGACTTATCTTGGAAGAAAGATTAAGAAAAGGCAAACCTACGTTTCTAGCATTTGTAGACTTAGAGAAAGCTTTTGACAATGTTGACTGGAATACTCTGTTTCAAATTCTGAAGGTGGCAGGGGTAAAATACAGGGAGCGAAAGGCTATTTACAATTTGTACAGAAACCAGATGGCAGTTATAAGAGTCGAGGGGCATGAAAGGGAAGCAGTGGTTGGGAAAGGAGTGAGACAGGGTTGTAGCCTCTCCCCGATGTTATTCAATCTGTATATTGAGCAAGCAGTAAAGGAAACAAAAGAAAATTTCGGAGTAGGTATTAAAATTCATGGAGAAGAAGTAAAAACTTTGAGGTTCGCCGATGACATTGTAATTCTGTCAGAGACAGCAAAGGACTTGGAAGAGCAGTTGAACGGAATGGACAGTGTCTTGAAAGGAGGATATAAGATGAACATCAACAAAAGCAAAACGAGGATAATGGAATGTAGTCACATTAAGTCGGGTGATGCTGAGGGAATTAGATTAGGAAATGAGACACTTAAAGTAGTAAAGGAGTTTTGCTATTTAGGGAGTAAAATAACCGATGATGGTCGAAGTAGAGAGGATATAAAATGTAGACTGGCAATGGCAAGGAAAGCGTTTCTCAAGAAGAGAAATTTGTTAACATCGAATATAGATTTAGGTGTCAGTAAGTCGTTTCTGAAAGTATTTGTATGGAGTGTAGCCATGTATGGAAATGAGACATGGACGATAACTAGTTTGGACAAGAAGAGAATAGAAGCTTTCGAAATGTGCTGCTACAGAAGAATGCTGAAGATAAGGTGGGTAGATCACGTAACTAATGAGGAGGTATTGAATAGGATTGGGGAGAAGAGAAGTTTGTGGCACAACTTGACTAGAAGAAGGGATCGATTGGTAGGACATGTTCTGAGGCATCGAGGGATTACAAATTTAGCATTGGAGGGCAGCGTGGAGGGTAAAAATCGTAGAGGGAGACCAAGAGATCAATACACTAAGCAGATTCAGAAGGATGTAGGTTGCAGTAGGTACTGGGAGATGAAGAAGCTTGCACAGGATAGGGTAGCATGGAGAGCTGCATCAAACCAGCCTCAGGACTGAAGACCACAACAACAACAAAGAACACCTTCGAAGACTTCACTTTCATAGTGGTGAAGCAGTAGAAGCAGAGGCAAAGTTGTGGCTCGATCAACAGGATTAAACATGATTCAGTGACGGTATCAACAAACTGGTCTGTCGTTGGTTGGTTGGTTGGTTGATTTGGGGGAGGGTCAAACAGCGAGGCCATCGGTCGTATCGGATTAGGGAAAGGTGGGGAAGGAAGTCGGCTGTGCCTTCTCAAAGGAACCATCACTGCATTTTCCTGAAGCGATTTAGGGAAATCACGGAAAAGCTAAATGAGGATCTCCGGACGCGGATTTGAACCGTCGTCCTCCCGAATGCGAGTCCAGTGCACTAACCACTGCGGCACCTCACTCGGTCTGTTTTTGGGAGAGATGCGTTCGTCGCCAGGGTGACTATGTTGGGAAATAGATATGCAGACATGAAAAATAAAATTGTAGAATATTAATATAACCTTTAAAATTGTTCACGTAAAAAAATTGGGAGGTATTACTTTTCGGCAAGGCCTCACTCATGAAGAACAACAGTGGGTGGATAAAGAAATATGATCGAGTCACACCTGCACCTAGTACGAAGAAATGACGACGAAGACGATGGACTCAGCCGCCAAGAAAACTAGAACGCTCTACGGGCAGCAACCGAGCGAGGCAGCTCGAAAGATTGGGAAATATTAGGGATAAGCGTCGTGCTCCGTCAAGCGTAAAGACTCAATGAAGCAGGCCGCACGTCGAGAGTGGGCGAGACTGGGTGACGGAGGGAGGAAGGGAAGGGGGGGGAGGGGGCAGGTAACAGGCCGGTAGCTGGCCGGGTTCGTCGAACCCTGCGCGGAGCGTGCCTTGGCGGCCCGCTCCTCTGACGTAACGTGGCGCCCCACCTCCACAAACTGCACGACGCCCACGCGCCTTGCCAAGTGAGAAGCCCGCCGCCGCATTGTGCAATACCACCTCCTACCCCCCCCCCCCCCCTCCTCTTCACCACCACCTTACCTCACCTCGGCGCGTAATGAGCGGCAGTATTGTTCCCAGGACGCGGTACCTGCAATCGCCCAGATGAGGTCGCCGGTCGTTGCCGCCAGCGCTCAGAGGTTACCGTGGGGACTCTGCGATTGTCTTCTTTAACCCTACAGACAGTAGCGCCATCCATCGCAGTATGTCATCTCCGCCTGCTCTTGGCTTTCCATCCCTCGATTTAGCCACCTAGATAAAGATACATTCTGCTACCTCTTCCTGCCCTCACCGATATATCCATCTCAAATTAAATGTGTCATTAGCCTAACTATAAAAGTTTAACTCTATGACACATTGGATGTTTTTAAACAGGAATTAAGGGCCCCTCTGAGAGTCTCTAAGATCCGGAATCTGTTGATAGGCTTAGACAACTGCAGGGATATAAACGTCGGAAGACTGACAATAACGAAAAATTACACAAAAACTCTGCTGTAACGCGCAAAGATTACGGTGAACACTGTAAAGAAACGACAAAACAAAGTACATCAAAACACTTAAAGAGGAAAGGTTTAACTACTACAGCAAAACGCCTATCTATAACATACAGAGTGTTTGTATCCATTTGGGACAACTAAATATCTCGAAAACGACGCATCGTATGAAAAAAATGTTCTAAGTGAAAAATTAATATTGCCAAAGGAGATACCTATCTGTGCTGCAACTGGCCACCTCCTAACCTTCTCTCCAGCGTGGGCGAGGTCAACTATATTGTTGTGTCCTGCCCACTCATCTAATTTGGGATGTCTACGAAACTTGCTTCTCGCCTCTCTACACAACAATTCGAGCAAATCCAATTAAAGAATTTTTATTACAGTAAGATAAATGAATATACATTGAGAATTTACAATGATGTATCGCGATCGATGGCCTACAGACACAATAAGAAATCTCATCAGTATAGACAATCCCTAATACAAGTGAAGTTATACAGTTGCCAAGTCGCTGCAGTAGAGCTCATAGCATTGGGGCCCGCTCAGGCGGCCCGGCGCTTACGTTCTCTTCACCTGGTAGCCGCTGCTCTCTCTGTGTCGTCCTAGAGAGGGGTCGGTCAGCTTACTGTAGGCTGACGTCTTCTCCACAGCCCTCTCTCCTCTATCGTACCCACCCGGCGCTTGACTTACTCCGGAACATTTATATTTTCAAATCGGAACCCTCCCGCTTCCCCCTCCCCCAATTTTTATATTGCTATTCTACAGGGTGTTTCAAATATGACCGGTATATTTGAAACGGCAATAAAAACTAAACGAGCAGCGATTGAAATACACCGTTTGTTGCAATATGCTTGGGACAACAGTACATTTTCAGGCGGACAAACTTTCGAAATTACAGTAGTTACAATTTTCAACAACAGGTGGCGCTGCAAGTGATGTGAAAGATACAGAAGACAACACAGTCTGTGGGTGCGCCATTCTGTACGTCGTCTTTCTGCTGTAAGCGTGTGCTGTTCACAATGTGCAAGTGTGCTGTAGACAACATGGTTTATTCCTTAGAACAGAGGATTTTTCTGGTGTTGGAATTCCACCGTCTAGAACACAGTGTTGTTGCAACAAGACAAAGTTTTCAACGGAGGTTTAATGTAACCAAAGGACCGAAAAGCGATACAATAAAGGGTCTGTTTGAAAAATTTCAATGGACTGGGAACGTGACGGATGAACGTGCTGGAAAGGTAGGGCGACCGCGTATGGCAACCACAGAGGGCAACGCGCTGCTAGTGCAGCAGGTGATCCGACAGCGGCCTCGGGTTTCCGTTCGCCGTGTTGCAGCTGCGGTCCAAATGACGCCAACGTCCACGTATCGTCTCATGCGCCAGAGTTTACACCTCTATCCATACAAAATTCAAACGCGGCAACCCCTCAGCGCCGCTACCATTGCTGCACGAGAGACATTCGCTAACGATATAGTGCACAGGACTGATGACGGCGATATGCATGTGGGCAGCATTTGGTTTACTGACGAAGCTTATTTTTACCTGGACGGCTTCGTCAATAAACAGAACTGGCGCATATGGGGAACCGAAAAGCCCCATGTTGCAGTCCCATCGTCCCTGCATCCTCAAAAAGTACTGGTCTGGGCCGCCATTTCTTCCAAAGGAATCGTTGGCCATTTTTCAGATCCGAAACGATTACTGCATCACGCTATCTGGACATTCTTCGTGAATTTGTGGCGGTACAAACTGCCTTACACGACACTGCGAACACCTCGTGGTTTATGCAAGATGGTGCCCGGCCACATCGCACGGCCGACGTCTTTAATTTCCTGAATGAATATTTCGATGCTCGTGTGATTGCTTTGGGCTATCCGAAACATACAGGAGGCGGCGTGGATTGGCCTCCCTATTCGCCAGACATGAGCCCCTGTGATTTCTTTCTGTGGGGACACTTGAAAGACCAGGTGTACCGCCAGAATCCAGAAACAATTGAACAGCTGAAGCAGTACATCTCATCTGCATGTGAAGCCATTCCGCCAGACACGTTGTCAAAGGTTTCGGGTAATTTCATTCAGAGACTACGCCATATTATTGCTACGCATGGTGGATATGTGGAAAATATCGTACTATAGAGTTTCCCAGACCGCAGCGCCATCTGTTGTTGAAAATTGTAACTACTGTAATTTCGAAAGTTTGTCTGCCTGAAAATGTACTGTTGTCCCAAGCATATTGCAACAAACGGTGTATTTCTATCGCTGCTCGTTTAGTTTTTATTGCCGTTTCAAATACACCGGTCATTTTTGAAACATCCTGTATGTCAAAAGAAAAATACGGCTTACGCACACCATTGATTCCCATTCGTGGTAGATGGCGCTGTAATAGACGAACATGAAGTGTGCCTGTTTTTGGAATTAAGAATCGACGCATTTGATCTAAACGTTTGTGTCCTGAATGTTGATACCAATATTCAAACATGCTTGGGTGTTGCAAGTGTGATCGAACACTACAAATAATATGGCTACATATTGACATTTCTAGCAAAAAAGTTACTTGTATGGTAAAGTAGTTTTCTGTTCCCTACGGGGTTAATTACGGTGAGTCCCCAAACCATCGGAACGCTTGATTTCGGTGGCTGCACTCGAACCCCGCCGTCAGGATGACTGATTTCGGTGTGTGTTGCCATCCAACCGCCGTATCTCTACCGCTGGCTTCTGGGAGGCTACCCGCGGAATGCAAACGACAACCATTGCCATAAAGTAAAATGTCCACCAAGTTACTGTGACAGGCGCACCTCGGATGGATACTCACCGAAATCAAGCACCCGAGGCAAAGGGGACTCATCGAAATCAAGCACCCGAAAGGTGAGAAGCAAGGGTATTCACCGAAATCAAGCATCCGTATGGGAACAGAAAGCTGTTACACCCACGTTGTTTTTCCTGGATCGCGATAAACGTAGTTCCTAGCTTGACATTGAAACAGCTAACGGTATTGTACTGTACAATTAAATTAGCAATACTAGAGTAAATTTCAAACATAAACATCAACCTTTAGAATACAAAGGTTTATATTTACAGCGTAGTCCTAAATGAAATGTAGAATCAAAGCCGTCGGTTCTTAACTGCACAAAACAGACACACTTGACATTCGTCCATTACAGCGCCATCTACCATGAATGGAACACAATGGTTTGAGTGAACTGTACGTATTTTTTGACGTGTAACCCGATTATGCAATAAAATGCGAAGGGATTTCCCTATTTGAAAATACAAAAGTTGACGTCTCCCACACTGGAGGGGTGGTTAGGAGGTGGAGAATTGTAGTACAGACAGATATCCCTGGGGTGTGGATCTTAAGAAAACACCGAAAGCACAATGGTAATCCGTTGTAGTTGCCACACAATTTTTTATTCAATCATGAAGCATTATCAAAAAACTATCTCAATAATAAAGGCGATTGCCTTATAAAGGCAGATCACTTGGATAAGTGACGAACAAATTTCTCTAACAAGAACAAGACCCATAAAAACTTGAAAATTGAATATAACTAGTTAAACTAACTCAGATAAACTTCATTACTTAGATGGAACTAATATCCACAAGATTCCTATAAAAACTCTAATTACTTCCAATCAGCTAAAGAATACATTAAGTGCCAGAACACAGTTCTTCTAAGATTTGGCTAGCCAACTTTCCTAAATAAAACACTGTTCCTAAAAGCTTTATTAGAATAAAAATCACTTACACTTCTAAGGAGGTGCTTCAATTTGACCAAACAAATTTTCGAGATTACTTAACTCAGTTGATTAATCGACAATGTTGTTAAAATCATAACTACTAGGACATGACCATGTGACAATAGCCCCTAAAATGAGGCCGCTTCAATACTGTGTGTGAATTAGTGACTGAATCGAGCACACCAAATGATTTTAATCAATACTAGAGATCCACTAGACAGCAAATAAAATAGAAATGTACTCAACTTTCCACTGCAATAGAACTTCAGACACCATAACTCTTCACGGGAAGGATGGAATCACAAATACAGTAACAACATAACCAGAGATGTAAAGTGGGGGAGGGGGGGGGCAGAGCCTTAAATATCACTCTGCCACCGTGGTACTCTGCTCCCAGTTTGCTCGCGTCGACCACTGCCAATGATCTGTTGAAGTTATATATTTATGGCTGAGCGAATAATGTTAGCTGAAATAAGCATTTTGAGGCTGAAAATGTTATCTTGTGTTTGTTCACTAGTAGCTTGATTTCTCGAGACGGTCCGCTTTGAGCTTCATTAAAGGTCCAGCATCATTAGTGGGTTTTTTATTTCTTTCTATAAAACAGGAAAAGTGCTCTCTACTACTTGTAAACATATAAATTTGAGTTCTTAAGACAGTTTTTGCGTATTTGAAAACGACAAAGTTTTGTATATATACCTTGCTGCCACATGCTTTGGATTTCCTGGATTTTTATGCTACGTAATGCATTTGTTTTGCTTCACAGTATGTCATCCGCAGCCACATACAACTTAACGTAGAACAGTTTTTACTTCGAAATTTTACGACTGGAAACGATATGGTCAAAGCTACCATTAATTAATTCTGTGTGAAAGACTGTCGTGCGCGCGCGTGTGTGTGTGTGTGTGTGTGTGTGTGAAGAGGGGTTTGGGGCGTTTATAGGTTGGTTTAGTCTGATTGTCCTTTGAGGGCAGAGAACAGTGTTCTGATGCTGAGAACTGTGTATTCATTTATCACTTGTTTTGCCTCAATTATGGGTTTTTGTGTCAAATAGTTGGCATCAACTATTAGTATTTGTGTGAGGCTGTTGTTGCATTTGAGAATTTTGAAGTCAGTGTTGATGTTAGTTTAGCTGTGTTTCATATCCATAAGACGCCCAACACATGTTGAATGAGAGCTGTTACTTTTTAATGTTTTTCTGTGTTCTTTGTATCTGGTATGAAGTTCCTGCTTGTCTGTCATACGTAAACTGACTTGCCATCTTGGCATGTCAACACCAGATGTGTTTTGTTTGTCTGTACTTGTGGTAGTTACCCTTAGTTTTTGAGTGTGTTGCCTATTCTGAGGGCTGCTTTGTTGTAAGTGATAGTATACCATTTGCTTCTTGTTATGGGTGTTTCTTGCTCATATGTGCTTGTGTGTGTGTGTGTGTGTGTGTGTGTGTGTGTGTGTGTGTGTGTGTGTGTATGCATGTGTGTGCGTGTACTATATGTGTTTGTATTCTGTGTGTCGGTGTTATATGTCTTCATGTGCTCTGTCTCTGTTTTTAAGTTGGTGACAGGTTGTTTGTTTTTGTGTGTTAGATGTCTCCTTTATTTTTACTTTTATTTTTATTTTGTGCTTCAGTTTCTGTCTAATGTTTCTTTCGTATCCATGCTCTATAGCTATTTGTTAGATTGTCTGTAATTCATTTTTGTTATCCTCAGATAGAGGCAGACATTCTGAGGCATGAGATACACAATCCTGTCTAGAGAACAGTGACCAATACTTTCAATGAAATCAGCCTCCGTGAGTTTTTGCCAAGTCACGGACCTTGAAATGTGATTCACCAGTTCGCAAAAGGACCACTAAAATAATGTCCTAAAGTTAAAATGATAAGAATTATCTCGGCACACATTTAAACACCAAACTGCAATAATCAACTACAAGGTAGAATGGAAGAAATATCTCGGCATGGCTTGGAACCCCAGACACCGACTTACGCACTACTCGTTGCACTTCTAGCTACGTATTTAGCCATGCTTCATGATTGGACGTAGCCACACTTCCTTAACTGCCGTAAAGTATCAAGACACGACCCCGAGTCGCGTGATAAACAACTAGAACAATTCCAAATAGTTTTTATTATACTGGCATGTTTAGTTAAGATGCACGCACCCCACCGAAGCAACTCCACGACTCCAATTCATTCGGCCTGTGTAGCTTGTAACAGACTCGAAGGAATTTGTCCTCCCAACCTCTAGGAAAACGCAATGGATCGGCGTTGCACGATTCAACACGCCGCAGCGGCTGGCCACGCTCCTTCGTCGTGCCGACTCGGCCTCTCCGCGTGCTGCCTACGTACACACAGTCCCACGTCACCACGCATCACACGGGCGATACCCACACAAGAGACCCAGCAGAACGCACGCGCTGCCGTTAAATGCCCGCCGCCATAGATATGAAAAAGAGCAATCGACATCGAAGTCGACTTCGAAAATATGAAAATGAGAATCGATGGCAAGTGGCACCAGAAACGCACCAGCTCACTCCCCTTTACTAATATTTACTTTTCATCCACAACATTTTTTTTCGTACGACGTGTTATATTCGAGATATTTAGGTGCCTTGATTTATAAGAAACATCCTATTTACAAATTACAGCCCTCTCTGCGTTTTTCTGTCTATATCTTGCAGATAATCTCCCGAACTGCTGTACAGGTTTTCATACGGTTTTCACTGATAGATTGGCTCATGAGGAACATTTGTGTTTATTATTTGTTGTTCATAATATGATATGTGCGTGATATACGTACGTTTAACTGTTCCATATTTAATTGGCTTTTGAAGTGACATCTCGAATACGTGCTGGAAACTATTTACTGGTCAGCTGGAGTGGAAGTGGTATCTGGCTCGAAATAAATCTAGCTGTAGTCGCAACTCCAGAGAGCAACGAAGCACAAGGAAACTCTCTGCCGGTTCTGGCGAATAAAGAAAATCTGATACAACTGGGCCGTTACAAAAGGTTCTGAATTCAATCCACGACACTGACGCCTAGTCTGGTGGTCATGAAATTTATGCCTTCAACTCTCGTCCATCTCGTTATTCTTGGCCTTATCTCGTAAGTTCAAGGGGTCGGCATCTGAATTTCAATTTGGCAGTTTTAGTAGCAGAGGCTGCCGGGTGCCCTTCCTGTCACTACATCCCCCCTCCTGCCCGGAATTTGTGTACCCTGTCTGCATCTAGTGTTATCCCGTGTGACAGTGTGAGAATGTTTTCTAAAAGGCTGCGAATCGATTAAAAGGTAGAATGTGTGCACCAGTGTGGCGTTCCAATACCAAAATTTTGGAAACCGCCGAAAATCCGTATCCAGGCTAGTCAGCACATCGGCACTCGTCGTTAAATTTCTGGGTGGATTCAACTCAGGGTTGGCGTGCCTCCCCGAATGAGGGGATGAGTATGTTAATGAGTGCGGCTATCCAGGGAGGTTGCTAACTCTCCTTCTCTTGCCTTTAAAATGTTTTTGTCACTAGGTTCAAATGGTTCAAATGGCTCTGAGCACTATGGGACTTAACATCTATGGTCATCAGTCCCCTAGAACTTAGAACTACTTAAACCTAACTAACCTAAGGACATCACACAACACCCAGCCATCACGAGGCAGAGAAAATCCCTGACCCCGCCGGGAATCGAACCCGGGTACCCGGGCGTGGGAAGCGAGAACGCTACCACACAAGCACGAGCTGCGGGCTTTTGTCACTAGGAATCGAACCACCAAACTCTGAGTTAGTCATTACAGCGCGAACAAGCGTTAAAGTCATCTTTACTGCAGTGGCGTAGAAGTTGAAATGAATCGGGCTGGAGCCGATCCGTCGGTTTCATGTTTACTTAGATTGCTAGTTACTGAATCAAGGGACTCAGACATTCTCTCAAATGGTTCAAATGGCTCTGAGCACTATGGGACTCAACTGCTGTGGTCATAAGTCCCCTAGAACTTAGAACTACTTAAACCTAACTAACCTAAGGACAGCACACAACACCCAGCCATCACGAGGCAGAGAAAATCCCTGACCCCGCCGGGAATCGAACCCGGGAACCCGGGCGTGGGAAGCGAGAACGCTACCGCACGACCACGAGATGCGGGCTCAGACATTCTCTCCCTATTCGTATTGGTACGATGCGTTTTCTGGTATACAAACTGATCTCACGTAACGAGTGCAGTGGTTACAGTTTCCCTCTAACAAAATATTTTCAGTTAACTGCATACAGGTTTCTTTGAGGCACCTGGCTAGTCTTGGCTAAGTCGAAGTGCAGAAGCTGGTAGCAAACTTTCCCCGTTTGAAAATTTTCTACGTGGCTGGAACAGCAACCATAGAATGAAATCTTCGTGAAGAAATAGTAGGCAGCCAATCAGGTTGAAAGTAATGTGTAACTACTCAGTGCAGGGCAACACAATGATGTTAAAGTTTGATTTTGTCCGGAACTATGTGGGACTCATGCAATACGGTGCGAAATGTAGACTAGCCAGTACATCAAACACTTTGCCTGCGAGAAGGAAATCTGTTTTCAATGAACTTTATGTATGATACAAACGACCCTGCCGCAGTGGTAACACCAGTTCCCCTCAGATCACCGAATTTAAGTCCGCATCTAGTAGCTGAGTGGTCAGCGCGACGGGATGTCATACCCGGGTTCGATTCTCGGCTGGGTCGGAGATTTTCTCCGCTCAGGGACTGGGTGTTCTGTTGCCCTTATCGTCATCATTTCATCCCCATCGACACGCAGGTCGCCGAAGTGGCGTCAACACGAAAGACTTGCACCAGGTGAACGGTGTACCCGACGGGAGGCCCTAGCCACGCGGCATTTCCATTTTACCGAAGTTCAGCGCTGTCGAGCTGACCTACCCCTTGGATGGGTGACCATTCGGACTGCCGAGGGCTGTTGACAATCGGGATGCACTCAGCCCCTGTGAGGCAAACTGAGGAGCTACTACACTAAGAAGTAGCGGTTCCGGTGTCGTAAACTGACATGCGGTCGGGAGAGCGGTGTGCTGACCGCATGGCACTCCATATCAGCATCCAATGAATGACGCCTTCGGGATGACACGGCGGACGGTCGGTACCTTTGAGCCTTCATGGCCTGTTCCGGCGGAGTCCAGTTCTTTATTTGACTACAAAACAAACGACTCAGATTAAAATATTGGTCTTAATCTTTATCTTAGTCTTCTAAATAATAGCTTTGCCAGAACCGTTAATTTAATTACACAGCAAATCAAACTAAAATTTAATGCATCTGAATTTCTGACAAAACTGCTTGAAAACTCACGAGATAGCACTTTACTGAGATCTTCTACTGGTTAGGTTAGGTTAGTTAGGTTAGTGTTGTTTAACGTCCCGTCGACAACGAGGTCATTAGAGACGGAGCTCAAGCTCGGATTAGGGAAGGATGGGGAAGGAAATCGGCCGTGCCCTTTCAAAGGAACCATCCCGGCATTTGCCTGAAACGATTTAGGGAAATCACGGAAAACCTAAATCAGGATGGCTGGAGACGGGATTGAACCGTCGTCCTCCCGAATGCGAGTCCAGTGTGCTAACCACTGCGATCTTCTACTGGTATTAAGCCTTTGAACTACTCTATCATTCCCACAAATAACATTCTGACAATCACTGTGTCTTACACAGTGAGCATGAATTCTGATGACAATTAACTTCAGTGAGCATTGACCTACCTGTGCGTACGCTGCTTTGAAAACTGACAGTATTAAGATAATGACGAGAATGTCAAAGATCAGACTTCTTTTACTGTACTTGCGATGGGCAATCCAAGGCGGTATCTTATCACTTTTCCTAAAAATGCTTCTGCAGCTTACAACTCGCTATGTGCAGTGCGAGGATACAAGCACATTCATAAAGGTAACAAATGAAAAATGAGGAACTAAACTTAACAACTGATAAACGAGAATAAAGACTCCAAGTATAGCTATGCTTCATTAAGTCAAAGCTACAATACACATCTTCATAAAGTTCATACACCTAGACAAGTTAGCAAAATATTTCTTAATAACTTGCCTTTATACAACTACTTCACTTCACCCTTTTTTTTAATGCAACATATGGTTTTGTCAAATATAAGACGAAACCATATGTTGCATTATAAAATTTCTACGCCAAACTTCAGTCATACCCAATGTTCTAATAATAAGAAACTACACAGTTACAAATATAAAAAAAAAACTTGATTAGCTTACACGATGGCTTACAGAATTCCTCTATTAATACAATTCCACTTAATCAGTATTTTTCATTAAAACATGCTATTGCAAAATCCTTTCTAAATGATGCTGCCTTCACTGCACAGCAAACCGGCTTTCATCCTTTTAAAGCCAAGTACATTGCCAGACTGTCTAACACACACTGCCTGCTATTATCTTCAAAAGAAGTAACCTCTCTGACCAACATGTGTGGTCTCAAGAACAGGCTTGCAAGGAATATAGTTATGTCGATACTACCGAAGTTGAGTACATCTATCACATTCGCAGCTTTATTCAGAATTGTGGCCAAAACTTCTGAAAATCGACATGGCAAATCGGACACCCCTCTTTCAAGTTGTCATAAGGATGGTTTCAACATTTATAAAGAAAGAAATTAGTTACAACTGGATTACATGTTGTAGCGAAAGGACGTTAAAATCCCCGAAAGGCGTCAGTAAAATGTAAAATTTTACCTCCGCAGTATTAAAAACCAGCCCAACAAGGTGGTCGTCATTGGTATACTTCATGCAGCAGCCATTGACGCATGGGGAGGCTTCTGGTTGGCGTTCTGTAAGCATAGGTGGTCTCGGTATCGCGAATGGTGCTGCTTTGCCAAGCGGAGAAACTGTGCCCAGAGAATTTGGTCTGTTGGTAAGAACTTTCAGGGGTCGTGGGAGAGCACTCACTCACACACACACACACACACACACATACACACACACACACACAGTAAACCTGCTTTGTTATTTCACCATATCGCATGTGGCGCTGCGGTAGCGAGCGCACAGAGCATGTCCGGAGACGTTGAACAGTTGTGTCGGGTGCGATAATATCTTGCGGGGGCCGTAGCAGCTTACACATTAAGCCCACTTAGGAATTTCACTGCGTCGCGATTGGTGCAAGTCCGGCGAGCAGGAGCCGCTTCTGGAAATTTTGGACAGTGGTTTGGACTGCAGATAAAATCTTGCGGAGTAATTGGAGCGCTGTCTCGCACATTAGGCCTACTCCTGGATTTCACCACCGCCACCCGGGTGCCAGTACTTGGAGGTTATCAACCCGAGCGTTTGACGCTGGAAATAGTGCACTCGTTGACTGGACGTTGTCTTCCAAGTTATCCAGAGTGGGAGAGCTGTCGTCGACTTTCGCAGAGGCGAAAGCTGGAGTTCTGTGTCAATGGCCATGGCTTCCACAGTTTTCCCAGGTTGGGGCTCAGCACCAAATTATTGTAAATTTGTGTAAACTAAAAAATTTAGACATTGATTCAAGTAATAACGAACTTTACGTAAGAGAGAGATAAATTTCTGCTATGTGGCGTCTCATTGACACTGTTTCCAACAACCTGTCTGACTGAACAACAATTTCTGGCAGCCCTTCCACAGAAAGCTCAAATTAGTGTCATTATTGAAGTGCTCTTGGTCGGGGCTTGAAACAGAATAATAGCCAGGATGTAAAGCAGAATGACACTCTTGGTTGGGACAAAGCCTGCTCTTCGACCGGACGGTGCCCGCAGTGAGAGATTCAACCGTCGTGTTGGACATGGGCAGCTGTTTCAGAGCTGACGCCTTCTTCAGTTGCTGAAGTAACAGTACATCTTTTCGCCTCTCAATTTTGGTACGTTCTGGCACCAAATCTAGGCGAGATGTTAGTGATGAGGTAGGAGTAGGCATGTTTTCAGTTACAGCACGGGGCATCTCGTTTCAAATCGCGCTCTGGCAGTCAATGGCTTAACTGTCACCCAGTTATTAGGGTTCCTGCATGTATTTTCTTAAGTCCACTAGAACAGCGCAATCATCATCTCCGATGCGAAACAGTGTACTTAATTTACCTGAATGACCTCGTTAATCACCACACCCTTCCACGTGGAGTCTGCTGCTCAGTTTTTGTCAACTGTTCAATTGCTAAGGTGGTCATGTACCGATGTACACTAGTCTCCAGTTTGTAAGAGAATAACTATTACATTTTCTTATCATGTGCTCTTCCACCTGTGGAATATTTTGTAACAAATGATGGTCTAAATTTCCGATCTTTCAAATCAGTTTTTAGAGAGGGTCCCCTTTGGCCCTGTTGTCACTATCAACCTCAACATCAACCACATACATGACTCACTTGTCTTGGCTCACTCCCTTCCAAACTGTTTCCGATGCGCACAGTTAATCAAATTCATCTGAGTTTGCTCGGGGGATGGGGAAATATGGGGATTTATTCGATTCACATCACAGCCACAGTTTAACCATAGCCCAGCGGAGGCTTGCACATTAATTAACCAGAGCTTGTGATTCACTTGGTCTATCGTAACGTGTAACATATTAAGAGCAATTCCTAAAAATTTCATTGACAAACCATTCCGTATCGTCGTCTAGCCAACATAGTTTCTATTTAATTTCCTGGTATGAAAGCTATATGCATGATTTTAAGTGGCAGTATTTCTCTACGTAATTAATTTTTCACAGTATTTTCCACTTGCGTGTACTGTAATCCATAGCCAGCATACATTATTATTGGCTAGAAACGGAACTTGTTGTAGGTGATAAACTTAAATAAAAGGGAGGGCAGACAAAGCGATTACATACCAGTAAGTTTTGACTGTATTTTGTGATCAGAATTGCTTTATTAAATTTTCAACAGCTGATTCCAGTGTGGCTAATCGAAACCGGCGGAAACGAAAGTACGTAAATATGCTTAGTTTCTCTGTCTCAGTGTCTCTCCCTCACTCTTTCTCTCTCATCTTCTCTCTCTCTCTCTCTCTCTCTCTCTCTCTCTCTCTCTCTCACACACACACACACACACACACACACACACACACATTCACACAAACACATTCTCCTACCTTTTTTCTTCTCTTCCTACTTACTCTTTTGTTTACACTCAGCACTAAAATCCCCTTCAGAGTACCTTATGTGATCTGCTTACAGAGTAACGGAGGAAAACTAAGATTGTTGTGATCGATTTTTACTGAGATAGGAGCATCATGTAACAGATGCTGAGGCTAAATGTCGGATTCCACAATGGATGTTCATGCTCCACTACTATTTCTAGGGAGCTGTTAAACAGAAGTGGAGAGAGTCTATCACCTCGTCGCACACCAGTTTTTATAGCAGAAAGATGGAAGAGTTATTCGATGAATTTGACTTTGGAGTATGTGTTCATGAGGGTTTCTCTGATTAAGTTAGTCGTTTTATTTAGTATAGACATGAGGGATTTCCGGTCTATCGAGTCGTCTGCTTCCTGAAAGACGAGGAAAGAGCTAACATATGAGTTCTTGTAGAAATAGCATTTGATTTTGCTCTTGATTTTGGGTAGGTGATTGGTTTCTGAATTTTAGATTTGTTCTGAGCAGGGTCTACCTTTCCTGAAACCCACATGGTATTTTCCAAGCTGATGATCTAATTGGGGCTCTGCCCTATTTAGTAGGACTTCAGAGAATATCTTTTTACGTCTTGGAGTGAAATCCCCCCGTAGTTATTAGGGTCTGTTTTGGATCCTTTCTTATAGAGTGGGTGAGTGAGAGCCGTCTTCCACTCAAATGGTTAAAAAATGGTTCAAATGGCTCTGAGCACTATGGGACTCAACATCTATGGTCATCAGTCCCCTTGAACTTAGAACTACTTAAACCTAACTAACCTAAGGACATCACACGAGACCCAGTCATCACGAGGCAGAGAAAATCCCTGATCCCGCCGGGAATTGAACCTGGGAACTTCAAATGGTTCAACTGGCTCTGAGCACTATGGGACTTAACATCTGAGGTCATCAGTCGCCTAGAACTTAGAACTACTTAAACCTAACCAACCTAAGGACATCACACACATCCATGCCCGAGGCAGGATTCGAACCTGCGACCGTAGCGGTCGCTCGGTTCCAGCCTGAACCACCTAGAACCGCTCGGCCACACAAGACGGCAGTTCATCTGGGATTCTTTCATTTGTCCAGATTTCTTCAGGTATGTTTCGGAGAGAGTCTACAGCATTTTTGTTAACATATTTCGAATGTTCAGCTATGATCTGGTTTCCTCTCGTGGCTTTAATTTTTTGAAATTTGAAATGACTATATGCAGTTCCTCGGTGGAAGGTGGTTCATAGCTAGGATTGGTTAGTCTTAGGGTCTTAAAATCCAATCCTCCTATGGGTTCTCAACAGTTTACGTTTTTGAATAAAACTTCTCGGTTTTCCAGCCGCGTCAATTCAAATAAAATACTTGAGCTTTCAATGGCCATCTCCGCCATCGTCGTTAGGAGTTCACTGACTGCCGGGGCTTTTTTTTTTTCTTTATTGTTATTTTTAGCACCTTACACAAGGCGGGCTGTCAGCAGCAGAGTACGCCGCTCTTCAGCCTTGAGTTTTACAATAGTAAGACAGAGAGGGGGCACAGAGAAAACTAACAAAACGGCTGGCAAAACAATGTAGACACTACAAAACAAAAAAACATGGAGCCGTTCACGCTGGACGAGAAAACATCACTGACACTAATGGACACGGCGCACAGAACATGGATGACGGCGATGGTACACGTGAACAGTGGCGGCGTAACGGCGAACAAACACTAAACACAAACGAAGACACACACACGATACACTGATGGCGATGACCTCCGGCGCGCGTATGTTCACTGTGCGTGTACGAGTCCGGGGACCTGCCAAAAGAGGATGAGGAGGAAGGGGAGTGGGAGAGCGAGAGGGGAGAGCAGAGATGCCACGGGCAGGGGAGATAGGGGGGGAGGAAGCGGGAGGGGGAGCCCGGGGGAAGAGGGGTGGAGGGAGGGGATGGGGGAAAAGGAAAGAGAAGGGAAGAGAAGAGAAAGGAGGGAGGGTGCCGAAAGGAAAGGACACCGGAAGTGGGGGGTGGTGCAGGGTCAAAGTTGATAGGAGGGGTAGATGGAGGGGACGACATCATCAGGGAGGGGGAGCTGGCGGAAGCCACCTTGGGAGAGGGTGAGAAGGGTGGAGAGATGGAGACCGGGTGGGACGTGGGAATACAGGTGCGGCAGCGGGTGGGGATGGGAGAGGATCGGGGGTACGAGCGGGTGAGGAGGATCAAGTTTATGGGAGGTGTACAGGATCCGTATCCTTTCATGGAAAAGGAGAACGTGGGGGAAGGGGATGAGATCATACAGGATCCGCGTGGGGGAGGGGAGACGGATGCGATAGGCAAAGCGGAGAGCTCTGCCAGGGCTGTTACGGTCTCTCTTATATAGGCATGATGACATAATCAGCAGCCTATCAGATCGGTCCAATGTGGCGCGCGCGCGTAACTCGACCCGGGAAGCTCGTGGCAACACCGGTGACGTCAGGTGGCGCCAGGGGGAGGCGCCACGTTTGAAACTGCCGCTCCCACGTCGCGCGTCTGTCTCTGCTTTCTTTCGATGTCCAACGGCCGTCCCCATGCCCTGCTGAGTGTATATCCCTGACCGTAACATCCCCGGCAGTCAGTGAACTCCTGACGATGATGGTGGAGATGGCCACTGAAACCTCGAGCATTTTATTTTTGACGCGGCTGGAAAACCGAGAAAGTTTTATTCATGTATGCCGTCGCGAAAGACTCCGAGGACACATAGTTTAGGTTTCTGAAATATTCCGCCAGTATTTTTCAATTATACCCACTGTTGAGGGAAATACTTTCGTTTTTGTCGTGGAGCTGTATGGTCAGTGTTTAAAAGTCTTATAAAATTCCTTGATTATTATTATTACTATTATTATTATTACTATTATTTGCAAAGAATCCTGTTAGGACTATGCAGAGTACATAGAGGTGCGCATTTGCCTTCCTTTGTGCCCATATTTGCTCCACTCTCTACCTGTGGGCTTCCTTTCTCTGTACAGACGATGTTGTCCCAGTTTGTTTCTTCGGTTTTTCCTCTTCGTCAGTTTGCCAACTGTGAATTTTGGACCTGAAGATTTCGCTGTTCTGGATATCTTCTGGAGCTTTTCGTGCCAATTTCAGATCAGTATTTATCTGAGCAGCCCATTTCAGAGTGTCCATTTGGGTTTGCTCCTGTCATCGAAAAAAAAAAAAGAAAAGAAAAGAAATCAAAGAAATTCGATTACTTGATTCGTAATTCTGTCTGGTTTCATCCTTTTAACATATCCATAGAATCTTGACCTTAGTTTCCTAATCTGTGTATGGATATTTGCATACTGCTTGGTTTTCTGCCTACTTCGGTGAGTAGGTATTATCCATCTACAAAATATGGGTCTACAAATTTTTTTGCGATTTTGTGTTCCATTTTCCCATTTTTTACAATGTCTGTTTTGCTTTTCCAAATTAGTGTACCTTATCATTAAATCCATTCTGGTTTAATTAATGTGTTGCAATTTCGTATTTTTTATACTTGGAGATACATTTCTTGTAGATATTTTGAGTAAGTCGGTAAGCAATTTCCATTTTATGGCACTTCATTTCGTTTGATTTTGTTTCAGTGTTATTTTATGGAACTTATGGGACGAAGTATTTAAACTGAATTCTCCTATTTTCGTCTTCACGAATTTTGGTGCTTTTTTCTTGCAGGTCATGTACTCTGATCAGAAGATACCTGGAGACCGACTATTTTTGCAGCTTCTTTCAGTTCCGTAAGATGTTGGGCTGACGGAATGAAACATGTTACGATGGCTGAATTCTCTGCAAATTCTAGGCAATCTATGGACACGGTCTAAGATTTAAAAAAGAAAAAAGAAAATGAAAACGACGCACCACGAAGGAATTATCGGAATACGACGGAAATCGGTAAATATGATGCACGTATACAGGCAAACAAATGGCTACAATTTCAGAAAACATTAATCATTTATTGAAGAGAAACAGCTTCATAATTTGTGTAAGTCAGTATAGCGTTGGTCCACCTCCAGCCGTTGTGCAAGCATGCCGTCTCATTACACAGCAGAAGCCGTTTGTTTGTCGTTCACGGCACCATTACATCACAGTGGTATCTACACGATATCCTATGTCCCGTTTTGTTGCCCTTCATGGCAAGCCATCCTGGTCTTATATTTCAGCAAACAAATACCCGCTCCCTTACGGCGAGGGCTTCTGCTACTTCTCTTCGTGCTTGCTGACCCTAACTTTGCGAGCAAGGTCGCCAAATGTCTTCCCAGTTGAGAACACTTTGAGTATTATGGGCAGAACTCCCCCCTCCGAACCCCCCCCCACCCCCCCCCCCACCCCCGCCCAAACAAACTCGGGATTTTCACGATGTAACGCGCCAACTGAACAGAATTTGGCACAGTATCCCACATGAAGACATCCAACAACTCTATCAATCAATGCCAAGCCGAATACCTGCTTGCATAATGGCCAGAGAAGGACCAAAGCGTTACTGACTTGCTCAGTTTGTGAAAATGTTTCACTTGAATAAATAATCCCGTTTTCCTGAAATTGTAATCATTTGTCTGTCAGTACATACAGGGTGTTTCAAAAATGACCGGTATATTTGAAACGGCAATAAAAACTAAACGAGCAACGATAGAAATACACCGTTTGTTGCAATATGCTTGGGACAACAGTACATTTTCAGGCGGACAAACTTTCGAAATTACAGTAGTTACAATTTTCAACAACAGATGGCGCTGCAAGTGATGTGAAACATATAGAAGACAACGAAGTCTGTGGGTGCGCCATTCTGTACGTCGTCTTTCTGCTGTAAGCGTGTGCTGTTCACAACGTGCAAGTGTGCTGTAGACAACATGGTTTATTCCTTAGAACAGAGGATTTTTCTAGTGTTGGAATTCCACCGCCTAGAACACAGTGTTGTTGCAACAAGACGAAGTTTTCAACGGAGGTTTAATGGAACCCAAGGACCGAAAAGCGATACAATAAAGGATCTGTTTGAAAAATTTCAATGGACTGGGAACGTGACGGATGAACGTGCTGGAAAGGTAGGGCGACCGCTTATGGCAACCACAGAGGGCAACGCGCAGCTAGTGCAGCAGGTCATCCAACAGCGGCCTCGGGTTTCCGTTCGCCGTGTTGCAGCTGCGGTCCAAATGACGCCAACGTCCACGTATCGTCTCATGCGCCAGAGTTTACACCTCTATCCACACAAAATTCAAACGCGGCAACCCCTCAGCGCCGCTACTATTGCTGCACGAGAGACATTCGCTAACGATATAGTGCACAGGATTGATGACAGCGATATGCATGCGGGCAGCATTTGGTTTACTGACGAAGCTTATTTTTACCTGGACGGCTTCGTCAATAAACAGAACTGGCGCATATGGGGAACCGAAAAGCACCATGTTGCAGTCCCATCGTCCCTGCATCCTCAAAAAGTACTGGTCTGGGCCGCCATTTCTTCCAAAGGAATCATTGGCCCATTTTTCAGATCCGAAACGATTACTGCATCACGCAATCTGGACATTCTTCGTGAATTTGTGGCGGTACAAACTGCCTTAGACGACACTGCGAACACCTCGTGGTTTATGCAAGATGGTGCCTGGCCACATCGCACGGCCGACGTCTTTAATTTCCTGAATGAATATTTCGATGATCGTGTGATTGCTTTGGGCTATCCGAAACATACAGGAGGCGGCGTGGATTGGCCTCCCTATTCGCCAGACATGAACCCCTGTGACTTCTTTCTGTGGGGACACATGAAAGACCAGGTGTACCGCTAGAATCCAGAAACAATTGAACAGCTGAAGCAGTACATCTCATCTGCATGTGAAGCCATTCCGCCAGACACGTTGTCAAAGGTTTCGGGTAATTTCATTCAGAGACTACGCCATATTATTGCTACGCATGGTGGATATGTGGAAAATATCGTACTATAGAGTTTTCCAGACCGCAGCGCCACCTGTTGTTGAAAATTGTAACTACTGTAATTTCGAAAGTTTGTCTGTCTGAAAATGTACTGTTGTCCCAAGCATATTGCAACAAACGGTGTATTTCTATCGCTGCTCTTTTAGTTTTTATTGCCGTTTCAAATATACCGGTCATTTTTGAAACACCCTGTAAATTTCACCTGTACCGATTTCCGTCTCATTGTGATAATTCCTCTGCGAGTACTTTTGAAAATTGCCTCTACCTAAAACGATTGGTTGGTTAGTTCTGTGGACTGGTTTCGGACAGCACCATTCTTGCATCACTTTCTCACGTATGCAGCTGAAATGTAATGGAGACATCCCACCTCTTCGTCTTACTCTTCTTGTGTTCGAAAGGAATTGAGAGTTTTCCAATAAATTTATTAGCTCATATTAATGAGTTTTCCCTGTAGTTATTTACACCTGCTCTGTCTCCCTTGTTGAGTAATAAGTGAATTAACGCATGTTCCCAACATTTTAGAATTTTTTCTGTTTGCCAGAAGCTTTGGACGATTTTGGTCATTTATTGTAGTGTTTGAATCTGATGACCTGAGGATTTCCGCTGTGATTCCATCTTCCCCGGATGCTTTTTTGTTTTTGAGTCTTTTCATATAGCTGGCAAATTTCTCGTCGTCTGACGGTAACGAACTTGGACTAGTGGCCTCTGGTTCTTGCGGTGTTGGTTCTCGGCAGTTAAGTAGTTGTTTGAAATACCTAGCACGTTCCTTGACGTTTTCTTGATTGTTTAGGGCCGATTGCGCTTTTTCTCTCTTTCTGGTTGATGTCCTGTGAGGCTATGTTTGAAGTTCTCATAGAAATTTTGTGTGTTGTTTCCTTCGAAAACTTTCTCAATTTCATCTATTTCCTTTTGGTTTCCCCGGTTACTCTGGCGGTATCTTACCTCACTGTCGATAGTGTCTTCCCGTTCTCTTCTATTATTATTATTATTATTATTATTATTATTATTATTATTTCTTTCCTTTCTCAGACGTTATGTCTGGTTAAAAATGGAAAATGACGCGGACCTTGATCAAGCGTGACTTTCTTTATCTGTACGGTATATGTTACATGGCATTTAGGAACTTTCGGGTAATTGAACATGTATCAATAATTACAGATTTCTGTAGTTGTATATATACGTTTGGATGTAGCTGTATTGCGTTGATGTACTGGTGGATATTGCCTGGTATGACTTCTGTAGTTGATAGTAAAATTGGTATAATGTCAACTTTATCCTGATCCCACATGTCCTTGACTTCCTCAGCCAGTTGGATGTATTTTGCAATTTTTTCTCCTGTTTTCTTCTCTATATTTGTTGTGTTGAGTAGGGATATTTCGATTAGTTGCGTTAATTTCTTCTTTTTATTGGTGAGTATGATGTCAGGTTTGTTATATGGTGTTATTTTATCTGTTATAATGATTCTGTTCCAGTATAATTTGTATTCATCATTCTCCAGTACATTTTGTGGTGCATACTTATATGTGGGAAGTGTTGTTTTATTAGTTTATGTTTTATGGCAAGTTGTTGATGTATTATTTTTGCTACATTGTCATGTCTTCTGGTGTATTCTGTATTTGCTAGTATTGTACATCCGCTTGTGATGTGATCTGCTGTTTCTATTTGTTGTTTGCAAAGTCTGCATTTATCTGTTGTGGTATTGGGATCTTTAATAATATGCTTGCTGTAATATCTGGTGTTTATTGTTTGATCCTGTACTGCAATCATGAATCCTTCCGTCTCACTGTATATGTTGCCTTTTCTTAGCCATGTGGTGGATGCGTCTTGATCGATGTGTGGCTTTGTTAGATGATACAGGTGCTTTCCATGTAGTGTTTTCTTTTTCCAATTTACTTTCTTCGTATCTGTTGATGTTATGTGATGTAAAGGGTTGTGAAAGTGGTTATGCAATGGTGTAGCTGATGTATTTATATGACTGATTACTTTGTGTATTTGGTAGTTTCTGTTCGTTCTATAAAGAATTTTTTAAATTGTCTACCTGTCTATAATGTAGGTTTTTTTATGTCGATAAATCCCCTTCCTCCTTCCTTTCTGCTTAATGTGAATCTTTCTGTTGCTGAATATATGTGATGTATTCTATATTTGTGGCATTGTGATCGTGTAAGTGTATTGAGTGCTTCTAGATCTGTGTTACTCCATTTCACTACTCCAGATGAGTAGGTCAATATTGGTATAGCATAAGTATTTATAGCTTTTGTCTTGTTTCTTGCTGTCAATTCTGTATTCAGTATTTTTGTTAGTCTTTGTCCATATTTTTCTTTTAGTTCTTCTTTAAAATTTGTATTATCTATTCCTATGTTTTGTCTATATCCTAGATATTTATAGGCATCTGTTTTTTCCATCGCTTTTATGCAGTCGCTGTGGTTATCCAATATGTAATTTTGTGTGTTTTCCCTTGACTATGCTATTTTTCTTACATTTTTCTGTTCCAAAAGCCATATTTATATCACTGCTGAATACTTCTGTTATCTTTATTAATTGATTGAGTTGTTGATTTGTTACTGCCAGTAGTTTTAGATCATCCATATATAGCAAATGTGTGGTTTTGAGTTGGTATGTTCCAGTAATATTATATCCATAATTTGTATTATTTAGCATGTTGGATAGTGGGTTCAGAGCAAGGTAGAACCAGAAAGGACTTAATGAGTCTCCTTGGTGTATTCCACACTTAATCTGTATTGGCTGTGATGTGATATTATTTGAATTTGTTTGAATATTAGGTGTGGTTTTCCAATTTTTCATTATTATGTTTAGGAACTGTATCAAATTAGGCTCTACTTTGTATATTTCCAATTTTTGTAGTAACCATGAGTGGGGTACACTATCAAAAGCTTTTTGGTAATCAATGTATGCGTAGTGTAGCGACCTTTGTTTAGTTTTAGCTTGATATGTCACCTCTGCATCTATTATCAGTTGCTCTTTGCATCCTCGTGCTCCTTTGCAACAGCCTTTTTGTTCTTCATTTATAATTTTGTCCGCCCCCGGTAGCTGAGTGGTCAGCGCGACGGACTGTCAATCCTAATGGCCCGAGTTCGATTCCCGGCTGGGTCGGAGATTTTCTCCGCTCAGGGACTGGGTGCTGTGTTGCCCTTATCATCATCATTTCATCCCCATCGACGTGCAAGTCGCCGAAGTGGCGTCAAATCGAAAGACTTGCACCAGGCGAACGGTCTACCCGACGGGAGGCTCTAGCCACACGACATTTCATTTTCATTTATATATTTTGTTCTGTGTTGTATGTGTCATTAATTTCTGTGTAATGACTGAAGTTAATATTTTGTATATTCTTGGTAGGCATGATATGGGGCGATATTTTGCTGGGTTTGCCGTGCCTGCTTGATCTTTAGGTTTCAGTTAAGTTATTCCTTGTGTAAGTGTATCAGGGACTGTGTAAGGGTCTGCAATGTAACTGTTAAATAATTTAGTTAGATGTGAATGTGTTGAGGTGAACTTCTTTAGCCAGAAATTTGCTATTGTATCGTTTCCAGGGGCTTTCCAATTGTGCGTAGAATTAATTGCTCAGGTGACTTCATGTTGCAAAATTATCACTTCAGGCATTTGTGGTATCATCTCGTATGTGTCTGTTTTTGCTTGTATCCACCGTGCATGTCTGTTATGCTGTACCGGGTTTGACCAATGTTGCTCCAGAAGTGTTCCATGTCTGTTACGTTTTGTGGATTGTCTATTTTAATGTGTGTGTTATCTGTTCTCTGGTAAAATATCTTTTGGTTTGTGTTGAATGTTTGGTTTTGTTTCCTTCTATTTTCACTTTTTTTGTATCTTCTAACCTTTTTCGATTTGTCTGATATTTCATTTCTCATAAATTGTGTTAGCCGTCCGATGTCTTTTCTCAGTTTTTCTATTCTGATCTGTAGCCTGTGTTGCCATGCTGGTTTTGTGGGTTTCTTCTGTGTGTTGGTTGGTTCTGATCTCTGCCTAGTGTGTATATTTAGTGTAGTGAGTGCTCCACAAAGTCGGCCAGAGGGCGCTGTGGTCGGCGTAGTTAGTCTCCTCTCGTAGTGCCACCCTAAGAGAGCGTGCACCTACGTTGTGGCATCATAAGTATCGACGTCACAACTACATTCAGAACCTTAGGCCCGGAGGAAAAGCCTATCTGAAAAGTAAATTTTCGTCTTCTGTTATGACTGTGTAAATTTCAGTTCAACTGCAATGATTTGACAAGTGAGTGAGAGTTCTAATGTTTTTAGAAAGGCTTCTGCAATATGGTGCTGTTTTCTGCTTTACACAGTACTCTTACTTCTCGCTTCTGCTGAATACACACTTTATTTACTTCAGGTGTATACTGGCCCAGAATATACACTCCTGGAAATTGAAATAAGAACACCGTGAATTCATTGTCCCAGGAAGGGGAAACTTTATTGACACATTCCTGGGGTCAGATACACCACATGATCACACTGACAGAACCACAGGCACATAGACACAGGCAACAGAGCATGCACAATGTCGGCACTAGTACAGTGTATATCCACCTTTCGCAGCAATGCAGGCTGCTATTCTCCCATGGAGACGATCGTAGAGATGCTGGATGTAGTCCTGTGGAACGGCTTGCCATGCCATTTCCACCTGGCACGTCAGTTGGACCAGCGTTCGTGCTGGACGTGCAGACCGCGTGAGACGACGCTGCATCCAGTCCCAAACATGCTCAATGGGGGACAGATCCGGAGATCTTGCTGGCCAGGGTAGTTGACTTACACCTTCTAGAGCACGTTGGGTGGCACGGGATACATGCGGACGTGCATTGTCCTGTTGGAACAGCAAGTTCCCTTGCCGGTCTAGGAATGGTAGAACGATGGGTTCGATGACGGTTTGGATGTACCGTGCACTATTCAGTGTCCCCTCGACGATCACCAGTGGTGTACGGCCAGTGTAGGAGATCGCTCCCCACACCATGATGCCGGGTGTTGGCCCTGTGTGGCTCGGTCGTATGCAGTCCTGATTGTGGCGCTCACCTGCACGGCGCCAAACACGCATACGACCATCATTGGCACCAAGGCAGAAGCGACTCTCATCGCTGAAGACGACACGTCTCCATTCGTCCCTCCATTCACGCCTGTCGCGACACCACTGGAGGCGGGCTGCACGATGTTGGGGCGTGAGCGAAAGACGGCCTAACGGTGTGCGGGACCGTAGCCCACCTTCGTGGAGACGGTTGCGAATGGTCCTCGCCGATACCCCAGGAGCAACAGTGTCCCTAATTTGCTGGGAAGTGGCGGTGCGGTCCCCTACGGCACTGCGTAGGATCCTACGGTCTTGGCGTGCATCCGTGCGTCGCTGCGGTCCGGTCCCAGGTCGACGGGCACGTGCACCATCCGCCGACCACTGGCGACAACATCGATGTACTGTGGAGACCTCACGCCCCACGTGTTGAGCAATTCGGCGGTACGTCCACCCGGCCTCCCGCATGCCCACTATACGCCCTCGCTCAAAGTCCGTTAACTGCACATACGGTTCACGTCCACGCTGTCGCGGCATGCTACCAGTGTTAAAGACTGCGATGGAGCTCCGTATGCCACGGCAAACTGGCTGACACTGACGGCGGCGGTGCACAAATGCTGCGCAGCTAGCGCCATTCGACGGCCAACACCGCGGTTCCTGGTGTGTCCGCTGTGCCGTGCGTGTGATCATTGCTTGTACAGCCCTCTCGCAGTGTCCGGAGCAAGTATGGTGGGTCTGACACACCGGTGTCAATGTGTTCTTTTTTCCATTTCCAGGAGTGTACATCTTGTCACACTACAGTACACAATCACAGTACAGTGCTTTCACTAGAAAATCATGTGTCGGGTTGTACAGTGCGCGCAAGTAATGCCATGTAATTTTCCTGAGCTCGACATCACACTCACCTTGGGACGATGCTGACTCCGTTTCCAAGGCGGACTGAAGGGTGAATACGAAGAAGCGCATAACGCATAGTAGCATTTGTACTGGCCTGGTATCAGTTTTTCTAACGGGATGAAGGGAGTGCAACGTACATAGCAGAAAGTTCGTGGTCCTAGAGTCTATAGTAGGTACTGAGAGATTGTAGTGGCGTAGATCAAAACTATGCCTTGTATTATATGTTATCTAATCAAAACTGTGCGTGGTCAAAATAACACCGTATTACAGGTACCAGAGCAGTTGTTAAAACCCTGGCGTCTTATTCGGGAGGACCGAGTCTGCTATGCCCAGCCATCCTGATGTAAATTTCCCATAATTTTCCCAAATCATTTCAGGTAAATGCTGGAACTGTTCGTTCAGGAAGGCAACAGGTGAAACCTGTCCTACCCTCGTAAAAACATGCAAGTACATGTACATTGGATGTGTATGTACATTTGAATTATCTAAAGTCATGCTATTATGATGACAAATCACACATCATTGTGAAATGATCCTTGAATCAATGAATAAATAAATAAAAAAAATACTTCACTGCTTAACTGTGTTTCAGAAAAAAATTTGGAATTTCATACTCAAAAATCACAAAATTGAACGTATAATTATTCTGCAAAGGAAAACAAATGGATTTAAGATAAGCTGCCTGACTTTTACAGACAACTTTGCAATAATTTCAGAAAATCTGACAGAAGCAGTTACTCAAATAAATGTTCTGGAGAAAAGAACATACACAACTGGAGTCAAAATTTCAGCTTAAAAAACAAAATTCATCGTAAATATGAAAACTACGCAAAAATGTATACAAAAACGAATAGGTAAAATGGGGCACATTAGTAAATTTAAATATATTAGAGAAACTATGCAGCAGAATGGACTGGAAAAACTGACAAAAAGTTTTAAGAGTTAATAAAATGGAAGGAGCATATGGTTTGACAAAAAATATCTACGACAAGAAAAGCATATATCGAAAAACAAAATTAAAATACTTCACCGCAGTGCTAACACCAGAATATTTATATGCATGTGAATGCTTAACGATGAACTATAAGCTGCACAGAAAAGAAGAACCTAAAAGACGGCTGTTTAGAAAGAGAATAGGTGAGGATAAAACAAATTGCAGATGGCTGGAAAAGAAGAGATAACGAGAAGATCTACAAAAACTTTGAGAAAATACAAGAAATACTGGGGAAGCGAAGGTTCATCTTCTTTGGAAAAATCTACCAGACGAATGAGCGAAAGCTTAACGAAAAAAAAAATCCTGTATTTCTGGGAAAAGAAGTGGACAAATGCATAGATTACAGAAATAAGAGAAGAATTAGGAAGAAACAGCCTCATAGAATCGCAAATAGCTAAATGAAATGTAAAGTTAAATTTCGAAGGCTTTCAAGACAAAAGAAACGAGATACTGGGAGAAACTTGAACAGAAGAAAGGAAAAGACAGGATGGAGAGTACCGGAAAAACCGGAAATAACAAATACTTGAGAATAACACTTTGTAGGGACATCAAACGGAACTATTAAGAAAGCTCAGTCGTTGGTAAAGTAGGTAGTAGCTTTCCGTTTATTGGTACTAGAGAAATGCAGTCAGTCTACAAAGGAAATTGCTTACAAATCACTCGTGAGATCCTTCCTAGAATACCGCTCAAGTGTGTTGGAACCGTACCAGACAGGTCTGACTGGGGATACTGAACGTATACAGCACGAATTATCACTAGTTTCATCTGCGGAAGAGTATTACAGACATATTGAAAGAACTGAACTGGCAGACATTTGAAGACAGACGTAAGCTAACACAAGAAACCCTACTCACTAAGTTTGAGGGGCTGGTTTAGAATCATGACTCTAGAAATAGGCTACACCTCCCTTCATATCGCTCCCATTGGGATCGGGAGGACAAGGTCAGACTAATTAAAACACGCACAGAGACACTGAAACAATCGTTCTTCCAGCGCTCCATAGATGAATGTAACGGGGAAGGTTCCTAATAATTGGAACAGTGGGACCATAGGCGCATCCGGAAAAAAAGTAAGACGGTGGAAGGGGCTGCTTAGCTCCCTGCCCACAACAGCATAGGAACTAGTGTTGAAGAAGCCCGGATTCTCAGATCTCAGCCTGAAACTAATTTACATTATACGATTTTTCCAGCAGCCCTGGGGCTGCCAAATGAAACTGCATTGCTCCAGGGACCTATTCAGGTCCGGAATATCTATAACACAAGACCCAGAAGAAGGCCGCTGCAATCGTGGCCGAAACGTTGGCTTTTCTATAGCAGCAGTAGTTTTTTACATTAGGACGCGGTACCAAACCCAGAAAACTTTTATGTCGACTGACTCTGGCCGCGGAAGCCTACGCAATTATATCTATAACATCTGTTATGCACACGCACAGACTGAAGCGAAAATTAAAATTTGTAGCAGTGCCAGGCCGGCCCGGGTGGCCGAGCGGTTCTAGGCGCTACAGTCTGGAACCGCGCGACCGCTATGGTCGCAGGTTCGAATCCTGCCTCGGGCATCGATGTGTGTGATGTCCTTAGGTTGGTTAGGTTTAAGTAGTTCTACGTTCTAGGGGACTGATGACCTTAGAAGTTAAGTCCCATAGTGCTCAAAGCTATTTGAACCATTAGCAGTGCCAGGACGCGAATATGGGTCTGCTGCTCACTAGGCAGAGCACTAACCACTACACGCCTTGGCACAGGGGCTTTGCACAACTGCGCGGACTGCCGTAGGACGTCTCTCTCCTCAGTGCAAATTCCCATTCACGCCTTCGCCCACCGGTATTTGGACACCATCGTAGAGGCTCTCCAACCTGGATTTCAGATAGGATCCCCCGTTCCGTTCGATGCTGAGGTGTTGCGAGGTGCCAGGGCTAGCAGTGTATTTAACACTAAATTCTTCTAGAATCTACCTAAGTAAATGATGCTCTAAGCCCCACCTATTCTAACTCCAACTTTTCCTGTTGCACAAGGATTAAAAAAAATACGCGAACTGACTCTAATCAACCCTGCCAGTGGAGTACAAGAGAGTTTGCCACCTGCAATAATTTAATTTGATAAATAAGTTAAATAAACGAAGGTTTCATTAACATAGTGAGGAATGACGGGGTTGCTCTACTGATTAACAGAATGAAAGTTCTGTCCAAAATACCAATATGATTTATTAAGACTAAACACAAAATAATAAACAAAACCACATGAAACATTTATAATACATCAAATTGGCTCAAATTGGATTCTCAAACAAACGCTATGAAGGTGAAGTTGTCCCTAAACTAGATTGTGAGGTTTAAGACGAAGTGGTATGTGGAGCCAATTCCTTGCCACTCAAATCTTAAGAGAGACACACAGCTAACCCAACATTAATTGCTGCTACTCAAGACAGAACAAAGTTAGAAAAAGACGAACAGGCGCGCTCTGCTGAGCTCTGATTATCACCTAGAAAAATCCCTATCTGCCAGTGCTGCGGACATACATTACCAAACTGTCTTCTTAACTGCCAGAACACGATCTGGCGTACCGGAGGTGATGGCTGGTTGCTTCGACGTCCTCGACCGAAAGGCGAGAGGCGACTACCTAGAGCACCCGTACAGGCCGAACACACAACATTCCCGCCCCCACGACAGTGGCCATGGTTAAACGTTCCAATCAGCAACTCGAAAACCGGCGGAAAATTCCACTCCATTGCCGGAACACTACCATTCCACCAATGGAGATTCTTGGCGCCAATTTCTGCGCCGATTTTGCTACGTCACGGAGCTATGCCCTGAGCAAGCCAATCACAGTTACGATTTTGCAGAAAGCGCGGGAATTTGCCCGCCACAACTGCCTGGGTACACAAGTCATTCCCACGCCTCGCTGGTAGCCCGTCAGAAAGTGTTTTCGCTAAGTTTCTGCGAAGTAACGGAACCTCTAGCCCAGCCGCTACTTCAGGCCCCTGCGGGCGTGCCTCTTGACAATGTCAGCGTCTGGAAAGGATTCACTCGACTCTCTCACACCCGTCGGCTTACCCTTTCAAAGTCAGCAGAGCCCGCCTGTCACCGGACCACCCGGGTGACGAGAGACGCTGCGTGGGAAGTCCGCGTGTGAAGGAATAGCAACTTTCCATCGCATGCAATTAGAGAGGAGAATCGTAAGATAGAAATATGTGAGG
The DNA here is from genome assembly GCF_023864275.1 of Schistocerca cancellata. Taxonomy (NCBI): domain Eukaryota; kingdom Metazoa; phylum Arthropoda; class Insecta; order Orthoptera; family Acrididae; genus Schistocerca; species Schistocerca cancellata. Next base: position 63,979,275 of record NC_064627.1, read on the forward strand.
GGGCCCATGCCACCTCTCAGTGTTATTCCAATACAATTGGACAGCCTCTGCGATACTCTTCAAGTTTATGGTGCCTACTAGTGGTTTGAGGTGTGAGTGGGAATTTGTATAGAGGAGTGAGGCTTGCTAAGGTAGTCACCGTAGTTGTACAAATCCCCTATGTCTGGGTGACGTAGTGGTTAGCACATCTTCATAGTGAGTAGGAGACTTTAAGTCCACCCTGGTTCCCCCCTGAATGAGACGTACCCTTTCCCATCCACTTCACAGTGGTTTACAGGGTATGGAAGTAGATGCAGATGTGTATGTAGACCAAGGACAGAAGAGGAACCGAACTTGAAGGTATTACTTTTTTTTGTCTCGGATTTAGCTTGTTATTCGACTGGGAAGACCGAGTAAGGAATGAAGAAGTGTTAAGAAGAATTGGAGAAGAAAGTAACATGCTGAAAGTCATCAGAAAGAGAAACTGGAACTGGATTTGACGTTTTGAGGAGAGACTGTTTTTTTTTTTTTTTTTTAGAGGTGGGACCCCTCCACGCCCGCACCAACGTGGTGACCAGACCAAAAGTTCTACTGTCACCTCCGTCAACATGTTAGTTATCTAATAGGTGGATCACATGATGCTGGGCTGTGATGTTATCCGTGCGTCTGGGTAAGACTACGCATTAACATGGTCCATCAGGTGATAGATAGTGGACGAAACGCGAATGAGGGTAGCAATTTGAAGAGCAGAGGGAAAAAAGTGCCAAGGCTCATGCCGTGGGAAAAAAACCTCTGCGACAGTGGTATGGGTAGTAAGAGCAGCAGTGGCTTACTAGCTGCGATAGTTCATGCAAGGTTGGGTTTGTTAGTATGGGTATCATGCATCATTACCGTGGCAAGCGGTGGCGATGTATCCGAGTTTTCTGCAGCCGCTGCATTCCTGGAACACTGAAGATCGTTATATAGTAGTGGGAGATCGGCCATAGATCATCTCACAATGTGGGGTGTGAGTGGAGCTTGTCTGCATGCAGTGTACAGTACGGCTTCCCTGCGTGGTGCCAGTTATTCGGCAAGTGTTTTCGAGCTGGATATCCAGTAATGGTGTCTGATTAAGAGGGGCTCACCTGTACCGTTGTGTTTGCGTGTACTTGGCCATAGATGTTAGGTCCTTACAAGTATGTCTTTTCGTCTTTTATGTTTCCATCTACGGTTGTGGTCGTAGTTCCCTAGATTCAGAATAAACTGGTTCTGCGAATGTCTGGAGTTTCTGTATAGTCTTGTGGTGAGTTTGTGGATTTTCTCCGTGAGAGTCTCATGTCGGTATTCCCGGTGAAGATCCGCGATGCGTGTGTATCGTGGAGCATTGCTTATGATTTTGAGTACTTTGTTTTTTGTCTGCAGACGGCGCAGGCGTGTGGGCGCAGGGTATCCCCAGACAGGAGCAGCGTACGTCATCAGGGGTCGAATAATTGTCACGTACATGGACCTCGACACCCTTCTGTTGAGTGTGCTACGCCTGTTAAGCATAGGGTAGAGCTGTTTGATCCTCGCGCTTGCTCAGTTGGTCATGTGTTGTACGTGGTCCCCCCAGAGTAAATGTCCGGTCCAGCCAGACACCGAGGTATTTGACTTTCTCGCGGAAACGTATTGGGCGTGCATGTAGAGTTATTGGTCTGCAGTATCGGTGTTTGCGCAGTTGCTTGAGGGACTGTTTATTGAAGGACGGAACAGAAGGAATGGTGGAGGGAAAAAGGGGAAGAGGAAAAAGGAGATATCAAATGCTGGACAATATCAGAGGAGACAAATATTCAGAATTGAAGACTGGCTCTGGGCAGACAATAGTGGAAGAGGCTTAATGCATGACAAAACCTGCTGTAAGGCTAAAAACCAATCTACTACTACTCAACTGGGGCCCAAGGAATTTTACGTGCTTTGTTTGGTTTAATGCATGATAATTAATGACTACTTCTACGAGAATGAGGAGTGAGCAAGCCGTTGGCGGTTCCGCACGCCGCGTTCTTGGCTTGGGGCGCGCGTACCTGTTGGCGTACACGGCTTGTTGGTTAAGGGGCTCCGGAACGCCCTATACTTGCAATGTTAAGACAACGCTTATAAATTACATCTTTCCTCACAAAGTATTTGAGGTAGGAAGTTGAACTTTTTACAGATTATTTATTGGAATATGGGCTACAACTTAACACAGGGATTTTACAAAATTTTAGTTCAGTTATTAAAGATGATTTTTTTCAATTGTAATGAAAATTCACATTTTTTGCAATTTTTTATTTATATATTCAAAAATTTACAGTTTTTTGGAAAAAGGCTGTGTTAAATTATGCAGAAGGTACTGTGTAACATTTACTGAAAATTTGAAACAAATATGTTTGGAAGATCCTTAGAAAACATGTAATTAGTATGAGAAAATAAAAGTTTTGGGAATCGAGCGACAAAGATTGGGTAAACTTTTTAGTGCATTCCAGGTCCATAGGATGGATTATCTTCATCCTCTGCAAACTCCTCCTCGAGCTTCCTCTTGTTCCTCCTCCTGTTTACTCTTGCTTGTATTTCTAGACTCTTTACAGCCCTGTCTGCAGCCCGAAGGCGTTCCTTGTCTAAAGCAAGCATCGCTCGTACCATGTTACAACCTATCTTCATTCCCATATTTCTAAATACCTTGCACCTTACAATGCTGCCATCATTGAAAGTCGCAACAGCATCATACACTCCAAAGTGAAGTGTTTCTATTCCAACAAATACAGTCTTGGGGATTCTCGACCATATAACACTATTTACACTTTCATTGGGGTTTTGAGTTTTTCTGTGAATACACTTTTTCAACAGTTCAGGTGCTGATAAGTCTCTGAAAATAGGTTTTATCACCTCCATTATTGCATGAGGCAGACTATGCTTATGAGTGTACACTTCACCAGTTAGCAATCCTTTGTTATATTTACACCAACTGTCTTCTTCTTTGGGACACAAGCTATGTTGTTTACAGTAATAACACATACCTTTGGCTTTCCAACATTTCTCCTTTTCTTAAAAGCCTTCAGAGGATTTCTAATAACTTTACTTTTACTCATTATTATACTTCAACAAAACAGAGACTCAAGAAGCAGAATTAATTACGAATATTTTCGAGATAACGACAGAGTAAATAAACATGAAACAATCGACAATCACACCAGCGATATATATTGAACCATCACAGGTTAGCCACAACACATACTTTATCTCACATCACTAAAATGTACCTGATGAACACGGACGTTAATAATAACACCATTTGACAGCAGTTTTTAACAGCGCCACAGTGGGTCACGCCCCTGTAGAACACATTTCAAAAAAAATTTAAAAATAGTTGTAGTCTTCGGAATTGAATAAATTATATATCTATTAAAAGGTAATATAGTCTGCAGATTCAGAAAACGCAAAAAAGTAAAAATTGAACTTTTCATGATTTTGAGCCTTTCCGGAGCCCCTTAACAAAGGAGCAGCCGCTGCTCTCCAGTAGTCACCTGCCGGCACCCGGGATGGCCACTGGAGGACAGCACAAAGCACTTCCGCCAGCCGCTGGCGCAACGAGCGGCATTCCTGGGACGGGACGGGACAGAGCGCTGCATAGAGGGCGGCCTTCCGGTACACGGGACGGCTGTTTAGCGCCGCATGGGAACGCCCTTATCGCTTACTGCCGCCTTGTCCAGCAGAGCGGCCGAACACCTACTGCCTTTCCCGACAACAGGTCTGCGGGGCTGCCCGAGGGCATGGCGGGAACGCAGCTAATGGAACTGATACCATCATCTACGTGTTTTTGTTGTTGTGTTCTTCAGTACGAAGACTGGTTTAATGCAGCTCTCCACGCTACTACATCCTGTGCGAGACTCCTTATCTCCAAGCAAGTACTGCACCTTTCGTGCTTCTGAACCTGCTTACTGTGTATCTCCCTTGGTCTCCTTCTACAATTTTCACCCTGTATAATTTCCTCCTTTACCGAACTGATGATTTCTTAAATTCTGAGGATTTGTTTCGTCAACCAATCCCATCTAATAGTCTAGTACTCCGTCCTCAGACCACGAGTGGCCTACCCGGACTATCCGACCGCCGTGTCATCCTCAAGTGAGGATGCGGATAAAAGGGGCGTGGGGTCAGCACACCGCTCTCCCGGTTGTTATGATGGTATTCTTGACCGAAGCCACTTAGTATTCGGTCCAGTAGCTTCTCAATTGGCATCACGAGGCTGAGTGCGCCCCGAAAAATGGCAACAGCGCATGGTGTCCTGGATGGTCACCCATCCAAGTGCCGACCACGCCAGTGCTTAACTTCGGTGACCTCACGGGAACCGGTGGAGCCACTACGGCAAGGCTGTTGCCCTTCCAATAGTCTAATAGTGCAATAAATTTATTTTTTCCGCTAACTCTATTCAGTACCTTCTCATTGTTAATCTATCTACTGATTTAATCTTCAGCAGATTCTGCAGCACCATATTTCAAAAGTTTGTAGTATCTCCTAATATGAACTGTTTATTGTTGCGACCAGACGAAAGCACTTTTCTCCGACCAAACCCCCTGGGTTCTTCAGTTATTGTGGGAGAAGTCTCGTCACACTAGAACATATGAAATATTAATTAACTTCAACGCATTAATGAATCATCATCATCATCATCATCATTTAAGACTGATTATGCCTTTCAGCGTTCAGTCTGGAGCATAGCACCCCTTATACAGTTCCTCCATGATCCCCTATTCAGTGCTACATTGGTGCCTCTTCTGATGTTAAACCTATTACTTCAAAATCATTCTTAACCGAATCCAGGTACCTTCTCCTCGGTCTGCCCCGACTCCTCCTACCCTCTACTGCTGAATCCATGAGTCTCTTGGGTAACCTCGCTTCTCCCATGCGTGTAACATGACCCCACCATCTAAGTCTGTTCGCCCTGAGTGCTACATCTATAGAGTTCATTCCCAGTTTTTCTGTGATTTCCTCATTGTGGACACCCTCCTGCCATTGTTCCCATCTACTAGTACCTGCAATCATCCTAGCTACTTTCATATCCGTAACCTCAACCATGTTGATAAGGTAACCTGAATCCACCCAGCTTTCGCTCCCATACAATAAAGTTGGTCGAAAGATTGAACGGTGCACAGATAACTTAGTCTTGGTACTGACTTCCTTCTTGCAGAAGAGAGTAGATCGTAGCTGAGCGCTCACTGCTTTAGCTTTGCTACACCTCGCTTCCAGTTCTTTCACTATGTGGCCATCCTGTGAGAATATGCATCCTAAGTTCTTGAAACCGCCCACCTCTTCTAACTTTGTTCCTCCTATTTGGCACTCAATCCATTTATATTTCTTTCCCACTGACATTACTTTCGTTTTGTAGATGGTAATCTTCATACCATAGTCTTTACATTTCTGATCTAGCTCTGAAATATTACTTTGCAAATTTTCAATCGAATCTGCCATCACAACTAAGTCATCCGCATATGCAAGACTGCTTATTTTGTGTTCACATATCTTAATCTCTCCCAGCATAAATGAATAAAAGATTAATTCTCTTTTGTGGTCCACAAGAATCGTATTAGAAAAGGAACTTAAAATGTGTCAAGTCGTCATTGAACCAATAACCATCTATGATTTGGAGTGCTGTATGATTATGAAGAACTGTAAGAAGGTCGAAACTTCGCCACATGTCTTCGTAACAAGAGTACTGGTTATTACATTTTTCATGCATTAGCAAGCATCAAGTGTTACACCAATTAATAAACAGTTCTGTTACAGTTAAGTGTTCCATATTTAAATGAAGAAGTCCATCAGAAACTTTAACTTTCACGTTAATCCTGTGCTTTGATGTCGACTCCTTTGGACAAGGTTACGAACTGGTAGGGGGGGGGGGGGTTCTAGGTCCACACTATATTGACCTCAGTAAGATGACGCTGCTATCCTGTGGGGGAGGTGTGGTCTTCTGGAACACCTCTCCTATGTTGCTACGGATTGCAGCGAGCCCTCGTCTGTGATATTGAACCGCGTTACCAACTTTGGTGTGCCAATTCGATCTCCGTCCAGTAACACACTTTTCATCAATGTTTCACTTCCGTACGAGGCTACACTCTCGAGAAGTACGTTCAGAAAATACTTCCTCGTATTTAAATTTATATTAGTTGTTAACAAACATATTTTCAAATCTCCTTTCAGAACTGGGAAAAATAAATGCTGTAGAAGTGAAATTCACTTACAAGGCCACAGCGTCTACACACTTTTATATTGGTGGTTGTAACCGATGGAGAAGATATCTCCTAAATGGTGAGGAAATTAATGGAAGAATAATGAAAATGAGGACTCGGGCTGAACATCTACAATACAGAATGTTTAACAAAGGGAATATGGTAGAACTTGAAATATCAAACATTCTAACTGTCAGTAATTGTGGAATTTATAAATACCTAGGTAGTATAAGTAATAAAGATGGACTACACGAAGATTACTTGAGAAACAGATTGAACTCAGGAAGTTTAGAATTTTACTTTTGTTGCTATCTGTCTCATAATCTCGTCTCAAGATTCGTCCCATTCTGTTAAGCTGCTCGTCCGAGTTGTTTCGTGCCTCCGACAGAATCAGCAAACCTCAGAGTTGACATATGTTTTCCCTTAAGTTTAATTCCCTTTCCAGATTTCTCTCTGGTTTACATCACTGCTTGATTAGTCTACAGGATGAATAACATTGGCCGGCCGTTGTAGCCGAGCGGTTCTAGGCGCTTCAGTCCGGAACCGCGCGACTGCTACGGTCGCAGGTTCGAATCTGCCTCGGGTATGGATGTGTGTGATGTCCTTAGGTTAGTTACGTTTAGGTAGTTCTAAGTTCTAGGGGACTGATGACCTCAGATGTTAAGTCCCATAGTGCTCAGAGCCATTTGAACCATTTGATCTGCTGCAACTCTGTCTCATTACGCTCTCAACTTTTCATTTACTTCGACTCTTACAACTGAAGTGTGGACTCTGTATGAGTGATAAATAACCTTTCGTTCCCTGTATTTTATCCCTGCTACCTTCAGAATGTCAAAGAAGATATTCCAGTCCACATTGTGAAAACCCTTATTTAACCTATTTTATAAGGTAAATCATACAGTCAGTATTGCCTGACACGTCCCTGCATTTCTCCGCAGTCCAAACTAATCTTCTCCGAGCTGAGCTTCCTCCACTTTTTGCATTCTTCTCTAAACAATTCGTGTCAGTATTTTGAGAAAATAATTTATTGGAACGATATTTCAGTAATATTCACACGTATCAACGTCTGCCTGCTTTGGAGTTCGAATTAGTACATTCTTCTTGAAATTTGAGGGTATTTCCCCTGTCTCATAATCTGACACATCTGGGGTAACTATTTTGTCGTGGTTCTGCAAGACCACTGCAAAATCGGTGCGTTTGTCTAAGTGCAATTTTGGTAGAACTGGCCTGATGATGCCCCACAATCTTATCGCCAGTGGTCTCACTACCAGTGTGGCTCTCTGGAGTTGACGTCACGTCTCTGGTATATTCAACATCCACCCTCGAAACCTCGAGTACTTGTGCAACCTCATATGCGGTGTGACTCGCGTGCTTTGCACCGTTTATCATCCCACGTTCAAACTGGCAACGAAATGTCATGTTCAGATGTTGTGTTTATACTCGTACCACACAATGCATGTAGCTGTAACCATCGGGCGTCATACACTGCACGTCTTCTGATACGACAGTCCTTCACGTTGCTTTTGGCCACCCAGATTAAGTCGTGCGTTTTTGTGGCTGTGGTACAAATTTCAGGGACCATGAAGTACGAAACATGCTGCAATTTGAGGTCCACTGATCCGGAAAGTACTGAACCGAAAATTACGAAGCCAAATGTGTTGTCTGGCAACTAGGCCAGTGGATTTTTAGAAATTACGAATCATTGTTTATTTGATGCAGAAAAACTGATGGATTTTGTATTTAACAGCTAACATTGTAAGGTAGGAATAAAAGGTAGGGATAAAAATAGGTATCTGCATGTACGTGGTGATTCAAAACACGTTTACAAACTAACACGGCACATCAGCATACAAGGATCAGTAGTCACATACAGGGTGTTTCAAAAATGACCGGTATATTTGAAATGGCAATAAAAACTAAACGAGCAGCGATAGAAATATACCGTTTGTTGCAATATGCTTGGGACAACAATACATTTTCAGGCAGACAAAGTTTCGAAATTACAGTAGTTACAATTTTCAACAACAGATGGCGCTGCGGTCTGGGAAACTCTATAGTACGATATTTTCCACATATCCACCATGCATAGCAATAATATGGCGTAGTCTCTGAATGAAATTACCCGAAACCTTTGACAACGTGTCTGGCGGAATGGTTTCACATGCAGATGAGATGTACTGCTTCAACTGTTCAATTGTTTCTGGATTCTGGCGGTACACCTGGTCTTTCAAGTGTCCCCACAGAAAGAAGTCACAGGGGTTCATGTCTGGCGAATAGGGAGGCCAATCCACGCCGCCTGTGTGTATGTTTCGGATAGCCCAAAGCAATCACACGATCATCGAAATATTCATTCAGGAAATTAAAGACGTCGGCCGTGCGATGTGGCCGGGCACCATCTTGCATAAACCACGAGGTGTTCGCAGTGTCGTCTAAGGCAGTTTGTACCGCCACAAATTCACGAAGAATGTCCAGATAGCGTGATGCAGTAATCGTTTCGGATCTGAAAAATGGGCCAATGATTCCTTTGGAAGAAATAGCGGCCCAGACCAGTACTTTTTGAGGATGCAGGGACGATGGGACTGCAACATGGGGCTTTTCGGTTCCCCATATGCGCCAGTTCTGTTTATTGACGAAGCCATCCAGGTAAAAATAAGCTTCGTCAGTAAACCAAATGCTGCCCACATGCATATCGCCGTCATCAATCCTGTGCACTATATCGTTAGCGAATGTCTCTCGTGCAGCAATGGTAGCGGCGCTGAGGGGTTGCCACGTTTGAATTTTGTATGGATAGAGGTGTAAACTCTGGCGCAAGAGACGATACGTGGACGTTGGCGTCATTTGGACCGCAGCTGCAACACGGCGAACGGAAACCCGAGGCCGCTGTCGGATCACCTGCTGCACTAGCTGCGCGTTGCCCTCTGTGGTTGCCGTACGCGGTCGCCCTACCTTTCCAGCACGTTCATCAGTCACGTTCCCAGTCCATTGAAATTTTTCAAACAGATCCTTTATTGTATCGCTTTTCGGTCCTTTGGTTACATTAAACCTCCGTTGAAAACTTCGTCTTGTTGCAGCAACACTGTGTTCTAGGCGGTGGAATTCCAACACCAGAAAAATCCTCTGTTCTAAGGAATAAACCATGTTGTCTACTGCACACTTGCACGTTGTGAACAGCACACGCTTACAGCAGAAAGACGACGTACAGAATGGCGCACCCACAGACTGCGTTGTCTCCTATGTCTTTCACATCACTTGCAGCGCCATCTGTTGTTGAAAATTGTAACTACTGTAATTTCGAAAGTTTGTCCGCCTGAAAATGTACTGTTGTCCCAAGCATATTGCAACAAACGGTGTATTTCTATCGCTGCTCGTTTAGTTTTCATTGCCGTTTCAAATATACCGGTCATTTTTGAAACACCCTGTAGGAACTGCGGGTCGCAAACGCCCCGAGAAGGCGCTTCGGTCACGGAGACCGTTGCTAAACAAACACGGGCGGAGCACTCGGAAACCGTCGCCAGTCACGCCGTGGAAGCGCTGGGGATCGTATAGTTAACTACACGTGCCGCGAAACGGCTGAGAAGGATTTAATTTACGGCGCGGCCAACTGCAATGGATGAAAAGCCGTGCGATTGTATCGTCGAAATATCCTGATAGAAAGAGGTGTCGCGCCACACTTTACTAACCATCCTGCATCGCCGATTGTGCGAAACCGACTCGCTCCATGTTCACAAGCTGGACACTGGTCACCAACGAACAGCACAGACAGTTGCGGTGAAAGAAAGCATTCTCGAAAGGATGCAGCGTACGCAGTCGGAAATTACACGAAGTGTATCCCGCGCAACTGATATCCCCCAACATTCCCGTCTGGCGCATTGTACACGACGAAGGACTGCCCCCGTTTCATTTCCAACGCGTCCAAGCATTGCAGCCGGTGAACTAAAACAAGCGCATCGGATTTGCGTGGTGGTTTCTGCAGGAATCCGCTGCACACCGAAGGTTCACAGCGAGTGCCCCGTTCACCGATGAGGTTGCGATCTCACTCGACAGTGTGATGAACGTTCACGACCTTCATACTTGGGCGGAAGTGAACCCAAATGCTACACGTACACATGCCACGCAGCGCAAATTTACCCTTAACGCGTGGGCTGGCATCGTCGGAGACGGTTTAATTGGCCGTACATTCTACAGCACTGTCTTGATGGTCGCACGTACCTCATATCGCTGTGAGCAGTTCTACCGGACATGCTGGATGATTTTCCCATGCCTATTCGTCGCTGCATTCGATTTCAACACGAAGGAGCCCTCGAGCGCTTCAGCAGAAAAGTGAAAGAACTTGCCCCCATTCTAACAGCCGTGTACCGCAAGTCTCTAGAGGAACGGAAGCTTCCAAATGATTGGAAAAGAGCACAGGTAGTCCCAGTCTTCAAGAAGGGTCGTCGAGCAGATGCGCAAAACTATAGACCTATATCTCTGACGTCGATCTGTTGTAGAATTTTAGAACATGTGTTTTGCTCGAGTATCATGTCGTTTTTGGAAACTCAGAATCTACTATGTAGGAATCAACATGGATTCCGGAAACAGCGATCGTGTGAAACCCAACTCGCTTTATTTGTTCATGAGACCCAGAAAATATTAGATACAGGCTCCCAGGTAGATGCTATTTTTCTTGACTTCCGGAAGGCGTTCGATACAGTTCCGCACTGTCGCCTGATAAACAAAGTAATCCGCACTGTCGCCTGATAAACAAAGTAAGAGCCTACGGAATATCAGACCGGCTGTGTGGCTGGATTGTAGAGTTTTTAGCAAACAGGACACAGCATGTTGTTATCAACGGAGAGACGTCTACAGACATTAAAGTAACCTCTGGCGTGCCACAGGGGAGTGTTATGGGACCATTGCTTTTCACAATATATATAAATGACCTAGTAGATAGTGTCGGAAGTTCCATGCGGCTTTTCGTGGATGACGCTGTAGTATACAGAGAAGTTGCAGCATTAGAAAATTGTAGCGAAATGCAGGAAGATCTGCAGCGGATAGGCACTTGGTGCAGGGAGTGGCAACTGACCCTTAACATAGACAAATATAATGTATTGCGAATACATAGAAAGAAGGATCCTTTATTGTATGATTATATGATAGCGGAACAAACACTGGTAGCAGTTACTTCTGTAACATATCTGGGAGTATGCGTGCGGAACGATTTGAAGTGGAATGATCATATAAAATTAATTGTTGGTAAGGCGGGTACCAGGTTGAGATTCGTTGAGAAAGTCCTTAGAAAATGTAGTCCATCAACGAAGGAGGTGGCTTACAAAACACTGGTTCGACCTATACTTGAGTATTGCTCATCAGTGTGGGATCCGTACCAGATCGGGTTGACGGAGGAGATAGAGAAGATCCAAAGGAGAGCGGCGCGTTTCGTCACAGGGTTATTTTGTAACCGTGATAGCGTTACGGAGATGTTTAACAAACTCAAGTGGCAGACTCTGCAAGAGAGGCGCTCTGCATCGCGGTGTAGCTTGCTCGCCAGGTTTCGAGAGGGTGCGTTTCTGGATGAGGTATCGAATATATTGCTTCCCCCTACTTATACCTCCCGAGGAGATCATGAATGTAAAATTAGAGAGATTAGAGCGCGCACGGAGGCTTTCAGACAGTCGTTCTTCCCGCGAACCATACGCGACTGGAACAGGAAAGGGAGGTAAAGACAGTGGCACGTAAAGTGCCCTCCGCCACACACCGTTGGGTGGCTTGCGGAGTATAAATGTAGATGTAGATGTAGATCTGCAGGAAACCTTTCCTGGCGGTGGGTTTGTCAGGTGGCCACCACGATCACCCGAATTGGTTCCTAATCCATTGTTTCCTCTGGGGATATATGAAGGGCCTTGTGCGCGAAGCATCGCCGGAGGACCTAGTGAAAAGGACTGTTGCGGCAGCAGGATGTCTTCGAGATACGCCAGATTTCTTTGAGAGCGTGCATCATTCAACACAGCGTCGATGTCAGGCATGTGTCGATGCATCTGCACAAATCATAGAGCATCTCCTGTAGTAATCGTCCATTTGTAGCTTGTGGCTAAATAATTGCAACGCCATTTAGTAGCTCCGGATGACCCACCGTTCCTGTTTGATTACTGATTCCTGTTGTATGCTGACGTGCCATGTCAGTTTGTAAACGTTTTTTTGAACCACCTGTACTCTATCTGATATTGCAAGGCCAGATCCGTCAATTATCTAGACTGGTGTCCCTGCAACTGCCGAAGTGGTACTTCTTCAGGAGTCGCATGTTTGTCTGGCCTCTCTACAGATATCAGTCCACTGCGCAGGCACCTGCAGTTGGCTGTCTGTATCGCTGAGGCACTCAAGCCGTCCTACCTCAGCGACGTCCTTGATTTGTGTGATAGGAAGGTTGCATTCTCACTTTACGCTGACGCTGACTGTAGAGCGATTCTACCGCCGCCAAGGCATATTTGTCGTAGGGAGCACGATGGCTAGTGGAGTACGTACGCAAATGTACTATAAGCATTTTTTCATCAGAGCACTCCTCACTTGCTCTTGCATTCTTCTTCGTTCTTACACATATTCCCCTGTTTCCCCGTGTCTTACACCTATTTTCTGAGTTTTTCCGTCTCGCGCAGTTTAAATTTTTTGAATGCTTTTTCTAAATCGAGAAGACTACTATATCGTCATCACTTTTCTGTGTTGTATTATCTGACAGTGGTTATACGCTGCTTGACAAAAACGTGAAGCACCTGGAAGATATGGTCGGATATCAAAGAACCTTCGTTTACACTATGGCGGATATGTAGATGATTTGGGGTGCAGTTCTTTGTAACTAGCAGAACGACCACGAGACTGCGTAACAATTGTTCTTTTTTAATGCTGTTTCCTGAGCTGGTAGGTTATGCAAGGATTGTAAAAAATGTCAGATGATCACTAGGATGCCACGTATTCGAGGGAGGCAGAGTTGTCAGCAACCGGCAGAGTTTGAAGACCTCATTGTGGGTCTCCACTGGTCCGGCTAGTCTAATCATGCCATATACACATTTGTGGGAGATTCACTATGAAAGTGGGTCAATGCTGGACTAAATTGCAACGTGAGGGCAGGCAAACTCGTCAAAATTCCGACCGAGCACGAGTGACCAACACAAACGAGAATGTTCATATCTTCAACCAGACGCAAAGGAACCGTCACGTCGCTGCACCGTCACATCAAGGTGTCATGGCACGGCACGTCAAGTCAATTTACGAGGTGCATTCAAGTTCTAAGGCCTCCGATTTTTTTTCTAATTAATTACTCACCCGAAATCGATGAAACTGGCGTTACTTCTCGACGTAATCGCCCTGCAGACGTACACATTTTTCACAACACGGACGCCATGATTCCATGGCAGCGGCGAAGGCTTCTTTAGGAGTCTGTTTTGACCACAGGACAATTGCTGAGGCAATAGCAGCACGGCTGGTGAATGTGCGGCCACGGAGAGTGTCTTTCATTGTTGGAAAAAGCCAAAAGTCACTAGGAGCCAGATCAGGTGAGTAGGGAGCATGAGGAATCACTTCAAACTTGTTATTACGAAGAAACTGTTGTGTAACGTTAGCTCGATGTGCGGGTGCGTTGTCTTGGTGAAACAGCACACGCGCAGCCCTTCCCAGACGTCTTTGTTGCAGTGCAGGAAGGAATTTGTTCTTCAAATCATTTTCGTAGGATGCACCTGTTACAGTAGTGCCTTTTGGAACGCAATGGGTAAGGATTACGCCCTCGCTGTCCCAGAACATGGACACCATCATTTTTTCAGTACTGGCGGTCACCCAAATTTTTTTGTGGAGGTGAATCTGTGTGCTTCCATTGAGCTGACTGGCGCTTTGATTCTGGATTGAAAAATGGCATCCACGTCTCATCCATTGTCACAACCGACGAAAAGAAAGTCCCATTCATGCTGTCGTTGCGCGTCAACATTGCTTGGCAACATGCCACACGGGTAGCCATGCGGTAGTCCGTCAGCATTCGTGGCACCTACCTGGATGACACTTTTCGCATTTTTAGGCCGTCATGCAGGATTGTGTGCACAGAACCCACAGAAATGCAAACTCTGGAGGCGATCTGTTCAAGTCATTCGGCGATCCCCCAAAACAATTCTCTCCACTTTCTCGATTATGTCGTCAGACCGGCTTGTGCGAGCCCGAGGTTGTTTCAGTTTGTTTTTCATATGATGTTTTGCCTTCATTAAACTGTCGCACCCATGAACGCACTTTAGACACATCCATAACTCCATCACCACATGTCTTCTTCAACTGTCGATGAATTTCAATTGGTTTCACACCACGCAAATTCAGAAAACGAATGATTGCACGCTGTTCAAGTAAGGAAAACGTCGCCATTTTAAGTATTTAAAACAGTTCTCATTCTCGCCGCTGGCGGTAAAATTCCATATGCCGTACGGTGCTGCCATCTCTGGGACGTATTGACAATGAACGCGGCCTCATTTTAAAACAATGCGCATGTTTCTATCACTTTCCAGTCCGGAGAAAAAAAAATGGAGGCCTTAGAACTTGAATGCACCTCGTAAGTCACGTGATCTGATGTCGCATGGCTGTCTCCAACTGCTTTTCCGCGGGCCTTGCGATCTCTACAAGATGATTTTCAAATGTTTTTTATGCGAGAATAGCACACACAAAACACTGTCGTACATATCTGTGGATGCTGTAGTCCACATTTGTACGAAAATGTCGTTTAATGGAATCAAATGGTTTGCAGCTTTCAGGGGTAGCTTTTACATTAGAGAAGGATGACACAAGTGCAAAACAACGCAAAAAAAAGTTTGGATGCGAAAGATGTCATTACGTGGTACGGAAGGGAAATTTCACACATTATACAAAGAGCTCGCGGAAGAGGGATCTGCATTTTATATTTTAGAGTGTCGAAGCATGAGTTTCTTGATTTATTACGTCAAATTGCTCTCAGAATTAATAAAGGGAACACATAATTACGCGCTGTTATCACATCCAGTGAGAAACTGGTCTGTTTTAGGTTAAGCTTAGTTGCCAGTGCTGTGCAAATTTTTGTTGGGTTGGGTTATTTGGGGAAGGAGACCAGAAAGTGAGGTCATCGGTCTCATCGGATTAGGGAAGGACGGGGAAGTAAGTCTGCCGTGCCCTTTCAAAGGAACTATCTCGGAATTTGCCTGGAGCGATTTAGGGAAAGCACGGGAAACCTAAATCAGGATGGCCGGACGCAGGATTGAACTGTCGTCCTCCCGAATGGGAGCCCAGTGTGCTGCCACTGTGCCACCTCGCTCGATAGATTTTTGAGTAATAGTAACATCTCTCTCAAAACCTGTCCCTTCAAGATGTATAGGTTTTCTTTCAATCTTGTATTTGAATTTTAACAGTTCAAGTGCTTTATTTGTACTGGGGTTAGCTAGCGAAACCACGTAAATATTGATCACTTATGCTTGCAAAACCGTTCCTCACACAATCCATAGAGCCACTTCACAATAAATAAGCCTGCCACTAAAACATATATAAACAAACAATTTTAATATACTACTTGATGTATGCTTCGCAGAAAAAAGCATCTTGCCACCATTAACAGCCTGAAGTTTTTTTTTCCATTTTTTTTATGAAACATTACAAATATCTGACAACATGCAAATAAATCCCACTTATTAATAAGATTCTGTCCGTCACTCGAGGTCTCGCGGTAGTGTTCTCGCTTCCCGAGCACGGGGTCCCGGTTTCGATTCCCGGCGGGGTCAGGGATTTTCACCTGCCTTGGGATGACTGAGTGTTGTTATGTCGTCTTCATCATCATCATTCAACCCCACTACGGCCGGAGAAAGACAACGGCAAAGTACCTCGATTAGGACCTTGCCTAGTACGGCGCACAGTAGTTCAGAACGGCCAAAAGTCGAAAAGTCAGAGTAATAATTCAAAATATCCAGTTTTCGGTTTTTGAGGTCGCTGATTACGAATTTGATATTAAAATTGTGAAATTCAAAATGGCGGACATTTTGGGAAAATTATCACTTCATCGGTCAGAAAATTTGCACCATTGGGTTGTCGGAGTCGCTGATTACGAATTTGAAATTAGATTCATGACAATTGAAATTCTAAAACGAAAAATAATTTTGTGTGATATGTAAATTTCTATTTTATTTCAAGTAAATAATTCCATTAATAGATAGTTCAGTAAACACATTGCTGTCAATGCCAGCGTTAAAATCTGTTAAAGATTTTTTTTATCGACACAAGTGTATTTCTAACGAAGCGAAACAAATGATAATCACGACTACCTTTAGGATAACGTTTCATAAATAACAACAAATATTTTCGCATATTGAAGTACATAAAATGTTTCGACATACCTTCATTAACATTTTCCATTTTGGAAAATAGGAATCGGACGCGTCGTCGTAAATTCTGTATGAATTTCTGAAGCACTGTATAACTGGGCACTGAAGCATCGCATGCGTGTTTCTACGAGAGGCCACTTACGACAGTCGCAGGGAAGCAGGTATACAATATTGTGACCTCTGCTTATAGGATCTGAATGCCCCATACCCACCTCTACAAGAATCCATTCCAAATACATCGATATTTCAACCTTCATTTCTCGACTTATGGCCAGGGAATCGGCGTCCTGAACCACTGTGCGGCGGTGCGGGTCTTCCGCATCGTTTCCCTACGCTCTGTCAAGAAGCATGGGACTTCATTTCCATTCCAAACAAATTCTACCGAAATTACTTTATTCAGTTCATGTTGCAGCTATATTGCTACCCATTACACTGTAAAATAGTAAATAGGGTACCGGTATGAATAAAAATCCACTTTATAAATGCAGCAGAGGGCAAGTAATTTAGTGCGCTCATGTCGTAAAATTCAGACTGCTGCCGCACAGCTTCATTTAATCTTTCTTCATTTATTATAAATTTTAACAAAAGAAGTAACGAAACGAAGCAATTTATAACGAACAATATACAACTGTTATCAACCACGAAAACCACTTCGGAACGAAATATGGAGACCTGAGCGTGACCGTGTATCGCGAGGAAATGAGATTGGACGTCATGTGATCAACAACGGACGAATGACATCACCCGTCAAAACTTTCTACTCCAGAAACCTTGGAGGGACGGGTCGACCAGCGTGGATGCCGCCATTTGAAATGCAATGCAGAATATTTTGATGGGACGTGACGTGACATGACGGGAAGTGTCAACTGGCCTTCACCGCTTCACATCTGCCCCTGCCGTCCGAGAACAAGGGATGGGCTATTTGAAATATTTCGTGTGTCCGAACCACTAGTCGGCGACTAGCTGCAGCCGGATCAGGGCATTACCGTCCCGTGCTTAGGCTGCCCTCAATACCACAACACAGACGGCTGCGTTTACAGTGAACCATGATGGGAAGAATGGACTGTTGATGAATGGCGTCGCAGTGTGCTCAGCGATGAATCATGGTTCTGCACCATTCCGGCTGAGCATCATCGTCGAGTATGGTAGTGCTCTTGGGATAGGTCCCATTCTTCCAATATTTTGAAGAGGCACAGAGGTGTTACTTCTGGCGTCATGGGGCGAGGTGGGGGGTGGGGGGGGGGGAGGGAGCAATCAAGGATGACTTCACGTCGAGGTTGGTAGTGATCGAGCGAATTCTGACGGCACAACGACTGTATGGGACGAACATTCTGCGTCTCCCTGTGTTCCAACTGGACAATGCTCGTCCACAGATGACAATCTCTTTATGAACTGTGTCAATAATGTTTAAGTACTCCCGTGGCCAGAAAGATCCTCAGATCCCTTCCTGATGGAGCATGTGTGGGATTACTACGGTCGTCAATTCTATCCCAGGACCAGGTACAACAGTCGTGGACCGGACTGCCTAAGGAGAGGCAGCAACAGCTTTACGAGACAAAAAATGGTTCGAATAGCTCTGAGTACTATGGAACTTAACTTCTGAGGTCATCAGTCCCCTAGAACGTAGAACTACTTAAACCTAACTAACCTAAGGACATCACACAGCCGGCCGGTGTGGCCGTGCGGTTCTAAGCGCGTCAGTTTGGAACCGCGTGACCACTACGGTCGCAGGTTCGAATCCTGCCTCGGGCATGGATGTGTGTGATGTCCTTAGGTTAGTTGGGTTTAATTAGTTCTAAGTTCTAGGGGACTGATGACCTCAGTAGTTAAGTCCCATAGTGCTCAGAGCCATTTTTTTTTAATTCAAATTGTCACTCATTAACGTTGAAATCATAGAATACTACGCTTTTGCCTTTATTGAAGTGCAAAATTATAAATTTCTCAACATTTAAAGCAAGCAGCCAATATTTTCATCACTTTCAAATCTGATCTAATTGTAACTAAACATTTGTGCCGCTTTTCTCCTACAGTACTTCATTCTGGGCAATATAATCATCTGCAGATAGTCGAGGGTCACTATTAACATTATCTGCTAGGTAATTAAGATACAATATGAACAACAAAGGTCCCAGCAGACTTTCCTGGGGCACACTTTTAGTTACTTCTGCGTCTGTCCATGACTGTCCATCCAAGCTATCACAGTGCCTCCTCAGTACCAAGAAGCCTCAGTCCAAACAAAAATGTCATTTGACACTGATAGTGACTTGGGTTTCTCATGCTCAGTGTTGTCACAAACCAGCCTGTTTTGCACGGGTAAGTTCATTTCTTTCAATTAAGTAATTGTGTTTGAAATCAGAAAATACTTCTGCTACCAATAGGTATTTCCTAAGCTCAGTGCCGCTGTTCTATTTGTAAGGATGTTATCTGTCCCGTTACCCTCCACTGTCGTGATGCACTTATGAGTCATTAGGATTGGAGTCCAACAACTATGCTCCCTATAAGAACAGTCTGTAGTTGGTATGTGGATAAAATAACTTGTTTTATGGCATGTATGCTCAAGACTCAACTTGTTGTTAATAGCCAGATCATAAATCATGCAATTCTTTTGGAGAAGTACTCCAGGAGCAACCCAGCATATATTTAATGAATTTAGGAATAATTGGGACGAAAGCGCCCCGGCTGGGAAGTGAACCACACTCCGCCTAAACAACAAACGTTATACACTCCTGGAAATTGAAATAAGAACACCGTGAATTCATTGTCCCAGGAAGGGGAAACTTTATTGACACATTCCTGGGGTCAGATACATCACATGTTCGCACTGACAGAACCACAGGCACATAGACACAGGCAACAGAGCATGCACAATGTCGGCACTAGTACAGTATATATCCACCTTTCACAGCAATGCAGGCTGCTATTCTCCCATGGAGACGATCGTAGAGATGCTGGATGTAGTCCTGTGGAACGGCTTGCCATGCCATTTCCACCTGGCGCCTCAGTTGGACCATAGTTCGTGCTGGACGTGCAGACCACGTGAGACGACGCTTCATCCAGTCCCAAACATGCTCAATGGGGGACAGATCTGGAGATCTTGCTGGCCAGGGTAGTTGACTTACACCTTCTAGAGCACGTTGGGTGGCACGGGATACATGCGGACGTGCATTGTCATGTTGGAACAGCAAGTTCCCTTGCCGGTCTAGGAATGGTAGAACGATGGGTTCGATGACGGTTTGGATGTACCGTGCACTATTCAGTGTCCCCTCGACGATCACCAGTGGTGTACGGCCAGTGTAGGAGATCGCTCCCCACACCATGATGCCGGGTGTTGGCCCTGTGTGCCTCGGTCGTATGCAGTCCTGATTGTGGCGCTCACCTGCACGGCGCCAAACACGCATACGACCATCATTGGCACCAAGGCAGAAGCGACTCTCATCGCTGAAGACGACATGTCTCCATTCGTCCCTCCATTCACGCCTGTCGCGACACCACTGGAGGCGGGCTGCACGATGTTGGGGCGTGAGCGGAAGACGGCCTAACGGTGTGCGGGACCGTAGCCCAGCTTCATGGAGACGGTTGCGAATGGTCCTCGCCGATACCCCAGGAGCAACAGTGTTCCTAATTTGCTGGTAAGTGGCGGTGTGGTCCCCTACGGCACTGCGTAGGATCCTACGGTCTTGGCGTGCATCCGTGCGTCGCTGCGCTCCGGTCCCAGGTCGACGGGCACGTGCACCTTCCGCCGACCACTGGCGACAACATCGATGTACTGTGGAGACCTCACGCCCCACGTGTTGAGCAATTCGGCGGTACGTCCACCCGGCCTCCCGCATGCCCACTATACGCCCTCGCTCAAAGTCCGTCAACTGCACATACGGTTCACGTCCACGCTGTCGCGGCATGCTACCAGTGTTAAAGACTGCGATGGAGCTCCGTATGCCACGGCAAACTGGCTGACACTGACGGCGGCGGTGCACAAATGCTGCGCAGCTAGCGCCATTCGACGGCCAACACCGCGGTTCCTGGTGTGTCCGCTGTGCCGTGCGTGTGATCATTGCTTGTACAGCCCTCTCGCAGTGTCCGGAGCAAGTATGGTGGGTGTGACACACCGGTGTCAATGTGTTCTTTTTTCCATTTCCAGGAGTGTATATTGCGCAACATCCTGAGGTACTTATACTTCATCTGCGGCTTTCATACAAACCTTCATTGTACAAACTGTGCCCAGCCTTCTCTCTTCCGTAGCCCTATTCAAGCTCACGTGTTATCCCGGTGTGGAAACACGCTGCGGCCACGGTTCCCGTTTCAAAGGCGATACGATACTTCAACCGCAAAGTTACGAGCCGAGGCTGCAGGGCGTCAGAAGGTTTCCATGTACTGGCATACATGCCATCACCCTCCATTGTTTCATCATCTGGGGAGACACAGCTACTAAAGACTGGTTTGTCGTACCTCCTCGGAGGATGTGTCGTCAGTTTTTTCGCCGTAAGTGGGGCTTGCGACTCAGAGGAAACAAAGGACTGGAGGAATTATTTTATAGGTTAAAGATTTTCACCGAAATTAGAATACCTTCTCTACTTTAAGTTTTCTTTTGTCTAATAAAAACAGTACTTCTTTCGCTTAATGACTGCGACAATAACCTGAGTATGTGAAGAACTTAGACTGAGCATCTAGTAGGTGAATGTGACCGGAAAAGTGACGCAGGTGGTTGTCAGAGTTCTGAGTGTGGTCAGTGCTGTCTAGAATTGTAGCTCTATCTGACCCATTCCACTTCCCTTAACCAGTGACACACTAGTGAAAAAAAAAAAAGACTAATCAGCAAAAGAAATACGATTCGACAGCGTGTCCTGTTTTAGCAATCTCTGAAATATTGTTATAAATCGATAAACAGCCTGTTGCAACATTCGAGAGCAATATAGGAAAAAATATATAGAAGATGAACATTAAATGCGAACATATTAGGTTAGGCTTTACTGTGACTGTTACTGGCATTAAATGAAACAGAAAGTTTACTGTTATCACGCACACGTGCACACACACACACACACACACACACACACACACACTAATATTTACCATAAATATTTAGTTATGTCATCACAACAGCACCCGAGTGTACAAGATATGGACCTCATTTAGAAATATATCATCACACCAACAGCTTGTACCCCTTGCCAGCTTGAAACTATTTGTACATCAAGTACTGACACAAATTGCACATCCATCTGCATATTTTTAAGCATTAAGCAATGTATTACCGCAACCTTTAGGCAGTTATTACATGTAACAGATACAGGGTGTTACAAAAAGGGTACGGCCAAACTTTCAGGAAACATTCCTCACACACAAAGAAAGAAAATATGTTAGGTGTCCGGAAACTCTTAGTTTCCATGTTAGAGCTCATTTTATCACTTCTCTTCAAATCACAATAATCATGGAATGGAAACACACCGCAACAGAACGTACCAGCGTGACTTCAAACAGTTTGTTACAGGAAATGTTCAAATGTCCTCCGTTAGCGAGGCTACATGCATCCACCCTCCGTCGCATGGAATCCCTGATGCACTGATGCAGCCCTGGAGAATGGCGTATTGTATCACAGCCGTCCAGAATACGAGCACGAAGAGCCTCTACATTTGGTACCGGGGTTGCGTAGACAAGAGCTTTCAAATGCCCCCATAAACGAAAGTCAAGAGGGTTGAGGTCAGGAGAGTGTGAAGGTTATGGAACTGGTCCGCCTCTACCAATCCATCGGTCGCCGAATCTGTTGTTGAGAGGCGTACGAACACTTCGACTGAGTCCGGCCTCGGTAGCTGAGTGGTCAGCGTGACGGAATGTCAATCCTAAGGTCCCGGGTTCGGTTCCCGGCTGGGTCGGAGATTTTCTCCGCTCAGGGACTGGGTGTTGTGTTGTCCTAATCATCATCATTTCATCCCCATCGACGCGCAGGTCGCCGAAGTGGCGTCAGATCGAAAGACCTGCACCAGGCGAACGGTCTACCCGACGGGGGGCCTTAGCCACACGACATTTCATTTCACTTCGACTGAAATGTGCAGGAGCTCCATCGTGCATGAACCACATGTTGTGTCGTACTTGTAAAGGCACATTTTCTAGCAGCACAGGTAGAGTATCCCGTATGAAATCATGATAACGTGCTCCATTGAGCGTAGGTGGAAGAACATGGGGCCCAATCAAGACATCACCAACAATGCCTGCACAAACGTTCACAGAAAATCTGTGTTGATAACGTGACTGCACAATTGCGTGCGGATTCTCGTCCGACCACACATGTTGATTGTGAAAATTTACAATTTCATCACGTTGGAATGAAGCCTCATCCGCAAAGAGAACATTTGTACTGAAATGAGGATTGACACATTGTTGGAGGAACCATTCGCAAAGTGTACCCGTGGAGGCCAATCAGCTGCTGATAGTGCCTGCACACGCTGTACATGGTACGGAAACAACTGGTTCTCCCGTAGCACTCTCCATACAGTGACGTGGTCAACGTTACCTTGTACAGCAGCAACTTCTCAGACGCTGACACTAGGGTTATCGTCAACTGCACGAAGAATTGCCTCGTCCATTGCAGGTGTCCTCGTCGTTCTAGGTCTTCCCCAGTCGCGAGTCATAGGCTGGAATGTTCCGTGCTCCCTAAGACGCCGACTAATTGCTTCGAACGTCTTCCTGTCGGGACACCTTCGTTCTGGAAATCTGTCTCGATACAAACGTACCGCGCCACGGCTATTGCCCCGTGCTAATCCATACATCAAATGGGCATCTGCCAACTCCGCATTTGTAAACATTGCACTGACTGCAAAATCACGTTCGTGATGAACGCTAACCTGTTGATGCTACGTACTGATGTGCTTGATGCTAGTACTGTAGAGCAATGAGTCGCATGTCAACACAAGCACCGAAGTCAACATTACCTTCCTTCAATTGGGCCAACTGGCGGTGAATCGAGGAAGTACAGTAGATACTGACGAAACTAAAATGAGCTCTAACATGGAAATTAAGCGTTATCGGACACATGTCCACATAACATCTTTTGTTTATTTGTGTGTGAGGAATGTTTCCTGAAAGTTTGGCCGTACCTTTTTCTAACACCCTGTATAATCTTAAGACCCCATGCCTTGTAAAGTTTGCTCTCATACTGCCACTCTTTCCACCCTCTCCCTCCTTCACACTTTCTCTCTCTCTTCCTCCGCCTCCAGCCTTTCATGTCCATCTATGAAACCCTACAAAAATTCTTATTTGTGTATAGTTTTACCATTGTAGCCAATATGATTATTGTACTTAAAGTTAGTAACACGTCAGCTGATTGTGTAAATGAGTATGAAGTTTAAGCTATTTTAACTTGTCAAAATCGGATTTATATACCACCTTAAGTATTTATTCCAACGAATGTATTCAACAATTCAAACACTACCTCCAAAATTTATTCTGTAATAATGTTTTTAGGACTATATTGTTTGTATTTTCTGACAATGTTTTCTCTTCTGCTATACGATCCATGCACCCAATAGTTTCCGACGCCATATTTGTTTACAAAATATGTCAGTGTACATGTGATGTGTTACGATAGTGAAAGCAACTTGTAACCACTGGAGGTACTTTATTTTATTTATTTTATGTATACCGTTAGATACACGTTTAATTTTTTGTCAAAAGAAACTCACAACCATGTTTTGAAACAGTGTTTTGCTTCTCCACTAGACATTGCCACAAGTTTCTCCAAAAAATCGTAAGACAACACACACACAAATGTCATATTAACAAATGTAAATCCACCTGATGATGGAGGTTTATACCTTTGAAACGCGTCGTGGAGATAAATAAACAGTGACTGGTAACAGTAAACTTGTTGTTTCATTCAAAAGATGAACAGTCAAACATTTTTTGAGTAACAGTCTTTTTATGGACTGATAGGTAAGACCACAACGCCTAATTAACAGAACCTATATGAAGAAAAAATAACTGTTCTAGCTACAACGAGTCCAGGTCCGTGAATCGCATATCATACCTCACATACACTGATGAGACAAAATACCGTAAACGCCATGTTGAAAGCTTACTGTTGCCAGTTTGGAACGCAGTTCATGGATACAACAAATCCTTGGTAGGATTCAAGGAGGAAGGAAGATTGGGTTTGTTGTCCCATCGACATCAAGGTCACTGGAGACGGAGCACAAGCTCGGACTGTTTCAAGTAAGGGGCAGGAAATCGGCCATGCGCTTTCGAAGGAACCATCCAGGCATATGTCTGGAGCGAATTAGGTAAATTAAGGAAAACCTAAATGTGGTTGCCCGGACGCGGGTTTGAACCTTCGTCCTCCCGAAAGCGAGTCCAGTGTGCTAACCACTGCACCTGCTCGCTCGGTAGGATTCAAGAGGTATGCGCACGACATTACGCACAGGTCACGCAACTCCCGTAAAATTCGTTCTACGGTTTATGAGTACGGAGTTGGCGCCCGACAGCGTTCCGGATATGTTCGACCGGGTTCAGATCAGGCAAGTTTGTCGGCCAGGACATCAACCTGAGTTGATTATCATGCTTCTGAAACCACTGCAGCACTTTTCTGGCCTTCAGACACGGACAGTTACATGACAGGAAAATGTCATTACCGTTGAGACGGACATTCACATCAGAGATTGTAACATTATGTGATTGCCTTATCATTTTAAATCATTCACTAATCGAGCAGTCGCTCGGCAACAGCTACAGTTAGCAAATAATGTTGCGAGAATGTAAAAGGTGAACGACCTGTGACGTAACTTGTTTATTGTCGAAGCGCCGTCAGAGATGCAGTGAGTTATTGACTTTGAAAACCGCGGCGCGAAAAACGGACAGAAGAAGAACACTTTTACACATTTTTTTTTGAGGTACGAGATATTCTCGATGAACTGTTACTCATTCTTCTCTTGTCTCCTGTAACTTGTGTCGGACGCGCATGTCTTGCCGCCGTATTAATATTGTTAAAATTAATATTGTTCTAGTGTAAAGTAAATGTGTAATACTAAAAGTGCCTAGCAGTAGATTTATTGTGCGACGTGTATGTGAAAACGTCAAAGGAATTGTTTTCATTAAGAGAAGTGCCAGTCAAAACGGCATCCATGTTAAATCCTTCATTGCAGTGTAAGTTCATCTATTAATTGCCATAAATTCAGAGTTAAATGGAACTGGTGTATGGACTATTCATTTACTATAGAATCTATGTCTCACTTCTTCATGAAATTATTTAATTTTCTATATGTTTCTGCCAAATAGAGAGTTCACAGTCACGAATTCTTTCGTCGAGTTCGGAGGGAAGTTGCATGCGGCGAAATATTTTCTCCGCGCCATATTCTACTGGTAATTCATGATAAACTACGGTCCCTTAGGAAATTCATGTTGAACTATCCAAAATAATTATATTTTGAATAGGCATTTACTCTCCTCTGCAATGCAACTTCCGACTGATCAGACGATCCAACAAGAAACAGCCGCACACGGTCGGCGTTCGCAAATACAGGGTGTTTCAAAAATGAACGGTATATTTGAAACGGTAATAAAAACTAAACGAGCAGCGATAGAAATACACCGTTTGTTGCCATATGCTTGGGACAACAGTAAATTTTCAGGCAGGCAAATTTTCGAAATTACAGTAGTTACAATTGACAACAACAGATGGCGCTGCGGTCTGGGAAACTCTATAGTACGATATTTTCCACATATCCACCATGCGTAGCAATAATATGGCGTAGTCTCTGAATGAATTTACCCGAAACCTTTGACAACGTGTCTGGCGGAATGGCTTCACATGCAGATGAGATGTACTGCTTCAGCTGTTCAATTGTTTCTGGATTCTGGCGGTACACCTGGTCTTTCAAGTGTCCCCACAGAAAGAAGTCACAGGGGTTCATGTCTGGCGAATAGGGAGGCCAATCCACGCCGCCTCCTGTATGTTACGGATAGCCCAAAGCAATCACACGATCATCGAAATATTCATTCAGGAAATTAAAGACGTCGGCCGTGCGATGTGGCCGGGCACCATCTTGCATAAACCACGAGGTGTTCGCAGTGTCGTGTAAGGCAGTTTGTACCGCCACAAATTCACGAAGAATGTCCAGATAGCGTGATGCAGTAATCGTTTCGGATCTGAAAAATGGGCCAATGATTCCTTTGGAAGAAATGGCGGCCCAGACCAGTACTTTTTGAGGATGCAGGGACGATGGGACTGCAACATGGGGCTTTTCGGTTCCCCATATGCGCCAGTTCTGTTTATTGACGAAGCCGTCCAGGTAAAAATAAGCTTTGTCAGTAAACCAAATGCTGCCCACATGCATATCGCCGTCATCAATCCTGTGCACTATATCGTTAGCGAATGTCTCTCGTGCAGCAATGGTAGCGGCGCTGAGGGGTTGCCGCGTTTGAATTTTGTATGGATAGAGGTGTAAACCCTGGCGCATGAGACGATACGTGGACGTTGGCGTCATTTGGACCGCAGCTGCAACACGGCGAACGGAAACCCGAGGCCGCTGTCGGATCACCTGCTGCACTAGCTGCGCGTTGCCCTCTGTGGTTGCCGTACACGGTCGCCCTACCTTTTTAGCACGTTCATCCGTCACGTTCCCAGTCCGTTGAAATTTTTCTAACAGATCCTTTATTGTATCGCTTTTCGGTCCTTTGGTTATATTAAACCTCCGTTGAAAACTTCGTCTTGTTGCAACAATACTGTGTTCTAGGCGGTGGAATTCCAACACCAGAAAAATCCTCTGATCTAAGGAATAAACCATGTTGTCTACTGCACACTTGCACGTTGTGAACAGCACACGCTTAGAGCAGAAAGACGACGTACAGAATGGCGCACCCATGGACTGCGTTGTCTTCTATATCTTTCACATCACTTGCAGCGCCATCTGTTGTTGAAAATTGTAACTACTGTAATTTCGAAAGTTTGTCCGCCTGAAAATGTACTGTTGTCCCAAGCATATTGCAACAAACGGTGTATTTCTATCGCTGCTCGTTTAGTTTTTATTACCGTTTCAAATATACCGGTCATTTTTGAAACACCCTGTATGTTTCAACAGCTGATTATAGCTATATGTTACAGCACAAAAGTAACATATTGTTATAATTAGCGACTACGAACGGGGACATTTATAACTGTATGTTTATGTATACACATTACGTAAACATATCGTTATAAGATGAAGGGGCGCAATAATGTTCACGCATTGCAAAGCTGTCGTGGTTTCTCCGACTATTACCACAAGCCCCGTGGCAGCACAGGTGAGTGTTCCCACAGCACAGTACTGCCCCCACCGGCATGCGTGCTGCGGTCCGCGTTTAGAGCAGGTGTTGGCTTGGGTGACTGCGTATCCGCACATGACCGTCGACTTCGTGTAACAAGAAACAGGACACTTGCAACCGGACGGGAGGCTTCTCTACTGTCCGTGTCCACTGCAGGCGTTTTTGACTATATCATTGGATCACCGGGGTAGCACAAAGGAGTTGACTGCTGCGGAACCATATATTCAGTAACGTGCACTCAGAAAAAAATGGTTCAAATGGCTCTGAGCACTATGCGACTTAACTTCTGAGGTCATCAGTCGCCTAGAACTTAGAACTAATTAAACCTAACTAACCTAAGGACATCACACACATCCATGCCCGAAGCAGTATTCGAACCTGAAACCGTAGCGGTCGCTCGGCTCCAGACTGTAGAGCCTTAACTTCCGAGGTCATCAGTCGCCTAGAACTTTGAACTAACTAAACCTAACTAACCAAAGAACATCACACACATCCATGCCCGAAGCAGTATTCGAACCTGAAACCGTAGCGGTCGCTCGGCTCCAGACTGTAGCGCCTTAACTTTTGAGGTCATCAGTCGCCTAGAACTTAGAACTAATTAAACGTAACTAACCTAAGGACATCACACACATCCATGCCCGAGGCAGGATTCGAACCTGAAACCGTAGCGGTCGCTAGGCTCCAGACTGTAGCGCCTAGAACCGCACGGCCACTCCGGCCGGCGCACTCAGAAACACTTCTCCCTGAACCAGTATCACACAACTGTCAGGTCCGTCACAGGTCGCCGCCTATCCTGCTTCACAGAGCGGGCAAGAAGCCTCCGATGTCCACGTACTGTGATGGGTAGTGGACGTTGAGGACCCTGTCAACCACTCGTCGTTTCACCGTCCTTCGACCACTGTCTATAGATGTTCTAGGTAGTGGCTCGCCAACAGCCGCCCAGCTTCGTCGTTACCGAGATGATCTGTCCCTGGCGCAGTGTCGTAACATTTTCCACTTTGTTAAAATCGCTTACGTCAGTGAATTTCCCCATTTGCACCTCGTATATTCCTTACAATAATTTTCCAATGTATTTGCTCGCTTGAGTCGGGGATGTCCAACGTGCAGCCCGCAGCTCGCTTACGGCCCAAAGCAAGTATCAGCGTGGCTCAAGAAGTGAGCGTCTATCAGAGAACTGGTAGAAGACCTTTTATGCTAACTAATGATAAACTGAATATTTTCAGTCGAGACTCTTGCCACACGATACTATACTCCCACTGCCCCCCCTTTTTCTTTTAGTGCTAAGAATATTATGTGGGGCCCAAAAATACCCGTCTTCTTCTATTCTGGCCCAGGTAAGCCGAAAGGTTGACCTGGCTTAAATACTTTCTCCATCATGTCGCGTGCACGTCACAGCATTCATACGATACAGCAGTACCTCTGCATGCCCAAAATAACTGCTCATCGTTATTCGGAATATCACAGTCACTGCAATATCGTATTTATCCGCCGACACCGGGCAAGAGGCTTTCAACTAAAATATCTCCCCTGTACTGGAACATACATAATGGATGTACGAGTACAGGCCGTAGACGCATGGTTGACTACATATAGAAATTTGGGTCTGGCCGTGAGTCGTGTTCAGACAGCCAAATGGCAAGGTGACCACTCATGATCAGCGGAAAATCTGGGTCCGGCACAACTTTTCATTGTCATCACTCCTTTATAAAACTGATATTTGTCCATGTTAGAAACTGCGAATACATTCCTTGTAAACAGCATTCCTAAAGGCAGTGGGAATTGTTATTTTCGATAGTCAATGTATAACCTAAGTGAAGGTGATCTGGCGACCCTCTTAGCACGTGCCAAATTAAACGAAGGCCACCGGCAAGCAGTCACTCTTCTCCAATAAATCTACTACAACTTTTATGGCAGATTAAAACTGGTACCGGATGAGGACTTGAACCCGGGACCATCTCTTTCAGAGACTTAGGAAGGTAGAAGAAAAGCACTGGCCGAAGTGAACCTGTGAGGGTGTGTCGTGAGCCAAGCCTGGAAAGTACATACAGTAAAAACATTGCCCCCGAAAGGTAAGGTTCTGGGTTCGAGTTCCCATTCGGTGCACAGTTTTAATGTGGCAGGGATTTCAGCCTCTGGGTAGATAACAGCTCAACTTAAACCGTCTGAGGTCTTAGTAAAAGTTGTCGCATTTGGGTATAATAAATACTGCTAAATAACTATGAAGGTATTCACCATTTGATACAATAATGATGATTCAGGAAAAAAGTTTTTGACCTTCCTTTGAGCCTTCATTGTGTGCTAGTTTGCGCCACTAATGTCCCCAATCCTTAGTTTAGTTTAATTATTAGCATGCTACGTTCATTATAATTGTGAATTCTCGCTATGATATCTGACAAGTGAATTTAAGTTTCATAAAATATTTTCCCAGTAAAATGTACGAAAACATGCTAAACATTTACACGACTGTCTTACTGTTTCTTTTTTCATAGCGTCATTTATGCATAACTATGTTCAGCCTTTCTCTCACTGTGATATGATTTCAGATTGTGTTTGAAGCTAATTTCACTATCTATTAATTTTTTCATATCACTGTGAACATCTTGAAAGGCTTTTCGGCTAAATACAGCATTTCCTTCTGTGTCACGATAAGGCTGAGTGATGGGTAGTATGAATCATTCCTTCTTACAGTATCGTATCTATCTATGTTACTGTTGTTTCCGAACTATGACTGATCATTCACAACGGATTTCATAAGCTTCTGTTATCCATTTTGGACAGTGGTTTTGAAAATACTACTGCTTATCACATAAAAGATTAATTAAAACACTTATATATGTCAATCACCTTTACTTTCCACGCGACGCGTTTTGATGGCTGAAACCTTCATCTTCAGGTGGCTCAGAGGATTACATTATGTATTTTTCTGCAGGATGGAACCAGCTATCTGTTTTACACTTTATTTCGCCGCAAATCTAGTATTATTTTCACTTGTTTAAAAAAATTAATGTTCCATTAGAAAGAAAGGTTATTTATCACTCGTACAGAATCCATACTTCAGTTGTAAGAGTCGAAGTCAATGAAAAGTTGAGAGCGTAATGAGACAGAGTTGCAGCAGATCAAATGGTTCAAATGGCTCTGAGCACTATGGGACTTAACATCTGAGGCCATCAGTCCCCTAGAGCTTAGAACTACTTAAACCTAACTATCCAAAGAACATCACACACATCCATGCCCGAGGCATGATTGGAACCTGCGCGCGGTTCCGGACTGAAGCGCCTAGAACCGCTCGGTCACAAAGGCCGGCGGAAAGAAGTAAACGAGGCATTCTGTCATGACTTGTGGATGTCAAGAAAGTGAAAGATCTTTCAAATATCGAGGGAACAGACTGCATTAATGTATACCTCCACGCAGAATTGCGTTCTTCTTGTATTAGCTGATATTGCGTCAATGTCATTGTAGCTTATCTTCCCTATTTGAAAGGTTACCTACGATGCCTCTTTCAGTGTGTGGCCAACAACAGATAATAACGATAAAGCCATTTTTGAATGCATGTTCCAGCAAATTGCAGTTCAATAAATGTTACCAGTAGGGAGTTATGATGGTATTAACTAGCATTTAAGCTAATAAGTCTAAGTTAGTTAATGTAAAAGATTGTGTTGTGAGTAAAGCAAGGGTTTCAGTTGCCTAGACAATGTTCAACTGTTTTTTTCTTTAACAAGCAGTAAATCATTTTTTAGTAATGGTAGCCACACTCCTTATCCAGGCGTTTTACATATATTTAATAAAGATTTAATTATTATCATACAGTTCTATGTTTAATTTGCACGCAAAATTATTGTATCTTTTTAACAGTAGTCTACTTACTTCATTTGCCAGAATATTCCATGCCAGGACCTCCCTGTGTCAGTTTTTCAAGACTAACTTGTTTGATGTAAACCTTGTACATTAAAGCAGCTCCATTTCTCTTAAGATGGTACTCTCCTGTACCCTTCACACACGCACACACACACACACACACACACATTTCTTATTATTTTGTAGTGGACACAAATGAACTGAACTTCTTCGTAGATGTACAGTATGATTCAACTGCCCCTACCGCTGGATTTTATGCAATCAGCAACGCCATCTAATATCATATACAAGATTTTCATATTCTTTTGCTGACTATGTCCAGAATATTGGTCTTACAGAAAAAATGGACAGGACTTTTCTGTAGAAGATTTAATGTAGTTAAATTTTGTACTGGGATACGTTTTAATTTGAGGCTGTAGTTTCGAATTATTCAAGAAAAACGTACAAACGTGACCTTCAAGCACGCTTTTCTTAAATAACTTGAAAACTGTGGCCTCTAGCGAAAGCTTATTCCAGTAATTTAACTGCTCTAAATTTCCAGCAAAATGGTTTTTTTTTTTTTTTTTTTTTTTTTTTTTTTTTTTTTTTTTTTTTTTTTTTTTTTTTTGCTGTAGGGCTAATAGTTTGCGCATAGTGAACGAAAGAATAATGTGGTTTTTGAAGGCGTTGCAGGTTGCATAAAACCGATCGGTAGGGACTGCTGAATCACCCCGTGTAATGTGGAGTACATCTTTCAATGAATGCATATTATGTTTTATAAATAACTTTCGTAAGGTTCACTTGCACCAACGATATACAAAGTTGGACCACGTAATAAAATGTCTTGACTGCAAAAAATGAACTTGCCTCGCGAGTGGTGAAGAACAGGCTGATACACTTTATAAGACCTACATAACATTGAATATGCATTCATTTATGTCTCTGTAGGAGCATAATCGCCGTAGTGGATGTGGTACAAGTTCACGCTTCTTGCTGCAGTGGACAGCAATCGACTAGCCGGATGATGTAATCCGTCGACGTGGCGAAAACGGGCCTCTGGGAACATAGCCGTCAGCGCTCAGCAGACCTCCGCGACATACATGAAGCACGTAAAAACAAGTGAAACACTTTGTAATTTACATTAAGCAAAAATATTAGTATAGTGAACTAATTACATTAACTATGTGTAGCGGCAAAATTCTCTGTGATAGTGCACTAAAATTAGATTTTGTCGAAGTTTAGTGACAGCATATATGCAGAGAACCAGTTATAAGCTTCCAGTAGAATGTCATTTTTATTTTCAAGCGCTGAATATTTTCCATCTTAACGGTATTACTGGCATCGTCAGCGAAGATAATTACTTCTTTTGTATGGTCATATCAGGGGCGTTCAATAAGAAATGCAACTCATTTTTTCTCGGCCAATTTTTATTGAAAAGAATGCTCTGGGACATCGTAGAATATTCCCGTTTCAGCCCCTATAGTTTCATGAAGTTCCGACAGACAGCAGCGCTATACGAAAGCTTCGAAACGGCTTCTGTAACGGAGGCGGTTTCCAAGCAGAGGGCTGTCAATGAGTTTCTTTTGGCAGAAAGCCAGAGCAACGCAGATATTCATAGGCGCTTACAAAATGTCTACGGAGACTTCGCAGCGAACAAAAGCACGGTGAGTTGTTGGGCGACGCATCTGTGATCATCCGGCCCCCCACAGCCGCGATTCCTGCAACGCTGAAACAAGCAGACGCTCTCATTCGAGGTGATCGACCGATCACAATCAAACACCTCGCAGCACAACTGGACGTCTGAGTTGGTATCGCTGAGACACCCGCCTACCGGTTGGGATACTCAAAAGTGTGTGCCCGCTGGAGTCCTTGCCACGTAACAGATGATCATAAAGAGCAACGAAGGACCGTATGTGAGAAATAACTTGTGCGTTACGAGGCCGATCGTGACAAGTTTTTCTCGAACATGGTCACAGTCGATGAAACATGGGTTCATCATTTCGAGCCGGAAACAAATCAGTAATTCTTGGAATGGCTCCATACCAACTTTCCTCCGAAGAAAATGTTCAGAGTTGTACCCTCACACGGTAAATTCGTGAGGACTGTCTTTGGACTCTGAGGGGGACTTCCTCCGTCATTGGGTAACGATCAACTCTGAATTCTATTATGATACCCTCATGAAATCGAAGAATCGACTTCAGCGTGTTCATCGCCACAAAAATGCAAAATAACTTCATTGGACTGCTTTTCCTCACCCAAAGTGGATCCACACGTTTCGACTTCCATCTTTTTCGCGCAGTGAAGGATGCTCTCCACGGCAAGCAGGACGTGTAGCGCAATCGGGACGGTAACGACAGTGGGTTGGTTACAAATTGCTGTCAACCTTTATATCGGAGATGAGAGGGAGAGAATCTCCTTGGTTTGAAGCAAAATAAGTTTCCTCAAAATAGGTTACAGAATTGCAGTAGGCAGAAAAGATTGGTTAGTTTCTATCAAGTTTAATCTCACATATACTGATGTTAGGTGTTGGACCATAAACCCCTTAGTAAGATTCAGTCTATTTATTCGGACTTGCTACTTCAAAGCTAACTGCTGGTACATATAAGACACAAGTACAAAGCAATCACTTGTTCTTGGTTAGCACTGAAATCTCTCGAAGTAATTGAGACAAAGACTGACAGCCTCTGTTCAACACTACTCCATAGAAACTCTAAAAATCCTACTTCACCTGCAGTTTCTGAGTGTCCACCCAGAGTCTATCACCGTCTTCTCGTAGTTGAAGTCTTTATCAGCTGTATCGGCTGCTACGGGCCTACTCGGCCCCGCTGGCGTCTCGCTGCGAAATCTCCAAACTGCCGGCACTGGCTCTGAGTATGCATCTGAATCTCTGCCTCTAGGTATTCCGCTGCCTGGCTTTTTATTTTGTTTCTCATGTACTTGAGTGCACACAAGTTAATTTGTTTCACACGACCCTTTCATTTCTAAGTGATCCGATTGCGCAAGAATGCCTATGGTTCCACACAACACTCTCGTTTTTAATTGGTCGGCTTGCGCAAGAATGACTTCGATTCCACATGACACTTTCGTTTCTAGCTGCACACAATTTTGTTCCACACGAGTCTTGTCCGCACGTGACTGACACTCCCTCTTGCTGTATTATCGCCCTGGTGTTTGCGTCTTCCAATGCGCAAGTTTGATTCATGCTGCTTCCTCTGACAGGACGTCAAACACTAAGTTATTTGATCAACAAGCCATACTTGGCAGCCTCCGCCGCTTATCGTGTCCCTTCGTCCTGGTGGACTATTTCTTAATGTCGGCTGGCTGTTTGCCTATGGAGCCTGGACTATTATTATGGTCACAAAAGAAACAATAAAAATTAAAATTTTCTATGGTCACACCAGCACCATGCGGGGATACAGGCCCTTCCAGTAAAAAGGAGTAAGACCGTCGCCTTAAGCTGTTATTGTGTTGAAAAATGGGTTCAAGTGGCTCTAAGCGCTATGTGTCCCCTTGACCTAGAACTACTTAAACGTAAGGCGTGGTGTGCGTACTGTAAGACCTTCAGTACACACACCATCAGATTATTTGACTTGTCGCTCTAACGAAGTAGGCAAGTGTTAGCATTATGTCTCATGGTCTTATCGTGGCATGTTTAATGGCTCTGAGCACTATGGGACTTAACATCTGTGGTCATTAGTCCCCTAGAACTTAGAACTATTTAAACCTAACTAACCTAAGGACATCACACACATCCATGCCCAAGGCAAGGTTCGAACCTGCGACTGGAGCGGTCACGCAGTTCCAGACTGAAGCGCCTAGACAACACGGCCCACACCGGCCGGCGGGCGTGTTTATCTTCTGCCATTAGGTTAGACGATAGAAATGCCACTTGCACGCTTAGAGTAGCAGATTGACGGTGACCAGCTTTAAACACAACTTGATTAATTTTCACACACATTTATTAAAATAATAAAAAGCATAGACAGTACATAACTTGATTCTGGATGCTGTTTACAATTGACAATCTGAAGTTCCTTTGGTCTTGGTACGTTAATCTTATTCTCACATATCTCTGATACTTGACAAAGTGTCTATTCATTTATCTTCATGGCTACGTACAGGAATATGGTAATGTTATTAGGCGCAGACTGAAACTTGACTATAGACTGGTACAGAAATGCAGACTGGTACAGACTAATGCAGACTGGTACAGACTAATGCATACTGACTAATCGGATGTCTGTACACTCATTATAATACCTCATGTGTTCATGTATCACTGCGCGAGTGTGATCCGCGAAGAGAAAAGGCTCTACATTAGCAGCAATCTCATTGGCTGTGTTACATATTAATACGCGGATCGGCGGAAGCAGAATTTGGTCCGTCTCTAAGGCAGCGCCATCTCGTAGTGTGGAGATGGACGAGCGCTGCGCCTGCGCTGTTGTGCTTAGCGGTGCGCGCTCTAGTGGGAAAGTTGTGTACGCGCTGACTACGCGAAACTATGTACACAACATAAGGACATCACACACGTCCATTCCCGAGGCAGGATTCGAACCTGCGACGGCAGCAGCAGAACGGTACTGGACTGCTGCGCCTAGAACCGCTCGGCCACCGCGGCAGGCTGAAAAATGGGATTTTGTAGCCGAAATAGCGGGGAACGATATGATGTATTGGAATCCTGAATAAAACCGACCTCCTTGCGTTAGGTACTGAACGCTCCTCGTAGGTTATTTATAAATAACAAGAACAAGAGAGGAGCTACTATCGAGCCCTGTGGTACGCTGAAACAAAGAGCGGATGCAGCTACCTAGAGAGAGCGTCAGTCTCTAAATATACAGAGGTATGACATAAGGCGAGTAACAAAGAAAGACAGCACAAAGGGAACAGGAGGAGAGAGAAAAGTGGCGGCGGCGAGGGAGTTTAATTAGGCGAGTCCCTCGCGGCGGGGGCAGACAGCGCGGCTCCCGCTGCGAGACGCGGTGCCAGCAGAGGCGTGGCGTGGCGTGCCCCGGAGTCTCAGCTGCCGTCGCGCTGACGGCGCGGGAGGGCTGGGGGCTTCCTGGAAGCGCGCAGCCTCTGCCAGGCCGGCACCAGCCGTATTCATAGCGGCCCGGCTCAGAGCTAATGAACTCCGCTGCCCTGTCCCTCCCTCTTCTGTCCGCACTCTCTGCACGGCGGCGTGCGGCGGGTCGAGTGGCGGCGGCAGCTACTGCCGCTACAGAACTGCACAGAAACACTGGCGTCTCTCGGTTTATTTCTTCTGAGAAACGCGAATCAGTGCCCACCGAAGGGAAGTTTCAGCTGCGTATTTCAATGCTTTCTACATTACTCGGCATTAAAATTGCTACACCACGAAGATGAGATACCACAGACGTGAAATTTAACCGACAGGAATAAGATGCTGTGATATGCAAATGATTAGATTTTCAGAGCATTCACACAAGGTTGGCGCTGGTGACGACACCTACAACGTGCTGACATGAGGAAAGTTTCCAACCGATTTTTCATACACAAACAGCAGTTGACCGGCGTTGCCTGGTGAAACGTTGTTGTGATGCCTCGTCTAAGGAGGAGAAATGCGTAGCATCACGTTTCGACTTTGATAAAGGTCGGATCGTAGCCTATCGTGATTGCGGGTTATCGTATCGCGACATTGCTGCTCGCGTTGGTCGAGATCCAATCCAGAATATGGAATCGGTGGGTTCAGAAAGGTAGTACGGGACGCCGTGCTGGATCCCAACAGCCTCGTATCACTAGCAGTCGAGATGACAGGCGTCCTATCCGCATGGCTGTAACGGATCGTGAAGCCATGTCTCGATCCCTGAGTCAACAGATGGGGACATTTGCAAGGCAACAAACATCTGCACTAACAGTTGGACGACGTTTGTAGCAGCATGGACTATCAGCTCGGAGACCATGGCTGCGGTTACCCTTGACGCTGCTTCACAGACAGGAGCGCCTGCGATGGTGTACCCGACGACGAACCTGGGTGCACGAATGGCAAAACATCATTTTTTCGAATGAATCCAGGTTCTGTTTACAGCATCATGATGGTCGCAACCGTGTTTGGCGACATCGCGGTGAACGCACATTGGAAGCGTGTATTCGTCATCGCCATACTGGCGTATCACCCGGCGTGATGGTATGGGGCGCCATTGGTTACACGTCTCCGTCACCTCTTGTTCGCACTGACGGCACTTTGAACAGTGGACGTTACATTTCAGATGTGTTACGACCCGTGGCTCCACCCTTTATTCGATCCCTGCGAAACCCTACGTTTCAGCAGGATAATGCACGACCGCATGTTGCAGGTCCTGTACGGGTCTTTCTGGATACAGAAAACGTTCGACTGCTGCCCTGGCCAGCACATTCTCCAGATCTGTCACCAACGGAAAACGTCTGTTCAATGGTGGCCGAGCAAATGGCTCGTCACAATACTCCAGTCACTACTCTTGATGAACTATGGTATGGTGTTGAAGCTGCATGGGCAGCTGTACCTGTACACGCCATCGAAGCTCTGTTTGACTCAATGCCCAGCCGTATCAAGGCCGTTAGTACGGCCAGAGGTGGTTGCTCTGGGTACTGATTTCTCAGGATCTATGCACCCAAATCGCGTGAAAATGTGATTACATGTCAGTTCTAGTATAATATATTTGTCCAATGAACACCCGTTTATCATCTGCATTTCGTCTTGGTGTATCAATTTTAATGGCCAGTAGTGTATATCAACGTTCCAACATTCCATTTACGATATGCCATAGTCGTGTGGTAATATGAGAGTTACCTGTGATTAATTTCGGCACCAGAATGACACCAGTCACAGAACCACCCTCCAGGTACATCACTCTGAGGTGACCAAAGTCACGGGATAGCGATATGTACAAATACACGTGGCGGCTGTATCACATAAACAAGGTGTAAAAGGGCAGTCCTTTAGCGCAACTGTCTTTTGCACTCAGCTGAAAATCTTTCCGATATGATTACGGCCGCAAGACAGGAATTAACAGTCTCTAAACGCGGAATGACAGCTGGAGCTAGACGCATTCAGTTTCGGAAATCGTTAGGGAATTCAGTACTCCGCGATCCACAGAGTCGGAACAGCGTGTCGAGAATGCCAAATTTCACCACGACAATGCTGTGGCCCACGGCCTCCGCTTGACGACCGACAGCAGCGGAGTTTGCGTACAGTTTTCAGTGTTAACACTTTGCCGTCCCCACGTCTCGTACAAATTTATTCGCTTGGCGCCAGCAGCGCTAATTCGGATTACTTGGCCTGTCGGTGGCCGCTCTTCACATTTCCTTTGATGACAAGCTTCAAACACATTGACTTTAATTTTTCCGGAAATCCTCTATTTTACCATATCGTTGCACAGACTCGAATATTCTTTTCAAGTAACTTCTCTGCAAGTTCTGCACAGTTATAATAATTATGCATGTAGAGGTGATGCCACTTTCCATAGGAAGGTGTCAATATTTCCATCACTGTTTTTGGTAAAGGTTGTCCAGCGCCGGAATATATCTTGAATGAGGAAATGAGTCCCGTACTCTAATCACAGAGCATCCGAATGAGTATGCCATATTTTCGACAGACTGTAAACTTTAAAATTTAAGTGTCCACGCCACGGTATCATTCCTTCATCAACTGAGATGTTTTGACTTAGATTAAACGTTTCTTTAAACTTTTTGTAAAAATAATCAGTTACGAATTGCACGTTGGAAAGCCCGTCGGTATTATCCGGTTTATTGTTCCTGTCGGAAAAATGTAAAAATGATAATATTTGTCCGAATCGGTTGTGGGGCATCGTTTCGCGAAATATCGGTGTGTCTGTCAACAGATTCGTTGACCAATAATCATCGATCCTTGCTTTTTATACAATTCCCGTAAGGATAGCAAGCCGAAAACATTTTCTAAGTTCGGGTCCCGTAACGTCGACAAATTTGGCACTTTTTTATCCAGTTTCCTTCTATTGCAATTCTGACTGTTAAATTGTTGGTTTCGTTGCTAATATATTCAAACAGATCGTTTCCAATATATAATTCTACGATATCCACTACGCTCTGTGTATCTTTGGGAAATATGTGTGGACCCGGAAATGC
Organism: Schistocerca cancellata; assembly: GCF_023864275.1. Classification (NCBI taxonomy): domain Eukaryota; kingdom Metazoa; phylum Arthropoda; class Insecta; order Orthoptera; family Acrididae; genus Schistocerca; species Schistocerca cancellata. Next base: position 64,019,035 of record NC_064627.1, read on the forward strand.
TTCAAATTTATTACTGGTCCTCAGTAAATCATAGTCTGTCTTCTGATCTTCTGTCTTCGTCCGAATCAGTTGGCAACCGTAGCGTTCGGCGAATTCTTCTTCGACGTATTTCACTATCAAAAATGGTTGAAAAGGCTCTAAGCACTATGGGACAACATCTGAGGTCATCAGTCCCCTAGACTTAGAACTACTTAAACCTAACTAACCTAAGGACATCACACACACCCATGCCCGAAGCAGGATTCGAACCTGCGACCGTAGCAATGTCATTATCTTCCGACGATTCCACTTCACTTTCATTTTTTGGATATTGAATGTCTTCTTCCCAATCGGCCAAGTCGTCAAAAACGTCGGTCAAGACGACTACACATTCATCGTAAGTAATCGTGTCGTCTCTTTCGTCTGCCATGATGAAAGTGCACAAGTAGTTATAAAAACAAAAAACTTGATAACGTGTGTAACTTTGTTTTTTTCATCAGTCTACTGACTGGTTTGATGCGGCCCGCCACGAATTCCTTTCCTGTGATAACCTCTTCATCTCAGAGTAGCACTTGCAACCTACGTCCTCAATTATTTGCTTGACGTATTCCAATCTCTGTCTTCCTATACAGTTTTTGCCCTCCACCGCTCCCTCTAGTACCATGGAAGTCATTCCCTCATGTCTTAGCAGATGTCCTATCATCCTGTCCCTTCTCCTTATCAGTGTTTTCCACATATTCCTTTCCTCTCCGATTCTGCGTAGAACCTCCTCATTCCTTACCTTATCAGTCCACCTAATTTTCAACATTCGTCTGTAGCACCACATCTCAAATGATTCGATTCTCTTCTGTTCCGGTTTTCCCACAGTCCACGTTTCACTACCATACAATGCTGTACTCGAGACGTACATCCTCAGAAATTTCTTCCTCAAATTAAGGCCGGTATTTGATATTAGTAGGCTTCTCTTGGCCAGAAATGACTTTTTTGCCATAGCGAGTCTGCTTTTGATGTCCTCCTTGCTCCGTCCGTCATTGGTTATTTTATTGCCTAGGTAGCAGAATTCCTTAACTTCATTGACTTCGTGACCATCAGTCCCGATGTTAAGTTTCTTGCTGTTCTCATTTCTACTACTTCTCACTACCTTCGTCTTTCTCCGATTTACTCTCAAACCTTACTGTGTACTCATTAGACTGTTCATTCAGATCATTTAATTCTTCTTCACTTTCACTCGGGATAGCAATGTCATCAGTGAATCGTATCACTGATATCCTTTCACCTTGTATTTTAATTCCACTCCTGAACCTTTCTTTTATTTCCATCATTGCTTCCTCGATGTACAGATTGAAGAGTAGGGGCGAAAGGTTACAGCCTTGTCTTACACCCTACTTAATACGAGCACTTCGTTCTTGATCGTCCACTCTTATTATTCCCTCTTGGTTGTTGTAAATACTGTATATGACCCGTCTCTCCCTATAGACGTGTAACATATTGTTACCTAAACAAAACACCAACAGAATGGAAAAGATACTAAAGTGCTGTCGCCGGCCACTGTGCGATACTGTGCACGGGACACCACTTTGGCGTCGCCGGCCGTTGACCGCTATTTTGCGCCCGACACCAGTGTGGCGTCGCCGGACGGTAAAGTGTTAATACACAAGCAGACTGCGTGAAATACCTGCAGTAGTAAATGTGAGATCTACGACGGACGCACCAGTTACGACAGTGAAGCAACGTTTGGCGTTAATGGGCTACAGCGGCAGACGAACAAAGACAGTGCATTTGCTAACAGCACGATATCGCCTGCAGCGGGTCTCCCGGGCTGGTTACTACATCGTTTACGCCCTAGACGACTGGAAAGCCATAGGCTGATCAGGCGAGTCCCGATTTTAGTTGGTAAGAGCTGACAATAGGGTTCGAGTTCGGTGCTGACCCCACGAACCTATGAAACAGTCGATAAGGCACTGTGCGAGCTGGTGACTCCACAATGGTTTAGCCGGTTTTCGCATGGAATGTGTTGTGGCGTAGCAAGACAGCCACGCCACTCGGAAGTAGCCGAAATGCACGCGTTACACACGCCGGCTGGCGTGAGGTCTGAAACAGGATACGTAATGAATGCTATAAAGAAAAGTACGTAGCTGCTGTAATACTTAACTTTAATCCATCATTGTGGTACATCGCTCTTGACGATACAAATGAGACTCTTTAAATACAAGCGCTGTAAGGCTAATGGCGCCTAGCTAGGTCGTAGCCATGGACTTAGCTGAAGGCTATTCTAACTGTCCCTCGGCAAATGAGAGAAAGGCTTCGTCAGTATAGTCGCTAGCAAAGTCTTCGTACAACTGGGGACGAGTCCTAGTACGTCTCTCTAGACCTGCCGTGTGGTGGCGCTCGGTCTGCAATTACTGACAGTGGCGACACGCGGGTCCGACATGTACTAATGGACCGCGGCCGATTTAAAGCTACCACCTAGCAAGTGTGGTGTCTGGCGGTGACACCACAGAATGTACTGGTTTCTCTGGCCCTGCTGAAGGGGTCATATTATGTTCGGCCATTCATGGACTTTCTTTCCTCTTCGCGGGTAAATGCTACCAATGTAAAGTAGATCCCTTTGGCTTAAACACTTCAGTGCGGGAATTAGACAAGCCCGCATCACGTGGTCGTGCGGTAGCGTTCTCGCTTCCCACGCCCGGGTTCCCGGGTTCGATTCCCGGCGGGGTCAGGGATTTTCTCTGCCTCGTGATGGCTGGGTGTTGTGTGCTGTCCTTAGGTTAGTTAGGTTTAAGTAGTTCTAAGTTCTAGGGGACTGATGACCGTCGATGTTAAGTCCCATAGTGCTCAGAGCCATTTTTGAATTAGACAATGTATATTTCCAAACAAGATTGCATTTTTATGATTGACGATGTGCCATGTCACTGGGCCACAATTGTGTCAGTTCGTGCACAAAATCCTGCACTGATAACTCTTTCGCAGTTATGGACAACTACATAGGCAGCATGGCTCAGTATTTCTGCAGGGGGCTTCCAACGACTTGTTGATTCCATGCTACGTCAAAGTCTTGCACTACAGTGGACAAAAAGGAAGTCCGACTCTATATTAGAAAGTTTCCCATGATTTATGTCACCTCAGTGCAGTATCTACTGAAATGAAGGAGGTTAGTCGTTTTGACATGGATTTATTGCAAAAGATGGTGTATGAAGTTTGATGTTCTACCACAATAATAAAGAGCAGATACGCAGGTAACACAGCGATAAATCACACTCATCTAAGTACTAACGATCAGTTGGAAACGTTGGTGGGACGGGGTGGCATACTCTATACAACGCCTCCCTCCTTGGGTAGCAACGTTAACGCTATCCGACTGATTGTGTCTTAAGCGACAGTGATTGTCAGGCCCTAAACTGTAAGACTGTGCTACATGCATTAATTCAACAACTGCTGCTGCGGATCGGAGGAAAACGTCGCAGAGGGTGCAAAGTACTTTGGAAAGTTCTTAATGTGCTGGAGCTGCGAACTTGCTCACAACAGACAATCACCCATCGTGAGTAAGTCCTGTGCTCGACGCTACAAATTAGGGATGGGGAAAAACCGGCCGGTTAAAACCGAGACCAGTATTTTAGTTCTGAATAACAGCCTTTTTTCTATATTTGTTTGGTATTGGTTATAACAGGTGTTTTTTTTTTAATTTTTTTACTAACAACCGGATTAGAAACGAAATATCAATCAGCCATAATAGCAATCCAAAAACTTTTTCTTTTGCAAACAAACCTTCTTAAGAAAAGAGTAATTTTTATATGTAAAGCTTCGATTTCTCTGAATTATTACGTTATTACATAAACAGGAAAAGGAGATCAGTGCCGTTTTAAGAACAATAGAGACAGAAAGGAGCAACAAACACATGAGATAAGAAGTGGTATAGCATTACTGAGATGTTACCATGTCTGGTGGCCTATTGGGTGGTACACATACACATGCAGTGTACGAGACTCGCCCTATCTGTTCTCGATGATAATTTATCGCTGGTATACTCGGACGTTAGTCGTATTATAGAATGGCACAGTCCCTGCTCTGGAAGTATCTTACAATGAGCGGTACCAATGAAGCGCAGTGCTCCATTTGGTTGGAAAGATTAAGAACGGCAGGAGCCACAACAGATATGCGACTTCATGTAAGGAGAAAACTTAAAACTTAACCACTCATTCGTAGTTAATAATAAAAATTGTAAGCAGCTGATCTGTTGCCTGTGACTACATAATATCCCTTCATCTGCTTGTAGCCCTTGAAAAGGGAGAAATTAACGCAAAAAATAGTCCCCAAGCCTCAGTTTTTCACCGTGTGGGACTGTCTATTCGTAATACCCAAATATTAGTATGATCCACGATTGCAATATGGCTTCTGAGCAGAATTTCAAAAAATTAGAATGAGTAGGTGTGGTGTCACCGCCAGACACCACACTTGCTAGGTGGTAGCCTTTAAATCGGCCGCGGTCCGCTAGTATATGTCGGACCCGCGTGTCGCCACTGTCAGTGATTGCAGACCGAGCGCCGCCACACGGCGTGTCTAGAGAGACGTCCTAGCACTCGCCCCAGTTGTACAGCCGACTTTGCTAGCGAAGCTACACTGTCAAATACCCTCTCATTTGCCGAGACGATAGTTAACATAGCCTTCAGCTACGTCATTTGCTACGACCTAGCAAGGCGCCATTACCAGTTAATATTGAGATTGTAAAACCTGTATCGTAAAGAGCGATGTACACCAATTATGGATTAAAGTTAAGTATTCCAGAAGCTATGTACTGTTTAATTCCTTGTCATTTTCCAGACCTCACGCCAGCCTGCGTGAGCTTTAACGCGTGCATTTCGGCCTCCTCTAGCTATACGGTGTTGGCTCTTCTGCCAACACATCAGTAATAGAACACCAGTGGTTTTGGCAGTATTCAACCACTTATCACTTTTTGAGAAAAACAGCGAGCTTGGACCGACTAAGTTTTCCTTTGTTCGTATATTTAATGTAATATTTGGTTCTATGTATCTTGAAGTTGGGGGAGGTAAAATTATTTCAGTCTTTGTTCGATTTCTAAGTTTATTACAGGAAACAATAGAAATTCAAAAACACGTATTTCAGCAGTTTTACCGCTCAGATTTAACATCGAAAAACACTTATATTACCGAAAACTGGTTGTTCCAGCGATAACCGCCAACCCTAAGCGGCGGCAGCACCTGCTGCAGCTACAGAACTGCTATGGAAGCGGAGATCACTCAGTTTATTTGCTCTGAGCAACACAAAAAGAAACCCACAGAAAGAACGTTTCGGCTGCGTAACTCAACCGTTTTTATACCAACGTTTCAGCGCTCCGTTTACGAAATGCCATGGTGGTGTGGTAATGTGGAAATTAGTTGTGTTAATCCCTGCACCAGAATAGCCCCTGACACAGAATCACTCTTAGGATACATTACTCTAATCTGCAAGCAGGGAGTATATACGCGGTATCGCCTATCGATAACACCCTACTGGCGCATCACACTTGCTAATGGAACTGCAACTTTCCATCCAACACTGACAGTAGCCGTGCGGGATCTGGCGGACCCAGTGGTGCACACCTGCTGTGCCACACCTCCAGCAGCTCTGGACTACGAGCGCCCCCTGCTGCCACCATATAGGACAATCGGCGGCAGCAACATAGCTCACAAGGGAACCTCCCCATCGCACCCCTCTCAGGTTTAGTTATAAGCTGGCACAGTGGATAGGCCTTGAAAAACTAAACACAGACCAATCGAGAAAACAGGAAGAAGTTGTGTGAAACTATGAAAAAATAAGCAAAATATACAAACTGAGTAGTCCATGTGCAAGATACGCAACATCAAGGATAGTGTGGAGCTCAGGAGCGCCGTGGTCCCGTGGTTAGCGTGAGCGGCTGCTGAATGAGAGGTCCTTGGTTCGAGTCCTCCCTCGCGTGAAAAGTTTACTTTCTTTATTTTTGCAAAGATATGATCTGTCCATTCGTTCATTGAAGTCCCTGTTCACTGTAATAAGTTTAGTGTCTGTGTTTTGCGACCGCACCGCAAAACCGTGCGATTAGTAGACGAAAGGACGTGCCTCTCCAATGGGATCGCAAGGTCATAGGTCAACCGATTCCTCCACAGGAAAACACGTCTGATATATTCGATACAACACTGATGACGGCATGTGTGTCACATGACAGGAATATGTTGTCAACCCACCTAACTTGTACACTTGGCGAATGGGTAAAAAGATTCTTCTACCTTGCCCGATTTAGGTTTTCTTGTGGATGTGATAATCACTCCCAAAAAAGTGATGAAGACATAAGCGTTTGTCACATAAACTGAAAAAAGTTAAACTTTTCACCCGAGGGAAGGCTTGAACCAAGGACCTCTCGTTCCGCAGTTGCTCACGCTAACCACGGGACGACGGCACTCCTGATCTTGCTCTTTCCTTGTTGTTGCCTATCTTGCACATGTACTACTCAGTTTGTATATTTTGCTTATTTTTTCATAGTTCCACACAACTTCTTCCTGTTTTCTCGATTGATCTGTGTTCAGTTTCTCAAGGCCTATCCACTATGCCAACTTATAACTAAATTTGAGGGGGGTGCGATGGGGAGGTTCCCTTGTCAGTAGTGCTTGGACCTACGAAGCTACGCAGACGCTGCCTGGTCGCACCTTTGTCACCATCGTTGTTGCTGTGGTATGACCTGAACTCTATCTCTCGTCGCATCATTTGTGGTGAGTCTTCAAGTTCGGAGAAATACAAGTTAAAGAAATCCTCTGTTTGCTATGTTACTTGTTCGCTAATCATTTATGCTACTGTCCGGCTTTTACGACAGTTGCCGCATCACTCTCAACCCCACCTCTTCTTATCATTGTGTACGGAGTCTACATGCGTATTAACAATGAGTGGCCCCAGTAGTGAATTGGCAAATTCGTAATAAAACAATAAATTACATAAAATATCCCACGGTAAAAGGCTCAGACTGTCAAGCGAACAAGACAATTACCAATGGTATTGAAATGAGAAAAGATATTCATTGTGACGACGTATTTATTGTGAAACAACATGCTTGAAGCGTGACGCTCAGTGACAATAATAAAGAGCAGCTACACAACTGAAACACCTATAAATCACAATAACATAAGTACTGATGAGCGGTTGGCAAAGCAGACGGGAACGAGTGGAATTCTCTACACGACGCCTTCCTCTTTGTACATCAACATTAACGCTACCTGGGTCATTGTCTCTTAGGTGACAGTGATTTTGAACCATTAAACTGCAAGCCTTTGTTACATGCATTAATTCAACAACTGCTGCTGCATGGCGGCTGCAAAGCATCTTGGAAAATTCCTGATGTGAGGGAGCTGCAAAAATACTAACCACAGGCAACTGCGCATCGTGAGTAAACACTGTTCTCGGCGCGACAAATCCACAAACCGGCGACCAAAACACCCGAGCACACCCTCGAACGTTGGACTCCTTCTTGATCACCAACTCTAAGCGCGCGTTTCGATCATCACTTCACGGTTTCTGGACCAACCCTCCTAAATGTCTCTCAAAAGCACCTCCTCCAGAACCGCTCCATGTAGAGCACCTCAAAAAATTGTAATTACCAACAGTCTGCGGCGGGATTTTTCCACACCAGTTCCATAATCAAATATCGGCACACACTCTCCTCCCATGAGATTGGTAAAAATTATTCGCCCAATAGAGCGGCTTGCCGTCAAACATTACTGACGCCCCTGGTACGTCTTCTCTTGTCATCATCCGAGCCCCAATCATGGCGCTTATTTTACGTGCACATGAGAAATTCAGGGGGTGTTGTGCATCGGGTTGTCACTCGCCTGCTGTTACAAGCCAACGATCTCTACACAGTGTCGACATGTTGCCTTAGCCGACTCGATTACCAGATCTGTGTCCAGTCAAATACATATGAGACACCATCGGACGACAACTACAGCGTCATCCACAACCTGTATAACTGTACCTGTATTGACTGGCCAAGAGCGACAGATAGGGAACTCCAACGGACAAACTGACCTCCGGCAGCTACGCACCCCTTCATTCATAATTCTGGCGGTCATGCCGGTTATTAATGTACCAACATTTCAAATTTGCAATGACTTATCTCACACATTAACCTGCGACAATGCAAAGTTAATCATATAAATAAGTTATCTAGACAAATGTGATGAAGAAGTTTCATTATTCTACATTAATTATTGCTTTGGTGTTGCGAATTTTTCCACGAGTGTATTTAGACGATAGTGCATTAAATGCCCTCCTACTCATGATATGAATCAGTTAAAAATGAAAGGAGGCAAGCATATAGAACTTGCCATCGTTCACATTTACGAGATTATCTAATACAGGGCGCTTAAAAGATATTCATCCCATTTCGCAACACTATATTGTGTACATAAATGAAGAGAGCGGTAATTTTTGTTGCTGTCAATCACAAGATTTCTTTATTGACATCTTGGGCGAGACCTTTCACTTTCATTCGTGTATTCTGGCATTTATACGTGATGTTTTCACGTGCACAGCGCCATATTATTTTGTTGCCTTTACTGATAGTATGCATATACTGATGAGCCAAAGAAACCGGTACACTTTCCTAATATCGTGTAGGAGCCCTGCGAGCACGCAGAAGTGGCGCAACAAGGCGTGGCATAGACTCGACTAATGTGGGAAGTAGTGCTGGAGGGAACTGACACCATGAATCCTGCAGGGCTGTCCATAAACCCTTAAGAGTACGAAGAGGTGAAGATCTCTTCCGAACAGCACGTTGCAAGGCTTCCCCGATATGCTCAATAACGTTCATGTGTGCGGCGTATGGGGGCAAGTGGAAACGTTTAAACTCATAAGAGAGTTCCTGTAGCCACAATGTAGCAATTCTGGGCGTGTGGAACATCGCATTGTCCTGCTGGAATTGCCCAAGTCTGTCGGAATAGTGATAAGGTGATAAGACAGGATGCTTAATGTGGTGTCACCGACAGACACCACACTTGCTAGGTGGTAGCTTTAAATCGGCCGCGGTCCATTAGTACATGTCGGACCCGCGTGTCGCCACCGTCAGTAATTGCAGACCGAGCGCCACCACACGGCAGGTCTAGAGAGACGTACTAGGACTCGTCCCAGTTGTACGACGACTTTGCTAGCGACAACACTGACGATGCCTTTCTCTCATTTGCCGAGAGACAGTTAGAATAGCCTTCGGCTAAGTCCATGGCTACGACCTAGCAAGGCGCCATTAACCATTTCAAGAGAGAGTCTCACTTGTATCATCCAGAATGCTGTATACAAATGATGGATTAAAGTTAAGTATTCCAGCAGTTACCTACTTTTCTTTATAGCATTCATTACGTATCCTGTTTCAGACCTGCGTGAGCTTAACGCGTGCCTTTCGGCTACTTCCGAGTGGCGTGGCTGTCTTGCTACGCCACAACACTTACGTACGTGTCAAGTGTCAGAGTCGTATCTGAACACATCAGAGATCCCGTTTCACTCCAAGTGCACACGCCCCACAGCATTACAGAGCCTCCACAAGCTTGAACATACCCGTGTTGACATGCAGAATTCATGGGTTCATGAAATTGTCTCCATACCCGTACTCATCCGTCCGCTCGATGCAATTTCAAACGAGACTGCCGGCCGGAGTGGCCGTGCGGTTCTAGGCGCTAGAGTCTGGAGCCGCGGTACCACTACGGTCGCAGGTTCGAATCCTGCCTCGGGCATGGTTAGTTAGGTTTAAGTAGTTCTAAGTTCTAGGGGACTGATGACCACAGCAGTTAAGTCCCATAGTGCTCAGAGCTATTTGAACCAATCAAACGAGAACTCGTCCGACCAGGCCACATGTTTCCAGTCGTCGACAGGCCAGTGTCGGTGTTCACGGGCCCAGGCGAGGCGTAGAGCTTTGCGTCCTTCAGTCATCAAGGGTACACGAGGGGTCTACGGCTCCGAAAGTCCATATCGGTGGTGTTGATGACCCAACATTGAAATCTGCAGCAATTTACTGAAGGGCTGCACTTGCGTCAAGTTGAACGATTCTCTTCAATCGTCGTTGGTGCCTTTCTAGCAAGATCTTTTTCTGGCAGTAGCGATGTTGGAGATTTGATGTTTTACCGCATTCCTGATATTCACGGTACACTCGTGAAACGGTCGCACGGCAAAATCCCCACTTCATCGCTACCTCGGAGAAACCGTCCCGGCCAATGACGCCAAACGCTCATTTCTATTTTTTACTTCACTCTTGATAACCTGCCGTTTTAGCAGCAGTAACCGATGTAACAACTGCGCCAGACGCTTTTCGTCTTATACAGGAGTTGACGACCGCAGCGTGTATTCTGCCTGTTTACGCAGCTCTGCATTTGAATGCGTATTCGTATGCCAGTTTCTTTGGCCCTTCAATGTATATACAAACAGGCGTAATTTTGTAATGAATAATGCATCCTTATATATAGTTAATGATGAATTTTCAGAAAGAATATGTTACTTGCTGTCTTCTTTTTACTTAAATCTTGATAACTTGCCATTGCAGCAGCATTAACCGATCTAACAACTGCGCCAGAAACTTTTTGTCTTATACAGGCGTTGACGACCGGAGTCCGTAATCTGCCTGTTTACGCAGCTCTGCATTTGAATGCGTATTCGTATGCCATTTTCTTTGGCACTTCAGTGTATATACAAACAGGCGTGATTTTGTAATAAATGATGAATCCTTATCTATAGTTAATAATGAATTTGGAGAAAGAGTATGTTACTTGCTGTCTTCTTGTTGTCAACTTACGCTAAGACTCACGCATTTCAAACACCAGTCACGCAATGAACGAACAATAGCAAATAGTCACAAAGTCATTTATATATAGTTAATAGAGTATGTATACTATTCTCCAGCATCGACAGAATTTTTTGTATGTAATATGAATTATTAATAATAATATATAAACGAATAATGATTCGCTTTACAAACGAAAAATATTTCAAGTACGAAAGATTTGTATGCACCGTCTGATCAAAGTATTATACCTGATCAAAAGTATCTATACACTTTTTAATCCCTGCGAACAGGTCTCGGAAGACTCTAACGGTACTGACCGACCGTCATGTCATCCTCTGCCCATAGCCGTCACTGATTGGGATACGCAAGGGCGTGTGATCAGCACATCGGTCTCCCGGCCGTTGTCAGTTTTCGCGTCCGAAGCCGCTACTTCTCAGTCAAATAGCATCTCAGTATGCCTCAAAAGGGCATTTCCTGTATCGGGAGTCCGATTATGGAACACTCATCCTCAAAATATTAGAGAAATTAAAACGCTTTCAAGCTTCAAAGGACAATTTATGGCTCACCTTCTGTCACAATAGCTACTTCTTCTTCTAGCTCTGTGTTGTCAACCATCCCTCTTCCACCACTTTTCCCTCCTTTTGAAATTCTCTTCTTTCCTAACAGTCATTACAGTTTTCATTTCAATCCTCTTCTCTGTCGTTATCCCTTCACTTCTTTTAATACCAAACAAGGCTTCCCAAATGCTGAACTAATCAGTAACTTTCTTAATGTCTCCGTTATTTTATTATTAATGTTACTGTGGTTCTATTATTGTTAATTAATACTTTTGTCAACAATCCTGCCACGCGGAATAGCCGCGTGGTTTGAGGCGTCCTGTCACGGACTTCGCGGCCACTCCCACCGGAGGTTCGAGTTCTCTCCTCAGGCATGGGTGTTTGTGTGGTTCTTAGCATAAATTAGTTTAAGTTAGTTCAAGAAGTGTGTAAGTCTAGGGACCGATGACCTAAGCAGTTTGGTCACATAGGAATTCACACCCATTTGAACATTTAACATTGCTAATTATTATTATTAAGTTTTATGCAATAACAAATAAATATAGTTTTAACTCTTCCACTATTTTGTCATCATTATTAGTATTATTATTGCCAATTACTATTTTTATCAATAATGCAGATTGTTATTATTGTGTTTGTTATGTAATATTTTTTGTATGTGTTGTTCCTCTTCAGATGCAAGACAGGGTCCTAAGGCCCTACTCTGGTCAGGCTAAGTAAGCAATTAATAAATAAATGTACTACGACATTGATCTATCGAAACTAGTTTTGTCTTTTTGTGGACTAGTTCATATACATGGCATGTAATGTGGTGGGACAAATCTGCATACTGGAAGTTTAGGTCAGTACACCTTTAAGAACGTAACAGAGTCGAAATTTTGAAATACCGTTTTCGATTTGCGGCCAGAAGCGCACTTATTACCTACTTGAACTGTGAGATGATTTCAGCTCTCCTCCTACGCTAATCGGTCTTCCACCGCTGTCAGCTCTTTTTATAGACCCTTTACCGTTCTAGTTATAGCGCAGGGGCTTGACTGTGAAGTTTTCTGAAATTGCCCCATCAATCTTCTTAATTGAATGAGGGAGGGGGGCGGGCAGTTCAAATAGCAGCGCGCCCAACTCGTCGCCATGATGGATTGCCACGCGCCCGCAGTTGCCCAGGTGATGATAGCCCCGGTCCGAACATCGTGCCCGATGGTTATCCTTCCACACTGACAGCCACTTCCGCCCAGAAAGCGACCAAAGCTACTTTTTCCTACCAACATTTAGTTAGAAAACGCTGTGTTTATAAATTAGCTATACAAAAGTAATCCTTATAGAAAAGTACCCTAGGGGTAAATATCTTACAGAAATGTTTGTGTATCTTCAAGTTTTATTTACAAAAGTTCAATGTGGATACCTTTTGTAACACGTCAATGTCCCATCTGTAATCAGTTTCCTGCGAGATCCTACACTCCTGGAAATTGAAATAAGAACACCGTGAATTCATTGTCCCAAGAAGGGGAAACTTTATTGACACATTCCTGGGGTCAGATACATCACATGATCACACTGACAGAACCACAGGCACATAGACACAGGCAACAGAGCATGCACAATGTCGGCACTAGTACAGTGTATATCCACCTTTCGCAGCAATGCAGACTGCTATTCTCCCATGGAGACGATCGTAGAGATGCTGGATGTAGTCCTGTGGAACGGCTTGCCATGCCATTTCCACCTGACGCCTCAGTTGGACCAGCGTTCGTGCTGGACGTGCAGGCCGCGTGAGACGACGCTTCATCCAGTCCCAAACATGCTCAATGGGGGACAGATCCGGAGATCTTGCTGGCCAGGGTAGTTGACTTACACCTTCTAGAGCACGTTGGGTGGCACGGGATACATGCGGACGTGCATTGTCCTGTTGGAACAGCAAGTTCCCTTGCCGGTCTAGGAATGGTAGAACGATGGGTTCGATGACGGTTTGGATGTACCGTGCACTATTCAGTGTCCCCTCGACGATCACCAGTGGTGTACGGCCAGTGTAGGAGATCGCTCCCCACACCATGATGCCGGGTGTTGGCCCTGTGTGCCTCGGTCGTATGCAGTCCTGATTGTGGCGCTCACCTGCACGGCGCCAAACACGCATACGACCATCATTGGCACCAAGGCAGAAGCGACTCTCATCGCTGAAGACGACACGTCTCCATTCGTCCCTCCATTCACGCCTGTCGCGACACCACTGGAGGCGGGCTGCACGATGTTGGGGCGTGAGCGGAAGACGGCCTAACGGTGTGCGGGACCGTAGCCCAGCTTCATGGAGACGGTTGCGAATGGTCCTCGCCGATACCCCAGGAGCAACAGTGTCCCTAATTTGCTGGGAAGTGGCGGTGCGGTCCCCTACGGCACTGCGTAGGATCCTACGGTCTTGGCGTGCATCCGTGCGTCGCTGCGGTCCGGTCCCAGGTCGACGGGCATGTGCACCTTCCGCCGACCACTGTCGACAACATCGATGTACTGTGGAGACCTCACGCCCCACGTGTTGAGCAATTCGGCGGTACGTCCACCCGGCCTCCCGCATGCCCACTATACGCCCTCGCTCAAAGTCCGTCAACTGCACATACGGTTCACGTCCACGCTGTCGCGACATGCTACCAGTGTTCAAGACTGCGATGGAGCTCCGTATGCCACGGCAAACTGGCTGACACTGACGGCGGCGGTGCACAAATGCTGCGCAGCTAGCACCATTCGACGGCCAACACCGCGGTTCCTGGTGTGTCCGCTGCGCCGTGCGTGTGATCATTGCTTGTACAGCCCTCTCGCAGTGTCCGGAGCAAGTATGGTGGGTCTGACACACCGGTGTCAATGTGTTCTTTTTTCCATTTCCAGGAGTGTATGAACTAAGAATTGATGTATGGTGACAGCTGCTTGTGTTATCCGTTGTCGCAGCTCAGCGATGTTTCCTGAAAGCGGAGAACAAACACTATGTCCTTAATGTAACTACATACACAGAAAACGATATTTCAGTGCCTGTGTTATTCTGAACTACGATGCAAAGTTCCTTTGGACATGCATGCATTCATGCCTCACCCGTGCGGTAACATACGTAACTGATGTACGAGCACAGGCTGTAGACGGATGGTCGACGATCTATGGAAGTCTGGGTCTGTCAGAGAGTCTTGAATGCATAGTCTAATGGTGAAGCGACCGCTGAGCTCTAGCCCCAATCCGGCACAAATTTTCGTTGTCATCTATCCATTCTACAGCTGATGATTGTCCATATTCGCAATTGCCAATACATTTAATGTGATCTATACACGGAAGTCTATTAGAGCTAAGCGATCGTGGTCGGCAGGATATCGTTGCAACATGTCCAGTACAAGTCGGCACGTTCCTACGGAAATAGGCCACAACTCCGCGATACAATGTGATAATGAGCCGTCTTGCTGAAAAATAAATTCTGTGCTCATATCCTGTCGTAATTCAGGCTTTAGATAATGTTCGAGCATGTCCAGAACTCAGAACTACTTAAACCTAACTAACCTAAGGACATCACACACATTCTTGCCCGAGGCAAGATTCGAACCTGCGACCGTAGCAGTCGCTGGGTTCCGGACTGAAGCGCCTAGAACCACACGGCCACCAAGGCCTCCCACACTTTACAGCACAAAAAACATTTACCTTAGATGAGTATCGTACATGTTCCATTACGTAACGTGGTTTCCGTTCACCCCTTATCCGAACATTTCGGCGATTCACTTAACCGCAGGTATGGAAGGTGGCTTCGTCACTGAACACAATTTCAGTAAGAAAACAGTCTTCAGTCTGTATTTTGTTACACATTTCTACAGAAAACTCAACTGGTTTTTCCTTCTCACTTTCTCTTAAAGCTCCCAACTGTTCCAATTTGCAGGGTTTGAGTGACCTTCCACACTGTAACTCTTGGTAAGTGGGTTGAATGAAAAGTAATGCCTCCACCTTCGTTAATTGGGTTTAGATGCGAATATTTTAATAAATCAAACGCAGAAATAATCCTTATAATGTGATCTTTAATTACCAATATTCACTTTTCCATACAACCACCCGCCAATTGGATACATTTGTGCCAACGACGAACAAGTTTTCTGTAACCGCCACGGAACAAGTCGACACTCTATCTTCGTAACGACAGTCTCACAGTTCTCTCTACGTCTTCATCAGAAGCATAATGATGTTCCCGCAGATCGCCTTTCACTATCGGAAACAGATGGAAGTCAGAAGGTGCTAAATCTGGATTGTATGGAGGATGCCTTAGGGTAGTGCGCTTTCATTTCTGGAGTCAGTATGCGGGGTACCCATCGTGCACAGATCTTCCGACAGCCGATCAAAGCAGTAATGTGACCCACACGTTCTTGTGAAGTGCCGATTGTGCTATCAGTTTCTCTCTGAGTCATACGACGGTCGTCCTGAATCAATCTGTCAACATTTTCCTTGTGAAACTCATGGCTGGTGCCACAGGATAGCAAACTCTTTGATTGTCACGCAGGTCAGATGTTCCCACCTCAAAATCCTTAAAGTTACTCACGCAACGACGCACAGTAAACACATCAACACAATCACCTTACACTGCTTTATTCTCTAATGAATCTCCTTCCTGGTGACACCTTCTGCTGTCAAGATTTCAATGAGTGCACGTTGCTTAAATCTTATTGACCGACCGTCTGCGCAGGGTTCCATACTTTACACTGTAGTTACACAACCGTTCTATGCTGAGGCCTCCCGCCAACTGGAGCTGTAGAGAAGAGGCTACGAAACAAGCCAGTACCTGCTGAATATCAACGCTGCCAAATGTTGAAGAGTGGGTTTACATTACTTTTCAGTCAACTCTCCTGTACTGAATTCTATGCTGGCCTGCCTCTTTGATTTACCCAGACTACGAATACAAGACTGCCTGCCATGTTTAAATGCTGCCTGAGAGACTGCTGATCGACACTCACACGGATTCCCATGTGATACACGGCCAGATTCAGTGAAAACGATTGTGTCAATTAATAACAGTTTGTCTTTGCTGTGGTAGCTTGCGATATTTAGTCCTCAATTCTCCCTGAACTGTAGTAGCGGATTTGGCTTCCTGAAAACATAAACAACACTGAGCACACTCTGCACCGTTAAACGATTCTTTGATGACTATTGAAATAACTCAATCGCTCGTGTCACCTGCCGGGAACGTAGCGAACTAACATTTTTACGAGGGAATTAAACTTGAAGATACACTACATTCAGCGCTGCTTCAACATTTCTATCATTTATTGACCCTTTGCACAATTAAACGTTATTTTGTATAACTAATTTATAATCATCCTGGATTTTATAAACGATTCGCAATAACCATCGTATTGTCTACCGTGTTCCAACATTTCTACGCAATCCAAACTCATCTTCCCCGAGGTTGGCTTCTATCAGTTTTTCCATTCGTGTTAGTATTTTGCACCCGTAGCTTATTAAACTGATAGTTCGGTAATTTTCACATCTGTCAACACCTGCTTGGAATTATTATATTCTTCTTGAAGTCTGAGGGTATTTCGCCTGTCTCATACATCTTGCTCACCAGATGGTAGTGTTTTCTCAGGGCTGGCTCTCCCAAGGCGATCAGTAGTTCTAATGGAATGTGATCTACCCCAGGGGCCTTGTTTCGACTTAGTGCTCTGTCAAACACTTCACGCAGTATTATATCTCCCATTTCATCATCATCTACGTCCTGTTCCATTTCCATCATATTGTCCTCAAGGAAATCGCCCTTTTATAGACCCTCTATATACTCCTTCCACCTTTCTGCTTTCTCTTCTTTGCTTAGAACTGGATTTCCCTCTCGATATTCATGCATGTGGTTCTCTTTTCTCCAAAGGTCTCTTTAATTTTCCTGTAGTCAGTATCTATCTTACCCTTGTGATATACGCCTCTACATCCTTACATTTGTCCTCTAGCGCCGACCGGAGTGGCCGAGCGGTTCTAGGCGCTACAGTCTAGTCCCGCGCGGCCGCTACGGTCGCAGGTTCGAATCCTGCCTCGGGCATGGATGTGTGTGACGTCCTTAGGTTAGTTAGGTTTAAGTAGTTCTGAGTTCTAGGGGACTGATGACCTCAGCTATTAAGTCTCGTAGTGCTCAGAGCCATTTGAACCATTTTTTTGTCCTCTAGCCATCCCTGCTTAGCCATTTCGCACTTCCTGTCGATCTCATTTTTGAGACATTTGTATTCCTTTTTGCCTGCTTCATTTACTGCATTTCTGTATGTTCTCCTTTCATCAATTAAATATCTCTTCTGTTACCCAAGGATTTGTATTAGCCCTCGTCTTTTTACCTACTTGATCCTCTGCTGCCTTCACTATTTCATCTCTCAAAGCTACACATTGTTCTGCTGTATTTCTTTCACCCATTCTTGTCAATCGTTCCCCAATGCTCTCCCTGAAACACTCTACAAGCTCTCGTACTTTCAGTTTATCCAGGTCCCATCTCCTTAAGTTCCCACCTTTTGGCAATTTCTTCAGTTTTAATCTACAGTTCATAACCAATAGATTGCGGTCAGAGTCCACATCTGCCCCTGGAAATGTCTTACAGTTTAAAACCTGGTTCCTAAATCTCTGTCTTGCCATTATATAATCTATCCGAAACACCTTCCAGTATCTCCAGGCTTCTTCCATGTATATTACCTTCTTTCATGATTCTTGCACCAAGTGTTAGCTATGATTAAGTTACGCTCTGTGCAAAATTCTACTAAGTGGTTTCCTCTTTAATTCCTTACCCCCATTCCATATTCACCTACTACGTTTCCTTTTTTTGCTTTTCCTACTATCGAATTCCAGTCACCCACGACTATTAAATTTTCGTCTCCCTTCACTATTTGAATAATTTCTTTTATCTCATCGTACATTTCATCAATCTCTTCGTTATCAAGCCGGTCGCGGTGGTTTAGCGGTTCTGGCGCTGCAGTCCGGAACCGCAGGACTGCTACGGTCGCAGGTTCGAATCCTGCCTCGGGCATGGGTGTGTGTGATGTCCTTAGGTTAGTTAGGTTTAAGTAGTTCTAAGTTCTAGGGGACTTATGACCTAAGATGTTGAGTCCCATAGTGCTCAGAGCCATTTGAACCATTTTTTTCTTCGTTATCTGCGGAGCTAGTTGGCGTATAAACTTGTACTACTGTGGTTTTTTCTTATGAAGTCATTATGCTGAAGTAGGTGTCAGATTAATTTAACTTGTGGTTGCTCCATGACGCCCACGAGAGACAACAGTTTTCTGAAATTTTAGGAGTACATTCAAAGACAAAACAAACACCTTTGGAAGGAGAACTGGAAGTGAAATGATGGTCCACGCATTGAGAAGCTGCTGGGTGTTGCGTTCTGCAACTGTAGAAGTAGGTTCACTGAAAATGGAGTAAAAGCGTCTAGAACGGTAGCAGGTAGCCAAATGAAACTCCACACGTTTCAGTTGGCGGTTTGGTTTCAGCGATCGCAAAATCACTTAAATGAATAACGGAATTGGCAGTTCAAGTGCACTCCTGTTACCTTGCCAGAAGGTTGTTGCATCCATATGAGACGGAATGCAGGCACTGATTGGATTGTGAAGTTCGTCATGCGGCCTCTGTTTTACCTTCCGTGGTAAGCTGACCCATAGCTGTTGCAACTCGCCGCGGATCTCCTCCGTATTGATAATGATACGGAGCTGAAGACCGTGCTGATCTCACGCACGTTAAATCTGGGACGCACCTGGGCACCTTACTTCTAAACACAGTAATACAGCGGAACATCACGGTGGCACGTGCCGTGTGAGGTCGAGCGTAGTCCTGTCGAAAGACTGCACCAAGATTCGGGATCACGAGAGGAAACGCACTTGGACGAATGATGTCTGTGACGTATCGCTGTGTCGCTACAGCTCCCTGAATGGTGCACTGATCCTACACCGAATGAAATCCTCACACAGTGACGCAAAACTTAATGCCGGTGTGTCTTCTCCCTCCGCTGCCGCTATACGAGGTGCATTCAAGTTCTAAGGCCTCCGATTTTTTTTCTAATTAACTACTCACCCGAAATCGATGAAACTGGCGTTACTTCTCGACGTAATCGCCCTGCAGACGTACACATTTTTCACAACGCTGACGCCATGATTCCATGGCAGCGGCGAAGGCTTCTTTGGGAGTCTGTTTTGACCACTGAAAATCGCTGAGGCAATAGCAGCACGGCTGGTGAATGTGCGGCCACGGAGGGTGTGTTTCATTGTTGGAAAAAGCCAAAAGTCACTAGGAGCCAGGTCAGGTGAGTAGGGAGCATGAGGAATCACTTCAAAGTTGTTATCACGAAGAAACTGTTGCGTAACGTTAGCTCGATATGCGGGTGCGTTGTCTTGGTGAAACAGCACACGCGCAGCCCTTCCCGGACGTTTTTGTTGCAGTGCAGGAAGGAATTTCTTCTTCAAAACATTTTCGTAGGATGCACCTGTTACCGTAGTGCCCTTTGGAACGCAATGGGTAAGGATTACGCCCTCGCTGTCCCAGAACATGGACACCATCATTTTTTCAGCACTGGCAGTTATCCGCAATTTTTTTGGTGGCGGTGAATCTGTGTGCTTCCATTCATCTGACTGGCGCTTTGTTTCTGGATTGAAAAATGGCATCCACGTCTCATCCATTGT
The DNA here is from genome assembly GCF_023864275.1 of Schistocerca cancellata. Classification (NCBI taxonomy): domain Eukaryota; kingdom Metazoa; phylum Arthropoda; class Insecta; order Orthoptera; family Acrididae; genus Schistocerca; species Schistocerca cancellata. The sequence continues at coordinate 64,038,999 of NC_064627.1, forward strand.
CACAACCGACGAAAAGAAAGTCCCATTCGTGCTGTCGTTGCGCTTCAACATTGCTTGGCAACATGCCACACGGGCAGCCGTGTGGTCGTCCGTCAGCATTCGTGGCACCCACCTGGATGACACTTTTCGCATTTTCAGGTCGTCATGCAGGATTGTGTGCACGGAACCCACAGAAATGCCAAGTCTGGAGGCGATCTGTTCAACAGTCATTCGGCGATCCCCCAAAACAATTCTCTCCACTTTCTCGATCATGTCGTCAGACCGGCTTGTGCGAGCCCGAGGTTGCTTCGGTTTGTTGTCACATCATGTTCTGCCTTCATTAAACTGTCGCACCCATGAACGCACTTTCAACACATCCATAACTCCATCACCACATGTCTCCTTCAACTGTCGATGAATTTCAATTGCTTTCATACCACGCAAATTTAGAAAACGAATGATTGCACGCTGTTCAAGTAAGGAAAACGTCGCCATATCAAGTATTTAAAACAGTTCTCATTCTCGCCGCTGGCGGTAAAATTCCATCTGCCGTACGGTGCTGCCATCTCTGGGGCGTATTGACAATGAACGCGGCCTCATTTTAAAACAATGCGCATGTTTCTATCTCTTTCCAGTCCGGAGAAAAAAATCGGAGGCCTTAGAACTTGAATGCACCTCGTACTGGCAGACGGTGATCATCCGAAACAGTGCAGAACCGAGATTCAGCACTGAAAAGGAACTGATAACGCTCATCAGCAGTATATTCTTCCCAAGGGTGGCACCACCACAAAGGCACCCACCTGTATTTTAGTTTTAGTGGCAGCCTTGTCGTTGAATACTGATTCGGTGGCCTCGTTTCTACTAGACTCTGACCAATAGTGCGGGATGAACTTGTGTCTTTACTTGTGCTTGGATGGCACGTACAGATGTGGTGGGTTCACCTTGTGCTTGGTGCATAATACGGCAACGCACCCTTCATACGGGCTGACTTATTTAGTCCAGCAGTCGGCTGCTTTCACTTCCAACCCCCCCCCCCCCCCCCCACGTGCTTGGACTTTGCATATTTTCACCAACGAGACTCAACCAGATCCAAAAAAGATGCACTCTTTAAACTCTGTCAAGTTCTGATGATGTTATCTCGCACGAGCATTGACATCCTGCGTGCTCCTTCGCAGTGCTCACTAACCACGTGACAAAGGGCATATCCATACGCATGTGACAGCATGTTCTATTTAATATATTCCAAAACGGCCTCATACAGGGTGTTTCAAAAATGACCGGTATATTTGAAACGGCAATAAAAACTAAACGAGCAGCGATAGAAATACACCGTTTGTTGCAATATGCTTGGGACAACAGTACATTTTCAGGCGGACAAACTTTCGAAATTACAGTAGTTACAATTTTCAACAACAGATGGCGCTGCAAGTGATGTGAAAGATATAGAAGACAACGCAGTCTGTGGGTGCGCCATTCTGTACGTCGTCTTTCTGCTGTAAGCGTGTGCTGTTCACAATGTGCAAGTGTGCTGTGGACAACATGGTTTATTCCTTAGAACAGAGGATTTTTCTGGTGTTGGAATTCCACCGCCTAGAACACAGTGTTGTTGCAACAAGACGAAGTTTTCAACGGAGGTTTAATGTAACCAAAGGACCGAAAAGCGATACAATCAAGGATCTGTTTGAAAAATTTCAACGGACTGGGAACGTGACGGATGAACGTGCTGGAAAGGTAGGGCGACCGCGTACGGCAACCACAGAGGGCAACGCGCAGCTAGTGCAGCAGGTGATCCGACAGCGGCCTCGGGTTTCCGTTCGCCGTGTTGCAGCTGCGGTCCAAATGACGCCAACGTCCACGTATCGTCTCATGCGCCAGAGTTTACACCTCTATCCATACAAAATTCAAACGCGGCAACCCCTCAGCGCCGCTACCATTGCTGCACGGAGACATTCGCTAACGATATAGTGCACAGGATTGATGACGGCGATATGCATGTGGGCAGCATTTGGTTTACTGACGAAGCTTATTTTTACCTGGACGGCTTCGTCAATAAACAGAACTGGCGCATATGGGGAACCGAAAAGCCCCATGTTGCAGTCCCATCGTCCCTGCATCCTCAAAAAGTGCTGGTCTGGGCCGCCATTTCTTCCAAAGGAATCATTGGCCCATTTTTCAGATCCGAAACGATTACTGCATCACGCTATCTGGACATTCTTCGTGAATTTGTGGCGGTACAAACTGCCTTAGACGACACTGCGAACACCTCGTGGTTTATGCAAGATGGTGCCCGGCCACATCGCACGGCCGACGTCTTTAATTTGCTAAATGAATATTTCGATGATCGTGTGATTGCTTTGGGCTATCCGAAACATACAGGAGGCGGCGTGGATTGGGCTCCCTATTCGCCAGTCACGAACCCCTGTGACTTCTTTCTGTGGGGACACTTGAAAGACCAGGTGTACCGCCAGAATCCAGAAACAATTGAACAGCTGAAGCAGTACATCTCATCTGCATGTGAAGCCATTCCTCCAGACATGTTGTCAAAGGTTTCGGGTAATTTCATTCAGAGACTACGCCATATTATTGCTACGGATGGTGGATATGTGGAAAATATCGTACTATAGAGTTTCCCAGACCGCAGCGCCATCTGTTGTTGAAAATTGTAACTACTGTAATTTCGAAAGTTTGTCTGCCTGAAAATGTACTGTTGTCCCAAGCATATTGCAACAAACGGTGTATTTCTATCGCTACTCGTTTAGTGTTTATTGCCGTTTCAAATATACCGGTCATTTTTGAAACACCCTGTACCTCGCGTTCTACTGCATAAAGATAGAGGCAAGCGTTTCGGATAGCCCATGGGCTACGAATCATTCGTATCCCAACAGAAGGATTGTTTTACTGTAATTATGCTACAGTAAAGGATCAAAGTGTGAATGTTACACACTTCTTCCAGCTTAGGGAAATGGAGCAAATCGGTTGGTTCTTTGTCCATTCATTTGGTCTACGGTGCGCCTTAAGGGGCTTACGGAGGTACCACTTAGTTCAATTGCCGGCTCCTCGGGAAACCCGAAAAACATGATTTTTGGGTACCAAAACCGAGCCGCGGGTGCACAGCGAATGACTGTAATTTTTACGATACATTCCTAAGGTCCCGATACCAGCCTTGAAAATTTGTTGCTATCTTTATTTATTCCGAGATACAGAGGTTCAAACTTACCTTACCTGTACACATAAAATACGTATGTAAAATACAGTGTTAGACGAAAGCATAGTTAACACAGGGAAATATGCTGTAAAGTGTCTGCTGTAAAGTATTTCTGTTATCATCAAAAGGTTTCTGGGAATCCCATGTTACAGTACTGAAATATCCACAAAATTGTTGTTCACAAAATAGTACGCTCTAATATACAGGGTGAAGTGAAATTCGCGCACTCGGGTTCCGCAGCTCAACTCCTCACACACCAGCGATAAAAAAATGTCTGTCACAAAATTTCGTCCGGCGAGTACATTCGGATGAAAAAGGGCGCTAAAAAGTGGCAATCTGGCAACACTGTAACCACATGTATGGTAACTATCTCTTTCAGCACAAAGTCTTTGTGTTGTAGAGTTTGTGCAGAGGATAGGGTTTTGGGTGAGCATGCAGCAGGTCGATGGTTCGATCCTGGGTTGAGGCCTATGTTTTTTATTTGGTAAATGTTGTGCAGGTGGTACGGTTTCTGTCATCTTAACCGTCAACAGCTTTCCCACAAAAGTGTATAATAAGCAGTGACAGAGCGAATACACTGAAGTGCCCGTTCAAGAGTAAAGCTATTCTGTAAACAGTTAATTCGCTCAGCTATGCTAGTACAGGTTTATCGCAAAATTACTTTGTATACACATGAGACTGCCTCATTCGGTAACACCGCTCCATGTGGCTCAGTGACGAAAATATTACACTTTCGCTCGGTTGGTAGAGAGCTAAGATGTCCATACAAACATTTTGACTTTTTCCCTGCTTTCTCTAGATCAGTTCAGTCCATTGCTGAACTCCATCTTTTGACACAAACTGGTATAAGTTTTTGACAGTAATGTGTTAGTTTGAAACTTAAGCCGTGTATTTGTATGACCATCAGTAGTATGAGCTGTTAAGTTTCCTTCAAAATGATGGTTATTTTTTACCCAGCTGTCTGTGTGCAAGCTCTGGTTGCTAAGCAGCTACGAGGAATATGCTGAAACCTGTCAGAATATTGTCAAATAAGCAACACATCTAACAGAAGGCGGCGTACATCTGTTGCAGAATAAGATCGTGTTGTGTCGCTGAACTAAAAGTAGCCAAACAATGTTACCGTTACGTGCGACTCTGTCGTGTGAGCGCTTTTAAGACGTCAGGAAACTGAGGTGGGATCTCTATCAGAAGCTAACAGCACAAGTGGAAAACTTCCGTCCCATTTCATGATTGGTGTTTGAAAGGGTTATGTACAATAGACTCTATAAACACTTAGTACAGAAAAATATTCTCATTCGCAGTCAGTTTGGATCTCGGAAAGGATTTTCAATTGATCAAGCTTTATTCACTTTTACAGGTGATATGTGTTGTGTTGGCAGAAGAGCCAACACCGTGTTGCTAGAGGAGGCCGAAATGCACGCTATAAGCTCACGCAAACTGGCGTGAGGTCTGGAACAGGACAATGTAACTAATATAGCCAATAAGGTACGTTTCTGCTGGAATACTTAACTTTAATCCATAATTGGTGTACATCGCTCTTGACGGTACATGTTTTACAATCTCAATATAAACTGGTAATGGCGCCTTGCTAGGTCGTAGCAAATGACGTAGCTGTAGGCTATGCTAACTATCGTCTCGGCAAATGAGAGCGTATTTGTCAGTGATCCATCTCTGGCAAAGTCGGCTGTACAACTGGGTCGAGTGCTAGGAGGTCGAGTGCTAGGACGTCTCTCTAGACCTGCCGTGTGGCGGCGATCGGTCTGCAATCACTGACAGTGGCGACACGCGGGTCCGACGTATACTAGCGGACCGCGGCCGATTTAAAGGCTACCACCCAGCAAGTGTGGTGTCTGGCGGTGACACCACAATATGTTAGAATCAATAAATCAAAAGTTATTACCACTTGGAATATTCTGTGAACTGGCTACAGTTTTTGATTGCGGTAAGCATGATATCCTTATACAAAAGTTAAAATATACCAGGAATAGCAGGCTCATGGTTCTCATCCTGTCTTTTTAATATAAACCATTGTGTGTCTGTATCAGGCTTCCACATAACAATAGTCATTCAAAATATGAAACCATCAGACAAGGGGTGCCCAGGGCTCTATTTTAGGTCCCTTGTAGTTCCTATTATATATTAATGAGTTTCCATACGCAGTATCACAAAATGCAAATTTAATCTTATTTGCAGATGATACAAGTATTGGTATAAAAACAGTAACCGTGAACTCACTGAGCTATCAGCTAATGAAATATTTGTATCAGTGGGTGGCTCACAGAAAATGGATTGTCACTGAATTTTGACAAGACCCAGAACATACAGTTTTAGTACCTCTCAAAGAATACCTGATCCTATAAGAATAATGTATTCAAACAATGAAATTAAAGCTGTAGACAGTGTCAAATTTTTAGGGCTACAAATTGATCACAACCTAAATTGGAAAACCCACACTCTAGACTCAATGAAACGCCTTAGTTCAGCTACATTTGCAGTACGCCTGATAGCAGAAATAGGTGATTTAGAAATGAAGAAGTTAGTTTATTCGGCCTACTTCCATTCACTAATGAGTTATGGAATCATCTTTTGGGGAAACTCCTCTCACAAAGAGAACATTTTCAAAATTCAGAAACGAGTGATTAGAATTATAACTGGTGTCAGTCCTACATCATCATGCAGATACCTCTTTAAGAAACATGCTATTCTAACTACCACTTCTCAGTACATATACTCACTAATGTCCTTTGTCATTTCCAACATGGCTCTTTTTACGCAAAATAGTGCAAAACATGATTATAATACCAGAACCAAAAACAACCTGTACAAGGATTATAAAAGCTTAACATTAGTACAAAAAGGAGTGAAATACACGGGTACTCATGTATTCAATAACTTAGTAGAGCGTATCAGAGGTCTTGTAAGTGATAAAGATCGGTTTCAGAGTGAATTAAAGAACTTCCTGTTGGCCAACTCCTTCTACTCCATCGATAAATATCTTCACAAGGATTATAGCTCATAACTCTGTCTGCGTTATAATTGTACAATATCCATGTATCTGAGTTAAAAAAAAAAAACTTTGACTCTTTCCACATTCCAGAGACTCCTCTCCAACGGATCCATGGAACGATAAACGTAATGTAATAAAGTATAATACTAGAATTTTGAGATGGTAAAAACTGGGATGCAGACTTAGGAGATTCTGAGCGTGCTTCAAGAGAAGCACTACGTTCGATGTAGCAAGTTTTAACACACCGAACGGTAATTACACTTGGGTACACTTAGCCAATAAATGACTAAGTTAAGAACTAAACCGAAAAAATGAATACAATCGTACATGAAATACATTCAGTCGACTGCCAAATGAATTTAATTGCTGCTTATATTCAGTAAAATTCTAAAATACACAGACAAAACTTAGACGAGTAGCGTGGCTATGTGCTTACTCATGCAACGCCTCTCACTGGCTCTTAATTCCTAATTGCCACTAGACTCATCACCCCATATTACGAAGGGCTTTCAACAACTAATGCAGAATTTTTTCCCAAAAGCAGGTTAGTTTTATTCAGGATTCCAATACACCTTATTACTCCCCACTCTTTTAGCCACACAAACCAGTTTTTCAATATAATCTCCGCTCAGTGCGACGACCTTACGCCATCTTATTGGCCTGAATGCCCGCACAACTCTAGTGATCGACTCGGTCAATAACCTCCCCATCATCCACAAACTGCTCCCGCACAGTGCATCTTCCACAGGGCCAAACAGATGGAATGAGGTTCTCGGGTGCGCAGACTTGTATGGGGCCTCGTGTTGTCGTGGAGAAGGAGAAGGCCGTTTGCACTTTGGGGCGATAAACACGCTGAAGTCGTTTCTCCAAAATCCTGGGAGAAGCACAATACTCTCAGACTTGGTCATTGCACCGTGAGGCAGAACATCAAACAGAATAACCGCTTCAGAGTGCCAGAAGACCGTCTGCAGGGCTTAACCGGCTGAGGTTGCGGCTTTGAATTTGTCTTCGGAGAGGTGGCGTAGCGCCACTTCATGGACTGCTGTTTTGTGTCCGGTACGAAATGGTGAACAGATGCTTCATCGCCTGTGACGATATTCGCCAAAAAATTTGACACGATCAGCCTCGTAAAGCGCAAGGAATTCCGCACAGTTGATCCTTCGTTCCTCTTTATGGTCTTCTGTTAGGCGGTGAGGAACCAGAGGGCACACGCCTTTGAGTATCCCAACTGGTGGACGAGTATTTCAGTGTTACGAACAAAGATGTCCAGCTTTACAGGGAGGTGTTTTACTGTGATCCGCCGATCACCTCGAATCATACACTCCTGGAAATTGAAATAAGAACACCGTGAATTCATTGTCCCAGGAAGGGGAAACTTTATTTACACATTCCTGGGGTCAGATACATCACATGATCACCCTGACAGAACCACAGGCACATAGACACAGGCAACAGAGCATGCACAATGTCGGCACCAGTACAGTGTATATCCACCTTTCGCAGCAATGCAGGCTGCTATTCTCCCATGGAGACGATCGTAGAGATGCTGGATGTAGTCCTGTGGAACGGCTTGCCATGCCATTTCCACCTGGCGCCTCAGTTGGACCAGCGTTCGTGCTGGACGTGCAGACCGCGTGAGACGACGCTTCATCCAGTCCCAAACATGCTCAATGGGGGACAGATCCGGAGATCTTGCTGGCCAGGGTAGTTGACTTACACCTTCTAGAGCACGTTGGGTGGCACGGGATACATGCGGACGTGCATTGTCCTGTTGGAACAGCAAGTTCCCTTGCCGGTCTAGGAATGGTAGAACGATGGGTTCGATGACGGTTTGGATGTACCGTGCACTATTCAGTGTCCCCTCGACGATCACCAGTGGTGTACGGCCAGTGTAGGAGATCGCTCCCCACACCATGATGCCGGGTGTTTGCCCTGTGTGCCTCGGTCGTATGCAGTCCTGATTGTGGCGCTCACCTGCACGGCGCCAAACACGCATACGACCATCATTGGCACCAAGGCAGAAGCGACTCTCGTCGCTGAAGACGACACGTCTCCATTCGTCCCTCCATTCACGCCTGTCGCGACACCACTGGAGGCGGGCTGCACGATGTTGGGGCGTGAGCGGAAGACGGCCTAACGGTGTGCGGGACCGTAGCCCAGCTTCATGGAGACGGTTGCGAATGGTCCTCGCCGATACCCCAGGAGCAACAGTGTCCCTAATTTGCTGGGAAGTGGCGGTGCGGTCCCCTACGGCACAGCGTAGGATCCTACGGTCTTGGCGTGCATCCGTGCGTCGCTGCGGTCCGGGCCCAGGTCGACGGGCACGTGCACCTTCCGCCGACCACTGGCGACAACATCGATGTACTGTGGAGACCTCACGCCCCACGTGTTGAGCAATTCGGCGGTACGTCCACCCGGCCTCCCGCATGCCCACTATACGCCCTCGCTCAAAGTCCGTCAACTGCACATACGGTTCACGTCCACGCTGTCGCGGCATGCTACCAGTGTTAAAGACTGCGATGAAGCTCCGTATGCCACGGCAAACTGGCTGACACTGACGGCGGCGGTGCACAAATGCTGCGCAGCTAGCGCCATTCGACGGCCAACACCGCGGTTCCTGGTGTGTCCGCTGTGCCGTGCGTGTGATCATTGCTTGTACAGCCCTCTCGCAGTGTCCGGAGCAAGTATGGTGGGTCTGACACACCGGTGTCAATGTGTTCTTTTTTCCATTTCCAGGAGTGTAGTATTCGCACGTTCCATCATTGTAGGAGTCAACAGCTGTGTGTGTGTGCCGGGCACGCAGCAGATCGGGCAGGTTTTCGCAAACTAGTTGCGATTATGACAGACACATCGCCCAACGACTCACCGTGCTCTTGGTCACTGTCTGGTCTCCGTAGACACCCTGCAAGCGCCTATGACAATCTGTGGACTCTCTTATTTTCCCACCAAAAGAGATTCAGTAACAGCTGTCCACTTGGACCATACCTCCTCAACTAACTCCATTTTCTAGACTACGTGTTGCGCCACTACATGTCGGAATTTCATGAAACTACAGAGGTCAAAGTGGGATGTCCCACAACAGATCCCTAATTTCTCAGCCGAAACTGGCCTTACTCATTGAACGCCACTGATATACTCACTGATTCCCGGACCGCCAGTCCAGGCGTTGTTTTTACTTTCTTAAGCTCACGGCGAAATAGCTTCCAGGTTTCGCAACCACAGAGTTGGGTAGAATCGACGACTACTGGATACACAATCAGTTTGGTCCATAGTATCAGCGAATACCTTTGCTTTTAGGATGCTAGTGGTCAGGCCAAATCGTACATATGCATTGCTGAAACAATTTGCAGACAGTTGCAGCTCTGCGGGTGTATCAGGTGGAGAAAGATTGTCGATTGCATATTGCAGTTCAGTTATCTGGTCTGATTAAATAGTCCTCTGTCAAATCTGTATTTAACTTCCGTACCTGCAATGGCTGAAGACAATGTCTCGTAAACCACGGCTGTGAAGTACGGAGCAAACAATTTTGGGGCTATGAAATATACGTGTTTGATCCCATTGGTAATAAGGAATTTATTATATCTTTCATTCTGTTACAACTCTTGCCCAAACGTGATCATGTAGAGCTTCAATCTGTCCAACAAAGTATTCAGGACAGCCGAAACATAAGGCCTTTCATATAGTTTATCTGGGCACTGTATTAAAGGGCTTTTCTAGATCATCTAACATTAATGATAAGTGAAACTGTATATGGTTCCAGAGACCTTCTCAAGCCTCAAACATCTATGGTCTACACATACAGGGTGGTCCATTGATCGTGACAGGGCCAAATATCTCACGAAATAAGCGTCAAACGAAAAAAAACTACAAAGAACGAAACTTGTCTAGCTTGAAAGGGAAACCAGATGGCGCTATGGTTTGCCCGCTAGATAGCGCTGCCATAGGTCAAACGAATATCAACTGCGTTTTTTTAAAAATAGAAACCCCATTTTTTTATTTCATATTCGTGTAGTACGTAAAGAAATATGAATGTTTTAGTTGGACCACTTGTTTCGCTTTGTGATGGATGGCGCTGTAGTAGTCACTAACATATGGCTCACAATTTTAGACGAACAGTTGGTAACAGGTAGGTTTTTTAAATTAAAATACAGAACGTAGGTACGTTTGAACATTTTATTTCGGTTGTTCCAATGTGATACATGTACCTTTGTGAACTTATCATTTCTGAGCACGCACGCTGGTACAGCGTGATTACCTGTAAATACCACATTAACGCAATAAATGCTCTAAATGATGTCCGTCAACGTCAATGCATTTGGCAATACGTGTAACGACATTCCTCTCAACAGCGAGTAGTTCGCCTTCCATAATGTTCGCACATGCATTGACAATCCGCTGACGCATGTTGTCAGGCGTTGTCGGTGGATCACGATAGCAAATATCCTTCAACTTTCTCCACGGGGACGTCGGATCCGGTGAACGTGCGGGCCATGGTATGTTCAACCGTATGCGAGCTATGTGCTGGACGTCCATCATGTTGGAAGTACATCGCCATTCTGTCATGCAGTGAAACATCTTGTAGTAACATCGGTAGAACATTACGTGGGAAATCAGCGTACAATGCACCATTTAGATTGCCATCGATAAAATGGGGGCCAATTATCCTTCCTCCCATAATGCCGCACCATATATTATCCCGCCAAGGTCGCTGATGTTCCACTTGTCGCAGCCATCGTGGACTTTCCGTTACCCAATAGTGGATATTATGCCGGTTTACGTTACCGCTGTTGGTGAATGACGCTTCGTCGCTAAATAGAACGCGTGAAAAAAATCTGTCATCGAAACGTAATTTCTCTTGTTCCCAGTGGCAGAACTGTACACGACGTTCAAAGTCATCGCCATGCAATTCCTGGTGCATAGAAAAATGGTACGGGTGCAATCGATGTTGATGTAGCATTCTCAACACCGACGTTTTTGAGATTCCCGATTCTCACGCAATTTGTCTGCTACTGATGTTCGGATTAGCCGCGACAGCAGCTAAAACACGTACTTGAGCATCATCATTTGTTGCAGGTCGTGGTTGACGCTTCACATGTGGCTGAACACTTCCTGTTTCCTTAAATAACGTAACTATCCGGCGAACGGTCCGGACACTTAGATGACGTCCAGGATACCGAGCTGCATACATAACACACGCCCGTTGGGCATTTTGATCACAATAGCCATACATCAACACGATATCGACCTTTTCGGCAATTGGTAAATTGTCCATTTTAAAACGGGTAATGTATCACGAAGCAAATACCGTCCGCACTGGCGGAATGTTACGTGATACGTTTGTGACGATTAAAGCGCCATCTATCACAAAGCGAAAAAAATGGTCCATCTAAAACATTCATATTTCTTTGAGTACTACACGAATATATAATAAAAAATGAGGGTTCCAATTTAAAAATACGTAGTTGATATCCGTTTGACGTATGGCAGCGCCATCTACCGGGCCAACCATAGCGCCATCTGGTTTCCCCCTTCAAGCTAGACGAGTTTCGTTCTTTGTAGTATTTTCATTTGATGCTTATTTCGTGAGATATTTGGGCCGGTCACTACCAATAGACCACCTTGTACAGACTAAAGCAATGAATGGAAGTTCGTACCATGGCAGCAGTACAACCAGCCTCTCGTGCTCTCTAGGCACCACTACACCTCCCCGGCACAGTGGCTTTACACAGTTGCATGGGCTGCCCTACCACGCCGCCCTGCTCAATCCAATTCCCATTCGCGCCTCTGCCCACTTGTTATTCCCCCTAAACCACCATTGCAGAGACTTTCCAAATGTATTCCAGTAGCGAGGAGCGAGGTCTTGATATGGTAGTCCACGCAGTTGTGCAAACCCACTGTGCCCAGGGTGACGTAGTGGTTAACGCATCTGCTTAGTCACCTGCAGACCCAGGTTAGAATCCTGGCCTGGTACAAATTTTCATTCGTAGCTTCGGTCTGCATGTATACATCATAGATATCTGAGTCTTGAATAGGTATCTGGAACCATACACAGTTTCATTTGATTAAAGCACCTATGCCTGGCTTTCAGGAAGGATCGCCTATTTCATTCAACGCTCAGGCGCTATTCCATGCCAGCTGGAGATCTTCTACAATGCTGTTTGAATTTAGGGGGAATAGCAACTGAGCTGAGACGTGAATCGGAATTTTGATTGTGGAGGGAGGCGTGCATGGAGAGTCCATGTTGTTGTGCGAAGCCGTATTGGCAGGGTGGCGTAACGGCTACTGCGTCTGCCTGGTGAGTAGTTGACCTGGTATAGAATCCCAGCGTTGATGCAAATTTTCATTCGTAGCTACAGTCTGCTCAAATACTCGTACCCCATAAATAAGGAAGTGCTTGTTCGTTTCTTTCGTTTCTCCTGCAATTGTCGCACACAGAAGATCAAAAAATGGCTATCAGCACTATGGGACTTATCATCAAAGGTCATGTTCCCTAGACTTAGAACTACTTAAACCTAAAGGACATCACACACATCAATGCCCGAGGCAGGATTCTAACCTGCGACCGTAGCAGCAGCGCAGTTCCGGACTGAAGCGCCTAGAACAGCTCGGCCACAGCGGCAGGCTACAGAAGATCATATCTGTGGCGCCTCTGGATGGGCGAAATAAACACAGGGATTCGGAAAGTAAAATTTCGAAAAAAAGTAGAGTCGATTCAACAGAACTCTAGCAAAAGTTTGAAAAGGCACAGAGAGCATGGATATGCCACGGTAGGTATCACAGATGCTTAAGTCTCCCTTTAGAATGATGGTGACAAATGTGGAGTTCTTCTTGTCAGCTGGTATCTTTCAGGTTTCCCATATTGGATGAAACAGAAAGAAGGGTCTGGTTTTTAGAGGCAAGCCAATACTTTGCATGATCTCGAGGAAGAGATGTTGTCTGGTCCGGATGCCTTTTTCGACTTCATACTATCTGCAGCCTTGCTAAATTCATGAAACTTCGGTGGGGCTACCATCCAAGGTTGCGCTGCATGTCGTAGGGCATGTTTGAGTAATCGTCAGCAGTAGTAGGACAACGTGTAACACCATAGCTCATCTGCTGTATGGATCTATTTTGCTTTTGTCTTATTTAATGTTATAACATTGAGTATTTGTAAATATGTGTTTGATTGAACAGATAACACAAAATTGTATACTCTTTTCTTTGTTAAAACTTTGATGTCGTGGTTTGTTTCAATGCAAAGTAGTGTATCTGTACTGTAAATGCTTTGTCCCATTTGGAGGGAACAAAACTTACTGTATATGATTGTAATTTTATGTGAATAATTTTTTGTAGAGATGTCAATATGTGTAAATGTTTTGTTTTATTTAATGTATTTGTTTGCTGTTATGTAAACTGCTGATCCTCACTTAGGATTCTTAGTTATTCTGTATGTAAAAGGTGTAGTGGTTCCCCTCAGGAACGGAACTGTGTAGCGCGCGCAAATGGTGGTTGGCGTAGGTAGAAAAGGTGGAACTGATAGTCAGTCGGGGACGAGCCAGCAGTCGGGGACGAGCTACGAGTCCGTGCACTGCCATGTAACAGATGCATATTGTGCTGATTACGAGAGAGGCTTTTCCTGCTTCTTTCCAAAGCCTCGGATGGATGGATAAATAGCTGGAACTATTCTGGATTGTGTATCTATCATCGCCACCAAGAAATGACAGAGTCCAGCAATTCTGCCTACAATTCCACCTACCAACATGCACTTGCCACCACATTGCGCAATCATTGCAACGTAATACTATAATGATGTACAGTGAAGGATCAGCTTAATGGACGTGCTAATGTGCTGAAATATAAGGTAATTTATATCTGAATTTACGTACCTACCTTGATTTTTCTCCTCATCATACACCTCTCAGGTTCCTCTCCGTTTGAGCTAAAGTGATATCCGAGTGTCCTTACTAAAAGAAATTAAAGCCTAGAGTTTTGCTAATTAATGCCTCTTGAACTTAGTAAAAAGAAAGTTAAAGTTAATGTGGCAATAGAGTGAGTTAAAGTAAATGTTGTTTGCTGAAAATATTCCTATTAAAACTGCTTATTAAAGTGCTGTTGCCAACTTCAAAATTAAAAGTTCTTAAGACTGAGGCTTATAAAGTAAATGATCACATTGTTGCCTATAGTAAATTCTAAAAGGTGAGTCAACAGTGTGTTTCGCTGCAGTAAAAGTGGGAAACTGCAATAGTAGAAAACTATATGTTCATGATTGCTAAGTGTTTGTCTCTCTTGTGTATTAGAAGTGCATATTAATAGTAATGTTATAAAGACCATTCACTTTGTGTAAGTCCTGAAAGTAATAGTGTGTTTCGGTTTATGTTATAATTTTGCAAATAGTTTGTGCTTCTCTAACTGTTAGCTTCAATCTTAAAACATATGTGTGTGTCAGAGTTCATTGCACTCGCATGTGGTTAAGTCTAGGTTGTGTTTGTCCATTATAGTTACTTATACCTACTTTCTTAAACGAGAACGTTAATCTTTCTCTTGCCTAATTAGGCTGGCGACCATTTTCTTTATCCATTAAACAGTGCAGATAAGCAAAATTCCATTTGTTACTGTTCAAATATTAACGTAATTCTGACTTTCATTTCCGATAAGCCACCTCCGTTAGGAACAACACGGTCAAACTAGCAAAATTCCTCTCAGAGGGTAACACTGCTCTGTTGCTTTCTACCATAGTTGATTTTACAAAATAGTTTTATGTCACAACCTGTTTCTGGCATTGAGGTTATGGTGTAGCGGTAGCAGTTAGGAGTGTTATAAACGGTTTTAAAGTGAGCTAAAATCATGCGTACAGTTATTATGAAACGCTTCAAAAATAGCTCTTATTTGTTACAAGATTGCCGATGCTATGGAAGCTTATTTTATGACGGTTGCACATGGCGATGCTCTCATTTCAGCTACTATTTTAAAGTGGTTTTATGCTGATTGTATGCCTGACAGCCGTCATAAGTTTCATTTATCTGGTCTATATGTTCGTACCTGCACAAGTCAGTGGCTTGTGCTCGCACAAGTCAAATGAGTTTCACTGATTCACTGTACGGGTGTAACACCCATTTCTTGAAATTCTGTTATTTTTTATTTATTATTCGGACAATAGTATATGCAATTACGGTCCGTTTCATACAACTACCACTTGAAATGGCTCAACAGCCAAAATTAGCCAATAGCGGAAAATAACTAATAATCGCAACTGAAACACGGCCGCCATCGCGCTATCTTTGTTTCATTCCTGCCTCCCACGAGAGCCACGTGTAACTCACTTGTTCCGCAGAGATTCTCGGTCGGTAGCGAATTACGTGTGCTACAGGAGTATACCTTGCAAGCCATCGCGAGGTATTCTTGGTTGCACGAGCAGCTTTGACCTTTCACAGACAATTAGGACCTCTTCCAGTAAGAAAATGCTCCCTTGGCTCTTGCTCTTCTTCTACTGATCTGGTGTCTGGCGCTGACATGGAAGGCGTATAAGGCCCATGTCTTCTGTGTAGGACGCATTCAGCTTGCTACTACAAAGGATTTGGTAAATTTGCAGGTTGTCTCGTACATCCACGTTTCATCTGAGTCGCTGGAATTCACATACGCTTGGAAACTGTGCAAACTCAAGTTCGTTACGACGTTGCAATTTCATTCGAATTGCTGTGGGTTAAATTGACGCCTCTGTAATTCGATACCACCATAGTACGTGGCAATCTGTATCCGATTCTAGTTCAAACATCGATGCATTCAAGTGATTTAATCATTCTCTATCAGAGAGAGCTGTAAGATGATTCTGAATTTTTTTTTGTATGGTGACGTAAAGCTGGGATGTTGCAAAATTAACTGCCATGCACTGTAACCACCCTTGACAGTATCTGATTCTGAACTCTCTCCTTGATCATGATAACAAGTTTACAGTACATTTGTCACTCCTCAAAATTATTGCTTTTCATACTTGCCTTTGTCTAGGATTCCGAGCACGTACCCCTCTCCTATAATGCGCATACTTAAAACTGCTTCACGGAACAGTTCCCCATCCACTTATATTGCGTTCTACTCAGGAGCAACTACATAATAACGTAGCTTTCTCATTATTTTCTTCTGCAAGATTTTCTCATCACTACATGTAAGACTACGTGATACAATACTGCGAGACATACTGTTGTAGAAGCGGCGTCGCTGGATCTTACTTTCTCCACCACACCAGCTCGCAGATTAATAGGTTTTTCATGCATTATCGATCACAAATGGCAGCCAAATTTGTCCTGCACAAAGTGAATCTAAAAGGAACGGCTGAATACACGAGGAAAAATCACTGTTGTGTCTTAGTATCCAGTATTGAAATCTAAATTATTCTGAATTATTTCATATTAATCCTTGCAGTTGTGCTTGGGAGAGTTGTAACATCCAATATCTACCACTCTTTTAGTCGCATTGCGTTATCGAGCGTCTTATCCAATATATTGAGGTGAATTTCGGTGTGCAAACGGGTTCGTAATTTTCATGAACTTGCTGGTTCAAACAGGGCAATGAATGGTAGGCTTTCAGAGTAGAAGATGTAAAATATCGTAAATACACAGAAGAGATGTTTACGTATGATATGTCAGAACTATATGCAGGAACCAGCAGTTTCGCTGGTAATGTATAGCCAGTTAAGTACCAGCAAGAACAGTTCTTCAATTGAGAAATTAATTAGGTGGAAGTCGGACCTAAACCTCCCACTGACATCCCTCATATTTATTTTCCTTCGAAATCATTTTATATACCCTCACGATAAGGTGGAAATAGACTCGCCTCTCCGTTCAGGGTATGCAGTCAGTTGGTTGACCGAAATGCAAACGGAATTTGGAGTTACTGCCAGCCGTCACGTAAAACAAACTATTGTTGGCAGACAGGAGATTTCAGTTTAGAAGGTCAGTGAGTACCGAACGGTGGACGGAGTGCGACGTGCTTTAGGTGTCTAATTTGAAGTCACTGGTCACAGACGCTGCCTCGCTGCCCGGGCAGAGGAGCAGCGCGTATTTTTGGTGTGAGGCTGGG
This sequence comes from Schistocerca cancellata, assembly GCF_023864275.1. Lineage (NCBI taxonomy): Eukaryota > Metazoa > Arthropoda > Insecta > Orthoptera > Acrididae > Schistocerca > Schistocerca cancellata. The sequence continues at coordinate 64,056,242 of NC_064627.1, forward strand.
AAGACCCATCAGTACAAGCAGTCGCTGCCAGGAGGCTTCCTGGAAAGTCGGGAACTGCGCGTCCTTCTCAAGTCGCCAGCGAAAGAGCTCCAACAAACATCGCTCACCACCAGCTCTGGGGTGACAGCGATCCACTCACAGTGGCCGAGATTTTTTTTGCAAAGACTGATCAAAACAGAATGATACTGATTTTTTTCACAGATGTTAATTAATCCATTTAAGTTTTTACAAGATCTTCTTCAAAGTATTCCTCCCCCCCCCCCTCCACCCTATTTGAAAACAATTTTTATAGCGCCTCTGCCAGTGTCATTCTTTGTCGCGTCCTTGAGGGTCGCCTCATTGTTCTTGAGCACTGCGTCAGAATTTTCAAATCGAATAACCCGAAGCTTTGCCTTTAGTTATGGGAATAAAAAAGCAGTCACAGGATGCAGGATCGGAGCTACAAGGCGAATGCGATACATAGGTAATGCTGAATTGAGACAGAAACTGCATGATCGATTTGCGACGTGTGGCCGCGCGTTGTCATGATGGAGTCGCCACCCAGACTGAGAAACTTCTGGTGGTTGCCTTGCAGTGTGCTGCCTCAGTTCAGCCAGAAATGACGTGTAGTGTGATGCTATAACAGTAGAGTGAGAGAGAACTGAAAGCTGGTAAACGATTCCATGACAGCCAAAAATGTGATCACCATCATAGTCGCTGCAGGTGGAACAATTTCGCCATTTTGGTATTGGAGAACCTGGTGACTTCCACGCCGTAATGGTTCGTTTTCCTTCAGGATGATATTGATGCAGCCACGACTCATCACTGGTGATAATGGATTCCAGAAACCCATCCCCTGCATCAGCAGCACCTCACGGCTTGTCTCCATTCGCACAGCCTTTTGTTCGGAAATCAACAAACGTTAACCCAACGGGCACAAACACAGATCATATGGAGATGATCATGAATAATCGTAAAAACAACGCCATATGAAATTCTCAACACACTGCTGAAGTTACGTAATGTTATACGTTCTCCTCTCTGGCGCTGCAGTCCGGAACCGCGGGACTGCTACGGTCGTAGGTTCGAATCCTGCCTCGGGCATGGGTGTGTGTGATGTCCTTAGGTTAGTTAGGTTTAAGTAGTTCTAAGTTCTAGGGGACTTATGACCTAAGATGTTGAGTCCCATGGTGCTCAGAGCCACGTTCTCCTCATGGGCAATCACAGCAGCTGTGGTGATGTTGACTTCAGTCACAGCAGAAGCCGAAACACCAGGCCTACCTTACTTATCACAGACAAGTCGCCCTTCTTTGAAGTCCCTGAACCAGCTAAACACTGGTGCATGAGGTAATACATCTTCTCCTTGCGCTTCCTGCAGTTTTTCGTAGGTATCAGTGGGGTAGCCGTGATCTAGGGGTAGCGTCTTTGATTCATAATCAAAACGTATTTGGTCCCGGGTTCGATCCCCGCAACTGCCTAAATTTTGATAAATGATCAGCATTGGCGGCCGAAGACTTCCGGCATAAGAAGTCAGCCTCATTCTGCCAAAGGCCTTGTCAAAAGAGGGCGGAGGAGCGGATAGAGGTTCAGGGCACTCTCTTGTCCTAGGGGTGGGAAATTGCCCCTAAAGGCGGAAGAATCAGCAATGATCAACGACATGAGGACGCAGAAGGCAATGGAAACCACTGCATTAAAGACACGTAACGTGTATCCACAGGACATGTGGCCTGTAATTGAAGAAGTGTCATGATGATCTCTCCATTGGCAAAAGATTCCGGAATAGTCCCCCATTCGGATCTCCGGTAGGGGACTGCCAAGGGGGAGGCTACCATGAGAAAAAGATTGAATAATCAACGAAAGGATAACGTTCTACGAGTCGGGGCGTGGAATGTCAGAAGCTTGAACGTGGCAGGGAAACTAGAAAATCTGTAAAGGGAAATGCAAAGGCTCAATCTAATTATAGTAGGGGTCAGTGAAGTGAAGTGGAAGGAAGACAAGGATTTCTGGTCAGATGACTATCGGGTAATATCAACAGCAGCAGAAAATGGTATAACAGGTGTAGGATTCCTTATGAATAGGAAGGTAGGGCAGAGGGTGTGTTACTGTGAACAGTTCAGTGACTGGGTTGTTCTAATCAGAATCGACAGCAGACAAACACCGACAACGATAGTTCAGGTATACATGCCGACGTCGCAAGCTGAAGATGAACAGATAGAGAAAGTGTATGAGGATATTGAAAGGGTAATGCAGTATGTAAAGGGGGACGAAAATCTAATAGTCATGGGCGACTGGAATGCAGTTGTAGGGGAAGGAGTAGAATAAAAGGTTACAGGAGAATATGGGCTTGGGACAAGGAATGAAAGAGGAGAAAGACTAATTGAGTTCTGTAACAAGTTTCAGCTAGTAATAGCGAATACCCTGTTCAAGAATCACAAGAGGAGGAGGTATACTTGGAAAAGGCCGGGAGATACGGGAAGATTTCAATTAGATTACATCATGGTCAGACAGAGATTCCGAAATCAGATACTGGATTGTAAGGCGTACCCAGGAGCAGATATAGACTCAGATCACAATATAGTAGTGATGAAGAGTAGGCTGAAGTTCAAGACATTAGTCAGGAAGAATCAATACGCAAAGAAGTGGGATACGGAAGTACTAAGGAATGACGAGATACGTTTCAAGTTCTCTAATGCTATAGATACAGCAATAAGGAATAGCGCAGTAGGCAGTACAGTTGAAGAGGAATGGACATCTCTAAAAAGGGCCATCACAGAAGTTGGGAAGGAAAACATAGGTACAAAGAAGGTAGCTGCGAAGAAACCATGGGTAACAGAAGAAATACTTCAGTTGATTGATGGAAGGAGGAAGTACAAACATGTTCCGGGAAAATCAGGAATACAGAAATACAAGTCGCTGAGGAATTAAATAAATAGGAAGTGCAGGGAAGCTAAGACGAAATGGCTGCAGGAAAAACGTGAAGACATCGAAAAAGATATGATTGTCGGAAGGACAGACTCAGCATACAGGGAAGTCAAAACAAAACGGTCAAATAAGGCAGAAGGGATAGATAACATTCCATCAGAATTTCTAAAATCATTTGGGGAAGTGGCAACAAAACGACTATTCACGTTGGTGTGTAGAATATATGAGTCTGGCGATATACCACCTGACTTTCGGAAAAGCATCATCCACACAATTCCGAAGACGGCAAGAGCTGACAAGTGCGAGAATTATCGCACAATTAGCTTAACAGCTCATGCATCGAAGCTGCTTACAAGAATAATATACAGAAGAATGGAAAAGAAAATTGAGAAAGCGCTAGGTGACGATCAGTTTGGCTTTAGGAAAAGTAAAGGGACAAGAGAGGCAATTCTGACGTTACGGCTAATAATGGAAGCAAGGCTAAAGAAAAATCAAGACACTTTCATAGGAATTGTCGACCTGGAAAAAACGTTCGACAATATAAAATGGTGCAAGCTGTTCGAGATTCTGAAAAAAGTAGGGGTAAGCTATAGGGAGAGACGGGTCATATACAATATGTACAACAACCAAGACGGAATAATAAGAGTGGATGATCAAGAACGAAGTGCTCGTATTAAGAAGGGTGTAAGACAAGGCTGTAGCCTTTCGCCCCTACTCTTAAATCTGTACATCGAGGAAGCAATGATGGAAATAAAAGAAAGGTTCAGCAGTGGAATTAAAATACAAGGTGAAAGGATATCAATGATACGATTCGCTGATGACATTGCTATCCTGAGTGAAAGTGAAGAAGAATTAAATGATCTGCTGAACGGAATGAACAGTCTAATGATTACACAGCATGGTTTGAGAGTAAATCGGAGAAAGACGAAGGTAATGAGAAGTAGTAGAAATGAAAACAGCGAGAAACTTAACATCAGGATTGATGGTCACGAAGTCAATGAAGTTAAGGAATTCTGCTACCTAGGCAGTAAAATAACCAATGACGGACGGAGCAAGGAGGACATCAAAAGCAGACTCGATATGGCAAAAAAGCAAGAGAAGTCTACTAATATCAAATACCGGCCTTAATTTGAGGAAGAAATTCCTGAGGATGTACGTCTGGAGTACAGCATTGTATGATAGTGAAACGTGGACTGTGGGAAAACCGGAACAGAAGAGAATCGAAGCATTTGAGATGTGGTGCTATAGATGAATGTTGAAAATTAGGTGGACTGATAAGGTAAGGAATGAGGAGGTTCTACGCAGAATCGGAGAGGAAAGGAATATGTGGAAAACACTGATAAGGAGAAGGGACAGGATGACAGGACATCTGCTAAGACTGGAGGGAATGACTTCCATGGTACTAGAGGGAGCTGTAGAGGGCAAAAACTGTAGAGGAAGACAGAGGTTGGGATACGTCAAGCAAATAATTGAGGACGTAGGTTGCAAGTGCTACTCTGAGATGAAGAGGTTAGCACAGGAAAGGAATTCGTGGCGGGCCGCATCAAACCAGTCAGTAGACAGATGACCAAAAAAAAATCAGTGGCTGTGTGATTTAAGCGAACACAGAAATTTATTTTGTCGTACTGCTCCTCCTGCGTCAGATCCATTCTTTGGCATGCGAAATACAACGAGCGTCTACTAAACAGTGCATTACTACGATCCTACGCATACGAGAGTGCTGCCACCTAAAGACATTGTACATTTAAAAAAAATCCACTTTTTTCGAGTAGTCGTGGTACAGGTAGGATACTATGACAGAAGCTATAGCAAAAAATCAGTTTCAGCCTTTGTTGATCAGCACTCCTATTTCTTGCACTTATCGTGCTTAAGATTCCACTTTGTAACGTCATTGTAAAAAGTAAAGTCGTATGGCAAAGTTGCCTGCGACATCCCGCAGGGCAGGGACAGCAGCCTAATTGGAAAGCTTTCCCCATCCTCCACGCATTATCACAATTTCTTTCGAAAAGTATAAGAGTTGTGTGTTTAAGTGTAGGTGACCGCGACGGGGCTCTGTGTAGTTGGATGTTGTGTTAAGGGGCTCCGGAAAGGCTCAAAAGCACGGAAAGTTCAATTTTTACTTTTTTGCGTTTTCTGAATCTGCAGACTATTACCTTTTAATAGATATATAATTTATTCAATTCCGAAGACTACAACTATTTTTAAATTTTTTTTGAAATGTGTTTTACATGGGCGTGACCCACTGTGGCGCTGTTAAACTGCTGTCAAATGGTGTTATTATTAACGTCCGTGTTCATCAGGTACATTTTAGTGATGTGAGATAAAGTATGTGTTGTGGCTAACCTATTTTCAGAGACTTAGCAGCACCTGAAGTGTTGAAAAAGTGTATTCACGGAAAAACTCAAAACCCCAATGAAAGTGTAAATAGTGTTATATGGTCGAGAATCCCCAAGACTGTATTTGTTGGAATAGAAACACTTCACTTTGGTGTGTATGATGCTGTTGCGACTTTCAATGATGGCAACATTGTAAGGTGCAAGGTATTTAGAAATATGGGAATGAAGATAGGTTCTAACATGGTACGAGCGATGCTTGCTTTAGACAAGGAACGCCTTCGGGCTGCAGACAGGGCTGTAAAGAGTCTAGAAATACAAGCAAGAGTTAACAGGAGGAGGAACAAGAGGAAGCTGGAGGAGGAGTTTGCAGAGGATGAAGATAATCCATCCTATGGACCTGGAATGCACTAAAAAGTTAATCCAATCTTTGTCGCTCGATTCCCAAAACTTTTATTTTCTCATACTAATTACATGTTTTCTAAGGATCTTCCAAACATATTTGTTTCAAACTTTCAGTAAATGTTACACAGTACCTTCTGCACAATTTAACACAGCCTTTTTCCAAAAAACTGTATATTTTTGAATATATAAATAAAAAATTGCAAAAAAATGTTGTGAATTTTTCATTACAATTGAAAAAAAATCATCTTTAATACCTGAACTAAAATTTTGTAAAGTCCCTGTGTTAAGTTGTAGCCCATATTCCAATAAATAATCTGTAAAAAGTTCAACATCCTACCTCAAATACTTTGTGAGGAAAGCTGTAATTTATAAGCGTTATTTTAACATTGCAAGTATAGGGCGTTCCGGAGCCCCTTAATGTTGGCTGACGATGAGCAAAAGGAGAGGATGAAACCCGGCGCTGGCACCCAGCCTACTGTTCTCGAGTCTCCTCTACAAAAGTTAACGTGGGTTCCGCGAACAGAGATCCTGTGAAACTCAGCTCGATCTGTTCCCACACGAGATCCGTAGCGTTCTAGACAAGGGCGCGCAGGTTGACGCGGTCTTCCTTGACTTCAGAAAAGCATTTAATACCGTCCCGCACTGCCATTTAGAGAAAAAAGTACGAACTTATAGAGTACCGAACCAGATCTGCAACTTGATTCAAGACTTCCTTGCAGATATAACAACATGTCGCTCTTAACGGAATAAAATCGACAGACGTAAAGGTAATTGCCGGAATACACCAACGAAGTGAGATCGGACCGTTACTGTTTACATTTGTGAGTTAACGAGCATTGCGCTCTCTTTTAAATATATGGCCGATAGAGTCAGCCTGCAGGAATTGTGAAATGAACCCTGTCGTCCAGGACCGTGTGCCACAAAGGGCGCAATTCACCACGGGACAGGGAAACTCACAGGCGTCTATTGTCTATTGAGGCCTACGCGCTGTAGTGTGCGAGTGAGACAGACAAGAATCTATGTCATAGGGAAACCCAGGAGAAGGCGTTTGTGGCCAGGGAGACGTAGCAGTGTTAAATGTGGTGAACCTAAGATCGACCATGACGGGAAACATTTATGGAAACTATTTAATTCTGTAGTAGTGCAGGCAATGAAGCCACAGTAATTTTAATCTTCCATCCCAATCTACCTTCCCAACAGAACTTGAATATTGATCATATCCATAATAGTTTAGGATTTACTATTAAAGTGAAATTAACAAGATTTTTATCGATATCTCATATAGAAGCACATAATTAAAATGACAAATGTTGCAAATATCAACTCTGTCACTTCATTTGGTTAAAACTTTGTGTTCTGCCTTACGGCAGGTCTTGTCATGGGGGAAGCCTCATCAGAGAGGTCCACCGCATGAGCGTCTAGGGAAGTGATTCCAGTGGTAGTTTCATTGAAATGATAATGAGCACCACACAACACCCAGTCCCTGATCGGAGAAAATCTCCGACCCAACCAAGAATCGAACCCGGGTTCCTTGGCGTGACAGACCGTCGCGCTGACCACTCAGCTACTGTGGCGGACTCATTTGTTTAAAACATACAGTAAATTTAAATTGTCAGTATTATCAGTTAAGCATCAGATCATTTCCTCCACACAAAACACATTGAACGATGACAGCACGACATCAGACTTACTTTTGATCTTTATTTATTTATCAGAAAGCACACTGGTGCAAGGCTACAGGCCGTGACACTAAAAGTTAAGACGGAAATTGTCTTCATTTTATGTAAAAGAATGTAACGTTTATTATGTAATGGCTATTATTGTTACTTTATTGAGAAAGTGGAAGTGGTCAAGCTTTGATTATTTAAGGGGCTCCGGAACGCCCTATACTTGCAATGTTAAAATAACGCTTATAAATTACATCTTTCCTCACAAAGTATTTGAGGTAGGAAGTTGAACTTTTTACAGATTATTTATTGGAATATGGGCTACAACTTAACACAGGGATTTTACAAAATTTTAGTTCAGTTATTAAAGATGATTTTTTTTCAATTGTAATGAAAATTCACAACATTTTTTTGCAATTTTTTATTTATATATTCAAAAATATACAGTTTTTGGGGAAAAGGCTGTGTTAAATTATGCAGAAGGTACTGTGTAACATTTACTGAAAGTTTGAAACAAATATGTTTGGAAGATCCTTAGAAAACATGTAATTAGTATGAGAAAATAAAAGTTTTGGGAATCGAGCGACAAAGATTGGATTAACGTTTTAGTGCATTCCAGGTCCATAGGATGGATTATCTTCATCCTCTGCAAACTCCTCCTCCAGCTTCCTCTTGTTCCTCCTCCTGTTTACTCTTGCTTGTATTTCTAGACTCTTTACAGCCCTGTCTGCAGCCCGAAGGCGTTCCTTCTCTAAAGCAAGCATCGCTCGTACCATGTTAGAACCTATCTTCATTCCCATATTTCTAAATACCTTGCACCTTAAAATGTTGCCATCATTGAAAGTCGCAACAGCATCATACACACCAAAGTGAAATGTTTCTATTCCAAGACTCAAGACTCAAGAAACAGAATTAATTACGAATATTTTCGAGATAACGACAGAGTAAATAAACATGAAACAATCGACAATCACACCAGCGATATATATTGAACCATCACAGGTTAGCCACAACGCATACTTTATCTCACATCACTAAAATGTACCTGATGAACACGGACGTTAATAATAACACCATTTGACAGCAGTTTAACAGCGCCACAGTGGGTCACGCCCATGTAGAACACATTTCAAAAAAAATTTAAAAATAGTTGTAGTCTTCGGAATTGAATAAATTATATATCTATTAAAAGGTAATAGTCTGCAGATTCAGAAAACGCAAAAAAGTAAAAATTGAACTTTTCCTGATTTTGAGCCTTTCCGGAGCCCCTTAAGTATATTAAAATGTAAAATAATGTAGAACACGCTGTCGCCAAACAGATGGACGGTTTCAGGAATGGGAACTGCCCTAGGCAGTTGAGCGAGGATGTTCGGCGCGTGGGAAACAAGGCCGGGGACGGGCAGAGGGACAGTGCTCGTGCAGACGCGAAAGCTGTAGTAGTAATTCTAAATACGACCATTTTCTTTCTGAATAAACATTATTCTAACCAAATCGCAGCAGTGTGGCCTACATCATTTATGGGTCGTTAATTTAGTTCCCGATGTTATTATGACTGTTATTATATGTTACATTAACTTTGTTCCATACAATTTCGCAAACTTGCCATCAGCCAGACAATTTAACCAAAGGGTCACAAGTGTTTCATTTAGGACGTGTAATGCGACACATGGGTTTCAACCGAAGGTGATTTTGAGCCAAGACATTTCGACGAAGAGGAACCGCATGCGAGCCCGAACATCTTTGGGATGTTAGCTCGCATATTTTACATTAATGATATGCTGAAAATCGCCGGGTGCTCTTTAAGACTGTTCGCGGATGATGCGGTTGTCTACAAAACAGTAGCAACGCCAGGAGGCGGTATCGATTTTCAGGATGCCCCGCTGAGGATTTGTGAATGGTATGGGTTCTGGCACTTGATCTTAAACGTAAATAAATGTAACATATTGCGCACACATAAGAAAAGGAAGTCACTACTGTAAAGTTACAATATTGATGAAAAGCTGCTGGAGACAGTATCTACAATAAAATATCTAGGAATAACTACAGAGAGCGACTTTAATTGGAAAGATAACATAAAACAAACAGTAGGAAAAGCAGATGCAAGACTGAGAAGAATCTTAGGGAAATGTAACTCATCCACGAAGTAAGTGACTTATAAGGCGCTTGTTCGACCAGTTCTTGAGTATTACTCACCAATATAGGACCCTTACCAGGTACGACTGAGAGACGAAGTAGAGAAGATCCAATGAAGAGCGGTGCATTTCGTCACGAGATCGTGTAATCGGCGCGAGAGCGTACCCACATGCTCAACAAAGCCCATTGGCAGTCGTTACAAGAGAGGAGATGGGCATCACAGAGAGGTTCACAACTGAAATTTCGAGAGAGCGCTTCCCAGGCAGATTCAGACAACATATTACTTCCTTGCACATACATCTCACGTAATGACCACAAAGAGAACATTCGAGAAACTAGAGCCAATACAGAGGCTATCTCCATTAACAATGCCACATCTTCACATTTAGTTAGACATTGTGGAGAGGTATGGAATTTAATCCGAAACACCAATCCAAAAACTGGCGAGCAGTAGTTGTATCTCCCTCTTTTCCTTTGCCGTAAAGCCAAAGGGAAAGCTGCCAACAGCACGTGGCATACCCAGACGGTTATCCATCCAAGTACTGGTGGCGCCCTACTTCGCTTTAACGTCAGTGACCTGACGAGAAACGGTGTATCCAACGAGGCAAGGTCGTTGGCATACCTTACTGTTATCGCAATTCTAAGTTTTGTCAGCAGTTTCGCGCCTGAGCAAAATGCTGTCTTAGCTTAGATGTTAGACAAGCACTCGTGATTTCTCTACTAGAGTGCATCCTCTTTCAGGGGTTTCCTTTTTCTGTGTTATATAACCCAGACAAAAAGAACCATGTTTGACATCTTGATGGAAGGTCAGTGACTGTACTAAATACAATCAGAAAGAATATTTTCTGAAATAACTGCAAGCATTCGCCTTTTGTGATGGTTCAATTTTTGTTATACCACGACCGGCTTCAAGTCGGCAAGCGAGTTATCATCATAAGGTAAACAATTTTAATGATACTTTGTCGTACTGTGTGGGGTGGTTGTATATCTGTGGAAAGATACTGAAAACGAAACAAATGAGCACTGTATGTGGCGAGGTATCAGATTATAAAAGAAACACGTCAGTGTCGAATGTGGTGAATGTGGCAAACTATTAGGAATTATTTACATCATAAGATGACTTGAAGTCAATAGCTACAGTTACTATCATCCACACAGGTTTAATCCAGGTGCACATATAGCTCTGGATAACATAATTTATGTTTCTCACGTATGTTAATTCCACAGCACTGTACAAACTTTGCCTCAAACAACAACTCCCGCGTGTTTTACAGGATGTAAGGAGAAAAAAAATACAGTTTTGCGCTGGAGCAGAGATTCTATTTGGTGAAAACTTTCAGTTACAGAAGCTGCGCACTGATTGCAATAAATATGTAAATATCGATTTAGTTTACATTCTTTACTACAAAAGTAACATGTATTCATTGTTGCAATGTTAATATGGGCTATTTAATATATCCATGAAACCAGAGTTCAAGATGACGCTTCTTCTCCAATTTTTGCCACTTAATTTGCATGTAACAGTTTATTCTTGCTTCATATGTGTTAATTATAAACTAGATATCAGAGTTTAGCAAATTTGAAATTTGTGGTAAGTTCCTACGGGACCAAACTGCTAAGGTGATCGGTCCCTAGGCTCACACACTACTTAATCTAACTTAAACTAACTTACACTAACGACAACACACACACCCATTCCCCAGAGAGGACTCGAACCTAGGACGGATAAGCTGCGCAAACCGTGTCAAGGTATCTCAGACCGCACGGCTACCCCGCGCGGCCAGAGTTTAACATGTTGGTGGCTTCTTTTAATTATTATGCTATGTGGGCTGTTGGTAGGGCGGTACTGGGGGTGGAGGGCTTGTGTATGTGTGTGTGTGTGTGTGTGTGTGTGTGTGTGTGTGTGTGTGTGTGTGTGTGTGTCAGGGGAAAATGTTTGTGTGAGCATGTTTTTGTGTGTGTTAAGCTTCAGAGTACCAACTTAGCTTTTCAAGGTTAAAGATTTTTTAACATTCCGAAAAAAGGCTTGTTTGCTAAGTTAATTTCTTCATTTAAGACGGTGTGGAGTGATTTACGCTTAGGGGTGAAAATCTCTGATCGATCCGAAGGAAAACGTTTTATAAATAGAGTTATGTACATAGTTATAGGTCCTTCCAATAGACATGAAGTAGTAATTCCTCTTTCATTACAATGGACTCTCCAGCCAGCAACAGACTAGGTGTGGTAGTTCCTCTTGCATTACCGTGGATGCTAATGGCTCGGTTCGTAGACGCTAGACTATACATCTGGAAGTCAGGAGTACAATCGTCACACGGCCGTAACACTTTTTTTCTGTCCATTGCTGCTTCTTTCCCTCTAGCAAAAATTTGTATATGAGCTAAAATACCAAGTCGCACAGTGCTTTGCAGTCAACTTTAAACTGTAGGTATGACTGCAATAGCCGTGTAAGTCAGTTCAGTGGTCGTACAGGTACGTAGGCAATGACGTACCACTTCCTAAACGATCATGCTGAGTGTAACGTGACGACATATAAATAAGCCTTTGGAACCAGCTTAGCTTTAGCGTAGAAACAGTCAGACTGCTCAAAAACCCACTGTTTGCATGAAAATGTTGTACAGAATCCAAGCATGAACTAAATTTGAAGGCTCCTCATACAGGTAAATATTTTGACGTGCAGCTGAAAAAGTCCAGTAAATGGCTAACTTAGGCAACATCACTATGACTGATGGGGATACTGGGAATGGAGATAACGTAACTCTTATTTCAAGCATGAACGAAAACCTTAGGGAAAGTTGTATTAATGTATAAGAACGACATCACGGATATGGATTCATTCCTCGATTTAAAACATTGCAAATGCTGGGCTGCAAGGATTACCAACATTTGTATTGAAACTTCCTGGCAGATTAAAACTGTGTGCCGGACCGAGACTCGAACTCGGGACCTTTGACTTTCGCGGGCAAGTGCTCTACCATCCGAGCTACCCAAGCACGACTCACACCCCGTCCCCACAGCTTTACTACTGCCAGTATCTCGTCTCCTACCTTCCAAACTCTAAAGAAGCTCTCCTGCGAACCTCGCAGAACTAGCACTCCTGAAAAAAGGATATTGCGGAGACATAGCTTAGCCACAGCCTGGCGGATGTTTCCAGGATGAGATTTTCACTCTGCAGCGGAGTGTGCGCTGATATGAAACTTCCTGACAGATTAAAACTCTGTGCCAGACCGAGACTCGAACTCAGGACCTTTTCCTTTCGCAGGCAAGTGCTCTACCATATTTTTTTTTTTGATCGTTGTGTTTGGTCGTTGCGGACGTCGCAAGACATCCTGTTACAGTTCAGTGGTTGATCCTTCCACTCAGTTTTTTTATTACAGAGGCCAACCGGCTCTCTGATCGAACACGCTGAGCTACCGTGCCGGCTAAATTGTGCTGCCCCCTGTGAGAATCGAACTCACGACCCCTGGTTTACAAGACCAGTGCTCTGCCCCTGAGCATCCCATCTGAGCTACCCAAGCACGACTCACGTCCCGTCCTCACAGCCTTACTTCTGCCAGTATCTCGTCTCCTACCTTCCAAACTGTGTGGGAAAAATGAACATCTAAATCTTTCCGTTCTAAGATTTCTCTTATTTTATTATGATGATCGTTTCTCCCTATGTAGGTGGGTGACAACAAAATATTTTCGCATTCGAGAGAGAAAGTTGGTGATTGAAATTTCGTTAATAGATCTCGCCGCAAAGAAAACCGCGTTTGTTTCAGTGACTGCCACCCCAACTCGCGTATCAGTAACACGCTCACCCCTATTGCGCGGTAACACGAAACGAGCTACCATTCTTTGCACTTTTTCGATGTCCTCCGTCAATCCTACCTGCTAAGGATCCCATACCGCGCAGCAATATTCCTGCAGAAGACGGACAAGTGTAATGTAGGCTGTCTCTTTAGTGGGTCTGTCGCTTCTTGTAAGAGTTCTGCCAACAAAACGCAGTCTTTGTTTCGCCTTCCTCACAATATTATCTATGTGGGCTTTCCAATTTAAGTTGCTCGTAATTGTAATTCCTAGGTATTTAGTCGAATTGACAGCCCTTAGATTTGTGCGATTTAGCGTATACCCAAAATTTATCGGATTTCTTTTAGTATCCATTTGGATGACCTCGCACTTTTCTTTGTTTAGTGCCAATTGCCACTTTTCGCACCATACAGAAATTCTCTCTAGATCATTTTGTAATTGGAATTCATCGTCTGATGATTTTATTAGACGGTAAATTACAGCGTCATCTGCAAACAATCTAAGGGGGCTGCTCAGATTATCACCTAGATCATTTATGTAAATCAGGAAGAGCAGAGGGCCTATGACACTACCTTGCGGAACGCCAGATATCACTTCTGTTCTACTCGATGATTTACCGTCTATCACTACGAACTGTGACCTCTCTGAGAGGAAATATCGAATCCAGTCACACAACTGAGGCGATACTCCGTATGCACGCAATTTGATAAATAGTCGCTTGTGAGGAACGGTATCAATAGCCTTCTGGAAATATAGGAATAGGGAATTGATATGAGATCCCTTGTCGACAGCACTCATTACTTCAGAGCTAGCTGTGTTGCACAAGAACGATATTTTCTGAATCCGTGTTGGTTATGTATCAATAAGTCATTTTCTTGGAGGTGATTCATAAAGTTGGAGTACAGTATATGCTCCAAATTCCTACTGCAAATTGAGGTCAGTGATACAATAAGTAGAATATGTAAGTAATTATTATTATATGCTTTAAGTTGCTGTAACACAGCCTTATAAATTATACAAAGTACAGTTAAGTCACTACTTTATAAATCACCATTTCTGTGAAACTGGTGGACGGTTATAAAGTTTTATTATTAGCGGTGGCTGGCAGGTAAGAAAGGTGTACTACCTCTGCTGCAGACTCACTCACATCATTCTCCTAGGAAATGCCACTTGTACCCCTTCGCTTCTGACCCCCTCAGCTGTAACTCAAGCCAGGTTATAATTTTGAAATAAGTAATGTAAGAAATTATAGATGTCCTGTTGCGTCATCGATCAAATTTTTACAACAAAAACTTCTACCGCACTGGTTTTCCAACCGGTTATCTATGTGAGGAGGGTCCCCATGTAAAAGCGTTAGTGATCACGGGTGCTGGCCAACCAGAGACGTGTTAAGATTATAGCGATCAGAGAGTTCTCACGAACGTTTCCGAGATTAATGAGGTGCCATTTATTTACGAACGCGTTTTCCGTTGAGCAGGCAGCAGCTAACCGCCGCCCTGAATAGCCCGTCTCTCCCGTGGCCCTTTCCGTTCGCTTACCTGCTGCTCCACTGGGGGTCGTGAGATGCGTACGTGACGGACCTCGGACAAGCTGGTCCCTGGCCAGCCGGACAATGGGAGGGCATTTCACGGTCGGCAGGAAAAGGACGCCGTTCTGGTGATGGGGGGGGGGGGGGGGGGGGACGTCACGCCGATGCGTGACCGGCCCCAGAGCGTAGAACCAGACACGCCCCGTCCTAGCCCAACCTGCTGGCCTGCCTGCTTCAACGTCTCATTTTAATTAACAAAAAGGTATCTCCAGGAGGAGCCCAGAGAAGTGTGACGGGACCGCTCTTGTCCCGTATGTCGGTACGCATGCAACAACATGCACTACCAATGTGTTCCAAAAGGTTTACAACTGAAACAGCAATCAGCCATGGTTCAATAAGGTTTATTTCCGACAAACTACGACCGGTTTTGGGTTTTTTTATTTTTTTTGTGCCTTGTAACAACCCTGCCACAACAAAGGTCAAAAATTAATTATGATTGTAGTGTTGCTCACGCTGCTAAATATTGCATTTTCGGGCAACAACAAATTTATATTATGTGGCAGGTGTCATTACAGCACAGTTAATAAAGTCATTTCTTGAAATGATGGATAAACTAGGCTCTCATCTTTTCGTGTCTCCCACGCTGGTCTCGTTGTGAACTCATGGCTCAATCGTCGAAAATCTAGGTAGTGATGATTTCAAGCTCGGATGCAAAGAGGCCTAGGTGTTATTCTGCGATATTCAAAAGTTTTATAGATGTGTTTCATAAACCATTCTTGAAGATTAAACTTTTGAAAGTTAGCACAATGGTGATGTAAAAAAGTAATCAGCACTCCGAATTTAAGTTACACTTATGTTTAATTACTTTTGTTGCAATATCACGTAACTCGTTCCAAAACATCACTTCACAATATAAAACATACTTGAAAATATCTTCCTCACTGTTAAAGTTCACACTTCATAAACTAACTACTATTTGCGTCTTTTAACATGACGACAAAACCTTGACTTTCTAATAACCGCTTACAAGCCCAAAAATCAGAGTTACAAGTACGTCAGAGATCATAGTGACAAAAGAAAGAATACACATAAGAATATCATTGCAATATATACATATCGATGTATCGAAGTACCTCTACATTAATGAAATCAAATCTGAATGTTGTCACAGAAATATGTTAACTATTTTACAGAAACACAGTAGAATATTGCTGGTATCGAGAGGTTGAGGTGAGGTGCCATAATGGTTACGTAATTCAAGTACCATTACAACCTGTTCTTGTTTTGCTGCGCCAGGAAATCAAATCTGAATGTTGTCACAGAAATATGTTAACTATTTTACAGAAACACAGTAGAATATTGCTGGTATCGAGAGGTTGAGGTGAGGTGCCACAATGGTTACGTAATTCAAGTACCATTACAACCTGTTCTTGTTTTGCTGCACCAGGAAATCAAATCTGAATGTTGTCACAGAAATATGTTAACTATTTTACAGAAACACAGTGGAATATTGCTGGTATCGAGAGGTTGAGGTGAGGTGCCATAATGGTTACGTAATTCAAGTACCATTACAACCTGTTCTTGTTTTGCTGCACCAGGACAGGCAGAAAGCATTTTGTTCACTATTTGGTAAAGTATACAAAAAATTTATTTCATATGACCTCTGTTAAAGCACTTATGAAAAGGTTTTAAAAGTTATTAAAACGAGAAATGTGGTGAAAACTTACGGCTGTGTGGTTCTGTGCGACGACCGCATCCTGTGTTTTTGTTGTGAATTTTGAAATTAATACATTTGTGGACGTGCACTATTAGCCTGTTGTTCAGCTCCTTGAAAAACTCCTTACACCACAGCATCCTCTGTCTAATGGCAGCGCACACGATAATCATGTACAAAGCGTGGTCCAGCTCCACGTGAGTAACACAAAAAACGTTTTCAAATGATACAATCGTAAGGATATTAGCATACAGATGCTGTCAGAGTGAATGGGCTTAGTAAAATATGTCTTTGCTAGTGCAATGGAATTAATTTAAAAAACGAAGAGAAGGAAGTAAAATTATTTGCAATAGTTTTCAATATGCTGAATGGTTAGGACCGCACATAGAAAGGTTGTATATATAGACAATATCAAGCCATGTGTACAGTACATAAGCACAAAAACGAAATGAGCCCATGTCACTGTCGGTCGCAACCGGGAAAGTTCGGTCGCCAGGTTGCACGTCTCATTCCAGGTGACGCCACATTGGGCGACGTGCGTGTCGGTGATGATGATGATGATGACAAAACTACACCCAGTCCACGGTCGGAGAAAATCTCCAACCTGGCCGGGACTCGAACCCGGGCCCGCTGCATGCTTACCACTCAACTAAGCTGTGGGACACATAAGCACAATAATATTATAGTGATTAAAGTAAGTTTGAGCATTGAATCTGTGGTTGAGCAAGTTACAATTAGGGGAGCTTGTGGCAGAGAGGTATAAGTTGAATATTAAGAAGATCGCGAATATGTGTAACGTTGTTGGTTTAATTTGCTATGAAAGCGGTGCTTCTATTCAAGACCATAAAAGCGGTTTAAAAGCTGTGAGCTGTCTGGGGAAGTTAACCTTGCATTACTGCGCAACTGTTTCACCAGGTATCCAGTCTAGCTTACCAAATTCCCAACCAGACTAACATTAATTGTAATCTTTTAATAGTCATACGGCAACCGGTGATATATATATATATATATATATATATATATATATATATATATAATATTTGGAAATTTAATTTAACATTGATCATTGAAATTTCAGCATATTAAACTTGAGTCGTAACTAAGCTGGTGCCTTATTTAGGATTGTGGAAAATGTGAGTTTGTAATCTTACGGAACACATCAAATATGGAGCCAAGATTGGGAGACTGCATGCAACACTGCATTCATAAAATAAGACACGAAGAACGTTGAAACATATGCAAGAGGAAATTAACCACAACCAACTGATTCAATTTTCGCCCAAAGAAATTACGTTCGTAGCACAATCCTGTCCGTCATGTAATTACCACACACTGGTATACTAAATTCATACTAACTCTCTGTGAAATCTTCCCAAAAAGAATAGCTGAGGGCTACTTTGATGATTACACCACATGCTTCACGTGGTCAACTTGGTTTACTCAAAGCGTGTAACTCCAAAATAATTTTGATAATTAAAATAAATTAGATCGAAAAGCAATTTACAAAAGAAAAACCTCGAACTGGTTACTAACGTCTTACTATTAACCTGATGCGTCAAACAATTATATAAGCACGTGGTAGCGGTCTCACAAAGTACACCCCATGTGGGTTGAACATAAAGAAAAGTTGCTATATTGAAAAATATTGTCAAGACGAGATGTTATAATCTCACGCACACTCGCATTTAAGATTGATGATCTTAGTTAGAGTTACTGATCAACACGTGATTCCACTTTACAGACAAAGTAGTGACAAAGCAACTACCGGAATATATTCTGAACTTCACACTCGAATTACACTGCGTTGCAATTTAAGATAACATTAGATATTTTAAAGCTAAACCTGAAATAAAGGTGATTAAATTTTCAGTTAGGCTGAACATAATCCATTGTCCTATGAACTTAGCAGACACGCGCTTAGCCGGAGATCTTATCACTTCAGACGCTCGCCGCGGACAGACTGGCGAGGCCCCTATCGAGGGTGCTTCACCAATACAAACGGAAGTGACCAGAGAGGCAGCTCCATATACCAACATGACAAGGGACAGACAGGACCATACTAAGAATAGAAACCTCTCTGCTTTTATAAAGCGTAGCTACCCTTTCCGACGTTGGTCCTACTGTTCTCTAGCAGACAGGCTTGTCTGCTACCCTCAAGCATGCAACTAGAAATACATTTGCTCATTCGTCCTCTCACACAGAAGGGAAGGGGGATGACAGTATCTTATCATATACAGTATATAAAAGAAAGCGGATGTAGGTTCCGTATGAGACTGTGTGACATGAATTACATATAAATTGTGTTTTAAAGTGTAGTAGTGTGACAGATCGTTCTTGTTTATGTGTAAAAGTAACACATTCCACTACTCAGTCTCCTCCCAGATAGTCAGAAACGCCAGAGTAAATTTAGAAGAGGAATTTATGCCGTAAGTGACAACATATTTTAGAAATTAACATGAAAGGAATCCAACAGAGACCTTTCAATATGTTGACGTGCCAAAACTTTTGGGAAAATTTTTAAAGATGCTGCGGAAGGTGGAAGAGGCAGTCAGCTTCTTTTAAACGGGAGCATGTTCGCCTTTTCTTTTTGCTCTGATAGGAGGATTTTTCCGCTGGCACATAAAACGACCTGATGGATAGGGTGAGCACCATCTTCGACTATCTGCTGATGATGCACGAGCATATGACGTTTTTGAATGACTGAAGGAGGATGCAGGATGGCTTGGAGAGAAGCTTTACTTGATTTAATGACTGTCAGTTCGCTCTAAATGGGAGAAAAAATTAATGAAGGCAAGTAGAAAAAAGGTCCTGTAACATTGGAGGACAATAATAGTTGTATGCTGCTTGACGGTGATGTCAATTAAATATCTACACGTATTATTACAAAGTGTCTTGAAATGGAACGAGCACGGAAGTTTGGTTGTTGATAAGACGGATGGTCGACTTCGGTTTATTGAAAAACTTCTAGGAAACTGTAGCTCATCTATAAAGTAGACAAAGTACATGGCACTTGTGCGACCCTTGAGCATTGCTCGAGAGTTATAAATCCCCGTCAGGACGGACTAAATAAAGACGTCGAAGCAGTTCAAAAGTGTGCTATTGCACTTGTTAGCGATAGGCTGAGCAGCACACGAGTACTGCGGAAACTCTCCGTCAACTCTAATGTGAATCCATGGAGGGAAGAAGACATTCTTTTAGCGAAACAGTACTGAGAATGGGAATTTATGTTAAAGAATCGACATTTGTGATAGACTCCACAGCGATTCTGCTGCAGGCAACGTACGTTTCGCGTAAGAACCACGAACACAAGATAAGAGGAATTAGGGCTCGCATGGAAGGATACACACACCCGTTCTCTCCTTTCCCCTTCTGCAAATGGAACAAGAGAAAGGTTTGACTGACAGAAGTATAGGGTATCCTCTGCCATGCACCGGAGGTAGCTTGTGGAGTATGTATGTACGTGTAGATGAAGAGAGTAACAAGTTTGTAGGTGTGGCCATTTTGCACACCAAGCCAAGATTTTTAATTCAAATGTTTCAAATGGCTCTGAGCACTATGGGACTTAACATCTTAGGTCATCAGTCCCCCAGAACTTAGAACTACTTAAACCTAACTAACCTAAGGACATCACACATATCCATGCCCGAGGCAGGATTCGAACCTGCGACGGTAGCAGTCCCACGGTTCCGGACTGCAGCGCCTAGAACAGCACGGCCACAGCGGCCGGCAGATTTTTAATATTCTTATTATACGTTCGAACACCTTTTTGTTTTGCAACATAATATTTACGTTCCAGACGCTTTTTACCTTTACGTTAAAGCAATCTTCAGTGGATTGTTGTTTCTTTTTGTTACTTATCTGTCCTCAAAAATCTGCCTTTTCTCTTGTCTGATCATAGATTACGAGGTGCACACCAATTGCACTTACACTACCTGATCAAGAGCATCTGCCGTTACCTTACTGTACGTTCGGGTCTACCGTCAATCCGTTGACGAATTGCCATTATCTTTGCTATCTCTCTCTCTGCATGTGGCTACAGTTTCCTGGTATTGTGAAATTCCTTCAAACAATAGCACCATCCATGCCGACGGTACGTTACATCTGATCTTTTTCGCTCCGAAGACGAACTGAATTACATTTGCTTGGAAGTTCTTTGTCGATTCACACAGGTGGTGCGATATTCCGTAAGCTGTTGTGGTGTCACTGCAAGGCACCACACTAGCTAGGTTGTAGGATTCAAATCGGCCGCGGTCCATCAGTACACTGTCGACGTTAGCAGACCGAGCGCCGACACTCGGCTGGCCTTACGAGACAAGATAGCGCACTGGCCAGCTCTACAGCCGACTTCAATAGTAATAGCTTCAGAGATCACGTGTGCAAGAAGCTAGTTAGCATAGCCTTCAGCTAAGTCAGTAGCTACGACCTAGCCAGGCGCCACATACAGTTTATGCATTGACAATTGATGTGTATGCGTGAAGCAATCAGAATTGTAAAGACGTATTCGCAGTTCAGTCTACAACTGCACTTGTAAATATTATTGTACAAAGTCGAGATCGACGTTCACCGCTGAATCGGAATTAAAGCTATGTATTTAACTGTATTCCTGTCTACTAACTTTCTAATCAGCTAAGGTGTTCCAGATACATACCATCAAGCATAGTTTATTGATCCTCACGTCAGCCTACGTGATCAACGTGTGCAATTAAGGGGCTCCGGAACGCCCTATACTTGAAATGTTAAAATAACGCTTATAAATTACATCTTTCCTCACAAAGTATTTGAGGTAGGAAGTTGAACTTTTTACAGATTATTTATTGGAATATGGGCTACAACTTAACACAGGGATTTTACAAAATTTTAGTTCAGTTATTAAAGATGATTTTTTATTTATTGTAATGAAAATTCACAACATTTTTTGCAATTTTTATTTATATATTCAAAAATATACAGTTCTTTGGAAAAAGGCTGTGTTAAATTATGCAGAAGGTACTGTGTAACATTTACTGAAAGTTTGAAACAAATATGTTTGGAAGATCCTTAGAAAACATGTAATTAGTATGAGAAAATAAAAGTTTTGGGAATCGAACGACAAAGATTGGATTAACTTTTTAGTGCATTCCAGGTCCATAGGATGGATTATCTTCATCCTCTGCAAACTCCTCCTCCAGCTTCCTCTTGTTCCTCCTCCTGTTTACTCTTGCTTGTATTTCTAGACTCTTTACAGCCCTGTCTGCAGCCCGAAGGCGTTCCTTGTCTAAAGCAAGCATCGCTCTAACCGTGTTAGAAGCTATCTTCATTCCCATATTTCTAAATACCTTGCACCTTACAATGTTGCCATCATTGAAAGTCGCAACAGCAACTTCACTTTTACTCATTATTATACTTCAACAAAACAGAGACTCAAGAAACAGAATTAATTACGAATATTTTCGAGATAACGACAGAGTAAATAAACATGAAACAATCGACAATCACACCAGCGATATATATTGAACCATCACAGGTTAGCCACAACACATAATTTATCTCACATCACTAAAATGTACCTGATGAACACGGACGTTAATAATAACACCATTTGACAGCAGTTTAACAGCGCCACAGTGGGTCACGCCCATGTAGAAGACATTTCAAAAGAAATTTAAAAATAGTTGTAGTCTTCGGAATTGAATAAATTATATATCTATTAAAAGGTAATAGTCTGCAGATTCAGAAAACGCAAAAAAGTAAAAATTGAACTTTTCATGATTTTGAGCCTTTCCGGAGCCCCTTAATGGCCACACCTCGTGATCAGACTAAGAGTCAAATTGCGTGACTCAGCCGGGCTACCCTTTTTCCACGAGGCCCATAGTTCCGCCTCATACGTAACAGTTGTCACGTTCAATAACTACGGAACTTTAAGTCAAGGAAAGCGGCAACATCTGGGCGAGTAGTCTTTGGCCATCAGGATGTCATGGGCGAACGGAGCGAGCTGAGCCTCACGAATCATTTGGAGGAATGCTTGTTGAAAACTATGGACACGTATTTCTATCCTCCACACACACGAGCTAAAACACGTTTCACAATTCTACAACAATCTGGCGCCAGCAATGTAGGCCTACAACAAGTGTGCATGTGTCCGACGGCCCATTTTGGAAACAGGAATGACAGTTACTTTCTTTCAGTCACTTGGAGGGCTTTGTTGCTCCACCGAGCTACAACAGACTGCCACTAGTAAAGGCGTCACGTATCGCTACATATGACCAAATAAAAGACTAAATTCTTGGGTAGTGTCACAAGATAAGTCCCTGCAAGTAACTACATATCGCATGCTCTTCGTTGTAAATGTAGGCTCATTCAGATCGCAGTGATATTAACTACAACTTAACGCTTTAATTGAACAAACTGTTCTACGACGATTCAAATGTCTGACACTGGAACATGTGATTGTACTTTATCGGTCATCAGCATATACGCTCTTCAGCAGACACACCCTTACAAACTGCAAACCCCGTGGAAGTGACGTTCCAAGTCCATTCCGCCTTCCTCAGTGTGCGTCGACTACAGTGCGGTACACTTTTATGTCCCTGGGGAAGGTTCTTGTCGCCGGCCGGAGTGGCCGAGCGTTTCTAGGAGCGACAGTCTGGAACCGCGCGACCGCTACGGTCGCAGGTTCGAATCCTGCCTCGGGCATGGATGTGTGTGATGTCCTTAGGTTAGTTAGGTTTAAGTAGTTCTAAGTTCTAGGGGACTGATGACCTCAGATGTTAAGTCCCATAGCGCTCAGAGCCAAGGTTCTTGTCCATGTGTGTTAATCTCACCCTCCGACGGAAGTCCAGCCGCCAACTGTTGTTTGATCCAAGATCGTTACAGCTAACTGTGACCCATTAACTTGCACAAAATCGCAGTTAAAGTCTGAGATTAGTGGGCAGGCATTGATGTTTAAAGATACACAGAAATAACAACTTCCGTTTTATTCTGCACCTCAGCACAACTTACGAACATGCTCCCACGAATTCAAATATCACGTAGTGTCTTCAGCGCGATGTGGTTTCAAATGTCTACGACACTCCTGAAAGAAGTTTTCTGGAAGGGGGTGAGAAGCAGACTGACTGCTGTTTCATGTCCACCTAATTCTGTGATGCGTGCCGTCGACATCTGGATCATTCGCCATCATACTGGCATGTCTAAAAGTTACGGCAGAGTGGAGCATTAGTGATTTAACTCCCCCCCCCCCCCCCCAGCTATCCGGGGAGTGCAGAAATTGTAAACACTACAAGCTAAGTGAATGAATCCTCTTTGAGCGCACAGGACAACGGAATACATTATCAGGAGTGGCGCATTTATTTGCTCTATAATAATTATACCAGGAGGGAGTAAGGTTGCAGTTTAATGACAGTCGACGGAGCCCTGGCTGCATTGCTCGATAATGAGCTGTACTCTGGTCAATTGGTGCACTCGCCTCACATGACTTGGGAGGCGCTCTTAACTAATATAAGTCTGAAGAGATATGAAATAAAAATGCGGGCCTGCAGAGAAATATCACGCTGGCAAAGGAGCCTTACACGATATCAGATTAATAGAAGGCGAGTGTGGTTGACATCAGTGATTCTTATGTCTTTAAAGCTGTATCTATAATGACTGTTCACAAGTACTGGTACTGTTTTAAGAAATGTGTCAAAAACAAATTTAACATAAACGAATTACCGCCTGATGCATACAACAGCGTTACCATTTAAAAGAGTATTGCAGGATTGTCTTATTCTCCGCTACAAAAAATTGTAATAGAACAAACAATTGAAATGGCATGGGAGTCGGGACAGGTTCCATCAGACTGAACAAAAGCAGTAATCACACCAATCTTTAAACATGGAAACAGAAAAGATTGTAACAACTACAGAGGTATTTCTTTAATCAGCGTTGTGGGCAAAATCTTCTCAGATATTGTTGAAAGGAAAGTGCGAGTATTAGTTGAGGACCAATTGGATGAAAATCAGTGTGGGTTTAGGCCTCTTAGAGGTTGTCAGGACCAGATCTTTAGCTTACGGCAAATAATGGAGAAGTGTTATGAGTGGAACAGGGAATTGTATCTATGCTTTATAGATCTAGAAAAGGCATATGACCGGGTTCCTAGGAGGAAGTTATTGTCTGTTCTACAAGATTATGGAATAGGAGGCAAACTTTTGCAAGCAATGAAAGGTCTTTACATGGATAGTCAGGCAGCAGTTAGAGTTGACGGTAAATTGAGTTCATGGTTCAGAGTAGTGTCAGGGGTAAGACAAGGCTGCAACCTGTCTCCACTGTTGTTCATATTATTTATGGATCATATGTTGAAAACAATAGACTGGCTGGGTGAGATTAAGATATGTGAACACAAAATAAACAGTCTTGCATATGCGGATGACTTAGTTGTGATGGCAGATTCGATTGAAAGTTTGCAAAGTAATATTTCAGAGCTAGATCAGAAATGTAAGGACTATGGTATGAAGATTAGCATCTCCAAAACGAAAGTAATGTCAGTGGGAAAGAAATATAAACGGATTGAGTGCCAAATAGGAGGAACAAAGTTAGAACAGGTGGACGGTTTCAAGTACTTAGGATGCATATTCTCACAGGATGGCAACATAGTGAAAGAACTGGAAGCGAGGTGTAGGAAAGCTAATGCAGTGAGCGCTCAGCTACGATCTACTGTCTTCTGCAAGAAGGAAGTCAGTACCAAGACTAAGTTATCTGTGCACCGTTCAATCTTTCAACCAACTTTGTTGTATGGGAGCGAAAGCTGGGTGGATTCAGGTTACCTTATCAATGAAAGTAGCTAGGATGATTGCAGGTACTAGTAGATGGGAACAATGGCAGGAGGGTGTGCACAATGAGGAAATCAAAGAAAAACTGGGAATGAACTCTATAGATGTAGCAGTCAGGGCGAACAGGCTTAGATGGTGGGGTCATGTTACACGCATGGGAGAAGCAAGGTTACCCAAGAGACTCATGGATTCAGCAGTAGAGGGTAGGAGGAGTCGGGGCAGACCGAGGAGAAGGTACCTGGATTCGGTTAAGAATGATTTTGAAGTAATAGGTTTAACATCAGAAGAGGCACCAATGTTAGCACTGAATAGGGGATCATGGAGGAACTTTATAAGGGGGGCTATGCTCCAGACTGAACGCTGAAAGGCATAATCACTCTTAAATGATGATGATGATGATGAACAAACATTTTTAATTAACTCCATCAAATATCACCACAAATGTGTATAATTCTAAATTTAAACATTTTGTTCATATTAGAGTACTTATTGTGTGAATGTAAACTTCGTTTATATCTGTTATAATATTAATACTGACTTCTTTCTTAGGCGCTGCTGACTATCCAACTCCATAATGTTTATCCTACTCGGTATGCAGTTAAGTTGTCACAGTATGACTTATTGCAGTATGTTATGAGTTAATTTATGGCTTTTCTTATGTACTACCTTAGCTATGTTATCATTTAATTGACGGCTGCTCTCATGTATTACCTTGGCGTCATGGTTTAGATAGCACGTGGTGTATACTGTTTCTTAACCATACCAGTAAAACTCCACTTGTAGGCTTATGTAAAAATGGACTGCGTTCCTCCTGAAAACGTAGGTACCAATACTGTAAACGCATCGTATAACTTACACAGATAACTTAAAGTTCTCTGTAGTGGAAATGGAGACATGTAATATTTAGCGAACGCTCCATACTTGTTTACATCTTTTTGCAGTACGTAAATACTCAAAAGATGTTTCCTTGTCGAACAGTTCCGCTTGCGTTACTATACGCAAATAATCAACGTTAGTGTCTGAATGAAGCTATGGGCTGACGTTGTCGGATAAGCTTAGAATCATTTATACCCTACTGGAGATTCAAACTGTCGAACATATCCAAACCTAAGCAATGAAAAGAAACAAGAAATTTATAGTAGCAGGAAATGTGAACCAGAAGGATATTCCGTAACGCATCACCCAACGTAGTTATTAAGCAGCTATTGACTTTAAACTAGATCCTACCTGATTTTGTTGCGGTAAATTGAGAAAGTATCTCTCTAAACAATTATTGGGGAAGCAATAATAAATCCCTTTTATTATTAAGAGCTTCTCCTCCTACATTTAATAATGGAAATTCCAGAAAATATCTTGATGTTAGGAATTATTATTTTGGGATCATAAATATATTTTACTGCTACGAAAAATTATGTCTGGTATGGATATTAAATGTTTTTCTTTCTGACTCGAAATACATCGAAAATTCTTTGAATTGTGGAACATTTCTTCGCCAGACTCAATTCAAAGTTAACGCAAGGTTCTACTAGTGCGGTTTTACGAGAAGATAAATTTTAAACCATCAAAGATGCTGCGTTAACTGAAAATCAGACTTCGTAAATAAGTTTAAAATGCAGGTTGTTCAGAATGAAGAGCGTGAGAAACGAAAGTAAATTATCTTTGAGCTACTTTGGAATTAAATTAAAATACTACTCATATAACATAGTACAAAGCATTGACCACATTTTCGAAAATCGTAAGGTAGGAAATGATTTCCGTTTCACAGCAAGAACAAATTTTTAAAATTGAACACTGGTAATTATTATTTAATGGTAACTCAACTTACATGAACAGGCAGCAACCCTCTATGCATCGAATGGCTTCCGGAGACACGAGCGTAAGAGAAGACCAGAGCTTCTTTTATATAGTAGTTCATGGGACCTTTATATGTCACCAAGAAATCTAAAGTTACAATACACTATTTGTGACAATTATTCTTTTTTAAGCGTATATCTCTGTAATTACTATTACCGCTAATTAGAGGCGTCACAGCACATTTCATAGGATATAATTTATCGTAAGTCACGCAGATAATATTTTTATACCGGTGGTCGGTAATATATTTCCAAAGTATCCAGATTGTTGAGGGTTGAATAACACTTAGGCGGTTTTTTGTTCTACTGATTTTTATTTGTATGAACTAGTTTTCGGCTTATTAGGCCATCTTCAGGTAACTACTGGCTATTGTTTACAAGGAGCTTATGTTCTTACGAACCAAACATTCTGGACTAAGATACAACGCACTTACATACGATCTTTAGTTGTGGTATTGTCTTTGGAATCGTCAAATGGGTCTTTTGACTTTTTTTTCTGTAAAACTTTTATTTAACATAACAAACCACATTTTATAGTTTTTCAGTACCATGTATGACAACAATTAGAATTACAATACTCATTATTACAAAATTACAATTTTTTGGTTTTTGTTGTGAACAATTGCACTGGACACAAATTGTTGGTTGTACGACAGCGATGTTTCCTTTGGGGGTTACATTTTTGTATTAATAAATACCAAATATTACATTGTTACAGTTGAGTTACAGTTAGGAATGTAAACAAATAAGGGATATTACATTATATAAGGTGTGAATTTGTTTACTATTGGGACAAAAAAATGGTTCAAATGGCTCTGGGCACTATGGGACTTAACATCTGTGGTCATCAGTCCCCTAGAACTTAGAACTACTTAAACCTAACTAACCTAAGGACAACACACACATCCATGCCCGAGGCAGGATTCGAACCTGCGACCGTAGCGGTCACGCGGTTCCATACTGAAGCGCCTAGAACCTCACGGCCACACCGGCTGGCTTTGTGTTGTGAATGTAGATGTTCTAGGAATGTGTTCAGTTGTCTGTTGGTACCTCTCCACATAGACAGTACATCATCTACATATTTGTACCAGTATTTAATATTATTACTGATGGGTTCATTTTCTAGGAACTGTTTTTCAAAATTGTCCACGAATATTTCAGCTATGAACAAAAACTGAAGAGACCCGTTGACAATTCCAAAGACAATACCACAACTAAAGATCGTATACCAGTGAACTGCATCTTAGTCGTAAGAATACCAGCTCCTTGTAAACAATATCCAGTAGTTATCTGAAGATGGCCTAATAAGCCGAAAACTGGTTGATACAAATGAAAATTAGTACAACAAAAAACCGCTAAAGTGTTATTCTGCTCTCAATATGGAAATGTTCTATCAAGAAGCGACGGAAGAATCCATAAATAAGGTATGCAAATTAGCTCGCCCCCGTACAAATAATCTGTTACTGTCTCCCTACATCTCAGTCTTAATACAGTTGGGTTTATAGGTTTCTTCTCGCTGGAAAGATGATAATCTCAGTCCCTCCCTAACAGCTGTGTTTGATTTCGCCCTCACAGCGGGTGAGATTCCTCTAGGTTGCGTTTACCTGCGGTTGCCGAGGATAGTCTTCCACACGACCCACCACAAACGGCTGCTGCAGCCGTCCTCAGATCTTTCACGAATTCCTAATCTCCAGTCCGCCATTTATCTGCCGAATCCTATTCAGAGGGTGAGTGGCATATCTCAATAACAACCTGCCTTCCCACGGCCGGCTCTTTTTTTGCCACCGGCCACCGTTTTACGAGCCGAGTGGACCCCGTCTCGTCTTTTTATGTTTCCCCGATGGCGGTGCGTTTCCCACACCACCCATCCGTCTCGAGCCCGTCCCGATGCTCAACATCCCGCATGAATCAAGTTGCCGCCGCACAAAGCGCACGCGGGGATCCCAAGTAATGCAGGGCGAGTCTTCTGAATGCTCGCCGGACCATTTGTAGCAACCGGCGGGGCAAGAAAGCTCTCAAAAGACGGTATACACACAGCTTCGCTTTGCCTAAGAAACAACTCTCATTTTTATGGCTTCACAACTCTAGCCGAGAGCACCACCTTTTCAACTGATGGCAAGGGTCCCTGCAGGTATACTCTGGAGTATAAATTAAACAGAAACGCAAGGTCTCCAGGTCTTCATGCTGGTAGGACTGAACGTGGTTGTGGTCATATCTCTGCATCTCCCTGCCAAGTATTCAGTCAGTGTAAAGAAATATTTAAAGGAACAGCAGTCACTCTTCTGATCTGTGGCCAAGCTGTCTGGAGGCAGCGAGATATTACTGAATCTACATCTACATACAATTTGTACAGAAACCAGATGGCAGTTATAAGAGTCGAGGGACATGAAAGGGAAGCAGCGGTGGGGAAGGGAGTAAGACAGGGTTGTAGCCTCTCCCCGATGTTATTCAATCTGTATATTGAGCAAGCAGTAAAGGAAACAAAAGA
This sequence comes from Schistocerca cancellata, assembly GCF_023864275.1. Lineage (NCBI taxonomy): Eukaryota > Metazoa > Arthropoda > Insecta > Orthoptera > Acrididae > Schistocerca > Schistocerca cancellata. Next base: position 64,085,833 of record NC_064627.1, read on the forward strand.
AAGATTTGGAGTAGGTATTAAAATCCATGGAGAAGAAATAAAAACTTTGAGGTTCGCCGATGACATTGTAATTCTGTCAGAGACAGCAAAGGACTTGGAAGAGCAGTTGAACAGAATGGATGGCGTCTTGAAGGGAGGATATAAGATGAACATCAACAAAAGCAAAACGAGGATAATGGAATGTAGTCTAATTAAGTCGGGTGATGCTGAGGGAATTAGATTAGGAAATGAGACACTTAAAGTAGTAAAGGAGTTTTGCTATTTGGGGAGCAAAATAACTGATGATGGTCGAAGTAGAGAGGATATAAAATGTAGACTGGCAATGGCAAGGAAAGCGTTTCTGAAGAAGAAAAATTTGTTAACATCGAGTATGGATTTAAGTATCAGGAAGTCATTTCTGAAAGTATTTGTATGGAGTGTAGCCATGTATGGAAGTGAAACATGGACGGTAAATAGTTTGGACAAGAAGAGAATAGAAGCTTTCGAAATGTGGTGCTACAGAAGAATGCTGAAGATTAGATGGGTAGATCACATAACTAATGAGGAAGTATTGAATAGGATTGGGGAGAAGAGAAGTTTGTGGCACAACTTGACCAGAAGAAGGGATCGGTTGGTAGGACATGTTCTGAGGCATCAAGGGATCAACAATTTAGTATTGGAGGGCAGCGTGGAGGGTAAAAATCGTAGGGGGAGACCAAGAGATGAATACACTAAGCAGATTCAGAAGGATGTAGGATGCAGTAGGTACTGGGAGATGAAGAAGCTTGCACAGGATAGAGTAGCATGGAGAGCTGCATCAAACCAGTCTCAGGACTGAAGACCACAACAACAACAACACATCTACACCTATATACACAGTCCGCAAGCCACCGAAACGTACATGGCGGAGGGTACTCTGTACCACCACTATGCGGGGCGGTGTGGCCGAGCGGTTCTAGGCGCTTCAGTCCGGAACCGCGCGACCGCTACGGTCGCAGGTTCGAATCGTGCCTCGGGCATGGATGTATGTGATGTCCTTAGGTCTGTTAGGTTTAAGTAGTTCTAGGGGACTGATGACGTCAGATGGTAAGTCCCATAGTGCTCAGAGCCATTTGAACCAACCACCACTATTAATCACTTTCCTGTTATTCTCACAAATTGAGCCATGCTAAAACGTATGCCTGCCTATAGGCCTTCGTACCAACCCTAATTTCACTTCTCTTTGTGGTCCTTACACGTAATGTAAGCTGGCGGCCGTAGGAACGATCTACGGCCAGCCGCAGATGTCGGTTCTCTTTATTTTCTTAACGGTGTTCATCATTTGAACTTTCTGCTCTTGCATTTGCCATGTTTATAGTTAAAATTGTTCGATATAAGTTTCGTCTGTTATGCTAAACACTTTTTTCGTGTGACGCAAACTTGCTTCGGCACCTCTGTGCCATCACCAGTGGCTTTTATTTAACAAAATCAGTTAAATGAGAACATATTTTGAGTGATAGCTAATCTACAAAATTAGCCCTAAATAACAGTTTGTTTCGTCATTACAGTAATTGTCCGTCACACTCTTCTTGAGGATCAGTGGTTGCCGAGTAAACACATCATTTCATGTCATCTCGATTAGATCCAGTTAGATCCAGTGTTCTGTCGGTGGTCCGCGTCTTTCGAACACGATATTTCGGAGCCGTTGCTCGACGTCTTAATTAAGTGTTCCCTGATATGAAGACATCGAGTTAAGACGTCGAATATCGTGCTGGGAAGACGTGGGCCACCGACAGAACACTCGATCTTATCGAGATGACATGAAGTGATGTGTTGACACGCCACGTTGCAGATGAGATGCTATCAGTGCATCATAATGCGCAACTGATCCTGTGCCGGCCGGTGTGGCCGTGCGGTTCTAGGCGCTTCAGTCTGGAACCGCGTGACCGCTACGGTCGCAGGTTCGAATCCTGCCTCGGACATGGATGTGTGTGATGTCAAAAATGGTTCAAATGGCTCTGAGCACTATGGGACTCAACATCTTAGGTCATAAGTCCCCTAGAACTTAGAAATACTTAAACCTAACTAACCTAAGGACATCACACACACCCATGCCCGAGGCAGGATTCGAACCTGCGACGGTAGCAGTCCCGCGGTTCCGGACTGCAGCGCCAGAACCGCTAGACCACCGCGGCCGGCTGTGTGATGTCCTTAGGTTAGTTAGGCTTAAGTAGTTCTAAGTTCTAGGGGACTGATGACCACAGATGTTAAGTCCCATAGTGCTCAGAGCCATCTGAACCATTTGAACTGATCCTGTATAAGCGTATAATGTTAAATTAAGATAATAACAAAACAAGTAAAAACTGTTATTTACGCCTAATTTTCGTAGCTATCGCTAAACGTATGTTCTTATTTTCACAAATTTGAATAAATAAAACACACTGATGATGGTACAGAGGTGCTTAAACATGTCTGGGACACACGAAAAAATAGTGTTTAGCGTAGCAAGCGGACGTTATGTTGAATAATTTCTGAACAGTGTTGCGCGAAAAGAACGTTATTTTCCCTCTTTGGATTCCCATTTGATTTCACATAACATTTCCCTAGTACTCGTATGAAATGATAATTACATCAAGACCCTAAGCTGTCTGAAACGTCCCCTTTGAACATTTATACATGACTGTGCTTAAACTGACACACAATATTATTTAGCGCAACGCAATCTGACTTTCAGAAATCCCTGCAAAGGAATGGCCCTGACTAACATTAACCTGTACCTTTCACAAATCACTTACCTCACCAAAAATCTTCGTTACTCGAACTACTGCAATACAGCGAGCGCCACTACTGCCAGCTAAATAAAAGATTCAAACTACTGAAGGCACTAACTACTGATAGGGATAGTTAGCAAATGAAAGATTTTAGTAGAGAACAAACAATGTATTTACCTTAATAGTCATAATATATATAGCAGTTCATAATATCCAGTATAACAAATTTCAAAACTCCGCCATCTCTCTCCCCACATCCACCACTGCTGGCGGCTCACCTCCAACTGCGCAACGCTACGCGCTGTTCACATCCAGCTGCCCAACACTACAATGGCAGACAACAATGCAAACCAGCCACAGACTGCACACAGCACAGCCAGTGATTTTCATACAGAGAGCGCTACGTGGCGGCGGCGTTACCAATATAAGAACCTAAACAGCCTACTTACATAGCCCCCATGCTCCCCACAAAAAATTTTACAAATTGTTTTGGGCACTGGCCAATGCAGATTTGAAAATTTTTTTCATAATCGTAATTACAATAACAACGAAATCAAATGCACACACTTATTGATACAATGTTGGTCAAAATGTTGGTCAAAAGCTAAAATTTTCTCACAGTCCATAAAGACAGTCCTGATAATTCATCATAATAGTAATTACAGTTTTTTTCACAAAGTCTCATTAGTAAAAGAAATTGCACACAGAAGTAATGGATTTCCATGCAGTCTTGAAGAAGCAGTGTTGTCCTTCCAGCGGAAAGACAGTGCTGACTCTTGACATGCAGACAGGTAATGGTCCACAACAGAGCAAACCCACCACAGAGTCAGTCGAAGTTTTGAAGAATATTGGTAGGTAGGTCGTCACAGAGCAGACCCACTGTAGTCCTGGTAGAGATTACGGTATTGGTGGGCCACCAGAGGTGCAGACCCACTGCAGTCCTGGTAGAGATTGTGGTATTGGTGGGGCATCAAAGGTGCAGACTCACTGCAGTCCTAGTAGAAATAATGGTATTGGTGGGTCATCTAAGGTACAGACCCACTGTAGTCCTTGTAGAGACGGCCAGCAGCCATCTGTTGAGACTGTGCAGGTGCACAATCACCATCGAAGAGTCTTGCGGAGAATATAGCAAGACCATAAACCACCACTTGTCCACTCACAAAAAATTTGTTTGAAATGTCCTTAGAACCAGCAATGCTGTTATCCAGTCCAGTCCCTTGCTGAATTATTAACACACGTGCAAATGCTAACAGTCCCAACTTCTCACATATTGTCCATATACTATGACCAACAGAAACGTGTGCAGTGAAATGTAACTTACAAGTTACTTAATTTGATGAACTGGTGTCAATTACATACTTACATGTCGACAGGCGTTGATATACATCAACGGGGACAGTTGGAAATGCGTGCCCCGACTGAGATTCGAACCCAGGATCGCCTGCTTATATGGCAGACGCCCTATTCTTCTGAGCCACCGAGGGCACAGTGGATAGTGCGACTGCAGCAATTTATCCCTTGCACGCTCCCCGTGAAACCCACGTTCCCAACTTAATGTCCACACACTACATTCGGAGCGCCCCTGCCCATTACACTCATTACTCGAGGCAGACAATCTTACCGAGTCCGGTAAGAGTTCGGGCGATGCGTGTGCATCCGGACATTCCAAAAGAACAGATTCCATCTTCATATAGTTAAGGCTAACCGGCCATTGATCCTCTTCTGTGCGGATGCACACGCATTGCCCCAACTCTTACGGGACTCGGTAAGACTGTCTGTCGCGAGTTGAGTGTAATGGGCAGGCCACTACGAATGTAGTGTGCAGACACTAAGCTGGGAATGTGGGTGCACGGGGAGCGTGCAAGAGTTAAATCATTGCAGTCGCACTATCCTCTGTTCCCTAGGTGGCTCAGATGGATAGAATGTCAGCCACGTAAGCAGGATATCCCAGGTTCGAGTCCCGGTCGGGGCACAAATTTTCGACTGTCCCCGTTGATGTATATCAGCGTCTCTCGGCAGTTTAAGGTCTTGATTTAATCATCATTTCATTCTAGAAAGCTGCACGGTCACCGATGGTATCAGTTCTGTCGGACATATCCGAAAGAGCAGACACCATCTTCATATATTAATACTCGTACGTTGATCTAACCTGCTGATAATAATTCTAGCAGAGTCACGTCTAACGGCTTCGATGCATTTCTTTAATCCGACCTGGGGAGGATCCCAATCACGTAGAGCAGTACTTTATCATCGGTCAAGCCAGTATTCTACAGGGTGAGTCACGAAGAAAGCTACATGCTTTGAAGGGCTATAATAGGATATATTAGTGATTCTGAACAAAAAAAAGTCATAAGAGTATATGTCTTCTTGTTGACAGTTTCCCAGGAAACTAATGCAAACAGTGGGGAACAGAACAAATGCAGGTGAAAGCAAATGAAACATTGCGCTTCTATGTTTTGTTTATTTGTGTGTGTTTACTCACAAAATATGTTGAAAAAGTCAACTGTCAACTGCAATCTATTTTGCAGCTTCTGTGTTGATGACCCGAGCTCATTCGTACAGTCCTTTACGTGAGCACAAGCATGTAAAATACTAGCGAGAAGTTCCTCTTTCGTGTCCACTCTGCACTTGTAGGTTTCGCTCTAGTCAACCCCACAAACAATAATTTAATGCTCGCTCCTGTCCAACCAATACATCCTGTCTAAGTGGCTAGTTATCCCATCTGGGGCAGTGCAGAACTGTGATACATCGTTGAACACAATACGACGCCGTTCGTCTGCAGCACTTCCTTTCCGATCATGACATCACCACAAGCACAGCTAAAATAGAGATGGGGCTCCTCCACGCCCGCACCAACGTGGTGACCAAACCAAAAGTTCTACTGTCATCTCCGTAAACATGTTAGTTATCTAGTAAGTGGATCACAGGATGCTGGGCTGTGATGTTGTCCGTGCGTCTGGGTAAGGCTACGCATTAACACGGTCCATCAGGTGATACATAGTGGACGAAACGCGAGTGAGGGTAGCGATTTGAAGAGCAGAGGGAAAAAAGTGCCATGGCTCGTGCCGTGGGAAAAAAACCTCTGCGACAGTGGAATGGGTAGTAAGAGCAGTAGTGGCTTACTAGCTGCGATAGCTCATGCAAGGTTGGATTTGTTAGTATAGGTATCATGCATCATTACCGTGACAAGCGATGGCGATGTGTCCCAGTTGCTGCAGCTGCTACATTCCTGGAACAATCAAGATCGTTATACAGTAGTGGGAGATCGGCCATAGATCATCTCACTGTGTGGGGGATGCGTGGAGCTTGTTTGCATGCAGTGGCTTCCCTGTGTGGTGCCAGTTATTCGGCAGTGTATTTCAGCTGGATATCCAGTAAATGCGTCTGATTAACAGGGGCTCGCCTGTGCCGTTATGTTTGCGTATGCTTGACCATAGATGTTATGTCCTTGCAAGTATGTCTTTTGGTCTTTTATGTTTCCATCTATGGTTGTGGTCGTAGTTCTCCAGATTCAGAATAAACGGGTTCTGCGAATGTCTGGAGTTTCTGTATAGTCTTGTGGTGAGTTTGTGGATAACCTCCGTGAGAGTCTCAAGTCGGTATTCCCGGTGGAGGTCCGCGATGCGTGTGTATCGTAGAGCATTGCTTATGATTTTGAGTACTTTGTTTTGTATGAGCTGCAGACGGCTCAGGCGTGTAGGCGCAGCGTATCCCCAGACGGGAGCTGCGTACGTCATCAGGGGTCGGATAAGTATCATGTACATGGACCTTGACACCCTGCTGTTCAGTGTGCTACGCCTGTTGAGCATAGGATAGAGGTGTTTGAGCCTCGCGCTAGCTCGGTTGGTCATGTGTTGTATGTGGTCCCCCCAGAGTAATTTCCGGTTCAGCCAGACACCGAGGTATTTATTTGACTTTCTCGCGGAAACGTATTGGACGTGCATGTAGAGTTATTGGACTGCAGTAGCGGTGTTTGCGCAGTTGCTTCGGTCTTTTAGTGAACAGAACGGCTTCGCACTTGTCGACGTTTACTCTAACACGCCATTTCTCCATCCAAGGCTAGGGCACTCTGAGTGCAGTCTGTAGGCGTGACGTAATGTTTGATGGTTTCCAATCTTGCGCAAGGATGGCTGTGTCATCCGCGTAGATTGCCATCATTGTGTTGTGTGTGGTTGGGAGATCGTTTATGTAGAGGTTAAACAGTAGGGGCCCTAGGATGCTTCCCTGGGGTACTCCCACGTGTATACCGTGTCGTGTTGATTGTTTTCCCTGCACGTCAGTGTTGAAACTCCTGTCTGTAAGATATGAGTGTATTAAACGCAGCAGCCCGTCGGGGAATCCCGCGTCGCTGAGTTTGCGGATGAGGCCGTTGTGCCATAGACGGTCGAAAGCCTTTTCGATGTCCAGGAACACTGCCCCTGTAGCTTTGTTTATGTTGAAGCCATGTGTTATATGTTCAACGACCCGTAGGAGTTGTTGTGTTGTGGAGTGGTGATTCCTGTTTGTGTTGCGATGTTAACGGCGGCCTACGAATTTCACTTTTAATTCCTTTTCCTGGCTGCTGCTAGTCTGCGCCCAATGCTGTAGGGCACCACAGACTGTAGCAAGGAGACCGTTATTTGATTTCGGATGGGAGAAGCAGATGTGGAGGTGTTACGACGTGCTTGGTGCACGGTACGGCGATCCTCCATAGTGGTGCTCGAACGTCGACGACCGAAACCTTGACGTGGAGTATGACTACCGTCTCTCTCATTCCCATGCAGTCCAACATTAGTCCACCGTCACATCGCAGTGCGCCACAGATCTGGATATTACGCGGTTCGGGCAGCTGGACAAATGACGACTCACAATGAGCGCGCCCCCTTGAGAATCTGTCAGGTGACGCTTACACTGTGTCTCAGACGAGTAAGCGGCATCTGTGTGGTGTCACCGCCAGACACCACACTTGCTAGGTGGTAGCCTTTAAATCGGACCCGCGTGTCGCTACTATCAGTGATTGCAGACCGAGCGCCGCCACACGGCAGGTCTAGTCTAAAGAGACTCCCTAGCACTCGCCCCAGTTGTACAGCCGACTTTGCTAACGATGGTTCACTGTCTACATACGCTCTCATTTGCCAAGACGACAGTTTAGCATAGCATTCAGCTACGTCATTTGCTACGACTTAGCAAGGCGCCGTATTCAGTTACTATAATGTATTCTGAACAGATAATACTGTGAATCATGTACCGTCAAGAGTGACGTTCATCATTAACTGATTAAAGTTAAGTAACAAACTAATTACGTCCACTTTCTGAATTCTAATTCCTTGTCATGTTCCAGACCTCGCGTCAGTATAGTTCTTCCCTCCTCACGCCAGCCTGCGTGAGCTAAAACGCGTGCATTTCGGCCTCCACTAGTAACACGGTGTTGGCTCTTCTGCCAACACAACAATCTGCATGCCCTTCATGGTGATCATTCAACGCATGGCGCCGTTCACACTCCTTACATACCAGGACCGTTCTAAAAAAATTCAGGAAAACTCGTAATTTCGCGCCAGTGGAGTGTTGGAGCGCAATTCCGTTGTCATCCCCGTTGGCATGCCTGAGTTTAATGTGTAACCGCCGGAAGTTCCATTGCTGTATGTCTCTAAATGATGAAGGAGGCGTACTCAAGCAGTACTCGGCGTTACGAGTGGTTCACATGGTTTAAATATGACCGGACGGGAGTTAAAGATGACCGTCGTTAAGGCCGCCCTTCGACGTCTAGCGACGACGTTCATGTCAGGAACGTCAACGAAACTGAGCGTGTCAGTCAAAGAGTGACTGAGAGACTGCGGAAGAATGTAACATGTCAGGTGGATTATGTCATTAAATCTTTGACTCTGCATCTTGGAATGCATCGCGTTGACGCCGAGTTCGTCCCACGGTTCATGACCAGAAAGACCTTCGTCTCACAATCTGTGAAGAGCTTTTGGACAGCGCAAATGAGAACGAGATGACCCTTAAGTGAATCATAACCGGTGATGAGGCGAGGGTCTACGGTTATGATGTTGAGAAAAAGGTTCATTTTTGACAACAGGTAGGGAAAGGTCGTCAGGTCAGATCAAATGTCAAAGCCATGTTTATAGTTTTCCTTCACTTTGAAGCATTAGTTCATCATGCCACAGGAACAAACTTTAATCGATGGTACTATCGGGAAGTGTTGCGAGCCTACGAGAAAATGTGTGAAGGAAACGGTCTGAAATGTGGCGAGACAATTCATGGCTCTTACATTACGATAATGCATTCACATTTTCATCCCGGTTGGTGCGTGAATATCGCACTAAAAACGAAATTACTGTGCTGCCTCATCCTCCGTACTCTTCAAACCTGGAACTTGCGGACTTTTCTTTATTTCCGTAGTCGAAAATCACTTTCAAAGGACGAAGGTTTACAACGATGGACGAGATCGAAGAGTATAGGCAGATCCAGCAAGAGGCGTACCAAGACGGCTTCCGGAAGTGGAAACGGCTTTGGGAGCGGTGTACCAGTTGTGGAGGAGAGAGTATTTCGAAGGAGACGATACACAATAAGTAAAAGGTAAGCGCAGAAAAATCAGTGGTTCCGGAATTTTTTGCCGGCCGTAGTGGCCGTGCGGTTCTAGGCGCTACAGTCTGGAACCGACTGACCGCTACGGTCTCAGGTTCGAATCCTGTCTCGGGCGTGGATGTGTGTGATGTCCTTAGGTTAGTTAGGTTTAAGTAGTTCTAAGTTCTGCCCCCCCCCCCCCCCCCCATGAACCATGGACCTTGCCGTTGGTGGGGAGGCTGGCGTGCCTCAGCGATACAGATGGCCGTACCGTAGGTGCAACCACAACGGAGGGGTATCTGTTGAGAGGCCAGACAAACATGTGGTTCCTGAAGAGGGGCAGCAGCCTTTTCAGTAGTTGCAGGGGCAACAGTCTGGATGATTGACTGATCTGGCCTTGTAACATTAACCAAAACGGCCTTGCTGTGCTGGTACTGCGAACGGCTGAAAGCAAGGGGAAACTACAGCCGTAATTTTTCCCGAGGACATGCAGCTCTACTGTACGATTAAATGATGATGGCGTCCTCTTGGGTAAAATATTCCGGAGGTAAAATAGTCCCCCATTCGGATCTCCGGGCGGGGACTACTCAGGAGGACGTCGTTATCAGGAGAAAGAAAATTGGCGTTCTACGGATCGGAGCGTGGAATGTCAGATCCCTTAATCGGGCAGGTAGGTTAGAAAATTTAAAAAGGGAAATGGATAGGTTAAAGTTAGATATTGTGGGAATTAGTGAAGTTCGGTGGCAGGAGGAACAAGACTTTTGGTCAGGTGATTACAGGATTATAAATACAAAATCAAATAGGGCTAATGCAGGAGTAGGTTTAATAATGAATAAAAAAAATAGGAGTGCGGATTAGCTACTACAAACAGCATAGTGAACACATTATTGTGGCCAAGATAGACACAAAGCCCATGCCTACTACAGTAGTACAAGTTTATATGCCAACTACCTCTGCAGATGATGAAGAAATAGATGAAATGTATGACGAGATAAAAGAAATTATTCAGGTAGTGAAGGGAGACGAAAATTTAATAGTCATGGCTGACTGGAATTCGTCAGTAGGAAAAGGGAGAGAAGGAAACATAGTAGGTGAATATGGATTGGGGGGAAGGAATGAAAGAGGAAGCGGCCTTGTAGAATTTTGCACAGAGCATAACTTAATCTTAGCCAACACTTGGTTCAAGAATCATAAAAGAAGGTTGTATACCTGGAAGAATACTGGAGATACTAAAAGGTATCAGATAGATTATATAATGGTAAGACAGAGATTTAGGAACCAGGTTTTAAATTGTAAGACATTTTCTGGGGCAGATGTGGATTCTGACCACAATCTATTGGTTATGAACTGCAGATTGAAACTGAAGAAACTGCAAAAAGGTGGGAATTTAAGGAGATGGGACCTGGATAAACTGAAAGAACCGGAGGTTGTAGAGAGTTTCAGGGAGAGCATAAGGGAACAATTGACAGGAATGGGGGAAAGAAATACAGTAGAAGAAGAATGGGTAGCTCTGAGGGATGAAGTAGTGAAGGCAGCAGAGGATCAAGTAGGTAAAAAGACGAGGGCTAATAGAAATCCTTGGGTAACAGAAGAAATATAAAATTTAATTGATGAAAGGAGAAAATATAAAAATGCAGTAAATGAAGCAGGCAGAAAGGAATACAAACGTCTCAAAAATGATATCGACAGGAAGTGCAAAATGGCTAAGCAGGGATGGCTAGAGGACAAATGTAAGGATGTAGAGGCTTGTCTCACTAGGGGTAAGATAGATACTGCCTACAGGAAAATTAAAGAGACCTTTGAGAGAAGAGAACCACTTGTATGAATATCAAAAGCGCAGGTGGCAACCCAGTTCTAAGCAAAGAAGGGAAGGCAGAAAGGTGGAAGGAGTATATAGAGGGTTTATACAAGGGCGATGTACTTGAGGACAATATTATGGAAATGGAAGAGGATGTAGATGAAGACGAAATGGGAGATATGATACTGCGTGAAGAGTTTGACAGAGCACTGAAAGACCTGAGTCGAAACAAGGCCCCGGGAGTAGACAACATTCCATTTGAACTACTGATGGCCTCGGGAGAGCCAGTCATGACAAAACTCTACCATCTGGTGAGCAAGATGTATGAGACAGGCGAAATACCCTCAGACTTCAAGAAGAATATAATAATTCCAATCCCAAAGAAAGCAGGTGTTGACAGATGTGAAAATTACCGAACTATCAGTTTAATAAGTCACAGCTGCAAAATACTAACGCGAATTCTTTACAGACGAATGGAAAAACTGGTAGAAGCCGACCTCAGGGAAGATCAGTTTGGATTCCGTAGAAATGTTGGAACACGTGAGGCAATACTGACCTTACGACTTATCTTAGAAGAAAGATTAAGAAAAGGCAAACCTACGTTTCTAGCATTTGTAGACTTAGAGAAAGCTTTTGACAATGTTAACTGGAATACTCTCTTTCAAATTCTGAAGGTGGCAGGGGTAAAATACAGGGAGCGAAAGGCTATTTACAGTTTGTACAGAAACCAGATGGCAATTATAAGAGTCGAGCGGCATGAAAGGGAAGCAGTGGTTGGAAAAGGAGTAAGACAGGGTTGTAGCCTCTCCCCGATGTTATTCTATCTGTATATTGAGCAAGCAGTAAAGGAAACAAAAGAAAAATTCGGAGTAGGTATTAAAATCCATGGAGAAGAAGTAAAAACTTTGAGGTTCGCCGATGACATTGTAATTCTGTCAGAGACAGCAAAGGGCTTGGAAGAGCAGTTGAACGGAATAGACAGTGTCTTGAAAGGAGGATATAAGATGAACATCAACAAAAGCAAAACGAGGATAATGGAATGTAGTCGAATTAAGTCTGGTGATGCTGAGGGGATTAGATTAGGAAATGAGACACTTAAAGTAGTAAAGGAGTTTTGCTATTTAGGGAGTAAAATAAACGATGATGGTCGAAGTAGAGAGGATATAAAATGTTGACTGGCAATGGCAAGGAAAGCGTTTCTCAAGAAGAGGAATTTGTTAACATCGAGTATAGATTTAAGTGTCAGGAAGTCGTTTCTGAAAGTATTTGTATGGAGTGTAGCCATGTATGGAAGTGAAACATGGACGATAACTAGTTTGGACAAGAAGAGAACAGAAGCTTTCGAAATGTGGTGCTACAGAAGAATGCTGAAGATAAGGTGGGTAGATCACGTAACTAATGAGGAGGTATTGAATAGGATTGGGGAGAAGAGAAGTTTGTGGCACAACTTGACTAGAAGAAGGGATCGGTTGGTAGGACATGTTTTGAGGCATCAAGGGATCACAAATTTAGCATTGGAGGGCAGTGTGGAGGGTAAAAATCGTAGAGGGAGACCAAGAGATGAATACACTAAGCAGATTCAGAAGGATGTAGGTTGCAGTAGATACTGGGAGATGAAGAAGCTTGCACAGGATAGAGTAGCATGGAGAGCTGCATCAAACCAGTCTCAGGACTGAAGACCACAACAACAACAACAAGTTCTGGTGGACTGATGACCACAGACGTTAAGTCGCATAGTGCTCAGAGCCATTTGAACCGTAATGTTTTGAGGAGACCTCGTACACTTCCAGGCGCGGAAACAACGCTAATGCACTCTCGTGTCCTTTCTACCTGCCTCAGAGAATTATAGCTCTAGTTGTATACGTACCCAACGATAGCCTCTACCGTTCCAGCGTTACGTTGGCACCCGACCGTGTCTTGGGGCAGTGTATAGCCGCCGTCAGTCAACACTGGACAGCAAAATAATGATACTATCGTAGGATCTACGCACTAGAAAAAGCTTTCTACAAAGCAAAATTATGCAAGGTGTGTGAAGCGCTCAGAAAAAAAGGTATAAGCTGTAGAGAAAGACAGGTCGTCTACAATAAGTACAAGAAAGAAGAGGAACAATAAGAATGGAAGACCGAGAGAGAAGCGCTCGGATTGAAAGGACGTAAGGTAGGTGTTTCCACCCTACTGTGAATCTGTAAATCGAGGAATCAATGTTGGACGTAAACCAAATGTTCTGGAGCGGGAAATAGGGGTGAAAAGAGATCAGTGATAAGATTCGTTGATGATATCACTGTCCTCAGTGAAAGTGGAGGATTATTACAGTATCTATTGTGTGTAACGAACAGTCTACTGAGGACGGATTGTGGAATGAGCGTATACCTGAGAAAGACAAAGGTACTGAGAAAGATCAGAACTGAGACTATTTATGGATTCTACCGTTACTTCTTGGCAAAACAATTCATACACTGTTTCTGTTCTACTGATTTTTGTTTATTTCAAAGTAGTTTTTGGCATATTGGGCCATCTTCAGGAAACAACTGAATACACTGTGAAAGGGACACTAGTTCAAATGGCTCTAAGCACTATAGGACTTAACATCTGAGGTCATCAGTCCCCTAGACTTAGAACTACTTAAGTCTAACTAACCTAAGGACATCACATACATCCATGCCCGAAGCAGAATTTGAACCTGCGACCGTAGCAGCAGCGCGGTTCCGGACTGAAGCACCTAGAACAACTCAACACTAGTTCTTAGGTAACCAAACATTATATCCAGAGAGACAGTTCACTTGGATAGAGTTTTGCGCATCAGACTTGTTTCTTGACGTTGAAATTACACTTTACATAATGGACAATGTTAAGCACAGTAAATAATTCAGCTACACAATATTACAGACTGCCTGTACCATTGTGCGTTGCAGGGAGAGCTGTGTATTGATCGCTAAACAGATACAAAATGGTCTCGAAACACAATATATCCGCTTCGCTTTGTACTGCCGCGATCGCGTTTTCAGATAAACGTATCAGGGGAGTGGGAAAATCGAGTAATAAAACGTGGAAACCAATTGTTGTTGTTCGCTTCTGCTGAATACGCTCGCTCTGTATCGTAATCAGGTTGCGAGTATTCAGCTGGTACGCGCACACATTTTAGCACATCGGATGTAACGCCGGGAAAATAGGAAACGCAGTTAATGCCTCACCTGGGCAGTTTAATTTCTATGAAGCTTAATTTCGAATACACAATTAACGAACCAGAAATTAATAATGTGTGGCAGAGGGAATGAATTCGTAATTTTATTGTTATTACTATTACTAGCTCAGCACCCACTGTTTCGCTAGCATTTGCTTGGTAATTAAAAAAAATTATGAATCCATGTCAGACATATTGAAAAGTTAATACACACATTTCTTTTTCTACGCAATTATGATAAACCTGGTTTGTCGTGGTGATTGCTAAATAGCTTTCTTTGATTTAGTTCACAAACTACAACACCTTCTAAACTATTCACTCTAATTAAGGTCACAGTAGGATGGTCTTCTCCGAATGCACTTCTGACCACAAAGCGATTCTGGTAGCTGGAGTCAGAGGTTTTTCTTAATCCTGCCTTTTGAGTTCTTCTGATGGTACTTCCATAGAAACTTTCATCCCCTAACACACATTTCTTTATTTCCAATCGGGAAAGTCAAATACCGATCGAAGACATGCTCGGAAAAACGGGCTTACAGATAAGTGTTGCCATTTGTTGCTGGGTACGGGAACTGTCAAAACTGACATTGATCTCACACCTAAGTGATACATTAAGTGATCCAAAGTATCCGGACTCTTAGCTGAAAATGAAATACAAGTTCCTGGCGTCCTCCATCGGTAATGCTGGAATTCAATATGATGTTGGCCCACCCTTATCCTTGATGACAGCTTCCACTCTCGCAGGCATACGTTCTATCAGACGCTGGAAGATTTCTTGGGGAATGGCAGCCCATTCTTCACGGAGTGCTCACTGAGCAGAGGTATCGATGTCGGTCGGAGAGGCCTGGCACGAAGTCGGCGTTCCAGTACATCCCAATGGTGTTCTATAGGATTCAAAAAAATGGTTCAAATGGCTCTGAGCACTATGGGACTTAACATCTGTGGTCATCACTCCCCAAGAACTTAGAATTACCTAAACCTAACTAACCTAAAGACATCACACACATCCATGCCCGAGGCAGGATTCGAACCTGCGACCGTAGCAGTCGCGCGGTTCCGGACTGCGCGCCTAGAACCGCTCGGCCACACCGGCCGGCTATAGGATTCAGGTCAGGACTCTGTGCAGGCCAGTCCATTACAGGGATGTTATTGTCGTGTAACCACTCCGCCACAGGCAGTGCATTATGAACAGTGCTCTATCGTTTTGCAAGATGCAGTCGCAATCCCCGAATTGCTCTTCAACAGTGGGAAGCAAGAAGGTGCTTAAAACATCGTTGTAGGCCCGTGCTGTGATAGTGCGACGCGAAACAACAAGAGGTGCAAGCCCCCTCCATGAAAAACACGACCGCACCATAACACCACCGCCTCCGAATTTTACTGTTGGCACACTGATCAGGTTAAATAAATAAATAAATAAAATATACACTCTGGCAGATGACGTTCACCGGGCATACGCCATATCCACACCCTGCCATCGGATCCCCACATTGTGTACCGTGATTAATCATTCCGCACAACGTTTTTACACTGTTCAATCGTTCAATGTTTACGCTCCTTACACCAAGCGAGGCGTCGTTTGGTATTTACCGGTGTGATGTGTGGCTTACGAGCAGCTGCTCGATCATGAAATCCAATTTTCTCACCTCCCGCCTAACTGTCATAGTACTTGGAGTGGATCCTGATGCAGTTTGCCTGGATAGATGTCTGCCTATTACACATTACTACCCTCTTCAACTGTCGGCGGTCTCTGTCAGTCAACAGACGAGGTTGGCCTGCACACTTTTGTGCTATACGTGTCCCTTCGCGTTTCCACTTCACTATCACATAGGGAACAGTGGACCTAGGAATGTTTTGGAGTGTGGAACTCTCACGTACAGATGTATGACACAAGTGATACCCAATCACGTGACCACGCCCGAAGTCCGTGAATTCCGCGGAGCACCTCATTCTGCTCTCTCACATACCTAATGACAACTGAGGTCGCTGATATGGAGTACCTGGCAGTAGGTGGCAGCACATTGCATCTAATAAGAAAAACGTATGTTTTTGAAGTGTCCGGATATTTTTGATCACATAGTGTATTTAGCTGTGATACCAATGTCAGTTTTGATAGACGGCGTATCCAGCAACAGGTGACAACACAAGTTTTCACATTTGTGGGTCAGCCCATTTTCCCGTCCGTATCTTCAGTTTTCGTAGTTTTTAACGAAGTATTTTCATATAAATTTTCATCTCCTATTTCGGTCTCTTAGGGGTCGAATTTCCAAAAACCCTGAAACACATTTTTTTTAAATTTCCAACCGAGAATTCAAATACTAGTTTTCATAGATGTAGCTTTACAATTGCTTTAGTAGTTCCTTAATAATGATTAATTTTCAAAACAATCTTTCACTCACAATTTCACCCCCTTAATGTTTGAATCGCTAAAAATGCTAAAACAATACTTTTTTTCATTTCTGACAGACAAACCAAATATCAATTTTCGTAGTACTAGCTTCAAAATCGTCTCAGTAGCGATAAATTTCCAAAAGACCTTTTACCTTCCAGTTTACGCCCTTGGGAGTCGTATTTCCAAAAATCTGTTCTTAATCCCCACTGTCATGAAACGAGAGCACTACTTTACTCACTGCACTAACAGGCGTGAAAAAATTGAATATAATGGTTTGGCGTGCCACGACAAAGGGGACCTCTCTTGGAGTCATCTCTTACGGTTGTTCCCAACCTGGGGATAATTATCCGCTGAGGGTAAAATGAAATTATCTAAGGGGTAAAAAACTTCTCTAGTGTTTGGGTCTCGAAGCTAAACTGTTTTCAAAAGATCATTATTAATATCATCGCTATTTCATAAAACTGTAATACTGATTACATAAGATACCAATAATAATTTTTTTTTATTTCAACTTTCTTCCCTAGTTGCCAGCCCCTCACCCCACCAACAACAATTTTCGTATGTGTCTTATGAAACCCCGAAATATGAGTCTATGATACAATTGGTATCGCTCAATTGTAATAACGTTTTATTTATACGTATTTATAGAAAGATGAAGTAATTCTCAGTGCATTGCGAATGATACATACAAATCCTACTCAGAAAAGAAAGCTAATTATTCATTTTGATGGTAGATGACTACTACAAAACGTATTTTCTCTGCACCACTCCTCTCCCTACTGACAATTACTTCGCTCAAACTCTGCAACTCCATTTTAAAAGGGTGTACACTATACCTACTGCTTCTGCACCACTTGATTCCTGGGCTCCTTAGCCCTCTAACGGTAGAAACTGGAAGACCTGCGGCTGCCAATGCTTTGCGCCTGACCACTGTGCCGGCCAGAGTGGCCGAGCGGTTCTAGGCGCTACAGTCTGGAACCGCGCGACCACTACGGTCGCAGGTTCGAATCCTGCCTCGGGCATGGATGTGTGTGATGTTCGTAGGTTAGTTAGGTTTAAGTAGTTCTAAGTTCTAGGGGACTGATGACCTCAGAAGTTAAGTCCCATAGTGCTCAGAGCCATTTGAACCATTTGAACCTGACCACTGCAGCTCCTGTAGGAGCCATCTTAATTACAACTGTATTGCGATCTCAGTTGGATCGTTTATTGCAGCCAATTGGATAATGAAGCAGTTCCTGGTCCATTGTGGGAATTACATATAACTCGGAGAAGGTGTTTTCATGAGATATTTAAGAAGATATGTATCAATTTTACAGTCACAGATGGATAACATAATGTACATGCGCAGTAGAATGACTATGTGAGGAAAAGGAAGACGTTGTTCATACATGCGTTTCACATGCTGTAACCTCCACCACATTGTCTCAGGCGTTAATGCTAGTATTTGAAACAAAAAATGTAATTATTGGTAACTTATGTAATCAGTAGTACGGTTTTATGAAATAGCGATGATAATAATAATGATCTTTTGAAAATAGTTCAGCTTCGAGACCCAAACACTAGAGAACTTTTTTACCCTTTAGATAATTTCATTTCACCTCTCAGCGGGTAATCATCCCCAGGTTGAGAACAACTGAAAGAAATAACCCCAAGAGAGGTCCGCTTTGTCGTGGCAAGCAAAACTCTCATCTTCAATTTCTTCCACGCCTATTGGTTCGGTGAGTAAAGTGGTGCTCTCGTTTCACGACAATAAGTCTTCAAGTCCCCGACAAGTCTTCTGGATTCGCGGATTGCGCGGTTTTTAATGCAGAAGATCCTTTCAACAAAACCACTGACTAGATCACATCGTAGTTGACTGTGTTTTTAAAAATTGCTTGATTAAATACTGAGAACGGGTCTCTCACGGCATATCAAGTTACACAGACGTATTTCCGAAGTGCACTATATTAGAGTCCTTGTTGGAATAACGTTTTGTGTTATTTTACCTTTAGAAGTCCTCCTTCTTCCATATTTTCTGCGGAAAGTTTCATTGATAATTAACGGTAAGCATGTTGTTTCTACATGACCGGTCTCTAATGGTTCAAATGGCTCTAAGCACTATGGGCACTGAGGTAATCAGTCCCCTAGACTTAGAACTACTTAAATCTAACTAACCTAAGGACATCACACACATCCACACCCGAGGCAGGATTCGAACCTGCGACCGTAGCAGCAGCGCGGTTCCGGACTGAAGCGCCTAGAACCGCTCGGTCACACCGCCCGGCTGACCGATCTCTAGCACATTTTAGCTACAATGTTCGCGATGACGTTTATCAAGAGTCATGGGTTGAGAGCGTAAGAGCAATTTTGTGACCAGGTCTCAGGCGCTGCAGACATGGACTGTGCGGCTGGTCCCGGCAGAGGTTCGAGTCCTCCTTCGGGCATGGGTGTGTGTGTTTGTCCTTAGGCTAATTTAGGTTAAGTAGTGTGTAAGCTTAGGGACTGATCTGATGACCTTAGCAGTTAAGTCCCATGAACCTCGATTTCTTTTTTTTTAGATGCTGTTGTCACTACCGGTTCCGGTTCCAAATTTGTTCACGATCATCATGCAGCTGAAGACAGAGAGACTGCGGTGATCATACTTCGACACAGTACTGCAACATTTGCTGTTTTTCATTACTGCTCCTGATTTTTATTTCGGGAAACCTCTGTAAGACGAAAATCTCATGAAAAGATGCTTTATCAGTTATATAATCATATGCAGCCATCTGATACTGTTAATAAGATTTGAAAGGAGGCAACAAGGCGAGATTATAATAAAAAATACATAATGCCTTCATATGACACCTAGTGAAAGCGGAAGACATATAGTGTATGAGAAAAAGACCATCAGACTGACTGTGTTTCGCTTTTTGTTTCTGATTAGGCTGACCTGTTTCAGAGATAAAGCTGTAGTGTCAGGGTTTCTGTGGTTCACTTAAAGCTCATGATATTACACTGATGAAGCAGTTTCACCTGGAGAATGTTATGTGGTTACATAAACGGGAAAAGGACTGGAACAAGCCACTGGAACAGATAAAATTCCCGCTGACCTATTAAAAGATTATGGAGACAGGCGAAAGAACAACTGCACAAAGTCATGGTTATACCATGATGATCGAAAACTATCAATGGATTTAATGTGAAGTAAAACGATTACCATACCTAGAAAAGGAAACGTTAATGAATGTTCTAATTATCGGACCTTGGCGTCACTAAGCAGTGGTTCAAAAATTCTACCCGGTACTGTTAAGCAAAGACTAAAAGCTAAAGTTAACTTACATTTAGGAGGCAATTAACTAAAATAATGCTGATAGATAAACCGAAAAGGCAAATAAGGGCAAACATTAAGACAGAAAATAAAATAATAATGCAAGTGAATGAATTTTGTTACTTGGGCAGTGTAGTAACATTTGTATGAATGTGTGGCGTCTGTTCTTTCGGATATGCATGAGAGAGCAGACACCACGTGAAATGCGTAACTGTGATACTTGTCACATGTTGAAGGGGGAGGGCGGAGAAAGGAAAGGAAAAGGATGGAACTAACTATATCAGTTGCATCGGGACTTTATGCGGAATCAGTGGCGACGAATGAAAAAGTGTGCCAGACCAGGCTTTAGTCCCGGTGCGGCATGCATTCTCACTCATCGCCGCTGATTCCGCATAAAGTTCCGATGCAGCTGGTATAGTTAGTTCCTTCCTTTTCCTTTCCTTTCTTCGACCTCCCCTTCAATTTTTACATAGTACAATAACAGATGGAATCAGAAGTGCATAATGAATGTTAAAAGAAGGATTGGAGTGACTCAGCAAGTATTAAAAATAAGAGTAATTGGTTTAAAAAAAACAACTACCATAAAACAGCAAGGAGAAAGAGATTGATCAAAACATTTAATTAAAGCCATAGTTTTGAAGTGTGGACTCTAGGGAAACAATAAAAAGAAAGAATAGAAGCGAAAGAGATGTGTGTATGGATAAGAGACACAAAA
This sequence comes from Schistocerca cancellata, assembly GCF_023864275.1. Lineage (NCBI taxonomy): Eukaryota > Metazoa > Arthropoda > Insecta > Orthoptera > Acrididae > Schistocerca > Schistocerca cancellata. The sequence continues at coordinate 64,106,477 of NC_064627.1, forward strand.
AACTACTTGGTCTGAAATGAAATCTAATGAACAACTGTTAAAAGTAATTAAAGAGAAGGCGATGCTGATTAACGTGATACAGAGAGAAAAAATTTAATTACTTGGGCACCTAATTCAACATAACAGCTTCATAAAAGTCTTAAAATACAAAGTCCTGGGGTAAGAATCAAAAGGGTGTCATAAAACATCCATATTACAAATTGTTAGCAGTGGGAACAAGTTCATTAGTTACAGCAAGATGGAGGGACGGACAAGGGTGGCTACATTAACAACGCGTTGTCTTTAGTTTCTGATGGTGATGAGTAAAAACCAACCTAAAGCGCTATAACAAGCGGAAACCAAAAAAAACTTAGAATAATTTCACCATAGGTCACGACTGAAGCACTTTGTCGCATTTTTTCTGTACTCTATAGTAGCGCAGGAGGTTTCAGTATCAAACATGTTTCTTTTGCCATTTTGCATAACAAAATACAACTGCTTAGCTGAGACTGCTTTGCCAGGCGTTACGAAATGCTTCAGATTAATCTTAGGAACACTGACGATGCAGCTTCCATCCAGAAATACGTGTCGGAAATAAACTCCTAAAAAAACAAAATACAGGGCTATTACAAATGATTGAAGCGATTTCATAAATTCACTGTAGCTCCATTCATTGACATATGGTCACGACACACTACAGATACGTAGAAAAACGCATAAAGTTTTGTTCGGCTGAAGCCACACTTCAGGTTTCTTACCGCCAGAGCGCTCGAGAGCGCAGTGAGACAAAATGGTGACAGGAGCCGAGAAAGCGTATGTCGTGCTTGAAATGCACTCACATGAGTCAGTCATAACAGTGCAACGACACTTCAGGACGAAGTTCAACAAAGATCCACCAACTGCTAACTCCATTCGGCGATGGTATGGGCAGTTTAAAGCTTCTTGATGCCCCTGTAAGGGGAAATCAAAGGGTCGGCCTGCAGTGAGCGAGGAAACGGTTGAACGCGTGCGGGCAAGTTTCACGCGTGTATCTGGACATGCTGGAAAATTGGCTCATGCCACAACTGGAGACCGACTGGAGACCGACAGCTCCACCGCACTTCCATCATGATATTCGGCATTTCTTAAACAGGAGATTGGAAAACCGATGGATCGGTCGTGGTGGAGATCAGCAATTCATGTCATGGCCTCCACGCTCTCCCGACTTAACCCCATGCGATTTCTTTCTGTGAGGTTATGTGAAAGATTCAGTGTTTAAACCTCCTCTACCAAGAAACGTGCCAGAACTGCGAGCTCGCATCAACGATGCTTTCGAACTCATTGATGGGGACATGCTGCGCCGAGTGTGGGAGGAACTTGATTATCGGCTTGATGTCTACCGAATCACTAAAGGGGCACATATCGAACCTTTGTGAATGCCTAAAAAAACTTTTTGAGTTTTTGTATGTGTGTGCAAAGCATTGTGAAAGTATCTCAAATAATAAAGTTATTGTAGAGCTGTGAAATCGCTTCAATCATCTGTAATAACCCTGTACTGGCACCAGTTGATAGCCTTTTATTTATTAAGTTTGTAGACCATAACGTTGTTCCAATTATGCAGGGTGGTTGTAATTAAATTTTGGCTACTTGAAGCAGTGGAAATGAAAAACTATTTACCATCTTGAGCCATTGTAGACGAAAAACTACTTGCCATATTCGTACTCACTCGCCTTGACAGGAATGATGTCCAAACAGCGCCCTACATGATTTGCGCTGTTAGTAGTGCCAGTGTGTTGATTTGCAGTTGCGCCCCTGCTAGTACGCTGACGTAGGGCCGAAAACAAGCACCATTGTGCTTTACAGTTGCAGACACTCTGGACAAGGTGAACAGAGACTTCACCTGTAAAGCCGTTTTATCATAACAGCAGCAAAAGTGTTGCTGCTCTTCGTGGCTATCGATGTATTAATGGAATACGGAGCAGATTCTTTCCGCACCGGGGTTGAATAACATGATTCGGAAGTTCAAATTAACTGGCGTTTTCGGAATAGCTCCTGCATGGCCACAAAGATCAGCAGATTTGAACCAGCGCGATTTCTGGCATTGGGGTTACCTGAACGACAGAGTTTATCACCGGAACACTAACACACGTTGGAGGTTGGAGATGGGAATCGTGAAAGAGATTTTCGGGCAACAGCTAAGCAATCTCTGGTGCGATCCCAAGTTGTCCTGGATGCAGATGTCCGTCAAACTGAACAGCATTTGTAACGTGGAACGTAAACATGGTACGCAATTAACAAATGTTACAGTCTCCAGTGTAAATTAAAATGTGTCCTTTTCACTGGTTAATTCCTTATTTCTATTCCGTATGCCCTTACAAATGTTTACACAAACTTGCATTGTCATACCATTGCTTGTTTTTCACTGGTGGCCTCTCAGTTAGCGAAATTTTTGTTATAACCGCCCTGTAACTGAAAGAAAATCAGTTCTGCGTGTTTGAGTACGTTACATTACGTAAATGTACCGAAGAATCGCTGCAAATCTCAGAATAGGTAGTTGCCTGTTTTGAGAGCTCGGAGAGCGATCGTTAAGAGATGTGGGTGAGGTTTCTTGTGTGCGACACAGGTTTCGCAGGACACTGACTTATATCCGTTACGTTTTCAACACATGGTAGAACATCCACTGCAGTAGTTGTGTATCTTTCATACCGGTGTTTCATCAGTAAAATTGTTTACAAATTATTATGAATAAGTGTACCTCCCGTATTAGTGTGTAGTGTTATCGAGGCAATAATGGCTACCCCGTGACAGCTCTGGAAGCCTGAAACGTGAACGTGAACACAATTCTGTGAGTATTCTATTTGAAAGAGGCTAAAGGTTGTGTGTCCTTAAATTAGGAGTGAAGATACTTTCGTCGTGTATCATGTTGCGAGATCAGCAGCTTCTTGGCGTCGGGTAGCAGTTATGCATACACTCTTGAAATAAGTCGGCAGCACAGTTAGTGTGTGTCAGTATGTATTGGATCGGTGCATAAGTTCGCAGCGTTTTTCCATAAGTTTAATAAACGTAACAGGTACACATGAAAGGGACGTTGTCATCAATAATATATACTCCTTCACTGTTTACAACAGCCTACCAACACTGGAGTAACTTTTCCATTTCGCAACTGTAGAAATAACGTAGTTTTTAGGTAAAGAACTAGTCCAGCCATGAAACTTCCTGGCAGATTAAAACTGTGTGCCGGACCGAGACTCGAACTCGGGACCTTTGCCTTTCGCGGGCAAGTGCTCTACCAACTGAGCTACCCAAGCACGACTCACGCCCCCTCCTCACAGCTTTACTTCTGCCAGTACCTCGTCTCCTACCTTCGAAACTTTACAGAAGCTCTCCTGCGAACCTTGCAGAACTAGCACTCCTGAAAGAAAGGATATTGCGGAGATATGGCTTAGCCACAGCCTGGGGGATGTTTCCAGAATGGCAGAAGTAAAGCTTTGAGGACGGAGCGTGAGTCTTGCTTGGGTAGCTCAGTTGGTAGAGCACTTTCCCGCAAAAGGCAAAGGTCCCGAGTTCGAGTCTCGGTCCGGCACACAGTTTTAATCTGCCAGGAAGTTTCATATCAGTGCGCACTCCGCTGCGGAGTGAAAATCTCAGTATAGTCCAGCCATGTTCAGAGCGTATTTTCAACTGGAAAGGAAGTTTCTTGAAAACTGTTCGATAGAGAGCGGAAAAGGTGAAAATCTGAGGGCACAAGATAAGGTGATTAGGGGGTGTGGGAAATGATTTTCCCAACACAATTCCTGTACAGTGTTTTTCGTTAGTCTAGCAGAATGCGGTCCGGATTTATCGTGGAATAGCATGACTTCACGCAGCCTACCTGGCCGCTGTTCTTGAAACGTGTCTGCAAAACGTCTCAGTTGTTGACAATAAAAGTCAGCAGTGATAGTCACACCTCGGGGAAGCCATTTGCAGTACACCAAACCTCGCTGTTCCACCAGGTGCGTAATGTGTGCCATGTCCTTAGGTTAAGTAGGTTTAAGTAGTTCTAAGTTCTAGGGGACTGATGAAAAAAATGGTTCAAATGGCTCTGAGCACTATGGGTCTCAACATCTTAGGTCATAAGGCCCCTAGAACTTAGAACTACTTAAACCTAACTAATCTAAGGACATCACACACACCCATGCCCGAGGCAGGATTCGAACCTGCGACCGTAGCAGACCCGCGGTTCCGGACTGCAACGCCAGAACCGCTAGACCACCGCGGCCGGCCGGGGACTGATGACCTCAGTAGTTAAGTCCCATAGTGGTCAGAATCATTTGAACCATTTTGAACCCTGAAAGTCTTCCTGAACTTGTAGAGGCACTAACGTCAAAGCTATCTTCCTTAAAAGGAGAAAAACAGTTTCTTGCCGTGGTCTGTTCAATGTCATTATCCCCACACGCGGCGCAAATGCTTCTGGCTGTTTCCGTTGCTATCGCCCCTCTATAACAAAAGAATTCTTCGTAATGATTCAATTTCTCCACTTGGCAATCCATTTTTCTAGCGTCCGCAGCTCCACTCAGTATTTCCAAACAACAAAATGACGATACGCGAACTCAAATAGAAACAGTGAACTACAAATAAAAAATGACAACCGATAAGCAAATGCATAGCAACCATAATACCAACATGCAAAACAAAAACGCTACGATCTTCTGCACCAGCCAAATAATTACATGGAATTGTGCTACTTACCAACAGCAGATATGAATAACCAAGACAGTGACTTTCAAATGATCGAGGTGGTAGTAAACGAACAGCATGATAGATCAGGACTGCAGTAGGTCGAAGGCACTGTGGCTGACGTGATAGCTAACAGATTCTGGCTATTGCATTATTAAATCACTTTGCGAACAATGCAGCCAAAATGTGTGTGTCTACTTGAAGAGTGTATGCAGATCTTTACCAAATACTTGTGGTCCTCATTACACGTGTGATTCACCAACCCGCAGTTAATTAAACAATTACAGCGCCTAATTATTAGATGATGGTTGAGATGAAAAGCGTCGAGGAGAGAACGGGTACGTGTGATCTAGGCAGACAGTCGCTATATATACTGATATACGTGTTTGCATGTGTAACTGTGTGTGCGAGTTTCCATTTCGAGGGAGGAATGTCTTCTGTACTCTGTAGTTGTCTACACTTTTTTTCCTTTGCCTAATGTTTGTTACAAGTATTTCTGAGACACTCTTCAACGTCTATATCACTCCCGCTTTCAAGTTAGATGCTTGGGCGAAGCTTAGTTGCCGGCCGGAGTGGCCGAGCGGTTCTAGGCGCTTCAGTCTGGAACCGAGCGACCGCTACGGGCGCAGGTTTGAATCTTGCCTCGGGCATGGATGTGTGTGATGTCCTTAGGTTAGTTAGGTTGAAGTAGTTCTAAGTTCTAGGGGAGTGATGACCTCAGATGTTAAGTCCCATAGTGCTCAGAGCCAATTTGAACCATTTGAAGCTTAGTTTATCAGCTATATTTTTGTGTTTCAGGGGGTAACAGCTTGACGACGATAGACGTAATACATAGAGCCGTGATGTCAGTGTTACGCATAGGACAATCGCCTGCCGCCAGCACGCTGTGTGAGTGGGGAAGTCCTGAAATAGCCGGCTGACGTCCCCGCGACATAATTCACCAGCGCGGCACCTGCGACCCTGATACCAGTCGCACCGGCCAAATCGCCAGCTGCCGAGGCCCGTCCGATACGATTCGTTAATAGCGAACTAACAGCTGGCCAACACGCAGCAGGAGTACATGCCAGGGACAGCCGTGGTGCCCTCTGGCCATATAACTGCCATCCGTCCGCCACGACATGTAACAGCTGCGCGTAATTTATGGTGAACGAGTCTGGTGGAAACTTGCGTAGGGAATAATGTTCTTGCTGTTGTGGACCTCAATCCGAAGACTGGTTGGATGCAGGTTTACACGCTACTCTAACTTGTGCAAGCCTCTCCTTCTCTTCACAACTACCACAAACTACAGAGGATGGACAAAAAAATATAGAGTACCAAAACCACAACACATTACCATGCCTAACACAGTGTGGAAAAAACAGCTGACACTCAAAGAAGCTTTTAGTCGTCCCGGGATGGTTAAATGTAGGTTTTGTATGATTTCCAAAGGAATCTTATAACGTTTTTATTGCAGAATAGTGGCAAGTCGAGGTAACCATGATGGAACTGGATAGCAGTCACGTACCCTTCCTTCCAAAGCAGAACACAAAGGCTTACTATTATTGAGATCTCGTCACTGGTGGCGAGGGTAGATGTGACAATGCATCCTCCTCCTCACAAAACCAGTCCCAGAAATGTGACCACTGTGAACAGCGCTTCTGTCTTCTTGAAATACAGCATCACCATTGGGGACCAAACAGTGTACCAATGATTGGACATGACCAGCCAAAATGATCACATAACCCTTGGAAATAATGCTACCTTGCGGAGCAACGATGGGGCCCATGGAATACCGCCATAGGGGTGCCCAAATCATCACTGAACCCCTTCTATGTTTTGGTCTTGTGATGTAAACTCGACCATAGGTTGGAAACAGTGCGAAACAAGACCCTGCCGACCAAATGACTTGCTTCCATTGCTCCACAGGCCAGGTTGCATGGCTTCGGTACCAAGTTTTCCTATTACGGGCACTTTCCTCATTTATCAGTGGTTCTGGAATTGTTTCTCGCCCTCTAATTCCCTACTTATTGAGCTCCCATCGTTTTGTTTTGGCGCTGAGTGCGACATACTCTGCTACAGTGTGTTTTGCAGCTACCGTCCACTCATTTTTCGTCACAATCCCTTTCAATGACCATATGTCACGATCACTCAACACACGCTTTCCCCTCCATTGTGGCTTAGTGAATGACGTGTTTTTGCTTTCCTTGTATGCGGTATAAAATTCGATACGGTGCTTCTTCAAACACCAAACACTTTGGCTACCTATGTTACGAAAGTACCCACGACACGAAAAAAAAAAAAAAACACTCCGTCTACAGGCCAAAAGTGGCCCATCGGGACCATCCTACCGCCGTGACATCCTCAGGGGAGGATGCGGATAGGAGGTTCGTGGGGTCAGCACACCGCTCTCCCGGTCGTTATGATGGTATTCTTGACCGAAGCCGCTACCATTCGGTCGAGTAGCTCCTCAATTGGGATCACGAGGCTGAGTGCACCCCGAAAAATGGCAACAGCGCATGGCGGCCCAGATGGTCACCCATCCAAGTGCCGACCACGCCGGACAGCGCTTAACTACGGTGATCTCACGGGAACCGGTGTAGCCACTGCGGCAAGGCCTTTGCCACCCACGACACAAGCACCAACAATTTGCAAACTTTCCAACTGACTTATCTTCAACATCATAAAGCACTCATAACTACACAGAACACTGTTCTGAGGACGACTGACACTCGCACCGTACTGACGGCAATACGCGGGTGCCGTCCGTGGTCAAACACAACAGCACAATCTACGGGCTGGGCTAGCATCTTCATTTATCTTCGACAAGAATGGAATTTGAAGCAATGAATTAAAATTTGTGCTACGGCTGGGTAGGTTCAAATGGCTCTGAGCACTATGGGACTTAACATCTATGGTCATCAGTCCCCTAGAACTCAGAACTACTTAAGCCTAACTAACCTAAGAACATTACACACATCCATGCCCGAGGTAGGATTCGAACCTGCGACCGTAGCGGTCGCGTGGTTCCAGACTTCAGCGCCTAGAACCGCTCGACTACACTGGCCGGCCCTTGTTTTACTACACTTTTACATACCTTAGACTATTTATGAAACTTAAGAATTTTACGATAGTAGATATGAATTTATTTTGTCATACTACGACGCACAAGAGTTCCTATTTGTTATTCTGTAACTGGGAATTGGACGTAAGTACGAAAATAATGACGAATAGCAATTATGAGATTCGTGAGAAATTGTCAAAATTGAGGATCACGATGCAGACGACGTGAAAGAATTATGCTACCTTGGATGCAAACTACTGCGGGCGAAGCTAAGAGGACGTCAGAAGCACGTATTGGCCTCAATTTGAGGAAATATTTCTGTTAATGTATAAAGGGGGCACAGCACTGTATGGGAGTGAATCATGGACTGTTGAAACAGAAGAGAATCAAAGAGTTGAGACGTGGTGTTGCAGGAGGATGTTCAAAATTAGGTGGACGATAAGAAAAGAGGAGGGTGTTCGCGGAATCAGTGAGGAAAGAAATTTGTGGAAAACAGAGACTTGAAGAATGAGGAATATGCTAGAATTTTTATAGTAGTACCGGGAACTGTAGCTAGGAAAAATTTTAGGAGAAGGGAGAGATTGGTATACATCCGAGAGATAACTAAGAACTTTGGGTGTAAGTGTTGTTCTGAGGTGAACAACCTGGCACAGATGGGGAAGTCGTGGCGAGCCGCTTCAAACCAGATGACTGATGACCCCCTCCACCTGCTTCCTTGCCTCCCTCAGAAAAAAAGTAAGGGAACTGTCGGCGTCTGTCAGAAGTAACAACGTTAACGGATATCTGTATTTCCATTCCAAACCATACACTGACAAATTCAGGGTGGCGTATGGAATTGTCTGCTAATGTGGCATATTCCATCACGGATACCAACACTGTGAAAAAAGCAATTCAGCACTGTTTTGGTATTTGATTTGCTCATTCGAGCATGTTTTCGGTCGAGAAGATGTCTGAGTGTGTCATTCCTCGGTTTGCCGTTTTGTCTCAGGATCGTACTAATAAAAGATCACCTGTGATCACACGTATGAACCATTCGTGGTCATCGGCAATCCTCTCAAGAAGATGAACGCACACGTTTATTCGATTGTCCTCTGGTCAGTTATGAGGTTTTTCGCGATCATTTCGGCACAAGTCTTTCGTATGTACAAAACTTCGGTCGAAATTTGGTGTTTGGAGAAAAAGTTTAACAGGTCACACATCATCCTTAATGTTAAATACCGGTCTGATCTCACAAGACTTCGTTTTCGTCAATTTTTGAAGTTGAAGGTCTCCCTGAGCGAGTTCCATCGTCAAAGTATTATTGGCCCTCCAACCATCAATCGTGCCAGCGAAAAACTTTTCAAAGGTAACACTCACGGATTCCCCAAGTTTAACACCAAACTTGATGGCCTAACATTGCTCTGAATTCCGCTGTTCCGTTTTCGTAACACACAAGACAAACACACGTCTAGTCTTAACTACTTACCGCACACGTTTCACTTCCGTGCAAGGTTACACTCTAGAATCTACACAAAAGCTTTCAGAAAAGAAGTCTTAACACTTAAATTTCTATTATATGTTAACAGACAACTGTCAGAAATTTTTCCGCCCAATCAGAAGTCTGCATTTTACATCCTCTTTAATTCGGTCGTCATGAGTTATTTTGCTGCCCGAAAATAAAAATTCATGAACTACTTTTAGTGTTTCACTTCCTGTTGTAATCCTTCAGCATCACCTGATTTAATTCGAGTACATTCCTTACCCTTTTTTGCTTTTGCTAATTGTCATCTCGTAACTTCTTTTCGAGACACTAACCATTCCATTCAAATGCCCTTCCAAGTTCCTTAAAACTGTCTCTGATAGAATAACAATGTCATTAGAAAATCCCAATTTCTTTTATTTCTTCTCCTTGGCCTTTAATTCCCATTACAAGTTTCTCTTTTATTTCCTTTACTGTTGACTCAATATCTCCATTGATGTTCTCGGTAGTCACAAATGATCTGGCAGATAACGTCGGTAACTGTGTGAGGCTACTGAACCGGCCGCCGTCGCCGAGAAGTTGTAGGCGCTTCACTCAGGAACCGCGCTGCTGCTACGGTCGCAGATTCGAATCCTGCCTCGGGTACGGGTGTGTGTGATATTCTTTGGTTAGTTAGGTTTAAGTAGTTATAAGTATAGGGGACTGATGTCCTCAGATGTTAAGTCCCATACTGCTTAGAGCCGTTTAGAGCCATTTGAGGCTACTGATGGACGATGTTGGTATGTAAAGGGAATTGGCGGCTTTAGTTGAAAAGAGGTTCTTAAAACAGTAAGACATTGATCACCACTTTGAGCAAAGCTAGTAACTGATGCTTGAAATGGTCTGTTGAATTTCAGTGGGCAGGAACAGGTGAAAACATTGGATACTTATATTGCTTCTGTTATAAGTGACTAGCTGAGTACCTAGCGTTATATTTATTCCAGTCTTCTATTAGTCCATCTCCTCAACCCCTTCTGTCTGTCCAACAATTCCTTCACCTCACATCTGTCTGTCTCCTCCACCCCCTCTGCCCACCACCTCGAGCCCCACCCCACTCTCTGTTCATCTCCTCCTGCCCCTCTCTCTGTCCATCTCCTTCCCTCCACTCTCTCTCAATCTGCTACTCCTTCTCTCTCTCCAACTGCTCCTTCGACACTGTACATTTCTTCCTCCCCCTATAATTCCATCTCCTCCTCCTCCTCTTCCTCTCTCTGTCAGTCCACTCCTCCTCGGCAACTTTGTCTTTCTTCTCCTCCCCTCCCCCTATTGATCTCCTCCCCTTTCCCTTATGTATCCATCTTCTACTCCCCCCAACACTGTCCATCTCATCCTCCCCAATTTCCATGCTCTTCTCCTCTCCATATTCATCTCCTCCGCTTTCCTTCTGTGTCCGTCTCCTCCACTCTCCTCTCTGTGTCAACCTGCTGCTACGCTTTCACGCGTATATGTACACATTTTTCACCTGCATGCCTAGTGAGGTCCGGAGCTCGTGGTCGTGCGGTAGCGTTCTGGCTTCCCACGCCCAGGTTCCCGGGTTCGATTCCATTTCCACGGCCCAAGCGACTGGCGACTCTCTGGATCCTCGCCATGACAGCACACGCCATCGTAGCGCGCAGGCAGACCGACCAGCTGGCCTTCCTGATGGACCTCTGGGAGGAGAACAAGACGGCCCAGCAGCACAGGCGATACCACGAGAACTTCAGAAACTTCCTGCGGATTCCACTGCAGACAGCAATCGCCAGAGTCCTTCCCAGCCTGTGACCCTCAGCACCGCCACCAGCCACCTCACCACACTCACCACAAGAGGAACGTGTGCAGTGATAGTGAACAAGTGCAACACAAAAGATAAAGTGCTTCTCTTCTCGCATCAAATAGTGAAGTATAGTAGCATAAAGTGTTTCTTCTTAGTGAAATCAGTGACACAAAGTGCTCCTTAGTGGAAAGTGCCAACTACTCATAATTATTATTAGATATTTTTTAAATGATTTCCTTTACTTTGTGCCTATAAAGTTCTATTGATTACTCACACTATCCTTTCTGCTTCTCTTACGTAATATGACAAAAATTTTCTCTCTTCTTCAATTTAGGTATATTCTGTAGTATATGTAAAAAAAAAGTTTCTTCCACTTGTGCTCCACCTATCATGGTGACATTTCCTTCATACTGTCCCACTTAACAGTGTAACTAGAGGAGGAGATCAAACCAGAATACACAATGTGCCTGTGGCATCACAAGTGCATCGCATACAGAAACATAAACTCAAAATCAATGCATCGATGCCAAATATAAACTGTTATGCCTGTCCTGCAATGTGTACCCCCCTCAAAAACAAAAAAAAAAAAAAAAAACGGCTAATAAATTAAAACGCCACGCATGATGCGGGAGTTTTTCACACCTCGTGAACTATGTGTCATATAATGATATATTTTTCTAGGTTCATTCAGCGGCATATATAGATACTGTGCGCTAAATACATTTACTAAAAAAAAAAAAAAAAAATCGTAGCACCGCGAAGGAACTGTACGACATAAACGAAAGCTTTTCGGCGTCTTTCTAATTCTTAAAGATGATATCTATTCAAATTTCGAGGTATTTGCAAAAGAGTGGCGCTAGTAGCCCCGCTGTGAGGATGCAAATCAGCTTTTCTTCAAAAACAGCCTGAAACGCTCATGAGGGTTAGTTATCACTGAGTTTGAACGAGATCATTTAGTAGAGCTACAAAAAGCTGGATGTGCCTTCTGCGATACTGCAGGCAGACTTCGTAGGGATGTAGCCACTGTACATGATCGCTGGCAGTTGTGGTCACGAGAATGTACTGTCGCATGGGGACCGGGCTCCATATAGACACGTGGTACCACCGAGGGAGAAGACTATCGTGTTTGACACACGGCTCTGGCGCATCGTACTGTATCTGCAGCAACGAATTTGCGAGGTGCCGGGGCAAGCAGTGTATTTAACACTAAATTCATCTAGAATCTACATATGTAAATGATGCTCTAAGCCCCCCCTATTCTAACTCCGACTTTTGCTGTTGCACAAGGATTAAAAAAAATACGCGAACTGACTCTAATCAACACTGCCAGTGGAGTAGAAGAGAGTTTGGCACCTGCAATAATTTAATTTGATAAATAAGTTAAATAAACGAAGGTTTCATTAACATAGTGAGGAATGATAGGGTTGCTCTACCGATTAACAGAATGAAAGTTCTGTCCAAAATAACAATATGATTTATTAAGACTAAACACAAAATAATAAACAAAAACACATGAAACATTTACAATACATCAAATTGGCTCAAATTGGATACTCAACCAAACGCTGTGAATGTGAAGTTGTCCCTAAACTAGATTGTGAGGATTATGACGAAGTGGTATGTGCAGCCAATTCCTTGCAACTCAAATCTTAGAGAAAACACATAGCCAACCCAACATAAATTGCTGCTACCCAAGACAGAACAAAGTTAGAAAAAGACGAACAGGCGCGCTCTGCTGAGCTCTGATTATCACCTAGGAAAATCCCTGTCTGCCGGTGCTGCGGACATACCTTACCAAACTGTCTTCTTAACTGCCAGAACACGATCTGGCGTACCGGAGGCGGTGGATGGTTGCTTCGACGTCCTCGACCGAAAGGCGAGGGCCGACTACCTAGAGCACCCGTACAGGCCGAACGCACAACATTCCCGCCCCCACGACAGTGGCCGTGGTTAAACGTTCCAATCAGCAACTCGAAAACCGGCGGAAAATTCCCCTCTATTGCCGGAGCACTACCATTCCACCAATGGAGATTCTTGGCGCCAATTTCTGCGCTGATTTTGCTACGTCACGGAGCTATGCCCTGAGCAAGCCAATCACAGTTACTATTTTGCAGAAAGTGCGGGAATTTTCCCGCCACAACTGCCTGGGTACACAAGTCATTCCCACGCCTCGCTGGTAGCCCGACAGAAAGTGTTTTCTATAAGTTTCTGCGAAGTAACGGAGCCTCTAGCCCAGCCGCTACTTCAGACCCCTCCGGGCGTGTCTTTTGACAATGTTGGCGTCTGCAAAGCATTCACTCGACTTCCTCACACCCGTCGGCTTAACGCTTTCCAGATCAACAGAGCCCGCCTGTCACCGGACCACCCGGGTGACGAGAGACGCTGGGTGGGAAGTCCGCATGTGAAGGAATAGCGACTTTTCACTGCATGCAATTAGAGAGGAAAATCGTAAGATAGAAATATGAGAGGGGGCTCATGCCACCTCTCAAACTGAGCAGCTGTTGACACTATAGTGACGCTAAGAACTGTTACAAATAGGTTTCTTCAAGGACAGATCCGAGCCAAATGCCCTGTAGTGTGCAGTCCACTGAACCCGAACCACCGCCATTTGCGACTTCAGTGGTGTCAAGCGACAGGTCATTAGGGGGCAGAGTGCAGGTCTGTTGTGTTTTCTGATGAAAGCTGGTTCTGCCTCAGAGCCAGTGAAGGCCGTGTGCTGATTAGAAGGAGGCCAGTTGAGGGCCTGTAACTATCCTGTCTGCGTGCCAGAAACACTGGACCTGCACCTGGAGCTATGATCTAGGATGCGATTTCGTGTGACAGCAAGAGCGCTCTCGTGGTTATCCCCCGCAATCTGACTGCAAATCTGCACGTGAATCCTGTGCTTCGACGTGTTGTGCTGCCATTCTTGTACAGCATTCCAGGGGTTGTTTTCCAACAGGATAACGCTGGCCCTCATACCTCCGTCGTAGGCCGACATGCTCTACAGAGTGTCGATATGTTGTCTTGACTTGCTCGATCACAAATCTGTCTCCTTTAGCACACATATGGGACATCACTGGATGATACCTCCAACGTAGTCCACAAACAGCATTAACCGTTTATTGACCGACCAAGTGCAAGATGCTCCGTCCCACAAACTGACATCTGGCACCTGTACAACACAATACATTCACGTTTGTGTGCCTGCATTTCAACATTCTGGCGATTACACCGGTTATTAATGTACCAACATGTCGCATCTGCAAAGGCTTATCTCGTACTTTAACCTGTAACCTTGCAATACTAAACACTTAAATACGTTATCTATACAAATTACTTTTTTTTATAATGCGATATTTTCTCCGTCAGTGTACGTCGCGAATAGATTTAGTAGCAAACCAGTAATAAATTAAAACTCCATATATAATGCCGCAATTTTTCACGCGTCGGTATTTGGCGTCGTATCTCCTAAATTATGTGTCATACAATGATATATTTTTGTACGCACATTCAGCAAAACATGTGTATACTGTCTGCGAAATGTGTTGTGAATGAAATTAGTGGCAAAGAATTAATAAATTTAAACGTCTTGCGTGATAAAGTTTTTCACGCATGTCGTTGTTTATGACGTCGTATCTCCTAACCTAAGCATCGTACAATGGTCTAATTTTTCTGGCACATTCAGTGATATATGTGAATACTGTCTGCAAAATTTGTCATGAATATATTTAGTAGGAAAGAAGTAGTAAATTAAAACGTCATGCTTCATGCGGTGGTTTCACTGCATCAACAGCGAAACTGTAGTAAGCGACAAATTTATTTCCTTTCATCATTTTGTGCGAGTTGTCAGCGAGAAAAACTTTCGTAACGGTTTGGAATTATGTGTAAAGTTTGTTGCAAGTCCATAAGTGCTCTGATTCTCAAATAGTGGATGACTAAAACGTAGCTATTCGTAAATCATAACCTATACTGCTTTTTTACCCCCCATCCCTACCCCTTTGATGGGTGGATGGTCCTTATTCCCACAGGGCTTCTTTCCAGACGGTAAATGAAATGCGTACGAAGATATATATGTACAAAATGAAAATACCGTGTGGCTAGGGCCTCCTGTTGGGCAGACCGTTCGCCTGGTGCAAGTCTTTCGAGTTGACGCCACTTCGATGACTTGCGTGTCGATGGGAATGAAATGGTGATGATACGGACAACACAACACCCAGTCCCTGAGCGGAGGAAATCTCCGACCCAGCTGGGAACTGAACCCGGGCCGTTAGGTATGACATTCCGTTACGCTGATCACTCTTGTGCCAGGGGCGGACTATATATATATATATATATATATATATATATATATATATATATATGGTATTTTCAAAAATGACCGGTATATTTGAAACGGCAATAAAAACTAAACGAGCAGCGATAGAAATACACCGTTTGTTGCAATATGCTTGGGACAACAGTGCATTTTAAGGCAGACAAACTTTCGAAATTACAGTAGTTACAATTTTCAACAACAGATGGCGCTGCGGTCTGGGAAACTCTATAGTACGATATTTTCCACATATCCACCATGCGTAGCAATCATATCGCGTAGTCTCTGAATGAAATTACCCGAAACCTTCGACAACGTGTCTGGCGCAATGGCTTCACATGCAGATGAGATGTACTGCTTCAGATGTTCAATTGTTTCTGGATTCTGGCGGTACACCTGGTCTTTCAAGTGTCCCCACAGAAAGAAGTCACTGGGGTTCATGTCTGGCGAATAGGGAGGCCAATCCACGCCGCCTCCTGTATGTTTCGGATAGCCCAAAGCAATCACACGATCATCGAAATATTCATTCAGGAAATTAAAGACGTCGGCCGTGCGATGTGGCCGGGCACCATCTTGCATAAACCACGAGGTGTTCGCAGTGTCGTCTAAGGCAGTTTGTACCGCCACAAATTCACGAAGAATGTCCAGATAGCGTGCTGCAGTAATCGTTTCGGATCTGAAAAATGGGCCAACGATTCCTTTGGAAGAAATGGCGGCACAGACCAGTACTTTTTGAGGATGCAGGGACGATGGGACTGCAACATGGGGCTTTTCGGTTCCCCATATGCGCCAGTTCTGTTTATTGACGAAGCCGTCCAGGTAAAAATAAGCTTTGTCAGTAAACCAAATGCTGCCCACATGCATATCGCCGTCATCAATCCTGTGCACTATATCGTTAGCGAATGTCTCTCGTGCAGCAATGGTAGCGGCGCTGAGGGGTTGCCGCGTTTGAATTTTGTATGGATAGAGGTCTAAACTCTGCCGCACGAGACGATACGTGGACGTTGGCGTCATTTGGACCGCAGCTGCAACACGGCGAACGGAAACCCGAGGCCGCTGTTGGATCACTTGCTGCACTAGCTGCGCGTTGCCCTCTGTGGTTGCCATACGCGGTCGCTCTACCTTTCCAGCACGTTCATCTGTCACGTTCCCAGTCCGTTGAAATTTTTCAAACAGATCCTTTATTGTATCGCTTTTCGGTCCTTTGGTTACATTAAACCTCCGTTGAAAACTTCGTCTTGTTGCAACAACACTGTGTTCTAGGCGGTGGAATTCCAACACCAGAAAAATCCTCTGTTCTAAGGAATAAACCATGTTGTCTACAGCACACTTGCACGTTGTGAACAGCACACGATTACAGCAGAAAGACGACGTACAGAATGGCGCACCCACAGACTGCGTTGTCTTCTATATCTTTCACATCACTTGCAGCGCCATCTGTTGTTGAAAATTGTAACTACTGTAATTTCGAAAGTTTGTCCGCCTGAAAATGTACTGTTGTCCCAAGCATATTGCCACAAACGGTGTATTTCTATCGCTGCTCGTTTAGTTTTTATTGCCGTTTCAAATATACTGGTCATTTTTGAAACACCCTGTGTATATATATATATATATATATATATATATATATATATATATATATATATATATATACAGTGTGCGTCGCCTAACGCTACCGCTGGATATATTTCGTAAACCACATCAAATACTGACGAATCGATTCCACAGACCGAACGTGAGGAGAGGGGCTAGTGTAATTGGTTCATACAAACCATAAAAAAATGCACGGAAGTATGATTTTTAACACAAACCTACGTTTTTTTAAATGGAACCGAGTTAGTTTTGTTAGCACATCTGAACATATAAACAAATACGTAATCAGTGCCGTTTGTTGCATTGTAAAATGGTAATTACATCCGGAGATATTGTAACCTAAAGTTGACGCACTCCTCCGCTGTTGGATCGTGTGTATCGGAGAGCACCGAATTACGTAGGGATCCAAAGGGAACGGTGATGGACCTTAGGTACAGAAGAGACTGGAACAGCACATTACGTCCACATGCTAACACCTTTTTATTGGTCTTTTTCACTGACGCACATGTACATTACCGTAAGGGGTGAGGCACACGTACACACGTGGTTTCCGTTTTCAATTACGGAGTGGAATAGAATGTGTCCCGACATGTCAGGCCAATAGATGTTCAATGTGGTGGCCATCATTTGATGCACACAATTGCAATCTCTGGCGTAATGAATGTCGTACACGCCGCAGTACATCTGGTGTAATGTCGCCGCAGGCTGCCACAATACGTTGTTTCATATCCTCTGGGGTTATAGGCACATCACGGTACACATTTTCCTTTAACGTACCCCACAGAAAGAAATACAGAGGTGTAAGATCAGGAGAACGGGCTGGCCAATTTATGCGTCCTCCACGTCCTATGAAACGCCCGTCGAACGTGTACCTCACCCCTCATGGTAATGTACATGTGCGTCAGTAAAAAAGACCAATAAAAAGGTGTTAGCATGTGGACGTAATGTGCTATTCCAGTCTCTTCTGTACCTAAGGTCTATCACCGTTCCCTTTGGATCCCTACATAATTCGGTGCTCTCCGATACACACGATCCAACAGCGGAGGAGTGGTACTCAAGCGTCAACTTTAGGTTACAATATCTCCGGATGTAATTAACATTTTACAATGCAACAAACGGCACTGATTACGTATTTGTTTATATGTTCAGATATTCTAACAAAATTAACGGGGTTCCATTTAAAAACACGTAGGTTT
Source organism: Schistocerca cancellata (assembly GCF_023864275.1). Lineage (NCBI taxonomy): Eukaryota > Metazoa > Arthropoda > Insecta > Orthoptera > Acrididae > Schistocerca > Schistocerca cancellata. Next base: position 64,124,525 of record NC_064627.1, read on the forward strand.
GTGTTAAAAAACATACTTCCGTGCATTTTTTTATGGTTTGTATTAACCAATTACACTAGGCCCTCTCCTCACTTTCGGTCTGTCGAATCGATTCGTCAGTATTTGATGTGGTTTACGAAATATATCCAGCGGTAATGTTAGGTGACTCACCCTGTATATTGACGGATAATTTGTATGGATTTGTATTGGTAATCTGTGTGGATAGTTGTAACAGAGGCTACCTCTAGCGTAAGAACAGGTTAGAGGAAACACAGATTTCAGGCGGAAAAACGAATAACTGTTAGTGATAATTTACTAACGTCAAGACTAAGCCGTGAACCTGTCCCTAGTGTCAGTATCGCACGGAGGAACAAAATCATATTTTTCCACATTATGTTCGCTGAAGATATATTACTGTATAGGACAAAACACGTCTGGAAAATAAATATTGGTAAATACAAATAGCAGTACTGGAAACTAATGAAGTCAGCGTTTAAAAATTTTGTCATGGAGAGTAAACGGTGTTCTCTATATCTTTCTACATTCGGCTATGGCTTTTTTTTAATTTATTTTGTATCAGTTTTGGAGCAACTATGGGTTCACGCACGTGAGCAGTGTGATCGATGTTGTATACTACCGCAAACATAATCTCCTTAACGTGCTCTGGCATCTGTCTCTTAAGCGGATATAATTACAGTGTTACACGAGTATTTGATCTATTGATATGTGGTATGTTTTCTATAGAACATTTCCTTCAGAAGAGACACCACTGGTGGTACGGGGCTCGTAAAGAGACTACATTACGAGAAATGAGAACTTCAGGCGCCTACAGGCATTGTAAGAAACCAATTATTAAAGTTCGAAATTTCTGCCAGAGTGGCACTTGAACCCAGCTGCACCGCTTATCTAAAACGCTTTCCTTAACCGCCTCGGCCATCCGAACGCGCTTTCCGTCAGACCCAAATTCTCAACTTCCTGCTCACCGTACCACAACAGCCCCTGCCCTTTAATCCCGTAGCTGCAGGCTTCTGATCCCCGTAGGAGTTCGGACGTTGGTTGTGCAACCCCACTGAAACTTTTTCATCAACTAGCCGTGGCGCCCACAGAATTACGGATAGGAGTGGTGCATATTCTGTCCGACATGAGTAACTGGGGCGAAAGGAATGGACAGAAAACGGCATAGGAAACAGATAGGAAGGAAATATTGACTTCCAATCGGACAGGGTTCAAGGATCGTACTGGCGTAAGTACGACACTTGTTCTGTACCGCAAAGACACATCTCATGCTGAATATTCGCGGTGAGCGTCATTAGTTGCACCGGCATTGTGAGAAAACTATTGGTCCGCATTTGCTCAGGTAGCTGCAGTTATCTGTCTCCAGTCCAGCATCGCTTTAGGCAGAAACACGCGTTCTTCAATCTGTAAAGGGAACAGACACTGTATTCGTTGCAACAAAAGCTCGTGAATGGTTTTAGCATGTCATTTGCGTCTAATGGGCACGTCCTCAATTCCCTCCAAGTAACAATGAAAACCAGAATTTTACTGGTTATAATTGACCAAGGGCACATTTTATAACATCAGTTGAAGTTCTTGCACAGTCAGATGTGTTTAGTATATGTTTTAATTAAATAAACTGATGTGTCCATTTGAACAGCCATTAAAATTCTTCTGGGTCTGTGACTGCATTGTCAGTGTATAAAACTTCCGGTATTTCAATCACGATTGCAAGTGGCCTTCCACAGGACTTTTCTTTTAAAAAATAAAAGATCTTGTGTCTATTAACACCCGCCATTAATATTAAATTTAATACAGTGCTTTTCTCCACTTAAGTATCCACAGCTGGGGCCATAAATTCTTCGCCTTAGTCATCCCGCCGTGCGCAGTAATTTCACCTTGGATCTCAAAGACGTGTTGGGCTCTTAATTAACGCCCTTCGTCCTTGTTCAGGGTAAACATTTTAAATATGTGCGAGGTTTGCAGGAGAATTTTACATTTACTGCAGCTGAAGACAATGACTGAGTCAATGGCAGAAGAACAATCAGAAGAGTAAATTGGCCTCGAGTGCTTTTGGTAAGTAGCAGTACTGGCCACTAAAACTGCAACAGCATGTAGGGGGCCGTCAACAAAGGTCACACTGACGTGAAGCATACTTCCTCCTTGCATAAGTAAAATATTATAATTTCAGCACAACAGTGAAAGTAGATCGAAGGAACTTTATCTACATTCTTTACATTGGGAAACGTAACGTAGCAGGTTTCTCGTCCAGAAATTAAATTTCAATTTTGTGTGATTATAAGCAAGTCGGAGTATGCCTCGTGTGAGAACGAAAAGCACGTCTGCCAGCACTTGTTGGAACTGGACAGCAGCAGAACCATGGCTTATCGCGGCTCGTGTTTATCAAGCGCAGCATTGCTGCTCGCGTTCGCTGGGATGCCAGGACTCTTATACGATGAAGGAATGGATGCAGGTGGGCAATACTCAACACCATGCAGGATCTCAACGACCCCGGGCGAGCAGCGCTTGGCTGTGGAAGACAGTACTGCCACTCCATTAACTTTAGTCAGGAAATGAGCTTATTTGCTGCAATGACGTCGAAACTGTGGCATTTTTTAGATAATCACTAATTTGAGTCAAAATACAAGAACAAATGGAGGAATTCTGTGAGCAAATACAGGTAACTGATAGTAATAGTCGGAGACATTATGTCAAAAGTAATTCAAATTAAAGCAGAAGCCCTGCTGAGTATAAAATTAGAGGAATATTTAGGAAACGACACTCATGTACTGAACGAGTAACTAACCCGAAATCTTGTATGTCATATTTAATTTCAAAAGTCAAACACACACACGTGTGAACACGAAGAATGTTAGTCTAAGTATGGAAAACTGTGTGGTGCACATACACACAATTTTAATTTACACAATGCAGAAAAAATGTATTAGAAAAATTGGCAAGAAAACATTAGGTTTAAATAATGCATAACAATGAAAGAAAAGCTGTGATACTTACTAACGTAAAATATAGCGGACATTTTACCCCTACTTTTTACATGATAAAAACTCAATCATTGTTTTTTGGCGTAATGAAGACAGTCTGTTATATGACGCATAGTTGCGCCATCGTCTCATAAACATTAAATCGGCAGGCGTAGCAGTGGGCTGCTGCTCCAAATAACGTAGCGCGAGATCGAGGGCTTCTGCTGTGTCACTGTTTGGCACCGGCTCTCCTTGGTCGCTTTCAGGCTCATTGTCACTTCCGTCACAGCAGTCCACTTCTTCCTGGTCTGGAGTCACAGCAGCAACTAAATCAGCGTCAGTAATACTCTCCACACGTACCCCATCCGCTGCCATCCACTCATCTACACTCCTGGAAATGGAAAAAAGAACACATTGACACCGGTGTGTCAGACCCACCATACTTGCTCCGGACACTGCGAGAGGGCTGTACAAGCAATGATCACACGCACGGCACAGCGGACACACCAGGAACCGCGGTGTTGGCCGTCGAATGGCGCTAGCTGCGCAGCATTTGTACGCCGCCGCCGTCAGTGTCAGCCAGTTTGCCGTGGCATACGGTGCTCCATCGCAGTCTTTAACACTGGTAGCATGCCGCGACAGCGTGGACGTGAACCGTATGTGCAGTTGACGGACTTTGAGCGAGGGCGTATAGTGGGCATGCGGGAGGCCGGGTGGACGTACCGCCGAATTGCTCAACACGTGGGGCGTGAGGTCTCCACAGTACATCGATGTTGTCGCCAGTGGTCGGCGGAAGGTGCACGTGCCCGTCGACCTGGGACCGGACCGCAGCGACGCACGGATGCACGCCAAGACCGTAGGATCCTACGCAGTGCCGTAGGGGACCGCACCGCCACTTCCCAGCAAATTAGGGACACTGTTGCTCCTGGGGTATCGCCGAGGACCATTCGCAACCGTCTCCATGAAGCTGGGCTACGGTCCCGCACGCCGTTAGGCCGTCTTCCGCTCACGCCCCAACATCGTGCAGCCCGCCTCCAGTGGTGTCGCGACAGGCGTGAATGGAGGGACGAATGGAGACGTGTCGTCTTCAGCGATGAGAGTCGCTTCTGCCTTGGTGCCAATGATGGTCGTATGCGTGTTTGGCGCCGTGCAGGTGAGTGCCACAATCAGGACTGCATACGACCGAGGCACACAGGGCCAACACCCGGCATCACGGTGTGGGGAGCAATCTCCTACACTGGCCGTACACCACTGGTGATCGTCGAGGGTACACTGAATAGTGCACGGTACATCCAAACCGTCATCGAACCCATCGTTCTACCATTCCTAGACCGGCAAGGGAACTTGCTGTTCCAACAGGACAATGCACGTCCGCATGTATCCTGTGCCACCCAACGTGCTCTAGAAGGTGTAAGTCAACCACCCTGGCCAGCAAGATCTCAGGATCTGTCCCCCATTGAGCATGTTTGGGACTGGATGAAGCGTCGTCTCACGCGGTCTGCACGTCCAGCACGAACGCTGGTCCAACTGAGGCGCCAGGTGGAAATGGCATGGCAAGCCGTTCCACAGGACTACATCCAGCATCTCTACGATCGTCTCCATGGGAGAATAGCAGCCTGCATTGCTGCGAAAGGTGGATATACACTGTACTAGTGCCGACATTGTGCATGCTCTGTTGCCTGCGTCTATGTGCCTGTGGTTCTGTCAGTGTGATCATGTGATGTATCTGACCCCAGGAATGTGTCAATAAAGTTTCCCCTTCCTGGGACAATGAATTCACGGTGTTCTTATTTCAATTTCCAGGAGTGTACGTATCCGTCACCAGCTTCTTCACATTCAGGGATTGTCTGTATCATTTGTAGTACTCTTCATTTTCGACTTGATTGTCCTGAAATTCAAGAGGTGTCCACAGTTTTCTCCAGAGTAATTTCTGAAATATTCTGCCATGGTCAGCGGCCCAATAAATAACACCCTTCACATTGGTCTTTTTTATTTTGCCCACTAAAGGAATGCTGCCATGTTGGATAAGCATTCTTAAAAAATTTTTTCTGGAAATCAGTTTTAATGTTTGCACTACGCCCTGGTCCATCGGCTGTAGAAGTGGTGTAATATTCGGCGGCAAAAACTTCGCCACAATTTCTCCATCACATAATGCAGATGGAGCGTTATTAATCAAAAGGTTTCAACAGAGGCAAATGATTTTCCTTAGAAAACCGTCGAACAAAGGGAACAGACTGGCGTGAAACCATTCTTTGAACAGCTTACCGTCCATCCATACGTTTTTCTGTATGCGATAGTATACGGGCAGGGACTTCATTTTGCAGTTTTTAAAAGCTCTGGGCCTAGCAGATTTGCCGATAAGCATTAAATGCAGCTTTTGATCACCAGCAGCGTTGCTGCATGCTAATAAAGTCACCCGATCTTTGCACATTTGAAAGCCAGGGGCATGGTCTTCTGCTTTTGATGCCAGGCTTTTTCTTGGCAATGCCCTAAAATTGAGGCCAGTCTCTTCAGCGTTATAAATTTGTTGGGGAGAATGCTTTCCCTCTATTATCATTTTTTCAGACACACCCAAGTATTCCATCACTGCATCATAGTCAAAAGAAAGCTTCTCTCCAGTAATTGTTAGCTGACGGATTCCATGACGTTCTCTGAATCCGTCCAACCAACCTGTACTCGCACTAAAAGACTCGTGACCATTCATTAACTTGTTCAGGTAAACAGCCTCCCCTAAACCAGTGCTTCACTCAAAGGAGTTCCCCTTACTCTTTCCTGCATAAACCAAAGGATAAGAGCTTCATCCAATTTATCCTACTGGAACTGTTTCAAAGTCTGCCGAATTTCGAGTGTTTTTCCCGAAGACGTTGCACAGGACTGTTTAAGCTTCACTCGGTTATTCTTCCAATCACAAATGGTTGCTTCACCAACACCCAATTCCGTTGCCAGTTTAGATACATTCTCACCATTGCCTATCAGCTTCAAAGCATTCAGTTTTTCTTTTTGTGAGTTAACGTTGTATGTTTCCGTTTACTCCTGACGAAAATACGCACACCACTACACCTGAGCGAATACAATACAACTGTTACGCGTGTCAGCGCTCGATAACTAACATAACCAAGCGCTTTGCGAGCCATCTGGCAGTGCACTGATCTAAGACACTACAAAGGTCTCAACAATGCACAACAACAAGGGCAGGGAGTGAGAGTGAGCCATTGTTCCCACACTTGTTCCCATTTGTCACCATGGTGTACCTAATTATCTGCTTGGTATACTTCATTCTAGAAATTCGTCAGTGTAATTCCGGCTAATCCAAACAAGGTCTGGCCCCAATTAGTTCGGTAGTTCGGATTAATGGGATATATATATATATATATATATATATATATATATATATATATATATATATATATAGAAAGAGATCGAACATGAAAACAAGAAGAAGTGCTCGTTAGGCAAGCAGATAATTAGGTACACCATGGTGACAAATGGGAATAATTGTGGGAACAATGGCTCACTCTCACTCCCTGCCCTTGTTGTTGTGCATTGTTGAGACCTTTGTAGTGTCTTCGATCAGTGCACTGCCAGATGGCTCGCAAAGCGCTTGGTTATGTTAGTTATCGAGCTCTGGCACGCGTTAACAGTTGTATTGTATTCGCTCAGGTGTAGTGGTGTACGTATTTTCGTCAGGAGTAAACGGAAACATACAACGTTAACTCACAAAAACAAATAAAATAAGAAGTAGGAGCAACCAAGTAAACATACAGTTACGACAAATGGCAAATATTGCCTATAGTTCTCGTACGAAAAATCTGCAATTCATACCTATCTAGCAGTGGTATTCCACAAAAGTTAGTTTTTTCTGAGATATGAAAACTAGAAGACAAATATTTCGTCAAATGGAAGAGCGTCAAAGCTTTGTAAGTGATGTATGAATGCTAACTCTAACTAATGAATACACAACAAGAAACACATATTTTGGCCGAAAGAACCAGTAGATGTTAATAATAATTTATTAATGTGAAAACTATGGAGTGACCTCTTTTGGTGTGCTGGCATTGCATGTAGAAACAAAATTGTACGAGTATTATTCCAGATTAGACTCAAATGGCTCAAATGATACTGAGCACTATGGGACTTAACATCTGAGGTCATCAGCCCCCTAGAATTTAGAACTACTTAAACCTAACTAACCTAAGGACATCACACACAGCCATGCCCAAAGCAAGATTCGAAACTGCGACCGTAGCGGTCGCACGGTTCCAGACTGAAGCGCCTAGAACACAGCGGCCGGCTATTCCAGATTAGATACACTCAAGATATCTTAATGTATAGGGCGAAACACTCCTGCAAAATAAATAAATACAGAAGGCAACATCCGTGGTGGCACCCTATAGTCCTGGGAGCACTGTCGCGCTTCAGCACTGACTGAAAGCTCATTATTTTAGTATTTTATCATTTGGTGTAATTTATCAGATAGCACATCAGTACATTTAGTAACATTTTAATCAGACTGACAACGCCCACAGAATCCTAACTAAACTAAACTCCGCCCGACCAGGTCGTGAAAGGCAACGGTATCGATCGACCGCTGTGTCATCCTCAGCCCATAGGTGTCACTAGATGCGGATATGGAGGATCATGTGTTCAGCACGCCGCTCTCCCGGCCGTATGTCAGTTTAACAGACCGGAGCCGCTACTTTTCAATCAAGTAGCTCCTCAGTTCACCTCAAAAGGGCTGAGTGCAACCCGCTTGCCAACATCGCTCGGCAGACAGGCTGGTCACCCATCCAAGCGCTAGCCCAGCCCGACAGCGCCTAACCCTACATATTCATATTCGTAGTTAACTTCAACGACTTTGAAAATGACATCTTACATCACAAGGAAGCAGCATGACCGTAGTCGGCAGGCAATGAGCCATTCTTCAAATTACGACGTCCGTCCGGAAAAATTATTCATTCATTAGCATTTCATAACATGTATTTTCCCTAAAGTATGGCTCGAAAAATTTTTGTTTTATTTTTTTTTCTGGAATAAACATTGGGAAGGTGTACTTCTAAAGTACTTGTGTCGTCAGAAAAACGAACCCATTCACTTGAAATACCACATTAAAATTATCGCAGCTTTTAATGTTTCGTCCGTAAGGGACAGCATGATGAGGGCTACGACTGGTGATAAATATAAATCAAACAGTTCCTGCTCCAATCACTTGTTTATTTTTCCACTACGCATTTCGATGGTTCACGCCATCATCCTGACGGTGGAAATTCTTTTTCTTTACATAGCTAGTGTTGGTGAAAAATGCAGATGGCATTTCGTAGTAGAAGACCAAGGTAGGTGTATGTCTTTTGTTAATGATACAAAATTATTTGTATCGAAAAGGCGCTTTTGGGATTACAAACATGAATTTCTGACATAAACTGTACTTGCAGGGGCGATAAAGTCGCATAAGATCTGTATATTGCTGCCTGATTTACGTCCTCTCCAATGTATATTATGTTTAAACTGTCACTTCAAATATGATGTACATATTAGAGATATGCTTGTTTACGTTGGATACAAAGATGAAAAATTAAATAGTTTCTGCATAAATATGTTTTTCTTTTTTTTTTAAAAAAAAAGTGAATGAACTGCAATCCTTGAAGTACAATTAGCCGTCAGAAATTCATGTTTTTCTTAACCTCAAAAGTGCGTTTTCTAAACAAACTATTTTGATCATTAGCAGAAGACCCAATATAACCTACACTGCCCCTGGTCTGCTACTGTGAAGACTTTGTAGTCTTAACGAACACCGGCTATGTAAATAAACAAGTCTGTACCTGAAAGTGATAGTACGAAGCTTCGAAAAGCAGAGCGGCAAAATGAACAAATGACTGACGCAGAAGCTGTTTTATTTGTATTTGTCACACTATTATCAAAAAAAAATGGTTCAAATGGCTCTGAGCACTATGGGACTCAACTGCTGAGGTCATTAGTCCCCTAGAACTTAGAACTAGTTAAACCTAACTAACCTAAGGACATCACAAACATCCATGCCCGAGGCAGGATTCGAACCTGCGACCGTAGCGGTCTTGCGGTTCCAGACTGCAGCGCCTTTAACCGCACGGCCACTTCGGCCGGCCACTATTATCCTCCTTTCAATCCTGTCCCTGAGGAGTTGAATAATTCTGTAAAGTAATAGCGCGGAGGGTTTTTGCAGACAAAGTGCAGCTTCAAGGAAGGTAACCTGATGGCTTCCGCTCACCACAGTGCATTCTACTACCTGCTACCACGGAACAGCCGGTGAAGCGTAACAACCTACTTTCCGTCTAGCGCAGCGCCGACGTTTCCTGAAAAACAGTCAAGGCCCCGCGGATTTCTTATGATTCTCGAGCTCTACCTGTGATGTCAGCTGCGACTTCAAGGTACCGCACGTCGCAGACGCTGCCTATGACACCTCTGTCCGATCCCATAGTGACCAGACTCTGCTGGCCCTACCTCACAAGTGAGGGCGTATTCTTGTTCGTGCACACGCTTACGTCATTTACACCGTGTTCAGTTTACAGCACAATAGTACAGGGTTATTACAAATGATTGAAGCGATTTCACAGCTCTACAATAACTTTATTATTTGAGATATTTTCACAATGCTTTGCACACACATAAAAAAACTGAAAAAGTTTTTATAGGCATTCACAAATGTTCGATATGTGCCCCTTTAGTGATTCGGCAGACATCAAGCCGATAATCAAGTTCCTCCCACACCCGGCGCAGCATGTCCCCATCAATGAGTTCGAAGGCATCGTTGATGCGAGCTCGCAGTTCTGGCACGTTTCTTGGTAGAGGAAGTTTAAACACTGAATCTTTCACATAACCCCACAGAAAGAAATCGCATGGGGTTAAGTCGGGAGAGAGTGGAGGCCATGACATGAATTGCTGATCGTGATCTCCACCACGACCGATCCATCGGTTTTCCAATCTCCTGTTTAATAAATGCCGAACATCATGATGGAAGTGCGGTGGAGCACCATCCTGTTGAAAGATGAAGTCGGCGCTGTCGGTCTCCAGTTGTGGCATGAGACGATTTTCCAGCATCTCCAGATACACGTGTCCTGTAAAATTTTTTTCGCAGAAGAAATAGGGGCCGTAAACTTTAAACCGTGAGATTGCACAAAACACGTTAACTTTTGGTGAATTGCGATTTTGCTGCACGAATGCGTGAGGATTCTCTACCGCCCAGATTCGCACATTGTGTCTGTTCACTTCACCATTAAGAACAAATGTTGCTTTATCACTGAAAACAAGTTTCGCACTGAACGCACCCTCTTCCATGAGCTGTTGCAACCGCGCCGAAAATTCAAAGCGTTTGACTTTGTCATCGGGTGTCAGGGCTTGTAGCAATTGTAAACGGTAAGGCTTCTGCTTTAGCCTTTTCCGTAAGATTTTCCAAACCGTCGGCTGTGGTACGTTTAGCTCCCTGCTTGCTTTATTCGTCGACTTCCGCGGGCTACGCGTGAAACTTGCCCGCACGCGTTCAACCGTTTCTTCGCTCACTGCAGGCCGACCCGTTGATTTCCCCTTACACAGGCATCCAGAAGCTTTAAACTGCGCATACCGTCGCCGAATGGAGTTAGCAGTTAGTGGATCTTTGTTGAACTTCGTCCTGAAGTGTCGTTGCACTGTTATGACTGACTGATGTGAGTGCATTTCATGCACGACATACGCTTTCTCGGCTCCTGTCGCCATTTTGTCTCACTGCGCTCTCGAGCGCTCTGGCGGCAGAAACCTGAAGTGCGGCTTCAGACGAACAAAACTTTATGAGTTTTTCTGCGTATCTGTAGTGTGTCGTGACCATATGTCAATGAATGGAGCTACAGTGAATTTATGAAATCGCTTCAATCATTTGTAATAGCCCTATATATGGCAATAGCGATGGCAGTGTCGTCTTTTTCACATTTGCAGGAACCACGCATTTAAATTTGTAACAAATTCAAAAAATCATTTTTCGCCGACGAATCATAGTGGGCTAGCTTAATTATTACAATACTGAGTGAATTCGCTGACAGAATACAGCTCGTAGATGTTAAACATAGGATGGCATCTGGAGACGAAAAATTTTGAAAGTAGTGGGTGCATCTCCTCCAAGCTGTTGAAAAAAGAAATATTCATAAGAATCGAATTGAAAACTGACGATCTATTAGATGAAGATAAATTTAGTTTTGGGAAAGGTAGAGGCTGTTTGGACGTTGCACTTGATAAATGAGGCAAAATTTAAGAGCAATCAAGACACTTTCATAGGATTTGTCAACCTAGAACAAGCGTTCGACATCGAAAAATTTTACAAGATCTTTGAAATTTTCATAAAATAGGTATAACATATGCGGAATGGTTGGTAATATATGTATACAGTATTTACAGTAACCAAGGGGGAGCAGTAAGCATGGAAGACCACGAAAGCAGGGCTCGAACTGAACAACAAAGATGTAGTCTTCCTCGTCTTGCCTTTTAATCTACACATCCAAGGAACAATAACCGAAATAAGATATAGGGTTCATCAGAGGGTGAAAGGATGTCAATAATAAGATTCGCCTATGACATTGCGATCCTGACTGAATCTGAGCTAGAATTACATTGCAGGTTACTGAAGTGAACAGTATAATGTGCCCAGAATGTGATTTGGGAGTAAATCACATGAAGTTGAAACTAGAGAGAAATAACACAATGGCAGAAATGCGATTAGTGATAACATCAAAACTGGGGAGCACGAAGTAAGCTAAGTGAAGAAATTGTGGTAGCTTAGAGGCAAAATAAGATAATGTGGATGAAGCAGCGTGCACAAAGCAAAGTAGCTCAGGCAAAGAAGGCGTTCCTGGCTAAGAGAAATCTCGGCTGGGGACTGTTCAAGCTGGTGGAGGCTCTGTAATGGTGTGGGGCGTGTGTAGTTGGTGTGATATGGGACCCCTGATACGTCTAGAAACGACTGTGACAGATAGGCACATACGTCAGCATCATGTCTGATCACCTGCATCCATTCATGTCTATTATGCGTTCCGACGGCCTTGGGCAATTCAAGCATAAATCCGTAAGAGTACAAGCCGTTGGAGATCCCTTCTGAACAGCACGTTACAAGGCATCGCAGATATGCTCAATAATGCTCATGTCTGAGGAGTTTGGTGACCAGCGAAAGTTTTTAAATTAAGAAGAGTGTTCCTCGAGCCACACTGTAGCAATTCTGCATGGATCGGGTGTCGCATTGTCCTGTCGGAATTTCCCAAGTCCGTCGGAATGCACAATGGAAATGAATGGATGGAGATGATCAGACAGGATGCTTACGTACGTGTTACCTATCAGAGTCGTATCTAGACGTATCAGGGGTCCCATATCTCTCCAACTGCACGCACCCCACACCATTACAGAGCCTCCACCAGCTTTAACAGTCCCCTGTTAACATACAGGGTCCTTGGATTCATGAGGCTGTCTCCATACCCGTACACATCCATCCGCTCGGTACAATTTCAAATGAGATTCGTCCTACCAGGCAACATATTTCCAGTCATCAACAGAACAATGTCGGTGATGAGGGGCCCAGGCGAGGCTAAAGCTATTTGTCACGCAGTCATCAAGGGTACACGAATGGGACTTCGGCTCCAAAGCCCAAATCGATAACGTTTCGTTGAATGGTTCGCACGCTGACACATGTTGGCGGCTCTGCATTGAAATCTGCAGCAGTTTAAGGAAGGTTTGCACTTCTGTCCTGTTGAACGTTTCTCTCAGTCGTCGTTGATCCCGTTCTTGGTTCATATGGCTCTGAGCACTATGGGACTTAACATCTGGGGTCATCAGTCCCCTAGAACTTAGAACTACTTAACCGTAACCAACCTAAGGACATCACACACATCCATGCCCGAAGCAGGATTCGAACCTGCGACCGTAGCCGTCGCGCGGTTTCAGACTGAAGCGCCGATCCCGTTCTTGCAGGATCTTTCTCCGGCCATAGCGATGTCGGAGATTTGATGTTTTACCGGAGTCCTGATATTCACGGTGCACTCGTGAAATGGTCATATGGGAAAAGCCCCACTTCATGGGAGATGCTGTGTCCCATCGCTCGTGCGCCGACTATAACACCTCGTTCAACCGCACTTAAATCTTGATAACCTGCCATTGTAGCAGCAGTAACTGATCTAATAACTGCGCCAGACACTTGCCGACCGTAGCGCCGGATGCTGCCAGTTTACATATCTGTGTGTTTGAATACCAGTTCCTTTGGCGCTTCAGTGTATAAAGTGAAGTTCTACATAATACCATCTACGAGATGTATACAATAGAGTTGTATACAATCAGTGGAAAAGTAAGTAAGTAATCAATTAGGGACCTAATAATTTATAGTCTTTATACACAATTTTTAATACGAGTCGAAATAAGGATAATAAAAATAGTGCTATAAATAAAAACAAAAATAAAAATTTTTTCATCCCGACAATATGTCTTAATCATATAAAGCATTTAGAAATTACTTTGTAGCAGCTACAATCTAAAACTTGAAGTGGTTCGATACATGTGCATAGGTCTATTAAAAGGAAAAATACTTGCGCATGTTGACCAACACCAATTGATATCGTATTAAAATCTTATTAATGAGAAAAAGCAATCACTCTTATAAAGTAAAAATACAAATGGTGAAGTACACTCCTGGAAATTGAAATAAGAACACCGTGAATTCATTGTCCCAGGAAGGGGAAACTTTATTGACACATTCCTGGGGTCAGATACATCACATGATCACACTGACAGAACCACAGGCACATAGACACAGGCAACAGAGCATGCACAATCTCGGCACTAGTACAGTGTATATCCACCTTTCGCAGCAATGCAGGCTGCTATTCTCCCATGGAGACGATCGTAGAGATGCTGGATGAAGTCCTGTGGAACGGCTTGCCATGCCATTTCCACCTGGCGCCTCAGTTGGACCAGCGTTCGTGCTGGACGTGCAGACCGCGTGAGACGACGCTTCATCCAGTCCCAAACATGCTCAATGGGGGACAGATCCGGAGATCTTGCTGGCCAGGGTAGTTGACTTACACCTTCTAGAGCACGTTGGGTGGCACGGGATACATGCGGACGTGCATTGTCCTGTTGGAACAGCAAGTTCCCTTGCCGGTCTAGGAATGGTAGAACGATGGGTTCGATGATGGTTTGGATGTACCGTGCACTATTCAGTGTCCCCTCGACGATCACCAGTGGTGTACGGCCAGTGTAGGAGATCGCTCCCCACACCATGATGCCGGGTGTTGGCCCTGTGTGCCTCGGTCGTATGCAGTCCTGATTGTGGCGCTCACCTGCACGGCGCCAAACACGCATACGACCATCATTGGCACCAAGGCAGAAGCGACTCTCATCGCTGAAGACGACACGTCTCCATTCGTCCCTCCATTCACGCCTGTCGGGACACCACTGGAGGCAGGCTGCACGATGTTGGGGCGTGAGCGGAAGACGGCCTAACGGTGAGCGGGACCGTAGCCCAGCTTCATGGAGACGGTTGCGAATGGTCCTCGCCGATACCCCAGGAGCAACAGTGTCCCTAATTTGCTGGGAAGTGGCGGTGCGGTCCCCTACGGCACTGCGTAGGATCCTACGGTCTTGGCGTGCATCCGTGCGTCGCTGCGGTCCGGTCCCAGGTCGACGGGCACGTGCACCTTCCGCCGACCACTGGCGACAACATCGATGTACTGTGGAGACCTCACGCCCCACGTGTTGAGCAATTCGGCGGTACGTCCACCCGGCCTCCCGCATGCCTACTATACGCCCTCGCTCAAAGTCCGTCAACTGCACATACGGTTCACGTCCACGCTGTCGCGGCATGCTACCAGTGTTAAAGACTGCGATGGAGCTCCGTATGCCACGGCAAACTGGCTGACACTGACGGCGGCGGTGCACAAATGCTGCGCAGCTAGCGCCATTCGACGGCCAACACCGCGGTTCCTGGTGTGTCCGCTGTGCCGTGCGTGTGATCATTGCTTGTACAGCCCTCTCGCAGTGTCCGGAGCAAGTATGGTGGGTCTGACACACCGGTGTCAATGTGTTCTTTTTTCCATTTCCAGGAGTGTATATACACTCTGAGACAAAAAAAAAAATACACACCACGAAGGAATTATCCAAATGGGACTGTAATCGGTAGATGTGATGTACGTGTACAAACATATGATAACAATTTCAGAAAAAAACTGAATGAATTATTCAAGAGAAAGAGCTTCATAAACTGAGCAAGTTAATAATGCGTTGTTCCACCCCTGGCTGTTATAGAGGGAGTTATTCGGCTTGTCACTGATTGATAGAAGTGATGGATGTCCTGACGGATATCGTGCCAGATTCTGTCCAATTGGCACGTTAGATCGTTAAAATCCTGAGGTGTTTAGAAGAACATGACCGTAATGCTCCAAACGTTCTGCATTGGGGAGAGTTATGGGAGTTTGCTGGCCAAGGTAGGGTTTGGCAAGCACGAAGACAAGTAATGGATACTCTCCCCGTGTGCGGGCGGGCATTATCTTGCGGAAAGTCCAGGGTGGCTTCCCGTGAAAGGCTGAAAGACGATTACTGTTAATGAAGTAAAAGATCCACGCAATGGACACCAAATGAAAAAGCTACTCCTTATGTTTCTGATCTAGACTGCCATAAAAATGCGAAGGAACTGTTAATCAGAACTCAGGGAGAAATTGCAGTCTAATTCACAATCGATTTATTGATCTTAAACAAGAGAAGACAACAAAATTATTAAAGATACATCATACAAAAATTATTTATTTAACAAAAGCCTTACTAAAATGGGATCTATGGTGGACAAAGTGATCCTCTGGGGATCGACACGTGACACTAACCAGAACACTACTCGCTCTATCTCACTTCATACACGTGAATCCAGGTTATGGCATCAAACTACGCCACCACCAAGCATCTATATTCTACAATACAAAAAAAAAGGAAAAATACGGTTCGAAAGAAGAGGGTGCTGAGAAATAGATATTATAGGCCTACGTCGCAGCAGCGAATACTTTACCGTCTTACTGGTCAATGCGGCACACCAGAACGCGTTCGGCGACTGAAGTCACGGACGGCGGAAATACACTCCTGGAAATGGAAAAAAGAACACATTGACACCGGTGTGTCAGACCCACCATACTTGCTCCTGACACTGCGAGAGGGCTGTACAAGCAATGATCACACGCACGGCACAGCGGACACACCAGGAACCGCGGTGTTGGCCGTCGAATGGCGCTAGCTGCGCAGCATTTGTGCACCGCCGCCGTCAGTGTCAGCCAGTTTGCCGTGGCATACGGAGCTCCATCGCAGTCTTTAACACTGGTAGCATGCCGCGACAGCGTGGACGTGAACCGCATGTGCAGTTAACGGACTTTGAGCGAGGGCGTATAGTGGGCATGCGGGAGGCCGGGTGGACGTACCGCCGAATTGCTCAACACGTGGGGCGTGAGGTCTCCACAGTACATCGATGTTGTCGCCAGTGGGACCGGACCGCAGCGGCGCACGGATGCACGCCAAGACCGTAGGATCCCACGCAGTGCCGTAGGGGACCGCACCGCCACTTCCCAGCAAATTAGGGACACTGTTGCTCCTGGGGTATCGGCGAGGACCATTCGCAACCGTCTCCATGAAGCTGGGCTACGGTCCCGCACACCGTTAGGCCGTCTTCCGCTCACGCCCCAACATCGTGCAGCCCGCCTCCAGTGGTGTCCCGACAGGCGTGAATGGAGGGACGAATGGAGACGTGTCGTCTTCAGCGATGAGAGTCGCTTCTGCCTTGGTGCCAATGATGGTCGTATGCGTGTTTGGCGCCATGCAGGTGAGCGCCACAATCAGGACTGCATACGACCGAGGCACACAGGGCCAACACCCGGCATCATGGTGTGGGGAGCGATCTCCTACACTGGCCGTACACCACTGGTGATCGTCGAGGGGACACTGAATAGTGCACGGTACATCCAAACCGTCATCGAACCCATCGTTCTACCATTCCTAGACCGGCAAGGGAACTTGCTGTTCCAACAGGACAATGCACGTCCGCATGTATCCCGTGCCACCCAACGTGCTCTACAAGGTGTAAGTCAACTACCCTGGCCAGCAAGATCTCCGGATCTGTCCCCCATTGAGCATGTTTGGGACTGGATGAAGCGTCGTCTCACGCGGTCTGCACGTCCAGCACGAACGCTGGTCCAACTGAGGCGCCAGGTGGAAATGGCATGGCAAGCTGTTCCACAGGACTACATCCAGCATCTCTACGATCGTCTCCATGGGAGAATAGCAGCCTGCATTGCTGCGAAAGGTGGATATACACTGTACTAGTGCCGACATTGTGCATGCTCTGTTGCCTGTGTCTATGTGCCTGTGGTTCTGTCAGTGTGATCATGTGATGTATCTGACCCCAGGAATGTGTCAATAAAGTTTCCCCTTCCTGAGACAATGAATTCACGGTGTTCTTATTTCAATTTCCAGGAGTGTATGTTATTAAATGCGCGTTCCCGAGAAATGCAAGTACGCGGTCTCGAGTTCGGTTAATTCAGAACGCAGGTACTTTGCTGGTCTGCCAAACCAAATTGACTCCGTGCCACGACTGTGCGTGTCGGAGTACGCCGACTCAAGACAAATAAGTACACCCACGTTGTGACCGTGATGATATAAGCAGTACCTCTGACGGTTCAGAAGGTGACTGGCACAGGCTCTAAGTCGCACCCTAGCAAAGGACACAAGTCTCACCGTTTAGGTAGAGACCTGCAGTTCTTTACTAGCGTAGCGCCAGTACAAGAGACGTGTACAAGAGTGCTGATCTCCCTTTCTCCCTGTTTCCTCGTCAGCTCGGTTCCAAAAGCACGTCCCTTTTTTGTCTTCCCCCATTTTCGCACAAGCCAATCACGACTGGAGCCCGGCATTCAAAGCTGGGTGAATGGTCTTTGCACTGCAAACCGATTTGACCAATCAGAGACTTGAAGTTAATTGGCAGAAAACGGAAAAAAATTCAGCTTCGCGGCCTCTTTCCCATACGTTTGCCGTGTCTTTTGCTCACACAATACAGGGTGGAAGCACAGCCCTCCATAAACAGCTTGTTATCTCTCCTGTTGCGTCCATTTCAAAGTTTGCAAAGAACGGCCATAAACTCCCACTGACAAAACATGTTTTGAAACAGAGTTTGGACGTTTGGGCGCCAGTTTTCCTGTCCCATGGACATTTCCAGAACGTTTACATTCCTTTTGGCGGCTTGCTCGCTAACATGCCTACAATGCACTGTCGGCGACTTTTCGGCGCTAGGCCGTATACCTGGACGTCTGGCGCCAAAGCTAATGTGTTTTGCACAATGCGACTACTGCACGCGGCCGTCTGGAAATGTCTCTTCGTCGTTCCCCAGAAAAAACGCGCTTTGTCGCCCCACCAACGCTGTGCTTTTACTGCAGTCGTTTAAGTCGGCACCCTGTTCCTTTGAACGCAGGCAAAGCTTACCGTATTTCTTTCCCTGAGCACACAAACAAGACGATAAACTGCTGCCCACCATTTCATCACAATGTATGAAGTCAAATCGCCGTAGATCGTATTCCCTACGCCGAATCAGAAGTGAGAGTGCCCTGCAATCTCTCAAGGCAACAAAATGGGACCTAGAGGTGCCTACAAAGCGCGTGGTAATGTGTTCCTGAGCAGCAGATCCAGGCATTCTTCTATTCCATGCCACAACGTCTAGAGTCTTTGGTTGCAGCAGGTGTCAGCTTCACACTGTACTGAATTGTCATGGTGAAAGTACATGTACAGTTCTGTAATTCTGTATTGTCATGTCCCCAGTCTGTGGAGTAAATTCTATTTAACCACATATCTCTTTGTTGGTGTTTCAGTTTTCACAAACGTTGGTGTATTTAACTTGAATAGTCTCTTCCACGAACACAAAAATTGCTCTTGTACTTACCTATTCGTTGTTGTTGCGTTGTATGCTCTAGTGAACAATAGAAGAGTGGATAAATATCGCTGAGTGGCGCCGGACTGTTCCCACTTGTTTTTATTTTCCCCGCGGGCTGACTGGACAATCTGATCTGCGAGCGCGCTCTGTGGGTCCCCCGCCACGGCGGTAATTGCATCATCGCCGCTGTTCCCCAGCCAAGGGCAGCGGCTCCCGCTAACATGGACCAGATCCACGGCGGGAAGGCAGCGAGAACACAGACTAGCAGGAGCGGCACGGCAGCCGCCAAGCGCTTTGCAAGACACGATGGCGAGTTAACAGTGTCGTCACACACCTGGCGCCTGTGTGTGTTTGTAAGTGTGGACTGCTTAGTGTATCTGCGCTGTCGATGTAACTAAACACTCCTTCTCATACAGGACAACTATTTAGTTAGAAGATGACTCAGTTCACTCTCTAAATTTAAGCGATTTATACGAGGTGCATTCAAGTTCTAAGGCCTCTGATTTTTTTTCTAATTAACTACTCACCCGAAATCGATGAAACTGGCGTTACTTCTCGACATAATCGCCCTTCAGACGTACACATTTTTCACAACGCAGACGTCATGATTCCATGGCAGCGGCGAAGGCTTCTTTAGGAGTGCTTTGACCACTGGAAAATCGCTGAGGCAATAGCAGCACGGCTGGTGAATGTGCGGCCACGGAGAGTGTCTTTCATTGTTGGAAAAAGCCAAAAGTCACTAGGAGCCAGATCAGGTGAGTAGGGAGCATGAGGAATCACTTCAAAGTTGTTATCACGAAGAAACTGTTGCGTAACGTTAGCTCGATGTGCGGGTGCGTTGTCTTGGTGAAACAGCACACGCGCAGCCCTTCCCGGACGTTTTTGTTGCAGTGCAGGAAGTAATTTGTTCTTCAAAACATTTTCGTAGGATGCTCATGTTACCGTAGTGCCCTTTGGAACGCAATGGGTAAGCATTACGCCCTCGCTGTCCCAGAACATGGACACCATCATTTTTTCAGCACTGACGGTTACCCGAAATTTTTTTGGTGGCGGTGAATCTGTGTGCTTCCATTGAGCTGAATGGCGCTTTGTTTCTGGATTGTAAAATGGCATCCACGTCTCATCCATTGTCACAACCGACGAAAAGAAAGTCCCATTCATGCTGTCATTGCGCATCAACATTGCTTGGCAACATGCCACACGGGCAGCCGTGTGGTCGTCCGTCAGCATTCGTGGCACCCACCTGGATGACACTTTTCGCATTTTCAGGTCGTCATGCAGGCTTGTGTGCACAGAACCCACAGACATAAATGCCAACTCTGGACGCGATCTGTTCAACAGTCATTCGGCGATCCCCCAAAACAATTCTCTCCACTTTCTCGATCATGTCGTCAGACCGGCTTGTGCGAGCCCGAGGTTGTTTCAGTTTGTTGTCACACGATGTTCTGCCTTCATTAAACTGTCGCACCCACGAACGCACTTTCGACACATCCATAACTCCATCACCACATGTCTCCTTCAACTGTCGATGCATTTCAATTGGTTTCACACCACGCAAATTCTGAAAACGAATGATTGCACGCTGTTCAAGTAAGGAAAACGTCGCCATTTTAACTATTTAAAACAGTTCTCATTCTGGCCGCTGGCGGTAAAATTCCATCTGCCGTACGGTGCTGCCATCTCTGGGACGTATTGACAATGAACGCGGCCTCATTTTAAAACAATGCGCATGTTTCTATCTCTTTCCAGTCTGGAGAAAAAAAATCGGAGGCCTTAGAACTTGAATGCACCTTGTAGATAGTATTTTGCTCACAGTTGTTTTGGTCTTCAGTGCGATGACTGATTTGATACGGCTCTCCTCGCTTGTCTATGCTGTGCAAGCCTCTTGCCTAACTATTGTAATCTACTTCCGTCCGTCGTGCTGTAATTGAGTGGTGGCCGCCCTCTACAAACAGTGTTTAATTCTCCCCCCCCCCCATTCCACCCCACCCCCACACACATACACAGACCTTCCTCCCATTACCAAACTCACGATGTTGCTCGATGTGTCGTATAAACCAACCAATCACTCCTGTTAGATAAATTGTTCGATAATTTCATTTTCTTCCGTTCTCGATTCCATACCTCTTCATTAATTTTCCGGTCTACCCACGTACTCTTCAGCTGTCTCCTTTACCACCACATTTCAGTAGCTTCTACGAGGGTGGTGAGATAAGTCTGGTAAAAAAACCAAACAACATGTTTGTTTCCTAAACAGCTCACTTCACTTCTCCGCATAATCTCCATTGAAGGATATACACTTCGTCCAGCAATCCTCCAGCATTTTCATCCCATCGGAAAAATAGGTTCCGTCTAACTCTGCAAAATACTCGTTGACTGGAACTATCACTTCTATATTTGATGAAAATTTCTTCCCAGCAAACCAAAGTTTCTCTCCCCAAGTTGGGGGCCACTGGCCCAGTACGTTTTGAAATAAAAGTCAAAGCTGTCAGTTACATAGTTTTCAAAAAAAAAAAAAAAAAAAAAAAAGTCGATGGGAAATTTTTGTTCAACTGAATAAACTAAGATCTGCCGATTGCTACACGTTGTTGGTAACCTTTACTGTGTTGGCCGCTGCAATGCGAATATGAAACTGTAAGTGCGGCGTCTTTGACAGAATACGCCTTTAGCACTATGAAACAGAGCAAAATGGCTCGTCTTCGCGTTCTCACGGTTGAGCGGATGTTGGTTCTGCAAAATGGTATTAAAGAAGTTGAATCTGAAGGAGAAGATGTGGACGATATTTCGACTGATTCTGTCTAGACAAAATACTGCAGGAAGCTAGGATGAATCAAAGGGTAGCGGTGAAGGTTCTTATGACTCTCCATGTGCACATAGTAATATAAAAAGTAAGAAATAAGACGTTTGTGAGGCGGTATATTTTGTTTTACTGACGAATCTTATCAAACAAACTCAAAAATACACTGAAATGCAGGTGCGTACAGCACTGCGAGTTGATAAACGGTCATTACCGACAGAAGGGCTTTGAATTTCTTGCCTCTCTGCGCCTACGCGTCGCTGTATGGAAAGGAGCAGAAGTGGACCTTCTTGGGTCAGAGATAAGGGGAATAAAGTTTTATTAACTTGTCACATAATCGCTTCATGGAGATCATGAAGTCCTAAGGTTTGGTTCGCGGTCGACTAGACCGGGGCCCCTGAAAAATGTAGCTCTTATCAAAGAGAGTGATAGAAAAATTGTCAGTGTCGGTTCGTTCACTACATAGCTTGAAAAACGTGAGAGGTATGGACAGAAATATGGATAGCTGTCGATAAAAATTGCAAGTATGTGCTAAGTTCTTTCCCATGTCTTGGTAAAAATGAAACTTGTCCTGGTGCCCAACGATTTAGTAACTTTGTTGTGAACAAGCATGTAGGGTCATACCAAAGTAAAGGAAGCAGTTTTACATATGACAATTTCTTCATCTTTCACTAACAAGGTATCTGAAAACAAACCGAACAAGCTTCCCTGGTTCAATAAACAAAAGAAGAAGGGTAGTGACTGAGTGCATGAAGAAGAGAACTTATGCAGGACTGCAACTTTGTGAAACGTCGATTAATCCTCACTCTGCGTCAAGGAAAGCCAGGAAAGACTGTAATAATTCTCAGTTCCCTGCGTGAAGATGGCCGGCCGCGGTGGCCGTGCGGTTCTAGGCACGTCAGTCCGGAACTGCGTGACTGCTACGGTCGCAGGTTCGAATCCTGCCTCGGGCATGGATGTGTGTGATGTCCTTAGGTTAGTTAGGTTTAATTAGTTCTAAGTTCTAGGGGACTGATGACCTCAGATGTTGAGTCCCATAGTGCTCAGAGCCGCTGGAACCATTTTTTGCGTGAAGATGTTCAACTGAAACTGACGCGAAATCAAACCCTGACACAGAGACTCATTACAATGGAACAATGGCCCTCGTAGAGCGAGGTGGCCTCTTCATACTTTTTGTAATACTCTAGATTTTGAACACACCAAGCTCGTAGAGGAATTTGCCAAAGTTAGTAAGAAATCTGAGGCACAGCTGTAGCTATTAACGCTGAATCTTCAGACAGAGATAGAAAATCTGTCTCGGGGCTATCGTTGAAGTAACCGATTTGTAACAGTTCTTCTTGTAACTGTAATACCAGCTGCTGCTCAAATACATGCTGCAGATGCAGCACAAGGCGCCAGGGCCGTACGGCGAACACGATGGTCTTCCCTCTCGGTGGTGGCACGTGGCCGTCCGAAGCCCGGTCTCCTTGCGACCGCACATTCCAATGACCACCGCTACCAGCATTCGTGTTGTGGTGTCGCCGGCAGACACCACACTTGCTAGGTGGTAGCTTTAAATCGGCCGCGGTCCATTAGTACATGTCGGACCGCGTGTCGCCACTGTCAGTGATCAACAGACCGAGCGCCACCAAACGGCAGGTCTAGAGAGAAGTACTAGGACTCGCCCAGTTGTACGACGACGTTGCTAGCGACTACACTGACGAAGCCTTTCTCTCATTTGCCGAGAGATAGTTAGAATAGCCTTCAGCTAAGTCCATGGCTACGACCTAGCAAGGCGCCATTAACCATATCTGAGAGTCTCACTTGTATCATCAAGAATGCTGTATACAAATGATGGATTAAAGTTAAGTATTACTGAAGCTACGTACTTTTCTTTATAGCATTCATTACGTATCCTGTTTCAGACCTCAGCAAAGCCTGCTTGAATTTAACGCGTGCATTTCGGCTACTTCCGAGTGGCGTGGCTGTCTTGATACGCTACAACACGTGTGTAGTGGCCAAATCTTTCCAAGTCTTCCTGAAATATCGCAGAAGAAACATTCAGCTTCTCATACCCCTATTACACGACCGCGTTCAAACTCAGTGAAATGTTGATAAAGGCGTCATTGTCGCCTTGAAGGAATTCTTCACTGACGTCAGCTCAGCACGTCCATCAAACGTAACTAACGATCATGACCGTTACAGCGTGTATTTAGTGCAAACTAGAATTGCATCCTCATAGGTGCTTTACTAGACCCACTCTGGCGACTGACGCGAATTTTGGATAGACATTATCTTTCAGATGTAGAAACACACCCACGAAATTTCATTTATGACACAGAACTCCCTATTGGATTTGAGATTTTTTCCTTTTTTTTTGCATCAGTGTACATTGTAAGGAAAACTTTTTGACTTGGATGTATTTCTATAAAAACACAAGATCTCTCTATGATATTACGAAAAATTTCCGAACATTCGCATATTTTATTTCTACAGGCATAGGAAAATATGCAATGTTTGCAATAAAAACAAGATAACACAGCATTAGAGTGTCTTATTTGTAACAGGAAATCCACAGCGCCAAAGATCGCGCCAGAGAGTATTGTTCCGCCGCCTCCACTGGCAGTGATTATTGAGACGTAGCGGCAAGCAGTTCTCGCCGAGAAGTTGTGGTGGACACTGCTTGTCCTGAAGTCAGAGTGAGATGAGGTAGTGGAGAGTGTTGTTCCATGTTTTATGCAGTGGTTTGATGGGAGAGATAGCAGATGTTGTTCTAATGGAGATATTGTAATGGTCAGAGTGCATTTCGTCAATATATATGGAGGTATTTTCTTTTATTCTTTTATTCTCTCAGTGACCTGAATAATGTGTCATTACAGGTTCAGTCAACAAAGCATCTGGCGTGTGTTCTTGTATTAGAGTGTAATTCTGGTTTTCTTGCGCAATTATAGTATTTCTAATTTTCTTTTATCACGTCAGTATAATTGGTATTTAAAAATTCTTGTCTTGTTGAAGAAGAACCGTGCCAGATGTGCGTTGAGTCATACTACCACATACAGAACAGCTACACTTGTGTTTGTTGTTTCGTAGGTTTTATAGTTGCTGGGGACTTAATTAATTAATTGTGCTAACAGAAATTTTCTTACATTCTTTGTTGTCATTCTAAGCAGTCAGATTGCGTACTAAAACTAGTCAGGGCCAGCCGTTTACGAGACTTGCGTAATCGGACTTAGCTACTAAAAATATTTGCATTTTTTTTATTTAACTAAGCCCCCATGCACAATCAGTGAAAAGAACAGCCTATATCGCGATGGTTATTCTATTAAAATGACCAGTTTCCGCCCAGTCTTCGCCATCTTGGGACAGCACTACCAGCTAAAATTGACGAAGCATAGAAAAGTCAGTTGATCTCAGTCCAAGACTAGGCCGAAACATCGGTATCTAGACTGCTTTTTTTCATTAATAATACACTACTGGCCATTAAAATTGCTACACCAAGAAGATACGCAGATGACAAACGGGTATTCATTGGACAAATATATTATACTAGAAATGACATGTGATTACATTTTCACGCAATTTGGGTGCATAGATCCTGAGAAATCAGTACCCAGAACAACCACCTCTGGCCGTAATAACGGCCTTGATACGGCTGGGCATTGTGTCAAAGAGAGCTTGAATAGCGTGTACAGGTACAGCTGCCCATGCAGCTTCAACACGATACCGTAGTTCATCAAGAGTAGTGACTGGCGTATTGTAACGAGCCAGTTGCTCGACCACCATTGACCAGACGTTTTCAGTTGGTGAGAGATCTGGAGAATGTGCTGGCCAGGGCAGCAGTCGAACATTTTCTGTATCCAGAAAGGTCCGCACAGGACCTGCAACATGCGGTCGTGCATTATCCTGATGAGATGTAGGGTTTTGAGGGATCGAATGAAGGGTAGAACCACGGGTTGTAACACATCTCAAATGTAACGTCCACTGCTCAAAGTGCCGTCAATGCGAACAAGAGGTGACCGAGACGTGTAACTAATAGTTCCCCACACCATCACACAGGATGATACGCCAGTATAGCGATGACGAATACGCGCTTCCAACGTGCGTTCATAGCGACGTCGCCAAACGTGCATGCGACCGTCATGAGGCTATAAACAGAACGTGGTTTCATCCGAAAAAATGACGTCTTGCCATTCGTGCACCCAGGTTCGTCGTTGAGTACACTATCGCAGGCGCTCCTGTCTGTGATGCAGCGTCAAGGGTAACCGCAGCCATGGTCTCCGAGCTGATAGTCCATGCTGCTGCAAACGTCGTCGAACTGTTCGTTCAGATGGTTGTTGTTTTGCAAACGTCCCCATCTGTTGACTCAGGGATCGAGACGTGGCTGCACGATCCGTTACAGCCATGCGGATAAGATGCCTGTCATCTCGACTGCTAGTGATACGAGGCCGTTGGGCTCGAGCACGGCGTTCCGTATTACCCTCCTGAACCCACCTATTTCATATTCTGTTAACAGTCATTGGATCTCGACCAACGCGAGCAGCAATGTCGCGATATGGTAAACCGCAATCGCGATATGCTACAATCCGTCCTTTATCAAAGTCGGAAACGTTATGGTACGCATTTCTCCTCCTTACACGAGGCATCACAACAACGTTTCACCAGGCAACGCCGGTCAACTGCTGTTTGTGTATGAGAAATCGGTTGGAAATTTTTCTCATGTCAGCACGTTGTGGGAGTCGCCACCGGCGCCAATCTTGTGTGAATGCTCTGAGAAGCTAATCATTAGCATATCAGAGCATCTTCTTCCTGTCGGTTAAATTTCGCATCTGTAGCACGTCATCTTCGTAGTGTAGCAGTTTTAATGGCCAGTAGTGTATAAAGCTTACAAGATCACTGTTTCCCAAAAATATTGCCAAAAATTTTAAAAAGGATTAAGTACAAGCTGTAGATGCCGCGACTAGAGATTGGAAGTTTTAGTCCTGACCTCGTGTTTAACGGCACGCATTGTAAGGTAACGTAGTATTGCATTTCTCTTGCCATCTTGTGTTACGGCACGCCAGTAAGGAACGAGAAAGCAGAGAGGGCTGTGAAGAAGAAGTCAGCGAATCGCACGCTGACCGATCGCTCTCCAGGACGACAATGCGACAGCAGCGGCCTCTATGCGAAGAGAACATAAACGCAGCGCTCGACTGGCCGCGGCCCAGTTCTACAGCAACTTGAAGACTAGCAGCTACACTCATGCTTATAAATTAAGGACAATGCTAATACGTTATGGTGTGTGGTTTTCGGGTTTAAATCACCTCGGGGTATGACCATGCGGTGCATCTGACCTGCGATCGTCGCACGATGGCGCTGGCAGCAGCCCAAATACGCAGGCGTGTGTTGGTGCATGTCAGATTACGGTGTAGCGAGTAAGTGTGCAGACGTTTTCAGACGTGCTAATGGTGACTGTGTTGAAAATGGCTCAAAGAGGTCATACTGATGACGTTATGAGGGGTAGAATACTAGGGCGACTGGAGGCTGGTCAAACACAGCAGGTCGTAGCACGGGCCCTCCGTGTGCCACAAAGTGTGATCTAACGATTATGGCAACGATTCGAGCAGACATGAAACATGTCCAGGCGCTACAGTACGGGACGTCCACAGTGCACGAAACTACAAGAAGGCCGATATCTCACCATCAGTACCCTCAAACGGCCACGGAGTACTGCAGGTAGCCTTGCTCGGAACCTTACCGCAGCCACTGGAACAGTTGTCACCAGACACACAATCTACAGCCGATTGAACAGACATAATTTATTCGCCTGGAGACCTGCAAGGTGCATTCCACTGAACCGTGGTCACAGGAGTGCCCGTAGAGCCTGGTGTCCAGAACACAGTACATGGGCATTGGAACAGTGGTCCCAGGTTTAGTTCACGGACGAGTCGAGGTATAGCCCGAACAGTGATTCGCGAGGGGTTTTCATCTGTCGTGAAAGAGGAACCAGGTGCCAACCCCTTAATGTCCCTGAAAGTGAGCTGTGTGGAGGTCGTGGTTTGACGGTGTGGGGAGGGATTATGATTGGTGCACGGACACCCCTGAGTGTCTTTGACAATGGAACTAACAGGTCAGGTGTATCGGCACCTCATTTTGCACCAGTATGTCCGCATTTTCAGGGGTGCAGTGGGTCCCACCTTCCTCCTGATGGATGATAGCGCACTGCCACACCGAGCTGTCATCGTGGAGGAGTACATTGAAACAGAAGATACCAGGCGAATGGAGTGGACTCTCTGTCCTCCAGACCTAAACCCCATCGAGCACGTGTGGGATGCTCTCGGCCGACGTATCGCTGCACGTCTTCAATCCCCTACGACACTTCAGAAGCTCCGACAGGCACTGGCGCAAGAATGGGAGGCTATACCCCAGCATCTGCTCGACCATCTGATCCAGAGTATGCCAACCCGTTGTATGGCCTGTGTACGTGTGCATGGTGATGATATCCCATGTTGATGTCGGGGTACATGCGCAGGAAACAATGGCGTTTTGTAGCACATGTGTTTCGGGACGGTTTTCTCAACTTATCACCAATACCGTGGACTTACAGATCTGTGTCGTGTGTGTTCCCTATGTGCCTATGCTATTAGCGGCAGATCTGTGTAGTGCCACGTTGTGTGACACCACATTCTGGAATTATCCTTGATTTATGAGTATACAAGCGTCAAAGCCAATTACTTTGCTCGTACATTCTATGTAGCTCAATCTTCAAACTGTTATACTGAAGAGATTTCTTATTTTGTCTGTCGCCCTTTCCTTGCGACACATCTGCGAAATTCTCCAAGTTAAGTATTGTCATGTACTTTACGTAATAAAACTCATTAATACTATTTGCTTGAATTGTTGTCTAGCGTTCCGAGAAAGCAAGTTTCTTTTAAACCCCGCACCTTTTTCCAAAGCTGTTTCTCAGAGGAAGACCGCACTGCAGTTTCTTCTCTAAAGCATCGCACAAACGAAAAAATGGCTGACATCGAAATAAGTGTCCAAGGAATAGAAAAGCAACTGGAATCACTCAACAGAGGAAAGTCCACTGGACCTGACGGGATACCAATTCGATTCTACACAGAGTACGCGAAAGAACTTGCCCCCCTTCTAGCAGCCGTGTACCGCAAGCCTCTAGAGGAACGGAAGGTTCCAAATGATTGGAAAAGAGCACAGGTAGTCCCAGTATTTAAGAAGGGTCGTCGAGCAGATGCGCAAAACTATAGACCTATACCTCTGGCGTCGATCTGTTGTAGAATTTTGGAACATGTTTTTTGCTCGCGTCTCATGTCGTTTCTGGAAACCCAGAATCTACTCTGTAGGAGTCAACATGGATTCCGGAAACAGCGATCGTGTGAAACCCAACACGCTTTATTTGTTCATGAGACCCAGAAAATATTAGATACGGGCTCCCAGGTAGATGCCATTTTCCTTGACGTCCGGAAGGCGTTCGACACAGTTCCGCAATGTCGCCTGATAAAAAAAGTAAGAGCCTACGGAATATCAGACCAGCTGTGTGGCTGGATTGAAGAGTTTGTAGCAAACAGAACACAGCATGTTGTTATCAATGGAGAGACGTCTACAGACGTTAAAGTAACCTCTGGCGTGCCACAGGGGAGTGTTATGGGACCACTGCTTTTCACAAGATATATAAATGACCTAGTAGATAGTGTCGTAAGTTCCATGCGGCTTTTCGCGGATGATGCTGTAGTATACAGAGAAGTTGCAGCATTAGAAAATTGTAGCGAAATGCAGGAGGATCTGCAGCGGATAGGCACTTGGTGCTGGGAGTGGCAACTGACCCTTAACATAGACAAATGTAATGTGTTGTGAATACATAGAAAGAAGGATCCTTTACAGTATGATTATATGATAGCGGAACCAACACTGGTAGCAGTTACTTCTATAAAATATCTGGGAGTATGCGTGCGGAACGATTTGAAGTGGAATGATCATATAAATTTAATTGTTGGTAAGGCGGGTACCAGGTTGAGATTCATTGGGAGAGTCCTTAGAAAATGTAGTCCATGAACAAAGGAGATGGCTTACAAAACACACGTTCAACCTATACTTGAGTATTGCTCATCAGTGTGGGATCCGTACCAGGTCGGGTTGACGGAGGAGATAGAGAAGATCCAAAGACGAGCGGCGTGTTTCGTCACAGGGTTATTTGGTAACCGTGATAGCGTTACGAAGATGTTTAAGCAAACGCAAGTGGCAGACTCTACAAGAGAGGCGCTCTGCATCGCGGTGTAGCTTGCTGTGCAGGTCTCGAGAGGGTGCGTTTCTGGATGAGGTATCGAATATATTGCTTCCGCCTGCTTATAACTGCCGAGGAGATCACGAATGTAAAATTAGAGAGATTCGAGCGCACACGGAGGTTTTCCGGCAGTCGTTCTTCCCGCGAACCATACGCGACTAGAACAGGAAAGGGAGATAATGACAGTGGCACGTAAAGTGCCCTCCGCCACACACCGTTGGGTGGCTTGCGGAGTACGAATGTAGATGTAGATGTAGGTTTGACGATTAGGCAGGATTCAGCACCATGGTCTGATATGAAATGGGAGGAAGGAGGGGTGATCGCCGGGTCTGCTCCGTAGGTAACGGCTGCTGCCTGTGCGACTTGACGGGGAATCACGCCTGCGTCACGTGCGGGTAGGCGGTGTCGGCACGCTGCACGCGGGCCGGCGTCGCCCCCGCGCCTGCAGCACAGTGGATCACAGCAGACGAGCGGCGTGACCTCGCGTCACTTGCGGGCGCACGCCGCCGCTGCCCCTCCGCGGCCACTCGCGGTCCAACTGCCGCCACGCTGAGCCCGCTGGACATTCGGAATTTCTAACGAGAGCCTTCGGGATCGCACCTCGGACACACGCGTCTACGCTAGAGATGGGCAAAACTGTTCTTTTCAGAGATCGGATCAGAACTGTTCACTCCCTGAAATGAATTAGCTCTTTTACATGACTCACCACTCATTTACAATAGAAAATAAATGGAAGGCACATTGCCCTTTAAACTTGGTTTATTCCAGTACTATACCTGTATTTTGATCTTATTTGATCCTATTTTGAAGTAACACAGATAATGAGTAAGAATTTTGTATTGTTTATTGAAATTTCCACGATATGACAAAGTTTTTGATTATTGATTTATTTTGCACTATCGTGGTTTTTTGGGTGATAGGAAAATGTTGTAACTTGAGATTTACATTAACAATATATTTGGCTATAATGTATTAAAATTTCATTAACCTCATACAAATACAGCGCAAGCCATATATTTTTAAAGTGAACGTTTCCTTCCGAAGACGCCTAATATCGCAAAATCCGTACCCGAAAAAGAAAAAAAAATATAAATTTGACTGTAAAACGAAAGTGCTGCATATAGCCTTACGCAGAATAAAACAAGGAAAATATTGGTGTATCACATTTTGCGATACGTTTATCGGTTCGCTCGTAATTAAAGCGTAAATTCGAGTGTCCATAATAAAAATCCTATAGTAAGAGGAGTCGTCAGGAACCTAATCTGATCAGT
Organism: Schistocerca cancellata; assembly: GCF_023864275.1. NCBI lineage: Eukaryota > Metazoa > Arthropoda > Insecta > Orthoptera > Acrididae > Schistocerca > Schistocerca cancellata. Next base: position 64,155,726 of record NC_064627.1, read on the forward strand.
TTAAACAAATAAAAATAAAATAAAAACAAATGATGTATACATAACATAATAATGTAATATACATAGCGGTATTACTACGAAGAACAATATCCAGTAGAGACGAACTCCGATGCAGAAGCACTGAGTCGAGCAGGTCGAGCCGTGAGCTGTATTACTGCGTGAGCTCAGACCGCAGAGACCAAAGTGACACCTGAGTTGCTTTGCTCAACGCTCTGGCTAGAGTCGAGAACGGTGGGGTGAGCGTTGAGCGGGCGAGTTCCGAGGGTGGGGGGAGCGGTGAACTCACCCGCTCCGAGACAAATCGTCTATTCTCTTGCGAGCAGGTTGTTGCAAGTAGTTCCTATGTTATGCGCTAGGTGGCTCTCTGTCCTGTTGCTCGCATCAACTGCCCAGGGGGCAGGACGTGCGACTGAAACGATCGCCGACAGAGTGCGATGCGAAGTTAAGCTGCGCCAGACACTGCACGCGGCAGACGATGCACAGAGACGGCACGGCATATGTGAAACACAAAATCCAATGGGGCACTGCACAATGCAGGCAGCCAAGGTAGAAGCAGGGCAAAGGCCGGCGCTGGCTGTGTTGTGTGGCATGCACTGTGCTGTGACCAGCAGAGGCGCTGCTGATATGCTCCATCTCTCTCTCTCTCTCTCTCTCTCTCTCTCTCTCTCTCTCTCTCTCTCTCTGCCATGGGAAACGTTTGGAGCTACCGTTCTTTTTTTCTGAATCACTGATTGTTCACTCCTTTGAAAGATTCAACTCTATGAATCAGTTTAAGAACGGATCCCCCATCTCTAGTCTACGCCAGCAGTGGCCGGTCTCATGTGCCCGGTCACAGGACACTGGCCATCGACATCACGCGGACGTCCATCCCGGTCCCGTCTTCCGCGACCTCTTCCCAATGCTGCACTGGGCAGGTGAGGGTCGCGGTGAGTGGGAGGGGGAGCGCACGCTGTAGGGACGGGCGCCACTCACGTGCTCTGCGGACGCGCCACTTGGCAGGTAGCTGCCCTCCTGAGTGACCACTACGGCGGCCGGAACACAAGTTACGCCTTTTCTTTTATTGCTATCATCAGCATGAAGAGCGCACAGCTTCCTGACTGTCAGGCTAGTGTCACGTGTCACAGACTTCGGTAGAGGAAATGCCTCACTCCAGTAAATTGTTCTCTGAGGGTCGCGTTCACAAAGAGTATTACTCATAGTTCCAGCCAATGCACTGCAAGCAGGTAGTTGGATCCATAATAATTACTCGTGGAGTGAATTGATTGAGTCGTCAATAGAAGCAAATTTATTGATCAAATTACACAATATTGACCCTAAGTACACTGCTGGCCATTAAAATTGCTACACCAAGAAGAAATGCAGATGATAAACGTGTATTCACTGCACAAATATACTACACTACAACTGACATGTCATTACAGTTTCACTCAATTTTCGTGCATAAATCCTGAGAAATCAGTACCCAGAACAACCCCCTCCGGCCGTAATAACAGCCTTGATACGCCTGGGCATTGAGTCAAACAGAGCTTGGATGGTGTGTACAGGTACCACAGTTCATCAAGAGTAGTGACTGGCGTATTGTGAAGAGCCAGTTGCTCGGCCACCATTGACCAGACGTTTTCAATTGGTGGGAGATCTGGTGAATGTGCTGGCCAGGGCAGCAGTCGAACATTTTCTGTATTCAGAAAGGCCCGTACATATATATATATATATATATATATATATATATATATATATATATATATATATATATATATATCCAGCAACCATTATGAGTTCAAACACAAACGAATTTCCGGTACTGGCTGCGAGTGGGCGTTGATTTAAGTCAGTGAGCCAAGTTGAATATTTGACCAGACCAGGATTCGAAACTGTGTCTCCTATTTCCTGTCCAACCTTAATTATCAGTTTATCCAAACACTACTAATGTAGTGCCCCTTGCCCGTTAATCTCATAACTCGTGGCATTTCTACGATTCCCATAATAGTTCGAGCCTGGTGTATATACATGTATATATGTAAAGGTGAGACGGCCATAACTCTCCTCAGTGCAGATTTCACAAGAGACGGACCTTGACAACAGCGGTCAACAGTTCCAAGAGGTTTTTCTGTAAGTTTTCTGCAGAGACACAGTACAGTCATGCCTTAATTCACTCTCCACCTTCGGGATTACATCGCACAAATGCAGTTGTCACATTCTCCGATAAAGCCTCGATCCTTCTGCAGTAACGCCGCTTGAGCCAGGTCACTGAGCACACCGTATGCCCCCAGGCTAGTCCTCGCCCGCCACGTTTCTGGCTTGTCCTTCTCCAGTCAACAATCACTTCCTCGCGGACGACCACCGAGCCAGAGAACCTGGACACTTCCCAGCCCGAAGAGCTGTCCGTCGATGTCGCTATCGATAACTACCGACATGCCACACTGCAACTGTCCATACACTTTGAAACTCCTCAGGAAAGATTTTCCGTAAATGCTACATATATTTGTTTTTGCTGTTACTGTTATTCTGGTCTTCTGTCCATCACTGCCTGGACGGAGCTCTTCACGGTAGTCTATCCTGAGGAAGTCTCTTCATCTTTCAATAACTGCTCCAACGTACATCCACTTGAATCTGTTTACAGCATGCGTCCCTTCTCTCGATTCCATCACGCGTCGTTTCAACCGGTCCCTTCCTTTAGTCAACATCTGACATATATTTCTTTATTCGCCATTTCAAGGCAATATCTCCTCATTAGTTGTACTTCCGTGCAACGAATATCAAAAGTTGGAACGCGCTTGGTAAGCTAGAAAATCTGAAAGGGTAAATACAAAGACTCAATCTACACACAGTCAGGGTCAGTGGAGTGAAATGGAGACAAAAAAAGATTTCTGGTCGGATCAATAAAGGTTCATCAACAGCAGCAGAAAATGGTGCAACAGTAATAGGTTTCTGTATGAAAAAGAAGATAAAGCTGGGCATCAGGTCAGACATATCGTTCTTGCCATCAGAATTGACAGCAAAGAAGCTTACGTGAAATGCCAACAAGAAAAATATGAAGAAATCGAAAAAGATATGGTCGTCAGATGGACATACTCAGCACGTATAGAAGTGAAAATTACTTGCGGTGAAATAAAAAGAAAGGGCATCAACATTTAGAGTAAGTAGAGAACTGCACTGTAAACGCAGAGGAGAGAGTGAAAGATGGAAGGAGTACATGGAAGGTCTGTAAGAAAGGGGGAGGGGGAGGCGGGAGGGGAAGAACTTGTCTGATGACGTCATTGAGGAAGAAATGGGAGTCTTTATGGAAGACGTAGGTGATGCAGCAGTAGTCAGAGTTTTACAAAGATGTGAAAGACTTGCCATCAGATAAGGCAGAGTGCATTGAATACAGTCCTTCGGAATTTCTGAAATCATTCGAGTAAGTGACAACCAAGTAACTATTCAAGTTGGTGTATAAAATATGCAGGTCTTGATACATACCACCATAATTTTGGAAAATAATCATCCACGCAATTTCGAAGATAGCAATAACAGGTAAGTGCGATAACCATGACACAATCAACGTTACGCAAACGCATTCAAGTTGCTGCCAAGAATAATGAACAGAAGAATGGAAAAGTAATCCGCAATGGATATGCTGAACAAAAATGGAACAGTAAGTTCAGGATCTCTCAAGTGAGAGTAAGTTTGGCTCAGATAATAGAAAAACACCAGAGAGGCTGTTCTGACATTGCGCTTGATAATGGAAGTAAGACTTTTAAAAAAATTCAGGACACCTTCATAGGAATTTGTCGACCTAGAAAAAGTTTTCGACAGTGTAAAATGGTGCAAGATGTTCTAAATAAAAAAAAACGTGTAAGCTAGTGTGGAGGGGGTGGGGGAGGAGACACGTCATGTACAAGAACCAAGAAGGAACAATAATAACAAAAGACCAAAAACGAAGTGCTCGAATCGAAAAGGCTGTGAGTCGGAGATACCGTATTTCGCCCCAACGGTTCAATCTAAGTATCGAAAAAGCAATGTCAGAAATAAAACAAAGCTTCAAGAGTGCAATTACAATTAAGGGTGAAAAGATGTCAGTGTTAAGATTCGCTGATGACGTTGCTCGTCTCCATTAAAGCGAAGAAGAATTACTTGACGAGCTAAATGGAATGAGCATCTAGTGAGTACATAATGTGGACTGAGAGTAAACGGAAGAAAGGCGAATGTAATGAGAAGCAGGAGAAACGAGATTAGTGATAAACTTACCAAAATAGGTGAGCACTAAGTAGGCGAAGTTAAGGAATTCTGCTGTTTGTAAGAGATATACCACTTGTTGGCTGGGTCAAGGAGGACATAAAGAGCAGGCTAGCACTGGAAAAGAGGGCATTTCTAGCCTAAACAAGTCTACTAGTATCAAAAATCTGTCTCAGTTTGAGCATGAAATTTCTGAGGACATACGTTCGGAGCACAGCATCGCTTGGTAGTGCATCAAGGACTATGGGGAAACCGGAAAAGAAGAGAATCGAAGCGTTCGAGATGTGGCGCTATGGAAGGATGCAAAAACTTAGGTGGACTGGTAAGATGAGATATAAGGAGGTTCTCTGCAGAACCGTAGAAGAAAGGAACATATAAAAATAGCTTACAAGAAGAAGAGACAAGATGATATGACATGTGTTAAGACATCAGGAAATAATTTCTGTGGTAGCAGAGGGAGCTGTAGAGGATAAAAACTGTAGAGTAAGACAGAGACTGGAATACGTCCAAGAAATAATTGTGGGCATAGGGCGGAAGTGCTGCTCTAGGATGAAGAGGTTGGCAGAAGAGAGGGATTCCTGGCGGGACGTATCAGACCGCACAGCAGAATCATTAGTTCAAAAGGAAACAAGGGTACACTCCAGGCAAAATACATCCAGGAAAAATTTACAGACATTTAAATACGGGGTATTCTGAAATTCCCGTTGCAAAATTCTTGAACTTATAGAGGGAAGTGGGTACATTATATTTTAAGCGGGAACCCATGGCCGGAAACGTACCGCTTCCGCGCTATAGCCCTTTGAAAAGATGTTTGCTAGGTACGTATGCAACAGAGCAGTCACGATGGGTGTGCTTACGTCGGATCGGCTGATGTCATTATACATCTGTCCCACTTCTCTGACCGGGTTCGAGCCTCATTTGCGTGTTTGTGAATGTCAGAGCAACGTAGCTGAGTAAACGTTCCGCGGAATACACCGACACGAACCTTCTTAATGACGAAGATCACGATAATGGAAGACCCGCTTATCGCCTTTATCACGATCGTTCTCCACAACTTCCGACTTCATCATATACCCTTTTCGCCACAATTACGCAATGGCTTCGAGAAAGGTGTTTCGTTCACCGTCAGCAGGACGGACTGAAGTGCTCCAATGAGACGTCGTACAGCATCACGTTGAAGAGAACCCGTCAACGAGTACACGAGCAATTTCTTTGGCTATTAACTAGTGGAATTTTAAAACAAGTGAACCACGCCTAATCAATTACTCGTAAAAGTGCTGTCGTTACCAACATGTTCTCAAATGGTTGTAGCACGGAAACGGTAAGCTTTCCAGTTCAAAATATTATCTACTCAACCCCGTCTACAGGCGTAGAAATTTGTAACAGGAATTTCCGAACACCCTGTACATATTCGATACTAACAAATTCCTCTTTTTCACTACAAGAAATCTGCTTTTTATATCCCTTCTAGTTGGACAATCATCAGTTACTCCGTTGCCCAAATATCGATACACATTTTCTGAACTCGGTGTCTCATTTTCTAATCTCATTCGCACTGCATCACCTGACAGATTTCTCCAAGATTCCATTAGCCACTGGCCGCTGTGACAGAGCGGTTCGAGGCGCTTCAGTCCGGAACCACGCGGCTGCTACGGTCGCAGGTTCGAATCCTGCCTCGGTCATGGATGTGTGTGATGTCCTTCGGTTAGTTAGGTTTAAGTAGTTCTAAGTCTAGGGGACTGATGACCTCAGATGTTAAGTCCCATAGTGCTTAGAGCCATTTGAACCATTTGATCCATTAGCCATGTTTTACTTTCATAGATGTTCATATGATGACATCTTATGAAGACACTACTGATTCCTTTCAACTAGCCTTCGAAGTCGTTTGCCGTAGACAGAATTACACTGCCATCGTAAACCTACAGTATTTATTTCTTCTTCCTGAACTCTCCAATTCTCTTTCAAAATTTCTCGTTGGCTCCATGTAGAGACTCAATACTGAAGATAGGCTACCATCTGGTGTCACTCCGTTCTCAACTACTGCTAAGCCACAGTTACAAAATACTGACACAAATTATTTACAGGGGAGTGCGATAACACGTTAAAGCCGACCTCAGGGAAGATCACTTTGGGTTGTGGAGTAATGTGTGTGCTAATGAGATGTAAAAACAATGATCATAGCATCCGTAGATTTAATGAAAGCTTTTGATTATCTTGGTCAGATGATGAGTGAAATACACAGACACACAGAATCACTTAACAGATAAATTAATGAAACGAACAGTTTTCCGAAATTCCTTCATCAAAGAAAACGGTAAATATTCTTGAAATCAAATCAAGTGCAACTGTCAACATGGCTAACTTTTAAGTAGATATCGTCGGCGTAGCGAAGCAGCTTGTATCACTTAATAGAGGCAAGGCCTCCGGTCCAGACTACATACGAGTCAGCTTTCTTTCAGATTGTGCTACTACAATGGTCCATACTTAGCAGTCATACACAACCAATCGTTCGTCGAAAGATCCGTACCAATGGCCCATAAAGTTTCACAAATCGCACCAGTATCCAATTAAAGAAATAGGAGTAATCTGGCGAATCACATACTTATTCATATATCGCTAACGTCGATTTGCAGTGGGATTCTGGAATATATATTTGAAAGGTCTCTGTTGGATTCCTTTCATGTTAACTTCTTAAATCTGTTGTCATTTACGGCATAAATTCCTCTTATAAATTTACTGTGGTGTTTCTGACTATCTGGGAAGAGACTGAGCAGTGGAACGTGTTACTTTTACACAGAAACAAGAACGATCTGTCACACTACTACACTTTAAAACACAGTTTATATGTGATTCATGTCACACAGTCTCATACGGAACCTACATCCGATTTCTTTTATATACTGTATATGATAAGATACTGTCATCTCCCTTCCCTTCTGTGTGAGAGGATGAATGAGCAAATGTATTTCTAGTTGCATGCTCGATGGTAGCAGACAAGCCTGTCTGCTAGAGAACAGTAGGACCAACATCGGAACAGGTAGCTACGCTTTATAAAAGCAGAGAGGTTTCTATTCGTAGTATGGTCCTGTCCATCCCTTGTCATGTTGGTATAGGAAGCTGCCTCTCTGGTCACTTCCGTTTGTATCTGTTAACCACGGTCGGTAGGGGCCCAGGTCAGTCTGTCCGCAGCGAGCGTCCAAAGTGGTAAGATCTCCGGCTAAGTGCGTGTCTGCTAATTCTATAGGACAATGGATTTCTTAAGTTCAGCCTAACTGAAAATTTAATCACTTTTATTTCAGGTTTAGCTCTAAAATATCTAATGTTATCTTAAATTGCAACGCAGCGTAATTCAAGTGTGAAGTTCAGAATGTCTTCTGGTAGTTGCTTTGTCACTACTTTGTGAGTAAAGTGGAACCACGTGTGGATGATCCGCAACTCTAATAAGATCATCAGTCTTAAATGCGAATGTGCGTGAGATTGTAACGTCTCGTGTTGACAATATTTTTCAATATAGCAACTTTTCTTTATGTTCAACCCATGTGGGGTGTATTTTGTGAAACCAGTACCACGTGCTTATACAATTGTTTGACTCATCAGGTTAATAGTAAGACGATAGTAACCAGTTTGAGGTTTTTCTTTTGTAATTTGTGTTTCGATGTAATTTATTTTAATTACCAAAATTATTGTGGAGTTACACTCTTTGTGTAAACTAAGTTGACCACGTGAAGCACGTAGTGTAATCATCAAAGTAGCCCTCAGCTATTCTTTTCGGGAAGATTTCTCAGAGAGTTAGTATGAATTTAGTATACCAGTGTGTGGTAATTTCATGACGGGCAGGATTGTGCCTCGAGCGTAGCTTCTTTGTGTAATAATTGAATCGGTTGGTTGTGGGTATTTTCCCATTGCATATGTTTCAACGTTCGTCCTGTGTTATTTTATGAATGCAGTGTTGTATGCAGTCTCCCAATCTTGACTCTATATTTGATGTGTTCCATAAGTTTACCAACTCACATTTTCACAATCCAAAATAAGGCACCAGTTTAGTTATGAATCAAGTTTAATACGCTGAAATTTTAACGGAACAATGATCAATGTTATAAAAAATGTTCAAATATAAACTGATTTATTTAAATTGTCTTTATATATATATATATATATATATATATATATATATATATATATATATATATATATATATATATATCACCGGTTATCGTGAAATGACTACAAAAAGATTATAATTAATGTTAGTCTGGTTGGGAATTTGGTAAGCTAGACTGGATACCTGGTGAAACAGTTGCTCAGTAATGCAAGGTTTACTTCCCCAGATAGCTCACAGCTCTTAACCCGCTTTTATTGCCTTGAATATCAGCACCGCTTTAAGAACAAATTAATGCATCAACATTACATATGGTGTTCGTCGAACATCATGGTTTAATTCGAAGAAAACGATTTATTGACAAACAGCTAACACGGATACAGAAAATATTGTTCTTGTGAAGCTCAACTAGGTCTTTATTCCGTCGAAGCAACGAGTGCGATCGACAGAGAATGGCAACCTCATTCCATATTTTTGGATTTGCAGAAGGTTTTTGACACTGTTTCTTACAAGTGACTTCTAATCGATTTGGGTGCCTATGGAATATCGCCTCAGTTGTGCGACTGGATTCGTGATTTGCTCTCAGTAATTGACTGAAAGTCATCGAGTGAAACAGAAATAATATCTGGCGTTCTTCGAGGAAGTGATATAGGTCCTCTGCTGTTCCTGATCTACATGCACGATTTAGGAGACAATTTGAGTTGCAGTCCTAGATTCTTTGCAGGTGATGCTGGCATTTACCGTCCTATAAAGTCATCACATGACCGAAGCTAATTGCAAAACGATTTAGACAATGTGTCTATAAAGAGCAAAAATTGGCAGTTGACTCTAAATAATGAAAAGTGTGACGTTATCCACATGAGTACTAAAAGGGAATCAGCTAAATTTCGGTTACAAGATAAAACACACAAATGTAAAGGATGTAAATTCAATTAAATAATTAGGGTTTGCAATAAAGAATAACTTAAATTCGAACAATCACGTATATACTGTTTCGGGGAATGCAAACGAGAAACTGCGATGGAGTATTTCTGGGCGGTGTGAGGTCCGCATCAGGACATCGAAAAAATTCAAGAATGTCAGCTCGTTTCGCATTATCGTGAAATAGGGGAGAGAGTGCCAAGGAATGGGTGTGTCTATCACTAAAGCAAAGACGATTTTCATTGTGGCGGGGTCTCTTCATGAAATTTCAATCACCGACCTTGCCCTCAGAGTGTGGAAATATTTTGTTGACACCCCCCCTACTTAGGGAGGAGTGATCATCTTAATAAAATAAGAGAAGTCAGAGCTCGAGAATGATTTAAGTGCTGGTTTTTCCAACGCTGTTCTACGATGGAACAGTAGAGAAACAGAGGTTCGATGAACCCTCTGCCACGTACTCAATTGTGAATTGCAGAGTAATCATGTAAGTGTAGATCCACACATGTTGCACGCAAGTTAAGTAAGCAATATATTATAAAAGTAAGTTTGCAAAGTGCGTCCCGCTAAAACACAGAAACGAGTCCTGGTAGGATCAAGGGAGTTATCCCTCTATCCCCCATCGATGAAGAAGATTCCCGCGTTTACCTGAGGGGCGTGCTTTCGAAGATATAAGGGCTGGGAAGTTTCACCCTATAGAAACTTCTATAACATTCGAGAGTATTAAATGGTCAGCATGTTCTGGAATGTGCACGAATAGTCAAGAACATTGGGGAAGATACCAAAATGTTCGGAAACATCCAAGAACATCCCAGATCCTTCTTGATATGTTCCAGAGTTCAACCACTGGCGGGGCTACCCATTGGTAGGGGTATATAAAGCAAGACCCGCCATGGATTTGAATGTCAGGAACCGCAAAAGTAGTGCAGTGAGTGAATAAAAACGAACAGGGAAGTGTGAGTAGTCAAAGTAACACATTGAGTGAATATAAACTGAAAATAAAGTGTAAGAAGTGTATAAGTGTACTTAGTGTATTTGTTAGTAAGAAGTTGAGTTGCTTTATATTTTAGACAGTGCCCAAAAGTAAAAGAGGTAGAAATCTTGCCAGTTATGAAGTAAAACTGCGAAATCACAGAGAACAGCGAAAAAGCTAAACAGACGTAGAGCGCGAAGCACAGTTAAGTTCCCAACGAACGACAACGAGCACCGTGAGAAGCAGAGAAATCGAAGAACAACGAAATGAACGGATTGAAGATTCACGAATTGTTACTCAGTCTTGTAGTGAAAGACTTCGAACTGAAGCTAGGCACGAAGATATCGCCCTACGAGAAGAGCGGACGAGGACAAGCAAACAGTGCAAGCTAACGAATGAAGCATTCCACTACGACCCGAAGGAAAAATATAACAAGCACAAACACGTCTTAATCGGGAAAATGCCAATTTTGCAACGCAAAAAAATTCATTAGAGGAACAGCAGGATTCTGTTGCGTGAGTGGAAAAATTCGATTACCACCACTGGAAACACCTCCGTAGCAACTTTTACATTACATGACCGGGAAAACACCTGGATCAAAACACTTTCTTCAGAATATAAAAGCGTACCTCTGAAACGGCGGGTTCCTCGGCTAATTCATTAAATAATTAGTATATTTAGTAAACAGGAGTCTCGCAAACCATCTGTGGTGTGCGTACTGTAAGACCTTCGGTACACACACCATCAGATTATTTGACTTGTCGTTCTAAGGAAGTAGGCGAGTGTCAGCAATATGTCTCGTGGTCTTATCGTGGCGTGTTTATCCTCTGGCGTTAGGTCAGACGATAGAAATGCCACTTGCACGCTTAGAGTAGCAGATTGACGGTGACCAACTTTAAACAGAACTTGATTAATTTTCACACACATTTATTAAAATAATAAAAAGCATACACATTACGCAACTTGATTCTGGATGCTGTTTACAATCGACAATCTGAAGTTCCTTTGGTATTGGCACGTTAATCTTATTCTCACATATCTCTGATACTTGACAAAGTGTCTATTCATTTATCTTCATGGCTACGTACAGGAATATGGTAATCTTATTAGGCGCAGACTGAAACTTGACTATAGACTGGTACAGACTAATGCAGACTGGTACACACTGGTGCAGTTCAAATGAAGACTGACTAATCGGAGGTCTGTACACTTGTTATAATACCGCGCGCGTTCAGGTATCACTGCGCGAGTGTGATCCGCGAGGAGAAAAGGTTCTACGTTAGCAGCAATGTCATTGGCTGCGTTACATATTAATACGCGGATCTGCGGAGACGGACGAGCGCTGCGCCTGCGCTGTTGTGCTTAGCGGGGCGCGCTCTAGTGAGAAAGTTGTGTACGCGCTGAGTACATGGAACTATGTACACTACACCATCACTTATGTGGATCCCGCGCAACGTTAAACCGGCCTTATCTGATGCGACCTAAGGTCAGTAACAACTTCTGTATAGAATCGGATACGGATTCCATCGGGCCATGGGTCTTTGGTCAGTTTCAACGCGTTCAGCTGTTCGGCAACAGGAAGGGACAATTCTGTCGCGCGCACGACAGGAAGGCAGAAAGCGGCGTGCAGGTGGAGAGGACGGAGACAGGTGCCTGATCGATCCTTCCGCCAGTGCACAGCACGCAGCATGCCGTCGCTGTTCGCCGGGCACCTGGCAACACGACTAGGAGCTCGCACAGTCAGCTGATGGGGGCGCCTGCTTCCGGCCGCCGTGAAGGACAGCGGCAGGTCGCGGCGGATCGTTTTTCCGGCGCTTTTCCGCCGCCACAATGGCCGTTTCTTTTCTCTTCCCGCTGTATCGGGAGCACAATCAGCGACACGACACCGCAGCCCGCCCGCCTGGCCTTGAGAGGCTCCCCGGGTGACGTAACTGCCGCCATTAGGAGCTAGGCTAGGCGACCGCAGCGGCTGGTAACAGCCTGAGTGTGTGTGCGTGGAGGCTCCCCCTCTGTTCTTTGTTCGGGCGCTGACTTGCTGCAGTGCGGGCCGCAGGAACACGCTCGCCGCTGCCAGCGCAGCGAAGCGCGGCGCTGCGCTCGTCCTTGGCCGTGATCCCAGCCCGTGACTTTGGGCCGAGGGAAGGGGGCGAGGGGGGCTGCCAAGGCCCTGACGCCCGCAGCGAAGATGACCCACCAATACTTTATATGTCACCCGTTTTGGACCACTGACGATAACATTGAGCGCCAGGTCGGAAGTTCAGTCTTTCGTAAGGCTCATTTGGAAGTATTGTCTTAAAATCCATGATAGGAAAAGTATTTGCCGCTGATGACATACATATCAACCTTCTATGGTATGCATGTATTATGCTTCACAAAACGGACATCGTCGACAGTCAAGAAATCTTCAAGTCGCAGTTTCGAATCCTGCCTCGGGCATGGATGTGTGTGATGTCCTTAGGTTAGTTAGGTTTAAGTAGTACTAAGTTCTAGGGGACTGATGACCTTAGAAGTTAAGTCCCATAGCGCTCAGAGCCATTTGAACCAAGAAATGTTCAAAACAAACCATTAATTTGCACAATGAACGCCGAATAAAAATAATGGAGAGCCACAGTGGTCACGAAGGTTCGCACCACCAAGAACGAAGACGAACTACTTGGGAGTTACAAACCGTGCGAGACGTTCAGCTAGGTTGTTGTTGTTGTTGTTGTGGTCTTCAGTCCTGAGACTGGTTTGATGCAGCTCTCCATGCTACTCTATCCTGTGCAAGCTTCTTCATCTCCCAGTACCTACTGCAACCTACATCCTTCTGAATCTGTTAAGTGTATTCACCTCTTGGTCTCCCTCTACGATTTTTACCCTCCGCGCTGCCCTCCAATACTAAACTGGTGATCCCTTGATGCCTCAGAATATGTCCTACCAACCGATCCCTTCTTCTAGTCAAGTTGTGCCACAAATTTCTCTTCTCCCCAATTCTATTCAGTACCTCCTCATTAGTTATGTGATATACCCATCTATTCTTCAGCATTCTTCTGTACCACCACATCGACTCTTAAAGAATGCGTATAGAATTATAATGCTGTAATGGGGTGATAAGAACTGACGGAATGTGATGGCATGAAACCGAATGCAGACCAGTCCGCAGTGGAGCTTATCGTATATAATGTAAGGCGTAGCTGCAGATAACGTGTTTCGTATACACGAAAGAAACGAACATCCAGAGGCTGAATAAGTCCAGTGGTTCCAGGTAGTATGAACTAAAATTTTACAAACTCTTTAGGAGAGATAGTTTGCTCTACATGAGTATGATTCTTACATGCTGACCAGGAATTAAGCAAAAGCAAGTTGTTTTGACCAGCAATTGGCCAAAAGCGGTGCTCATACCAAAGTTGTAGTTTTCTTTGCCCACTGTTGCTTGCGGTGACGTAAATATTCCCTACTACCCTTGCAAGACCACGCACACAAGAAAGAATCGTAGGCAACAGAGCACCTCCAACTTCTCACAAACATAACTGTCCAGCCAATTTACCAACCAGATTAACACTCGGCATAATTCTTTACGAATGCGTTAACGCATTGATGTTAGTTGATCCTGATAAACGTCTCCTGGTACTTCTAGTTGCCAGGGTTTGCACTTACTAGATAACTAACATGTTGATGGAGGTGACAGTAGTACTTTCGGTTTGGTCACCACGTTGGTGGGGCCCCATCGCTATTTAGGGTTTCTTTCGTATTCATTTCCTTTTCAAATCCCGCTAGGTCACAGTTGAAGAAAAATTCCTCACTGAACGATAGGATGTTGTTGTTGTGGTCTTCAGTCCTGAGACTGGTTTGATGCAGCTCTCCATGCTACTCTATCCTGTGCAAGCTTCTTCATCTCCCAGTACCTACTGCAACCTACATCCTTCTGAATCTGCTTAGTGTATTCATCTCTTGGTCTCCCCCTACGATTTTTACCCTCCACGCTGCCCTCCAGTACTAAATTGGTGATCCCTTGATGCCTCAGAACATGTCCTACCAAACGATCCCTTCTTCTGGTCAAGTTGTGCCACAAACTCCTCTTCTCCCCAATCCTATTCAGTACCTACTCATTAGTTATGTGAGCTACCCATCTAATCTTCAGCATTCTTCTGTAGCACCACAAGTTTCTTTATCTCATCTACAAGTTTTTGCGCCGATTCCCCAGTCTGCTGCGCATCGTCACGTGGAAATTTTGTTTGAAATTTCGTTATCTTACGTCTTCCAATTCTATATCACTGTATGAGGTAATGCAACCCTCCACCGCTACCCTTGAGATCACTATAATCTATTTCACGCGCAATTTGATGTTGTAAAGTAGTATGTCACTATCATGGACATTCTGTAAATTGTATCGGGCATCCTTGAAACGCGCAAAAACCAGGTTTTGTAATAAGTATTATAGGCTCTAACAAATGATGGTTGCTGTACTTTTTCATTTTATCTGCTATCTTTGTCGCCATTTAACTAGCGTTCCAGATTCACTGCCATTATTGGTTCAAATGGCTCTGAGCACTTTGGGACTTAACTGCTGTGGTCATCAGTTCCCTAGAACTTAGAACTACTTAAACCTAACTAACCTAAGGACATCACACACATCCATGCCCGAGGCAGGATTCGAACCTGCGACCGTAGCGGTCGCGCGGTTCCAGACTGAAGCGCCTAGAACCGCTTGACCACTCGGCCGGCACTGCCATTATTCTCCGTACTTTTACTTCAGTACTACTATTTCCGTTTAGCTTTCTATGTGCAAACTAAGTTCAAGAATCGTATAGCCTGATGATGGTCCAATATAAACAAAAAAGGTCACTGAATAATACATAACAAACAAGTGCATCCGTTGTACATGCAATTACATTCCTGAACCAAATTAGATTGACGGAACAAAGTGACTAAGGCGCTGCGGTCATGGACTGTGCGGCTGGTCCCGGCGGAGGTCCGAGTCCTCCTTCGGGCATGTGTGTGCGTGTTTGTCCTTAGGATCATTTAGGTTAAGTAGTGTGTAAGCTTCGGGACTGATGACCTCAGCAGTTAAGTCCCATAAGACTTCACACACATTTGAACATTTTTTTTTTTAAGAAAGAGACGTAATGGCTAAGGTGCTGACTACATTTCAGCATCTATGTCTACATACATACTCGGCAACACATACGGTGCATGGCGGAGGTTACCACCTGACAATACTAATCGTTTTCCTTTCCTGTTCCTCGCAAATAGATCGAGGGAAAAACGACTATCTATAAGCCTTTGTAAGAGGCCTGATTTTGCTCATTTTATCTTCGTGGTCCAGTAGAACTGATATGCGCTCGACTTCAAATGAATGTTGTCTAAATTTCGGCCAAAGTGCCTCGCGGAAAGAGAGTCGTATTCCCACCAGCGATTTCCATTTGAATAGAGGAAGCACCTCCGCAATACTTGGGTGCTGTTCCATCCTACAGGTAACAAATCTAGTATCCCGCCTGAAACGATTCAATGTCTTCCTTTTATCCGACCTGATGAGGGTCCTAAATCAAGAATGGGTCGCGGTAGAGTTCCATACGCCATCTCCTTTATAAATGAACTACACTTTCCCAAAATTCTCCCAATAAAACTAAGTCTAGCATTCGTCTTCCCAACTACCAGCCTGACGTGCTCATTCCATTTTATATTGCTTTGCAATGTTAGGCCTAGATATTTAATCAATTAGGTTGTGTCAAGCAGCACATTACCAATGCTGAATTCCAATGTTACAGCATTTTTTTCTTATTCAATGGCATTAATTTACGTTTTTCTACCTTTAGAGCAAGCTGCTATTCATCACACCAAATGGTAATACTGTCCAAGTCATCTTGTATCTCCCTACAGTCATTCAAGGACGACAATTTCCCATACACCACAGCGTCATCAGGAAAGAGCGATAAACTGCTATGAGTATAAGAACTGCCATATCACACTTCCCTGGTGCACTTTGACAATACCCTTGTCTCTGATGAACACTCGCCGTCCAGGGCAGTCTACTGGGTTCTGTTCCTTAAAACGTCTTCGAGCCACTCACATATCTGCGACCCTAGTTCGTATGTATTGGCCTACCGGGGAGGACCGTGTCAAACGCTTGCTGGACATGTGGGAATATGGACCCTGCCTGTTGCCTTCGATTCTTGGACTGTAGGATATCATGTGAGAAATGGCAAGCTGAGTTTCGCACGAGCGATACTTTCTAAATCCGTTGGGATGAACGAGGTTCAAGTCCCGTTCGCTCACACTGGTTTATGTTCTAACTTAATTTATTAAAATCAGTTGAAATGAATAGCGAGACTTTATCTTGAATAAGCGTATGGTATTTGTTGTTATGTTTTTCGAGCCTTTTTCTCTAAGGGACATTAAACCCTTATGAATGCACAATCTTCCAACGTACTTCAGTTATAAAGAAAAACAAAGAAACGCCACGTCTTGCGTGTTCATCGCTAAGGGTCAAATCCAAATATCAACGGCATCGCTAGTAGAGTGCTGCAACGCTCCATGTTTGACCGGTCACGGCTCGCCTGTTGACGTGGGGACCGAGCAGCTCGTGTCCGGTCCCATACGACTCGGCTCGGCCACGTACTCGCCCCATGTCTGTTGTCCGGATTCCTGATACGCGGATAACCGAGCATGACCGGTCACCGCTGACGCCTCACCTCGCCTCCCCACGGCTCGCTGCACTGTACTGTACTTTACTGTACAAATCCAACGCCTCTCTCTCTCTCTCTCTCTCTCTCTCTCTCTCTCTCTCTCTCTCTCTCTCTCTGTCTATCTATCTCTTTTAATACAAAAGTAACGTTTCCAAGAACGGGTACGTTACACAACTAAATTCATAGAGCACTTTCTTTTATAATATTTACTCCCGTCTTCCTAACGTCCGGGAATTTTGTTGTAAATAAAACATTGATCACAAGCGACCAATCTGTGTTAATGTAATGAAATGTAAGCGTCAAATAGTGCACCTGATTATGCGAATCAGTCCACATATCAACTATCGCAGCACATGTTTTATTAATAACTTCCGCAATAACAGAAAGCATTATACTGTTTCGTATCGCATCAGCTTGTTCTTTGACATGTCTGCTTATAGTAGAGGGATGTGGCATGACATCTGCCACGTTAACTTTTCCATAATGCGCACCTAGATGTATTAATTCTTGGCCTAGTTCTCTGAAACCTTCACCGCAAACAGCATTAAAAGGTGTCATATCTTTAGCACACATTGCAACACACTTTGCTGTAATACCCTTTTTTTATTACTGCCGGTATTCCTGAAGGAGCTGTATCTTTGTGAGGTTTCTTGCAACTCTGTTTCTTTAAAAGAGTGGTTCGCGATTGGAAACACAATAATGTGGAGCAGTTTATGCACGATACGTACCCAGTAGACGCACTGTTTTCGTCTACAACCACCAAAAATATGCTCCGTACTTGGCTTTTTAGACCTTCCCGTCTCTTCAACGTGTAAACATTGACTTCAATCTTACGTCTTACTGCACTGGTTTCCTCGCACTGCATGATTGCAGAGAGTCACGGCTTCTATGCTCGGTCACTAGAACTAGAGCGGGCAGCCTATCCAGTTAGCGTCTGCTCGCCCATCTCGTATTTTGTGCTCGCTTACTCGGTCATGCAGGACTCTAATCGCTAGTCCCCGAAGAAGGAGAGCAGACATGCAAACTAGAGCTAAGCAGGGCCGAATGTTTGAATTACACACGGCTCACTTATTGGCAAAGAAACGTAACACCATGTGCAAGGGAGAAAACATTAATCTCCACTCGTACTCCTTCTGTATATAGTTTACTTTCTCGTATCTCCCGATAAGCGGATCGTGCGTAATCGTGAAGGTAGACTACCGATGCGGTCTTAAAATACCACGTCTTCATATCAGCTAGCACGTGAGTGCCCTTTTCTCAGGGATGTTTCATTGTTATACTACACGCCTCCGACATATCACTAATGTCGCTCTCTTCAAACATAATGGTTGTTTCGATAAAACGATAGACGCACCTCGACGTAACAGTACCCGACGTTTAGAGTCCTTAAATTTTATTCATGCCTGCTCTGCACTTAACGCTGCTTTTTTATTAGTTTGTCCTTCAAACCTCCAGTTATATAATCGAAAAGTGGCACAGTTGACAGACTCGAATTCTGAAGCAGCAAGAATATTAATCTACGTTCACCTATCCCAATTAACGTTTTGCAACGGTTTCATTCAGTCACCTCATGAGAACACCGATATATTCCCTGAACACCACCCGTATCCGAACCCCAATTATTGTCCAAGTGAGCGACTTCGCTCTAGTTTACAATCTCGATTTCGTCGGGGCGCTAAACTCTGTTTCTCCCTTTCCGAAACTTCAACAGACCAACTACAGACAACGGGCAGCACAGCAAAGACGAGACAAAGGACCAGTAGACGAGGCCAGGAAACGAGAACGAAGTCCGACAACAGTGAAAGAAAAGTGAGACCCTGTGATCCGTCGCCATGCGGTCTGCAGGTACCAAGAGACTGCTGGACAAGACAGCATGGCAGATGTCACGCAGGACATGCAGAGGAACACGAGAAAGCATAAAATCCAATAACAGCAAAATCGATTGTCTTTCTCACTCTGTAGTTAGGGGCAAATGCGCTCCAATGTTATAAGATCATGTCCTACTTGATAGTGCTGCACGGATTAGATTAGCGATTTTAACACCATCAAACGTAATCGTAGCAGAAGTAAATTACGAGTGTAAGTATTTGTAACATAAGATTTAGCAGTTGAATTGCTGTAGTAAAACAGATATTGTAGTGGTGATTATAGGGACTGCCATTGATTAAAACAGATGTGTTGTTGTTGTTGTTGTGTACGGAATTCTAGTCACAGTAGAATTAATTGCAGCAAGTGATAAAGATAATAGTAGAATTAGTTAAAACAGATTGAAATAACAAAAACCTTTGGCTTATTTCTGTGACAATGACAAGAAGGGAAAGGACGCCACGTAGAGCAGCGGCGAGGAAACGATTTATATGCATTTACTTTCTATACCCTTTTATTCTTAATTGTCATTGCTAGTCAGAATCACCTCCAAGTCACAACGGATTGCGATTAGTAGACGAAAGGACGTGCCTCTCCAATGGGAACCGCAAACATTTGATCGCAAGGTCAGAGGTCAACCGATTTCTCCACAGGAAAACACGTCTGATATATTCTGCACGACACTGGTGACGGCATGTGCGTCACATGACAGGAATATGTTGTCGACCCACCTAACTTGCACACTTAGCGAATGCGTAAAAAGATTCTTCTACCTTGCCCGATTTAGGTTTCCTTGTGGATGTGATAATCACTCCCAAAAAAGTTTGTCTCATTTTGTTCGCTTTCGTTCGTTGTATCTGCTCGGTGCGGACTTCGTAAGACACCCGTTTAAGTTCGTCGTTGATCGGTTAACTCAGTTTTTTTATTACAAAGGGCAGCTAACCCTCTGATCGACCACCCTGAGCTACCGTGCCGGCTGACTTGAAACAAGGACCTCTCCTTCCACAGCTGCTCACAGTAACCACGGGACCACGGCGCTCCTGAGGTTAGATCACCCTTGATGTTACCTATCTTGAGCATGGACTACTCAGTTTGTATATTTTGCTTATTTTTTCATAGTTCCACACAACTTCTTCCTGTTTTCTCGATTGATCTGTGTTCAGTTTTTCAAGGCCTATCTACTGTGCCAACTTATAACTAAATCTGAGAGGGGTGCGTTGGGGATGTTCCCTAGTTAGAAGACTGTTGCCTGTGATGAGTTTAGCCTAGTTAAATGGTTCAAATGGCTCTAAGCACTATGAGACTTAACATGTGAGGTCATTAGTCACCTAGACTTAGAACTGCTTAAACCTAACTAACCTAAGGACATCACACACATCCATGCCCGAGGCAGGATTCGAACCTGCGACCGTAGCAGCAGCGCGGTTCTGGACTAAAGCGCCTAGAGCCGCTCGGCCTCAGCGGCCGGCGCCTAGTCATTCTTGGAACAAACAATAAGCACTCTGTCCGCAGCTCGTGGTCGTGCGGTAGCGTTCTCGCTTCCCACGACCGGGTTCCCGGGTTCGATTCCCGGCGGGGTCAGGGATTTTCTCTGCTTCGTGATGACTGGGTGTTGTGTGATGTCATTAGGTAAGTTAGGTTTAAGTAGTTCTAAGTTCTAGGGGACTGATGACCATAGATGTTAAGTCCCATAGTGCTCAGAGCCAATAAGCACTCTGTGAGATAACTTCCCAAAGATGTTTTGTCGCACATGTGGTTCCTCTTCGTCGAAATGTCTTGGCTCAAAGTCGTCGAGGGGCTGAACAGCACGTGTCGCATTACACGCCCTTCATTAGACACTTGTAACCCTCTGGTTAAATTATCTGGCTGATGGCAAGTTTGCTAAATACAGAGTTAACATAACATATAAGAACAGTAATAATAATATCGGGAACTAAATTAACGACCCATAAATGATGCAGGCCACATAGTTGCGATTTGGTTAGAATAATGTTTATTCAGAAAGCAAACTAATAGCGAAATTGGTCGTATTTAGAGTTACTGTTACACTCGAGCGCATATGCATTTGACACAGTTCGATCAATCACAATCTCATCGCGAAATACAAGTTTAATATTCCACATTGATATCTTCACGAAAAGTTAAGAGTTCACACCAAGCGCGCGGCTGCTCACCGCTCAGAGACTAAGTCCCGCTTTACCACAAAACGCGAAATTTTCTAAGTCGTCTCAATTGCTAGCTGCCTAAAGACCGACTCCCCGCTTCCGCGTCTCAATCCGAACTGTCCTCTTTGGTGTCTCTAGCCGAACTGTCCGCTTTCGCGCCTACACCAGCTCTGTCCCTCTGCCTGTCTCCGATCGCGTTTCCCGCGCGCCGAACATCTTCGCTCAACTGACTAGCGCACTGAGTATTCCTTGATACCTCAGGACGTATACTGTCAACCTGTACTTCCTTCTAGTTAAGTCGTACCATAAAGCTGCATTTCGATTCAGTAGTTCCATAAAATTACTCGATATGTAGGTTTGTCTTCAGCATTCCTTGTACATATTTCTCTTCCGCACAAGGCTACACTATAGACGAATACTTTCAGGAAATAGTTCCAAGCATTTATGTTTAGACTCCGCGTCAATTAATCTCTGTTTCTCAGGGAAACTTTTCTTCTTATTGACACCCTGTATTTATTTCCATTTTACCTCTGCGTCGCCAATTATCTTGGTGTACAATTGCTATAAACGTCTACTACTTTTACGTTTTCATTTCCTAATCGGCCAGAAACACACAACTTAATTCGTCTCTTTACTTTATCTTCGTCTTTTGACTTCATTTCAAAGCACTACGCATTCTGTTCACCCCATGTTCTACGTTATTTCCCGTCTATGACCGAATTCTCATTGTTGTTGTTGTGGTCTTCAGTCCTGAGACTGGTTTGATGCAGCTCTCCATGCTACTCTATCCTGTGCAAGCTTCTTCATCTCCCAGTACCTACTGCAACCTACATCCTTCTCAATCTGCTTAGTGTATTCATCTCCTGGTCTCCCCCTACGATTTTTACCCTCCACGCTGCCCTCCAATACAAAATTGGTGATCCCTTGATGCCTCAGAACATGTCCTACCAACCGATCCCTTCTTCTGGTCAAGTTGTGCCACAAACTTCTCTTCTCCCCAATCCTATTCAATACTTCCTCATTAGTTATGTGATCTACCCATCTAATCTTCAGCATTCTTTTGTAGCACCACATTTCGAAAGTTTCTATTCTCTTCTTGTCCAAACTATTTACCGTCCATGTTTCACTTCCATACATGGCTACACTCCATACAAATACTTTCAGAAATGACTTCCTGACACTTAAATCTATACTCGATGTTAACAAATTTCTCTTCTTCAGAAACGCTTTCCTTGCCATTGCCAGTCTACATTTTATATCCTCTCTACTTCGACCATCATCAGTTATTTTGCTCCCCAAATAGCAAAACTCCTTTACTACTTTAAGTGTCTCATTTCCTAATCTAATTCCCTCAGCATCACCCGACTTAATTCGACTACATTCCATTATACTCGTTTTGCTTTTGTTGATGTTCATCTTATATCCTCCTTTCAACACACTATCCATTCCGTTCAACTGCTCTTCCAAGTCCTTTGCTGTCTCTGACAGAATTACAATGTCATCGGCGAACCTCAAAGTTTTTATTTCTTCTCCATGGATTTTAATACCTACCCCGAATTTTTCTTTTGTTTCCTTTATTGCTTGCTCAATATACAGATTGAATATCATCGGGGAGAGGCTACAACCCTGTCTTACTCCCTTCCCAACAACTGCTTCCCTTTCATGTCCCTCGACTCTTATACCTACCATCTGGTTTGTGTACAAATTGTAAATAGCCTTTCGCTCCCTGTATTTTACCCCTGCCACCTTTAGAATTTGAAAGAGAGTATTCCAGTCAACATTGTCAAAAGCTTTCTCTAAGTCTATAAATGCTAGAAACGTAGGTTTGCCTTTCCTTAATCTTTCTTCTAAGATAAGTCGTAAGGTCAGTATTGCCTCACGTGTTCCAGTATTTCTACGGAATCCAAACTGATCTTCCCCGAGGTCGGCTTCTACTAGTTTTTCCATTCGTCTGTAAAGAATTCGTGTTAGTATTTTGCAGCTGTTGCTTATTAAACTGATTGTTCGGTAATTTTCACATCTGTCAACACCTGCTTTTTTTGGGATTGGCGTTATTATATTCTTCTTGAAGTCTGAGGGTATTTCGCCTGTTTCATACATCTTGCTCACCAGATGGTAGAGTTTTGTCAGGACTGGCTCTCCCAAGGCCGTCAGTAGTTCCAATGGAATGTTGTCTACTCCGGGGGCCTTGTTTCGACTCAGGGCTTTCAGTGCTCTGTCAAACTCTTCATGCAGTATCGTATCTCCCATTTCATCTTCATCTACATCCTCTTCCAAATTTCTTCTCTCTGAATGTCCCTTAGTTGCCTTTAGCGTCTGTGTAATGCACGTACTGAATGACATAGGGCATGGGCTACGCCTCCGTCCCGCTCACTTCTCAGTTACTGCTTCACTTCTATACCCTTCGACTCACAGACGTGCCCAATGCTTGTACGAGTCGAAGAACGTGACCGTAGTCGACTACCTTCCTGAGCCACACCCTACCGAGCTAATGCTGCGCTCTTGTAACGGTCAGGATGTACTTCGTAAGCGAAATCTCCGTCTGTATCAAAGAACCCCCATGTAAGAAACAAGGTAAAATCCCAGAACGAATTTTCGCTCCTCAGCCGAGTAAAAATTCATTCTGAAAACAATCCTCTAGGCCGTCGCGAAACCACTTCTCAGCAGTATTGTTTCTGCCGGGCGCAGTCTCGCAAGGTATGCGGACGAACGTCTGTGTAGCTTGTAAAGTAGTATGGCATGTTACGCGTATAAGCGCAGATATTATGATCGTTGGTACTTCAGTGAGTAGATTGTCTTTTCTCTGCGTCTAACAGTCTTCCCACAAACACGTCACATTGTTTACTACCAGTTGTTTTGTGCACGGTCGTAACTGCGCCACTAAGTGAATTACGCCTGTCAGTACAGAATAACCGTTTTACATCCATGCGTCAGCACCTCAACACCCGACTGCTGCCCAGGGGAAAATATGCATTAATAGCTTGCTCTTGCAACATGTACTTGGAGGTACTAACCAATCTAAAAACATACTTGTCCTAATAGCTATAACTGTTTGAATGCAGATGAAGTAAATGGTGATGCAGTGTTGTTCAGTACACTGTCCTGAGTCACCAATAAAAATATCTGCCCGTAAGCCACTAACGCACTGTGTAGATTATGCAGCTAAGACATCAGTCAGCAAAATTAGCAGTTGTCTTTCAGAGAACAGATTAATGCTTAACTGCAACAACACACAGTGCCCGCAGTTTCGGAACTCCGGTAAAAGGGTTGCACTAGTGTCCCAAGCTGGTCGAACAGTCATTGAAGCCGGCCACTTTAAATTCTTAGGATTAAAGTTAGAAGCAGGGCTTTTTTGGAAACATGACGTCAATGTGCAGACAGTACACTCATGTTCAGAAAATACAAAAGATGTTGAACGACTAGTGATAGGGCGTTCATATTCACAGGACTTGTACCGGGTTATCAAAAAGTCAGTATAAATTTGAAAACTTAATAAACCACGGAATAATGTAGATAGAGAGGTACAAATTGACACACATGCTTGGAGTGGCATGGGATTTTATTAGAACCAAAAAGAAAAAAAAAACCATATTGCTAGACGCGTGAAAGATCTCTTGCGCGCGTCGTTTGGTGATGATCGTGTGCTCAGCCGCCACTTTCGTCATGCGTGGCCTCCCAGGTCCCCAGACTTCAGTCCGTGCGCTTATTGGCTTTGGGGTTACCTGATGTCGCAAGTGCATCGTGAACGACCGACATCTCTAGGGATGCTGAAAGACAACATCCTACGCCAATGCCTCACCATACCTCCGGACGTGCTTTACAGTGCTGTTCACAACATTATTCCTCGACTACAGTTATTGTTGAGCAATGATGGTGGACATATTGAGCATTTCCTGTAAAGAACGTCGTCTTTGCCTTGCCTTACTTTGTTATGCTAATTATTGCTATTCTGGTCAGATGAAGCGCCATCTGTCGGACATTTTTTGAAAGTTTGTATTGCATTGGTTCTAATGAAACCTCATGTCATTCCAAGCAAGTGTTTCAATTTGTACCCCTCTATCTACATTATTTCGTGATTTATTCAGTTTTCAAATTTATACTGACTTTTTGCTCACCCGGTACATTAATATGTTCTGCAGAAATGATTAGCAGCTGGACCATGTCCGTCCGCGGCTTGTAGGTCAGCATCGATATTACGGCGCAACCCCTCCTACTGGTAAAATGTGCCTGTAGCTCTCGTTGTCGCTGTAAACCGAAGGTAATGGATCAGTGTGACTTGAGCAGACGTCCAGGATACCTCGCAGACGTGTGCGCGAACCGTACCGTCAAATCAGTGATTTGAAAGAGGGTGCATTTTGGCATAAGATAATGTTGTGCATCCGTCCGGGAAGTTGCTGCTCGTGTGGGACTAAGTGTTTCGGCAGTGCAACGAGGGTGTGCAGAATGGCCACGGAAAGCCGTAGAACACGACGACATGGGTCTGGTCGCACGAGCTCGACCACCCCCCGAGAATATCGACACTTCTTCCGAATGGCATTACGGGACAAACCTGCGTCCTCCGCGGCTCTGACGCAACAGTGGAAGACTGGAACACATCGTACACTATCAGGGGGACAGTGCGTCGCCATTTATTACGGCATGGGTTACCTACTCAAGTCCACTTCTCCGCCCACCTTTGACGAATGTGTAGAAACATGCAAGACGGCAATAGTGTACGGAACGGCGTCAATGGGGACAGGAATGGCGTCAGGTAGTGTTTTCGGACGAATCCAGGCTCTGTTTGCCTGAAAATGACGGCCGCATTTGGGTTGGCCGCAGACAGGGGCAGCGGAATCACAGTGGCTTTATTCGTACAAGACAGCCAGCGATTCCTCAAGGCCTTATGGAGTGGGGTGCTATTGAGTACAACCACAAATCACGTCTGGTGCGTGGCAAGGGCTCTATGACCAGTGTGACCTACGTGAATGACATCCTGCGAGCCGTAGCTATAGCTTTTCCGAACAACACCCCAGACGCCATTTTTCAACAAAACAATGCACGACCATATATTGCTTCACGAACACGTGCGTTCTTGGTGCCACAGGCTGTCAGGCTTTGCTCTGGCCCCACCCGATCACCAGACATGTCGCTCATCGAAAATGTGTGGGATTTGGTGAAAGGACGGGTGCAGCGCTGTGACCCAGTGCCAAACACCAAAGGTGAAGTTTGGAACCGGGTGAATGCAGCACAAATGGCTGTACCACAAGACATTCTCGCCTTATATGCGTCGATGCCATCAAGTATGGAACAAGTTATCAGGGCCCATGCCGGACCCTGTGCCTACTTGGCAACTGGACACTTACTAAACCAAGGTGACTGAAATGCTAATCATTTCTGCAGAAGATGCTAACGTACATGGGCTGTCAATATGAACGTCCTATCTCTTGTCGTTGAAGGTGTTCCTGTTTTAACATGAGTGTGAACATTTCTGTCTGTTGTAAGAATAATCACAACAGTCTCTGGCACGGGAACGCGAAGATCTGACTGCTGTTACTTACTTTCACTCTACTATCTAGTATGGTGTTACATTTTGGGGCTCTCTGTGCATTCAGCAAGCATATTCTTAGCCCAAAAGAGGGCACTCAGACTGACGTTTGGTGTCAGCTGCGAACTTCGGGTAGGACGTCGTTTAAGGGGAGCCGGAGGTGGTCAAATCCAAAAAATTACGATTTTTTTTTGCTACCGAAAATTAATTGGAACATTCCTCTTTAATGTAAACTTTGAATTATTGTTCTACTCGCCCTAGAAGTGGAGTTATTACCATTTTCCCCCACGCCTGCAGAGGAAATGGGCGGCCGCTGAATGCATCTAACACCTTCTCGTGACTTCCTGGCGAACTGCTTGGGATTTTCTCGGCCTGTTACGCATACAGCGCCTTATGTTACGCATACGGCGAGTGTGCAAGGGTTGGCTACATTGTTTTCTGTGACAAATGAAGCGCTAAGAGCGCGGAACATCGTCTCTTTGCTGTTTACCGTTTCGAATTGGTTCAGTGTTGCGCCTGTTGTTGGTAGTATTATACTTCTTGTGTAAAGCGTTGTTCTGGTTACGATGCCACGTCTTAGTAACCGTGTGTATAAGAAGAGGAAGAACGTAGGGAAAAGAAAATTAACACTAATACCAAGTTGCGATACTACAATTACTGAAACAGTGCGTTCTTCTGCTAAGCAGCACATGGCCGGCCATAGCCCTGTGACATCTTCTAGCAAATACTACCTTGGGGATGTTGACTCCAAAGGTTTCAAGACTATAGAGGAACTGAAACCATATGGAAATGAATTTGTAGTTGAAAAGTTGGAATGCATTGAGCATGTGCAAAAGCGTATGGGTGCACGGCTTCGAAGGCTCAAACAAACTTTGGGTTCAAGTAAGCTCATTGATGGAAAGACAATAGGAGGGAGAGGCAGGCTTACTGATGAGGTGATTGAACGTCTACAGGGATACTATGGGTATGCTATAAGGCAAAATACTAGTAATGTTAGTGACATGCGAAAAGCAGTGTGGGCATTGTTCCTTCATACTGCCTCTTCCAATGAATACCCTCAACACAGCCTGTGCCCAAAAGATTTCTGGTGCAAATATAATGCAAAAAAGGACTATGATAACAAACATGGTTTGCCAGCAGCTGTGATAAATGCAATAAAACCAATTTTTCATGACTTAGCACAGCCAGAATTGTTACACAAATGTCTACACGGAAAGACGCAGAATCCTAATGAGAGCGTAAACAGTTTGATTTGGAAAGTGATTCCTAAAATTGTGTTTGTAAGCATAAAAACGCTGCACTTTGGCATTTATGATGCAATAGCAGCCTACAACCAAGGGAACAGTGTCAAGTGTGAAGTTCTGAAGGCATTAGGATTTACAGCTGGAGTGAACACTGTACGAGCACTAAGAAATATTGATAGAGAAAGGATAAGAGGAGCAGAAAGAAGAGAAAGGCATATGAAGTATGATGGAACAACAGGCCAGAAAAGGAGACAGAAGAGGAAGCTTTTGGAGGATGAAGAAGAAGACCCTGATAATCCATCCTATAGTGCAGGAATGTATTGAGAAACTTTGATAGCCATTTCCCGTAAATTAGAATTTTTCGAATATTAGGAACATTTTCTCAAAATCCACTCAAGCTAGAGAGATGAAATTTTTATACAGCACTCCTAGTGGGCAATCTTACATTGTAACACAGCCATTTGGCAATATGTCCAGTAGTTTCATTTCAGTTTAATTATAAAGCAATTATTTGTAAAAAAAATTGGGTCATTAATAAAAAAAATAATTGAAAGGAAACTAGAAAAGATACTCCAAAATCCTTCTGTCATAACTGCAATACTAAACTACTCTATATGTAAAAAAAATTCAATTTTTTCTATTTGGTAATTTATTCATAAATGTTCCTCAAACTTAGTGATTTTAACGTTGGCAGCGTAGGCACCTCCGGCTCCCCTTAAGAGTCTCAGAATTCCCTGTACATGTATTCCATCGTGGAATTTGTTACTGCCAATGGCAACACATTCAGAAGAAACTGCAACATTCACTCACTGGACACTAGACAGAAAAATGGTAAACACTTCAAAAAACGCACCCTTAGGCGCTGTGCAGAAATATGGGCACTATTATTCATCCGGATTAATCTTCAATAGGTTTCTAGCAAAACTGAAAACAATGACTGATGAGCTCTAGGTGTTCAAATAGAAGTTGAGAAGTTTCCTTGTTGCACATTCCTTCCTTCCATTCGGTGCAGTAGTTCCTGGCAAGAGTTAAGAACTTTTTTTTCTGTGATGTCTTATTTATTCGTATACCCTCAAACAATTTTTTACTGTTTTATTAATTCTTTAGTTTCTTTCGTATACAAATTTCCTACTCAGCATTCTGTACACTATGTACTGACACGTCCCATGAGGTACTAGCGGGTGCTTATAATTAAAGTGCAGCTATTGACGAAGGTGCGGTCTGGCTGTAATTATCGTATAGCAGTGAAACTTTGTAGATATTCTACTGCGTTAATGTAGAAAAATTGGTTCCAGCTTTCCCAAACAGCTGCAAATGTGGTGCTGTGAATGCAAGAAAGACGCACGTAAGTGTCTCCATACGTAACGGATTAGGAAAGGACCGTGGGCATAAAGGCCAAACAAGTGACAAAATCGTAATGTCGATTTTATTATTAACCGCCGCTTTCGCAGCTTGCTCAATATGAGCACTGAAAACGTCGACGAGATGATGCATCGTTAAAACGCAGTGATGAACCGTTGCTCGCAGCAGTTGAGTTGAATATGAGCTACGTGATCCTGTATACTGGCCATCAGATCCGGTAGAGACCGAAGCGTTCTTTTAGATATCTCCAGAGCCAAGAGGCACATGGATTCAGATCACGTGATCTTTCAGGCCATGTATCTACGTCTACATCCACATCCATACTCCGCAAGCCACCTGACGGTGTGTCGCGGAGGATACCTTGAGTACCTTTACCGATTCTCCCTTCTATTCAAGTCTCGTATTGTTCGTGGAAAGAAAGACTGTCGGTATGCCTCTGTGTGGGCTATAATTTCTCTGATTTTATCCTCATGGTCTCTTCGCGAGATATACGTATCAGGGAGCAATATACTGCCTGACTCCTCGGTGAAGGTATGTTCTCGAAACTTCAACGAAAACCCTTACCGAGCTACTGAGGGTCTCTCTTGCAGAGTCTTCCATTGGAGTTTATCTATCATCTCCGTAACGCTTTCGCGATTACTAAATTATCGTGTAACGAAGCGCGCTGCTCTCCGTTGGATCTTCTCTATCTCTTCTATCAACCCTATCTGCCACGGATCCCACACGGGTGAACTGTATTCAAGCAGTGGTCGAACAAGTATACTGTAACCTACTTCCTTTGTTTTCGGACTGCATTTCCTTACGATCCTTCCAATGATTCCCAGTCTAGCATCTGCTTTACCGACGATTAATTTTATATGATCATTCCATTTTAAATCACTCCTAATGCCTACGCCCAGATAATTTATGGAATTAACTGCTTCCAGTTGCCGAACTGCTATATTGTAGCTAAATGATAAAGGCTCTTTCTTTCTGTGTATTCGCAGCACATTACACTAAACCTCTGGAGATACCACGTTCGTGGAAGGTTGACTTAAGCAGCTCTTTCCCGGGGTGAGCGACATGAAGTGTTGCCCCATTTTGCATGAAAACAGTGGTTTCCGTACAGTTTTGCTCTGCCAAAACAGAAGTCACATTTTGCACAAGCAGGTCTCAATAACGTGCAGACATCGCATTACACCTGGCAGGCCCTCTGGGTGTATTCTCTTCACAGAAGAACGGACCGAGAATAAAGGTGCTAGTGAATTCACACCACACAATCACATATAGCGAGTATAGTGGTTCTTCGTGCCTAAATTCGGCAGGGCGTGTGCTTATTCACTGCACCCTCAAGTGTAAAATGTGTCTCGGCACTCCACAGAATACTGCCCGGACACATGCCATCAACTTCGATCGGTGTCAGAAACTGAACACAAATTCAGTATGTTTCTACGGATCTTGAGTTCTCAGCTTCTGCACAGTCTGGACCTTGTGCGGATACCAGTGTAAAGAACACCGTAAAACTTTCCGCACTGTTGTCCACGGTATGGACAGTTTTTGTGACATCAATCGAGCATCTGTGGCGTATGCTGTAACGGCAGCAATAAGAATCTCATCAAGAACTCTCTTTCTCCAAGTACCACACTAAGCTCACACGTGTTATCGACTTTTTTTTCATATTCTTTAAACGATATCGAGCCTCTCCTCAGATCTTTCAGTCGGCAATACTCTCTCAATTGCTGCCGTTCACATAAAACAGTTTCAGTATCAGCGCACGGTCACTTTTCTCAATAGCAGCACGGTTGACTCACGTTATGGCTTGTCACGTGACAGCGTGGATGTCATAGCGTCGTACAAACCATGTACAGCGCCAGATTTGTAACTGGCGACTGCAACTGGAATTAATTGTTTTCGTGCGTAATTCGGTTCCCCATTAACGCATTAGCATATCTAACAAGGGAACATCCCCATCGCACCCCCCTCAGATTTAGTTATAAGTTGGCACAATGGATAGGCCTTGAAAAACTGAACACAGATCAATCGAGAAAACAGGAAGAAGTTGTGTGGAACTATGAAAAAAATAAGCAAAATATACAAACTGGGTCGTCCATGCATAAGATAGGTAATATTAAGGGCTATGTGAGGCGACGAGCTCCGTGGTCCTGTGGTTAGCGTGAACAGCTGCGGAACTCCTTGGTTCATATCTTCCCTAAACCGAAAATTTTAACTTTTTATTTTCAGTTTATGTGAAAAACTCTTATGTTTTCATCACTTTTTTTGGAGTGATTATTACATCCACAAGAAAACCTAAATCGGGCAAGGTAGAAGAAACTTTTCACCCATTCGCCAAGTGTACTAGTTAGGTGGGTCGACAACATATTCCTGTCATGTGACGCACATGCTGTCACCAGTGTCGTATACAAAATATCAGACGTGTTTTCCTGTGGAGGAATCGGTTGACCTATGACCTATGACCTTGCGATCAAATGTTTTCGGTTCCCATTGGAGAGGCACATCGCAAAACACAGACACTAAACTTATTACAGTGAACAGAGACGTCAATGAACGAACGGACAGATCATAACTTTGCGAAAATAAAGAAAGCAAAATTTTCAGTGGAGGGCAGATTTGAACCTAGGACCTCTCGTTCCGCAGCTGTTCAGGCTAACCACGGGACCACAGCGCTCCTCGCCGCACATTGCCCTTAATATTGCCTGTCTTATGCATGGACGAGCCAGTTTGTATATTTTGCTTATTTTTTCATAGTTCCACACAACTTCTTCCTGTTTTCTCGATTGATCTGTGTTCAGTTTTTCAAGGCCTATCCATTGTGCCAACTTATAACTAAATCTGAGGGGGGTGCAATGGGGATGTTCCCTTGTAAGAAGATTCGCTACCAGACGATAATTACAGTCCAGGCAGGACCTCCGTGGGTAGCTGCACTTTTAATTATAACCACCCGGTACCTGCGACTCGCATGGTCTCACCGCATCTGGTAGATAAGTGAATAAAAGGAGAAACGTACTAGCAGAAGTAGTGCTGTGAGGGTTGGTCATGTCTTCCGTGGACAGCTCGATGAGTAGAGCATTTATCCGCGAAAGGCAAAGGATCTAGTTTCGAGCCCCGGTTCGGCAGACAGTTTTAACCTACTAGGAAGTTTCAAAATTATTTGTTGGAGTTAAATATTGAGTCTGCTCACTGACATTTGCAATCCTCGAGTGTAACACCTCTGCTGGGTGTGCTACGCAAGACGAACGGCACAGTAAAGTAGAAACAGTAAGCTTTTACTTTTTAACACTTCTCTTGGTGTGTTGCGGATCGGAGCTGACGTCACGCGGAGCAAAGTGTCTTGCCCGGGGCATATCGTGTGACCGCCGGGGCGTAGCGGTGCTAACTGAGCCAGCCAGCTAGGCAACACTCCAAGCTGGAGGAGCGTCTGCTTGACCGTAACCTTTCGGCTGCCACACCGCACCGCACCACAAACCGGTTCTCGCCCGCCTTTTAAACCGGCCGTAGGGCGATGCTGCGCTGCACGCCGATGCACAGATGTTGCCGTAATGCCGGTAAACTTTCCCAAAATGTATACAGGAGTTGGCGGCCGGGAAGGGTTCACCAGAACGAGCATCGGCATCTGGAACGGCGTTGGCTGTCAGCTCTGAAACTTGAAATCTGTCGACATGCCACAGCATGCGCTACATAACACGTTTCAAAACGCCGCGCGTAAAGACGGAAGTTTTCCGGGGCTCATACTGTAAGTTGCCCCCTATGTGTTTCTGCATGAAATTTAGCCCAACTTTACCCCCACTCCATAAAAGGTATTTTTGTGTTAGCAGAAGAGCCAACACCGTGTTACGAGTGGAGGCCGAAATGCACGCGTTTTAGCTCAAGCAGGCTAGCGTGAGGAGGGAAGAACTATACTGACGTGAGGTCTGGAACATGACAAGGAATGAGAATTCAGAAAGCGGACGTAATTAGTTTGATACTTAACTTTAATCCATTAATGATGAACGTCGCTCTTGACGGTACACGATTCACAATATTATCTGTTCAGAATACATTCTTGAAGATAGTACTTATAGTAACCGAATATGGCGCCTTGCTAGGTCGTAGCAAATGACGTAGCTGAAGGCTATCCTAGACTGTCGTCTCTGCAAATGAGAGCGTATGTAGACAGTGAAACATCGCTAGCAAAGTCGGCTGTACAACTGGGGCAAGTGCTAGGGACTCTCTCTACACTAGACCTGCCGTGTGGCGGCGCTCGGTCTGCAATCACTGATAGTGGCGACACGCGGGTCCGAAGTATACTAACGGAACGCGGCCGATTTAAAGGCTACCACCTACCAAGTGTGGTGTCTGACGGTGACACCACAGGTATACTTATTACCAAAGCTATGTACCCACAAACTGTCGCCCAACTTAAACTCGTATGCGAACCGATGACTAAACAGAACCCAATCTGAATTGAAATGTAACTAGTCTGAATATATCTTGTCCATATATTATTAATTGCGCAACAGTTATCTCGCCCTAATCAAAATTTCTACCTGGCGTCTTGGCAACACTGTTGCAGATTTCTCGAAAGAACAACAGCAAGCAGGCAGTGGCTAACAGTAAAATCCCCAGATATCAGACACTCAGATCGCTACCAAACGTTGTATGTCGATAAGATCATCAACCAAATCACCGATTTAGCTCGTGCAGTGTGCTGTCTTCCAGTAGAACACGAGCAAATTGTAATTAAAAGTAACACCAAAACTACGAAGCACAGGAAAAGTGTATCCGTGAAACAGTGTGTTGAAGACCTCGCGTAAATGAGTTTGTAGGGCGTGACGTCATCATACCAAACGTCCAGCGTTCAAATCCCGCAGATGAAAATTATTTTTAACTGTTTACGCGTGAAACTGTTGTATGGGAGAACATTTTCCTGACAAGTAAAAAGACTTTTCGGTGTTTGTAGCAATGTTCTTTTGGCAGTCTGCTTCCGCTTCGTTAGTCGAAAGGAGCAAACCTATAGAGTACATCTGTACAGATAGATCTGATGGTCTGCCGCTCATGTTCGGCAAACCACCACACATATCTGTACAGATGTACTCTAGGTGATCTGAAGAGGGTACAATGCTAACAGAGAATTTATACAAAAACCAAACAGCTTAGTCAGTTGATATGTTATTGCATAACTCAGGGAAGTGTGGTGGTCTTTCTCTGAGCAAGTGAACAAAGTTAAATAACTGACCTTAATCATTCCAACAAACTAGTTTAATTTAGACTGGCCGGATGGATTTCAGTACTATTGCCATTATCTGCGAACAGAGCACCAGGTAAGAGTGAGCAGAAATTTTGATAAACTGTTTTTGATGTTACTGAGCAACAGTCATAGAATAATTTTCAAATGAACACGCCACTATTTGACATTGTTGTTGTTTATTTAATTACGATCCGGTTTCGGCCTTCATGATCAGTTTTGACCTTGATGTCCTGCAATATATGTTAATAACATATACTATCACTTGAAAATGTCATTAAAGGCCGAAACCTGAGTCGTAATTAAATAAACAACAATAAAGTAAGATGGCGGTGTGTTCATTTAAAAAAAGAAACTATGATGGTGAAAGTGGAATGATCTGGACAAACTTCTGGGCTAAAGTTAAATCACTCAGTTCCTAGGAACAATACAATGAACTCTAACATGTACACTGAGATGTCAGACAATGTATGAGGACCTAGGGAATGTCTAACATTTGTACAAGATAATGCATCAGTGCATATTTCTGCTACAACCGAAAAGTGGTTTGAAGATAATGATATCGATGTATTGCCTGGTCTGCACTTAGTCTGGATATGAACCCCGTGGAAAACCTTTGGGGAACACTTGCCGCCGGCAGCTGTAGCCGAGCGGTTCTACGCGCTTCAGTCTTGAACCGCGCTACCACTACGGTCGCAGGTTCGAATCCTCCCCCGGGCATGGATGTGTGTGATGCTCTTAGGTTAGTTAGGTTTAAGTAGTTCTATGTTCTAGGTGACTGATGACCACAGATGTTAAGTCCCATATTGCTCAGAGCCATATGAACCATTTGAACACTTGCAAGACATGTTTATCGCAATGAAAGGTGCGATACGGTAAGAGTGTTCGACAGTTTCGCGACAAAAACCACAAATCCTAACAAAATCGGTGCCGAATACATCTTTTGAGGTAATTGGGGAGAACGGACGTCAGACAATGTACTAAGAGCGCAATAACACAATAGGACAGAGAGTGCCTTTAAACCAGTTTTCATCCGGGAAATGCAAACGACTTATTTTGCTACTCGAGTCATGAAAGAAACTATGCAATTCCGTCATGACTGTGGCTTATATATATGCCTACTACTTTCATAATACATTCGTTACAATATGCTACAGACATTACTTTCGTAGGAACCATGGCTTTATACTGATTTGCACTACTGTATGGTTTCTGCAAAATATCACCTTTGGCAAAACACCAAATGTTAACTTTTCCTTTTGTTATTAAGACACGTTTCTGTACCTATTTTTCGAACTATAGTTGATTATATACCTGCCATAGCAAATACTTCAAAGTACCACTCGCGGCCGAGGTCGAATCCGAACACCTTCGGACGCGCGAGGAAAACTACGCGACATACTGCTCTGCACCAGAAAGCCAGTTCTGACATTGCGGTTGATAATGGAAGCAGGACTGATGAAAATTCAAGACACGTCCGTAGGATTTGTCGACCTGAAAAAGCGTTCGATAATATCAAATGATGCAAGACGTTAGAAATTCTACGAAAAATGGGGTTAAGATATAAGGAAAGACGGGTAATATACAATATGTACAAGAACCAAGAGAGAACAATAAGACTGACAGACCAAAAACGAAGTGCTC
Source organism: Schistocerca cancellata (assembly GCF_023864275.1). Taxonomy (NCBI): domain Eukaryota; kingdom Metazoa; phylum Arthropoda; class Insecta; order Orthoptera; family Acrididae; genus Schistocerca; species Schistocerca cancellata. The sequence goes on from NC_064627.1 coordinate 64,191,622, forward strand.
GGATTGAAAGTGATGCAAGGCAGGGATCGAGTCTTTCACCCCTAATGTTCGATCTATACATTGAGAAGCAATGACGGAAATAAGAAAAAAAAAAAAGATTCAAGAGTGGGATTAAAATTCAAGATTTGTTGATGACATTGCTATCCTCAGTGGATGTGAATAAGAATTACAGGATCCGTTGAGTAGAATAACCAACCTAATGAGTAAGGAAAATGGATTGAGAGTATATCGAAGAAAGGCGAAATTAATGTAAAGTAACAGAAATGGGAACACCGAAAGACCTAACTTCAGAATTACGGGTAACGAAGTACACGAAGTTAAGGAAGTCTGCCCCCTAATCAGCGATATACTAACCCATGATGGACGGAACAAGGAGAACATAAACAGCAGACTAGCACTAGCAAAAAGGGAGGGTTTTCCTGACAAAGAGAAGTCTAGCAGTGTCAAACATATTCCTTAATTTGAGGAAAAAATTTCTGAGAATGTTCGTTTGGAGCAGAGCATGGTATTGTAGTGAAACATGTACTGTGGGAAAACCGGAAAGGACGAGGACTGAAGCGTTTCAGATTTGGTGCTACAGACAAATATTGAAAATGGAGTGGACTAATAGCGTAAGAAATGAGGAGTTTCTCCGTAGAATCGGCGAGGAAAGGTACAAATGGAAAAAAAAAAACCTGGCAAGAAGAAGGCACAGGATGCTCGGACGTTCTGTTAAGACATCAGGGAGTGAGTTCCATTGTACTATAGGGAACTGTAGAGCCTAAGAACTGCAGTGGACGACAGATTATAATACACGCAGCAAATAATTGAGGACGTAGTTTGCAACTGCTACTCTGAGATGGAAAGATTGGCACAGGAAAGGAATTCGTGGCAAGCCGGATAGCCGCATCAAACCACTCAGAAGAAGACTGACAGCTCAAAAATAAATAAGTAAATAAATAAATGATATGTTCACGAAGAGACATTTTAATGCACGGAACCTTGTGTTTTGATTAGTTACATATAAACCATCTGCTTGGACTCTATACTGTACTGAAATTCTGTTGTACAAATGAAGTCACGAACACAGGTGTTGCTGACGTTGATCTCCTCATTAACGTTATAATAACCTGACCCTTGGTAAACTAGTTTCAGCTATTGTCGAAGACATACTGTTCTATCTAACGTTGCCTGTCCTTAAACAGGAGACATCATCAGGGGCTGCAACGACAATTGCTTGGATCTATGTTCTCTGACATACGATGAAAAAATTGTAAGTCTACTAGTAAAGAGAGTAAAACAACTAAACTGTTCATTCGAAACAGTGAAACGGTCATCACGTTGTGTCCTCATCCGAACTCTATCCAAGACATGGCCACAGGAACATGTACAGGGAACTGAGTAGCTCAATTTTTAGCACGAAACCCCAAAACGTGTCTGACATAAGTTCTTCAACTTTTTTGTTTCAATATTCCCATATTTTTCGGATTTTATAACGACAATGACACTTAAATGCGATACTGGTTAGACATGGTCAGACGGTAAGTTCCAGAGATCTGGTCACATGGTCGCACAACATGATCCGTTACTGCTGACTTATTCAGTGCTGCCTGTATGGCAGATGCACCTGTAGGGTAAGGTTCACATATTTCGGGTGGTTTCCTAATGCCGGGTAGCTGAGTATCTCCCTTGCTTTGTGCTGCACTCCGTAGCTGGCTCCAGCGACCAGTGGCGAAGGTCGTTCTGACACGCCATTGTGAATTTGGTGCAGGTGTCGTATACGTATTCAGGCTTTATAAGGTCAACTGACCAGCAGCGGCTGCGGTCACATAAACTGACAACGGGACGGCGGTGTGCTGAACACATGCCACTCCATATCCGCGTCCAGTGATGCCTCTCGGATAAGGATAACACCACGGTCGGTTGGTACCGTTGAGCCTTCCGAGGCCTGTTCACACGGAGAGAGAGGAGATTCGTTCGCTATCTGTGTCAGGAGTATACAAAATTCCTCGCATGCTCAGTTAGGTGAGTTAGGCGTACACCATAACAACCAACAGAAGCAATAATATTCTGTTTGAGGAAGACAACAGTAAGAAAAGTGGAAAAGGAGAACATTCATCATCATCATCATCATCATCATCATTTAAGACTGATTATGCCTTTCAGCGTTCAGTCTGGAGCATAGCCCCCCTCATCTATTTTCAAAAAAATTCGGAGATCCAGTTTACTGTACTGGAATATCGTAAAGGAATTCCATTTGTCTTCTTCAGTCTGTGATCACGGACATTGTCTTCAGACCGTTGATTTCAGTGAATAATGAGACTCTCACACATGAATACAGAAAAAAAATTACTGCATCTCCAAATTGAGATATAGTGAAAACATCATAAACAATACGACGATGAGACTTTCGGTCATAATTCACTATTTAAGACTGATTATGCCTTTCAGCATAGCCCCCCTTATACAGTTCCTCCATGATCCCCTATTCAGTGCTAACATTGGTGCCTCTTCTGATGTTAAACCTATTACTTCAAAATCATTCTTAACCGAATCCAGTTACCTTCTCCTCGGTCTGCCCCGACTCCTCCTACCCTCTACTGCTGAATCCATGAGTCTCTTGGGTAACCTTGCTTCTCCCATGCGTGTAACATGACCCCACCATCTAAGCCTGTTCGCCCTGACTGCTACATCTATAGAGTTCATTCCCAGTTTTTCTTTGATTTCCTCATTGTGGACACCCTCCTGCCATTGTTCCCATCTACTAGTACCTGCAATCATCCTAGCTACTTTCATATCCGTAAACTCAACCTTATTGATAAGGTAACCTGAATCCACCCAGCTTTCGCTCCCATACAACAAAGTTGGTCGAAAGATTGACGGTGCACAGATAACTTAGTCTTGGTACTGACTTCCTTCTTGCACAAGAGAGTAGATCGTAGCTGAGCACTCACTGCATTAGCTTTGCTACACCTCGCTGTCAGTTCTTTCACTATGTTGCCATCCTGTGAGAATATGCATCCTAAGTACTTGAAACCGTCCACCTGTTCTAACTTTGTTCCTCCTATTTGGCACTCAATCCGTTTATATTTCTTTCCCACTGACATTACTTTCGTTTTGGAGATGCTAATCTTCATACCATAGTCCTTACATTTCTGATCTAGCTCTGAAATATTACTTTGCAAACTTTCAATCGAATCTGCCATCACAACTAAGTCATCCGCATATGAAAGACTGCTTATTTTGTGTTCACATATCTTAATCTCACCCAGCCAGTCTATTGTTTTCAACATATGATCCATAAATAATATGAACAACAGTGGTGACAGGTTGCAGCCTTGTCTTACCCCTGAAACTACTCTGAACCATGAACTCAATTTACCGTCAACTCTAACTGCTGCCTGACTATCCATGTAAAGACCTTTAATTGCTTGCAAAAGTTCGCCTCCTATTCCATAATCTTGTAGAACAGACAATAACTTCCTCCTAGGAACCCGGTCATATGCCTTTTCTAGATCTATAAAGCATAGATACAATCCCTGTTCCACTCATAACACTTCTCCATTATTTGCCGTAAGCTAAAGATCTGGTTCTGACAACCTCTAAGAGGCCTAAACCCACACTGATTTTCATCCAATTGGTCCTCAACTAATACTCGCACTTTCCTTTCAACAATACCTGAGAATATTTTACCCAAAACGCTGATTAAAGAGATACCTCTGTAGTTGTTACAATCTTTTCTGTTTCCATGTTTAAAGATTGGTGTGATTACTGCTTTTGTCCAGTCTGATGGAACCTGTCCCGACTCCCAGGCCATTTCAGTTATCCTGTGTAGCCATTTAAGACCTGACATTCCACTGTATTTGATGAGTTCCGACTTAATTTCATCCACCCCAGCCGCTTTATTGCACTGCAATCTATTGACCAGTTTTTCCACTTCCTCAAATGTGATCCTATTTCCATCATCATTCCTATCCCATTCTACCTCGAATCTGAAACATTACTGATCGCATTTTCACCTACATTGAGCAACTCTTCAAAATATTCCCTCCATCTGCCCAAGGCATCCACAGGATTCACCAGCAGTTTTCCTGACCTGTCCAAAATACCTTTGTCATTTCCTTCTTACCTCCCTTTCGAAGACTGCTAATTACACTCCAGAATGATTTTCCAGCAGCTTGACCCATAGTCTCCAACCTGTTTCCAAAGTCTTCCCAAGATTTCATCTTGGATGCTGCAATTATCTGTTTGGCTTTGTTTCTTTCTTCAACATAACTTTCTCTGTCTACCTGGGTTCTGGTATGTAGCCATTTTTGATACGCCTTCTTTTTTCTTTTACAGGCTGCCTTGACTGTATCATTCCACTAAGCTGTTTGCTTCATCCTACTTTTACACACTACTGTTCCAAGACATTCTTTAGCCACTACTAGTACTGTGTCCCTGTACCTTGTCCATTCCTTTTCCAATGACTGTAATTGACTACATTCAACTAACTGGTACCTTTCTGAGATCGCTGTTATGTACTTGTGCCTGATTTCCTTATCCTGAAGTTTCTCCACTCTTATCCTCCTACATATGGACCTGACCTCCTGCACTTTCGGCCTCACAATCCCAATTTCACTGCAGATTAAATAATGATCAGTGTCATCAAAGAATCCCCTGAATACACGTGTGTCCCTCACAGCCATCCTGAATTCCTGATCTGTTATTATATAGTCAATGACAGATCTGGTTCCCCTGCCTTCCCAAGTATACTGGTGAATGTTCTTATGTTTAAAAAAGGAGTTTGTGATTACTAAGCCCATACTGGCACAGAAATCCAAGAGTTGTATCCCGTTCCTGTTGGCCTCCATATCCTCTCCAAATTTACCCATAACCTTTTCATACCCTTCTGTTCGATTTCCAATCCTGGCGTTAAAATCACCCATGAGCAGAACACTGTCCTTGTCCTTTACTCTAACAACTACATCACTGAGTGCCTCATAAAAACTATCCATCTTATCTTGATCTGTCCCTTCACAATGCGAATATACTGACACAATCCTACTTTTCTTGCTAGACACTGTCAAATATATCCACATCAGTCGTTCGTTTACATACCTTATTGCAACTACGCTGGGTTCCATTTCTTTCCTGATGTAAAGCCCTACACCCCATTGTGCTATTCCTGCTTTGACTCCTGACAGGTAGACCTTGTATTCTCCCATTTTCTCTTCTTTCTCACCCCTTACCCGAATGTCACTAACAGCTAAAACGTCCAGCCCCATCTTACTTGCAGCCTCTGCCAGCTCTACCTTCTTCCCAGAGTAGCCCCCATCGATATTAATAGCTTCCCATCTCATTACCATTTGTTTGCCAAGTCGTATCTTAGGAGTCCCTGGTTTGTCAGTTAGAGATGGGACTCCGTCACCTCCAAAGGTCCGAGGCATTTTGCTCTGATTGTTGCCAGCATCATATTTAAAATACCAGGGAAGCAGGTTGCTAGCCTTACTTGCCCCGAGTCCCATTGGGTTTTACCCCTAACGGCTGAGGGACTAACCGGTGGATTTGGTAGTCTTTGCCGTATGAGCACAAAGATGACCACGACTCAGAATATGTCCGAGATGCCCAGCCTTATTCCAAAGTAACTGGTATCCCGACTGTCGTGACCACTTACTTGGCCACTCATACGTTGCCCGTGGTTCATGAACTAGGACATGACTACAGGAACCCACACCATGAACCACATTCAAAGTTGCAATTTTTTCACGAAATTGGTTTTCGGTGCTTATGTTTTCTCTGTACTCTTTTTCATGTCCGTACAACTGATCCAGGTGCCAAACAATGCTGAAAGTCTTAAATGGTTCAAATGGCTCTGAGCACTATGGGACTAAACATCTGTGGTCATCAGTCCCCTAGAACTTAGAACTACTTAAACCTAACTAACCTAAGGACATCACACACATCCATACCCGGGGGAGGATTCGAACCTGCGACCGTAGCGGTCACGCGGCTCCAGACTGACGCGCCCAGAACCGCACGGCCACACCGGCCGGCTGAAAGTCTTAGAAACGTTCGTTGGTTATACGCATGGTCTTTGTGCAAAGCTGTGCTTTCCTCTGGAGATGCAAAATTTAAAAGAAGTGATACTACAGTTGTACTACTTTGATCCGTGCGTGCGCGCGGGAACGATAATGTCTCGTCTGTATCTTTGCTAGACCCGCAAGTACTATTTACCTTCCGCTATCGGGGTGTGGCGACTTAAGCGGAGCGATCGTGGTCGCCGGCGGAGTCGAGCGCTGGAGGAAGTGGGTTAAATGTGCTGCTTGGTCCCTGTTGTGGCCGAGAGGAAGGTTTTTGCTTGGGGCCTTTGTTTCTGGTGCATTTCCTGCAGCCCAGGCCTGGCTGTTAACTTCGAGAAGCGGCTTAAGAGGAGGAAGTGAGCTCGAGTGCGTTAACATTGGCGCAGAACATCAGCGACTGTGAAATCGTCATTCCAGCGCGATCGCAGAGGATAACTGTTTTTATGAGAGGCTTACATTAAACATTGTCGTTTCCAACTTTACCGCAGATCGGCATTGAACGTTAACTTACTGCTGTCACCCATGGTAGACATTTCATATTTTTATTCGTCAGTCTACAGCATAATTCCATAATTGTCTTAGTTTGTACTCTTCTGTAATTTTACATCTTTTAAAATTTTAGCTAGCTAATTTTGTGCATCGCTCGTAATTTTAGTTGCCGGATTTGATTTGTGTTTAAATCGATGTTTTAACTGTCTAAATGCTGTTTCTAATTCTTTTGCTTCCTGTCTTACACTAATCCGTTAATTGCTATCCTATTCATTTATTATTACCATTCCATGGTACCAGTCGGTGGTTATGCCAACGCCAGTCAGACAGAAGTATACTTCCTTTATTGTTTTGAAGCGAGTCTGATTAATTAATACAGCTAGTTAAAAGTTTTGTAATGTTGAATAATCTCAGTGATACTTGAAGTTAAGTTCAGCTAGGTGTAGGTTCTACGGGTTATTATCTTCATAGATATGTGAAAATGTGTTTAAAAAAAAGGGGGGAGTTATGTATAAAACAAGTCCGTGGCCGAGCGGTTCTAGGCGCTTCAGTTTGGAACCGCGCGACCGCTACGTTCGCAGGTTCGAATCCTGCCTCCGGCATGGATGTGTGTGATGTCCTTAGGTTAGTTAGGTTTAAGTAGTTCTAAGTTCTAGGGGACTGATGACCTCAGATGTTAAGTCCCATAGTGCTCAGAGCCATTTGAACCATTTAAAATTAGTCAATAAAAACTTCGTGTTAATATCGTTCTAATGTCCTGCCTACCAGTGTCCCCGGCACCTTACCACTTCCCAACAACCTCTCTCTTCCTCCTCCCTCCTCCACCCCTCGCTCTCACACACACGTACACACAAACACATCACACATAGAAACTTAATTCTGTGTATTACCACAAACTGAGCCTAGTGCCTCAATATAAATGGCAATCGGAACAAAATCTTTCTTCCTACTACTTTCCCGGAAGCTGATACATTTGAGGCCGTTGTTACGTACAAAATAAAAATTGATTGTTGCAAACAACAAAACATAACTAGCCGCTGTTAATAACGCCATTTATTTACACAAATAGCGCTGTTGCCTGTTTTGGGCTGACAGATTCATCTGCAGAAAGTTGTTCACCTTTATATGACATTTGTCGTTGTTTACATTAATTGTTGGGAAAACAGGCAACAACTGCTGTGAACAATAACACTATCTGATATAATATATTCTTAATCTACATTAAATCTGTATGCGTATATTTCAGGAAAAATACCTTCTGAGGATGCCACAGTTGTGGTGAAACATTTCTGAGTATTAAATCAAAAGAGTAACTGGGCACCCTAAAGAGTATTTATTTTCTAATTGGTCTCTCTCTCTCTCTTTGTTTTTTGTTTTTACTGAGATGCAGTGAGCAGCGTATTTCTCGATTTTCTGGATACAAATTAGTTGTCTACGAACAATACTCTCCTGAGAAAGGTGCTGCAAAATGATTGGCGGTTCCTGCAGGAAGTGTCGTGGCTTCTTCCACTACGGTATTCATTTTCGGAATGCAGCCTGCTACCAGCTGAGAGAAAGAAGCGGTGACGCCCTCTGCAGGACCTGCCCATCATTTTGCGCACAATCCTCCGGCACATAGAACGCCAATTGTGACTGATTTGTGCCCTAGTTAGTGCTGGAAAGTGCTATACCGCCTACCACACTCCCCGGACTAAAGCAAAAATTTGGAAAATTGTGGTAAGGGGAGCCAACTGCGAAGGTCATCGGTCCCTAGGTTTACACACTGCGTAAAAGGGAACTTAACAGCAAACATAAACATAGCCAAAGCCTTGCATACAAACAAAAATTATACGAAGCGAAATGTAGTGTGAGGAGGGCTATGCGAGAAGCGTTCAAAGAAATCGAAAGTAAAGTTCTATGTACTGACTTGGCAGAAAATCCTAAGAAATTTTGGTCTTAGTCAAAGCGGTAGGTGGATCAAAATCAAATGTCCAGATGCTCTGTGACCAAATGGTACTGAAACAGAGGATGACAGACTGATGGACGAAATACTAAATTTCTGTTTCCAAAGCTGTTTCACAGAGGAAGACTGCACTGTAGTTCCTTCTCTAGATTGTCGCACAGATGACAAAATGGTAGATATCGAAACAGATGACACACGAATAGTAAAACAATTAAAATCACTCAAAAGAGGAAAGGCCGCTGGACCTGATGGGATAGGAGTTCGATTTTACACAGAGTACACGAAGGAACTTGCCCCCCTTCTTGCACCGGTGTACCGTATGTCTCTAGAAGAGCGCAGCGTTCCTAAAGATTGGAAAACGGCACGGGTCTCCCCCGTTTTCAAGAAGGGACGTCGAACAGATGTGCAGAACTATAGACCTATATCTCTAACGTCGATCAGTTGTAGAATTTTGGAACAGGTATTATGTTCGAATATTATGACTTTTCTGGAGACTATAAATCTACTCTGTAGGAATCAGCGTGAGTTTCGAAACAGACGATCGTGTGAAACCCAGCTCTCACTATTCGTCCACGAGACTCAGAGCGCCATAGACACGGGTTCCCACGTAGATGCCGTGTGACTTCCGCAAGGCGTTCGATACAGTTCCCCACAATTGAACAAGGTAAGAGCATATGGACTATCTGACCAATTGTGTGACTGGATTAAAGAGTTCCTAGATAACAGAACGCAGCATATCATTCTCAATGGAGAGAAGTCTTCTGAAGTAAGATTTCAGGTGTGCCGAAGGGGTTGCTATTCACTATGTATATAAATGACCTTGTGGTCACCTTTGTGTTCATACGGCAAAGACTACCAAATCCACCGGTTAGTCCCTCAGCCGTTAGGGTTAAAACCCAATGGGACTCGGGGCAAGTAAGGCTAGCAACCTGCTTCCCTGGTACTTTAAATATGATGCTGGCAACAATCAGAGCAAAATGCCTCGGACTTTTGGAGGTGACGGAGTCCCACCTCTAACTGACAAACCAGGGACTCCTAATATACGACTTTGCAAACAAATGGTAATGAGATGGGGAGCTATTAATATCAATGGGGGCTACTCTGGGAAGAACGTAGAGCTGGCAGAGGCTGCAAGTAAGATGGGGCTGGACGTTTTAGCTGTTAGTGACATTCGGGTAAGGGGTGAGAAAGAAGAGGAAGTGGGAGAATACAAGGTCTACCTGTCAGGAGTCAAAGCAGGAATAGCACAATGGGGTGTAGGGCTTTACACCAGGAAAGAAATGGAACCCAGCGTAGATGCAATAAGGTATGCAAACGAACGACTGATGTGGATAGATTTGACAGTGTCTAGCAAGAAAATTAGGATTGTGTCAGTATATTCGCATTGTGAAGGGACAGATCAAGATAAGATGGATAGTTTTTATGAGGCACTCAGTGATGTAGTTGTTAGAGTAAAGGACAAGGACAGTGTTCTGCTCATGGGTGATTTTAACGCCAGGATTGGAAATCGAACAGAAGGGTATGAAAAGGTTATGGGTAAATTTGGAGAGGATATGGAGGCCAACAGGAACGGGAAACAACTCTTGGATTTCTGTGCCAGTATGGGCTTAGTAATCACAAACTCCTTTTTTAAACATAAAAACATTCACCGGTATACTTGGGAAGGCAGGGGAACCAGATCTGTCATTGACTGTATAATAACAGATCAGGAATTCAGGAAGGCTGTGAGGGACACACGTGTATTCGGAGGATTCTTTGATGACACTGATCATTATTTAATCTGCAGTGAAATTGGGATTGTGAGGCCGAAAGTGCAGGAGGTTAGGTCCATATGTAGGAGGATAAGAGTGGAGAAACTTCAGGATAAGGAAAACAGGCACAAGTACATAACAGCGATCTCAGAAAGGTACCAGTTAGTTGAATGTAGTCAATTACAGTCATTGGAAAAGGAATGGTCAAGGTACAGGGACACAGTACTAGAAGTGGCTAAAGAATGTCTTGGAGCAGTAGTGTGTAAAAGTAGGATGAAGCAAACAGCTTGGTGGAATGATACAGTCAACGCAGCCTGTAAAAGGAAAAAGAAGGCGTATCAAAAATGGCTACATACCAGAACCCAGGTAGACAGAGAAAGTTATGTTGAAGAAAGAAACAAAGCCAAACAGATAATTGCAGCATCCAAGAAGAAATCGTGGGAAGACTTTGGAAACAGTTTGGAGTCTATGGGTCAAGCTGCTGGAAAACCATTCTGGAGTGTAATTAGCAGTCTTCGAAAGGGAGGTAAGAAGGAAATGACAAGTATTTTGGACAGGTCAGGAAAACTGCTGGTGAATCCTGTGGATGCCTTTGGCAGATGGAGGGAATATTTTGAAGAGTTGCTCAATATAGGTGAAAATGCGATCAGTAATGTTTCAGATTTCGAGGTAGAATGGGATAGGAATGATGATGGAAATAGGATCACATTTGAGGAAGTGGAAAAAATGGTCAATAGATTGCAGTGCAATAAAGCGGCTGGGGTGGATGAAATTAAGTTGGAACTCATCAAATACAGTGGAATGTCAGGTCTTAAATGGCTACACAGGATAATTGAAATGGCCTGGGAGTTGGGACAGGTTCCTTCAGACTGGACAAAAGCAGTAATCACATCAATCTTTAAACATGGAAACAGAAAAGATTGTAACAACTACAGAGGTTTCTCTTTAATCAGCGTTGTGGGTAAAATCGTCTCAGGTATTGTTGAAAGGAAAGTGCGAGTATTAGTTGAGGACCAATTGGATGAAAATCAGTGTGGGTTTAGGCCTCTTAGAGGTTGTCAGTTCCAGATCTTTAGTTTACGGCAAATAATGGAGAAGTGTTATGAGTGGAACAGGGAATTGTATCTATGCTTTATAGATCTGGAAAAGGCATATGATCGGGTTCCTAGGAGGAAGTTATTGTCTGTTCTACAAGATTATGGATTAGGAGGCAAACTTTTGCAAGCAATTAAAGGTCTTTACATGGATAGTCAGGCAGCAGTTAGAGTTGACGGTAAATTGAGTTCATGGTTCAGAGTAGTTTCAGGGGTAAGACAAGGCTGCAACCTGTCTCCACTGTTGTTCATATTATTTATGGATCATATGTTGAAAACAATAGACTGGCTGGGTGAGATTAAGATATGTGACACAAAATAAGCAGTCTTGCGTATGCGGATGACTTAGTTGTGATGGCAGATTCGATTGAAAGTTTGCAAAGTAATATTTCAGAGCTAGATCAGAAATGTAAGGATTATGGTATGAAGATTAGCGTCTCCAAAACGAAAATAATGTCAGTGGGAAAGAAATATAAACGGATTGAGTGCCAAATAGGAGGAAGAAAGTTAGAACAGGTAGACGGTTTCAAGTACTTAGGATGCATATTCTCACAGGATGGCAACATAGTGAAAGAACTGGAAGCGAGGTGTAGCAAAGCTAATGCAGTGAGCGCTCAGCTACGATCTACTCTCTTCTGCAAGAAGGAAGTCAGTACCAAGACTAAGTTATCTGTGCACCGTTCAATCTTTCGACCAACTTTGTTGTATGGGAGCGAAAGCTGGGTGGATTCAGGTTACCTTATCAACAAGGTTGCGGTTACGGATATGAAATTAGCTAGGATGATTGCAGGTACTAGTAGATGGGAACAATGGCAGGAGGGTGTCCACAATGAGGAAATCAAAGAAAAACTGGGAATGAACTCTATAGATGTAGCAGTCAGGGCGAACAGGCTTAGATGGTGGGGTCATGTCACACGCATGGGAGAAGCAAGGTTACCCAAGAGACTCATGGATTCAGCAGTAGAGGGTAGGAGGAGTCGGGACAGACCGAGGAGAAGGTACCTGGATTCGGTTAAGAATGATTTTGAAGTAATAGGTTTAACATCAGAAGAGGCACCAATGTTAGCACTGAATAGGGGATCATGGAGGAACTGTATAAGGGGGGCTATGCTGAAAGGCATAATCAGTCTTAAATAGTGAATTATGACCGAAAGTCTCATCGTCGTATTGTTTATGATGTTTTCACTATATCTCAATTTGGAGATGCAGTAATTTTTTTTCTGTATTCATGTGTGAGAGTCTCATTATTCACTGAAATCAACGGTCTGAAGACAATGTCCGTGATCACAGACTGAAGAAGACAAATGGAATTCCTTTACGATATTCCAGTACAGTAAACTGGATCTCCGAATTTTTTTGAAAATAGATTGCTACACGGTAATTTACTTGCGGTAAAGTCAATCTAGAAACTGAAGAGCCAGATGGCGGAATCCCACTGTCTGTACCCAGCTAAGTCACTAGGATCTCCTACAGCTGTTTTAGAATATTAAATTGAACTCTGCGCAGCACAGTGCACAGACAGGCCCGACTTGTGTACATTTTTCACTACACTTAACACTGCACGGAATACAAAAAGCAGCAACAAATATAGTCGCATAAGCTACGCCTGGTCCTGGCCACCTCGCGTCAGTAGCTACACACATGCAGAGCCCGTGTAGCGCACGTGGCAGTCCTCGGGCGGGCTTGTCCTTGACGGTGACCTTGACCTTGACCGCCTCCGCAGCAGCAACAGCCGCACGCACGCACGCACGCACGCACGCACACACGCTGGCACCTCCCGTCACGTCGCCTCATCGCAGCGCCACTGGCCGAAACAGGCGGCCCCCAGCTGTTTCTGCCGCATCCTGTCTCCTACACTGGCAGGAAGACGCTGGTAACAACGCCTCATGTACCGAGGAACTCGACACTGTTCTACTCTAATCACAGAAAACGACACCTCAGAGGGTATGAATTAAATACAGGGCTATTACAAATGATTGAAGCGATTTCATAAATTCACTGTAGCTCCATTCATTGACATATGGTCACGACACACTACAGATACGTAGAAAAACTCATAAAGTTTTGCTCGCCTGAAGCCGCAGTTCAGGTTTCTGCCGCCAGAGCGCTCGAGAGAGCGCAGTGAGACAAAATAGCGACAGGAGCCGAGAAAGCGTATGTCGTGCTTGAAATGCATTCACATCAGTCAGTCATAACAGTGCAACGACACTTCAGGACGAAGTTCAACAAAGATCCACCAACTGCTAACTCCATTCGGCGATGGTATGCGCAGTTTAAAGCATCTGGATGCCTCTGTAAGGGGAAATCAACGGGTCGGCCTGCAGTGGGCGAAGAAACGGTTGAACGCGTGCGGGCAAGTTTCACGCGTAGCCCGTGGAAGTCGACGAATAAAGCAAGCAGGAAGCTAAACGTACCACAGCCGACGGTCAACAGGATGGTGCTCCACCGCACTTCCATCATGATGTTCGGCATTTCTTAAACAGGAGATTGGAAAACCGATGGCTCGGTCGTGGTGAAGATCATGATCAGCAATTCATGTCATGGCCTCCATGCTCTCCCGACTGAGCCCCATGCGATTTCTTTCTGTGGGGTTATGTGAAAGATTCAGTGTTTAAACCTCCTCTACCAAGAAACGTGCCAGAACTGCGAGCTCGCATCAACGATGCTTTCGAACTCATTGATGGGGACATGCTGCGCCGAGTGTGGGGGGAACTTGATTATCGGCTTGATATCTGCCGAATCAGTAAAGGGGCATATATCGAACATTTGTGAATGCCTAAAAAAAACTTTTTGAGTTTTTGTATGTGTGTGCAAAGCATTGTGAAAATATCTCAAATAATAAAGTTATTGTAGAGCTGTGAAATTGCTTCAATCATTTGTAATAACCCTGTAATTCTGTGTATTAGGCCGCGTCATTATGAAGCACTAGAAACAATTAAAGCACCGACGTTTCGAGCGTCTGTACAGGAGCCCTCTTCAAGGCGACTAACGGCTAGATTCTGGTAATAGTGTTCCTTACACTGTCTTATTTCGGTTGTCAGACGGCTACTGACGCCACGTTCCGGGATGCAATTGGACAATACGACGTTTGCTACGATTGAGAGATGACCTCATTATCAAATTCTTAAAATTATTATGCCATGCTATAATCATAATGGAATCACGTCTTTCCAAAAGATGTGTTTGTAAATTAAATCTGGACAACTATGCTCCACGCTGATAAAAAGTTCCTTCCGTGTTGTGTGTGTGTTTGATGCTTATGGGTGTACAACAGCGAGGTTATCAGCGCCCTTACACACATTAAAAGAAACGAACGAGGATAAATTTACTATAATGCTGTTCATACACGCTAAGACAACGGGAAAGAATAAAAGATGCTATACAGGAGACTAAAACAAGTAAAACGACAAAGGAGCTAAGCGGAGGGCACAGGAAAATGTCACTGGTTGACCACCTACATAAAATATGGGTGCACCAGTCATTATGTTAACACATTAAAACCATCTCCCCAATATCTTGGAAGAAATGTTGGACAATTTACAAAGCTTCAACATTCTAACTATTTTCCTTTGAACGTTACGGAAAACAGAGGGCGGATCTGTCGGCAAATAAGCCGCGGCCCGCTGGTCGGAAAATAAAACGCAGTCCACTAAAATATGTGGTACAGTGATCTGTACGCCACAGGCACCGCACATTGTAGGGTCCTCTCGCCGGAGCAAGAAGACATGCGTCATACAGATGTGGCCTATGCGAAAACGAGCAAGGAGGACCTTGTCCCTTCTATGTGGCTGAAAGGAGGTACGCCACGGCCGCTTAGTGTGGTCTTTACTAGACGCAGCTTATTGTCTGTCACTTCCAGCCACTCATTCTCCCACCAATGCAAGGCTCTGGACGGCACACTGAAATAACTGAGGAACATGGCACACCTCCTTGGCTGCTGGATCCGCCCTTTCGTTCCCCGCAATATCCACGTGTCCTGGAACACAGCAGAAAGACGCCTCTTTCCCCAACCGTTGTAGTTGGAGGAGGGAATACTGGATGTTCTGGATGACTTTATCTGCTGGGTACAAGTGTTGTCGAGAGTGAGGGACACTCACAGAATCGGAACAGACAAGAAATTTAGCGCTGGAAGAACGTCTCATCTGCTCCAGTGCCTTCAGGCTCACATACAGTTGAGCGTCGAAGACAGTTAAGTCTCGAGGCAGTCGGACCTTGAGGACACGAGCCCAGAAAACAACAGGGCAACCAACGGAGTCCCCCTGTTTAGATGCATCCGTAAAGACAGCTACATAGATCTTTGGTGTTCACATAAAATGTCAGAAAACAGCACATGAAACACAGAAACAGGAGTGCAGTCTCTCCTGCACTTCACTAGCTCTAAAATGAGAGTAGCCCTCGGCAGAAACCTGAGTGGCAGACGGTTAAAATCCTGTATTTGAGGTTGGACCGCCGGCCGGAGTGGCCGTGCGGCTCTAGGCGCTACAGTCTGGAACCGCGAGATCGCTACGGTCGCAGGTTCGAATCCTGCCTCGGGCATGGATGTGTGTGATGTCCTTTGGTTAGTTAGGTTTAAGTAGTTCTAAGCTCTAGGGGACTGATGACCACAGCAGTCCCATAGTGCTCAGAGCCATTTTTGAGGTTGGACCTGCTCCACTCCAAGTGACTCCAGCAAATGCCGCACACGAATTCCAAATGGCGTTGTTGCTCGTGGACAATGGGACAAAAGACATTCGAGAGGGGCACGAGCAGCGGTATGGTAGAGGGGTGAATTTGGCGCTGCGAAGAATGTACATGCCTGACTCACCATGAGGAGTTGCTGTCGAATTGTAAGTGTCGGTTCACCAGACTCAGCACAGAGACTGGGTATGGGGCTAGTCCTACAAGTTCCTTCTGTAAAGTGTTGCCTAGAGGCAAGAACCCGCTTCCGAGTCCTATGCCTTTGCCACAAGATGACTCCAAATTTCCTTCTTATTTTGCTCTTACAAAACAATGAGGTCGGAGCCTCATAAACAATTAGCTTATTAGAGGTGCGTATTTAACCAAATATTAGTTGGGGCAAGGAGTTACGTAGAATGTTCTTTTGGTATGCTAGTGAAGAAATTTTTTGGTATGTTAGTGCCGAAGTTCCAAGTGTTGGGTTCATAGTGAACTACAGTGCACATTTCTGTTTGTTTCTATATCTTCTTTGTTTTCCGCAAAGTCCTTAAATTAATTTCAATTACTGCACCTATCTCTGGAATTTCACTTACAGTCATTTCTCACCCCTTATGTTCCGCGTTCCCGTTGCTCCGTTCAGCACTGCTGTTGTAAATACGTATTCCACGAAAAGAATGAATATTGAACTGAGGACCACTTCTTGCTGTCCTAGGTACAGAGACGATCGCAGAACAAAAGGAGAAAGTCTCGTAATTGTCATTATACAACGCACAAGTATAGCGTGCCGATGTGTGGCACGCCACATTCATCTATCAGCGATGTGTAACACCAGACTACGTGGTTACGTCACATTTGTCCGGTAGGAGCTGCCCCGTTACACTGCGTGTGTTCCATAGCAAGCCACGTGCTACACTTGGTCTGCAGTTGTCTAAATGACATCGTGTACAAGGCATGCCGCTGCACCGATTTCACATTTTTTATGCGGCTGCTGTTGTGTGCAACATGGTAGCTTCCTTCATTTCACTCCTTCCCGTCTCTCGGCACGGTCCCAGTGAAATGAAATGTGTACAAATGCTTGCGTGAGTTTTAACTTAGCGTCGATTGAAAAAAAAAGGACAATATAATGGATTCACCCATGTTGATTACATAAAGGCCTGCGTTGTTTTGCGTACCTTTATGCTTGAGAGAGACGGCTATGAAACTGAAGATACATTATCGTTAACTGGGTTTGAAGAAATGCAGGCAGCTGGTCAGATTCCTCTAGAAATTTCAGCAAATGGTACGAAGAAGATAATGATGGATCGCTTTCTGACTTCAGATGGCAATTTTCTAGAATACAGGGTGTTCGGAAATTCTCCTTACAAACTTGTAGAACTTTTAAAGGGGTGTGAGTGGATAATATTTTGAATTGAATCCCATGTCCGGAAACGTACCGTTTCCCTGCTACAACCATTTGAGAATATGTTGGTAGTGCGACCACTTTTACAGGTAACTGATTTGGCGTCACCCAGTACACCACTTGTTTTAGAATTTTACCCATTAATAGCCAAAGAAATTGCTCATGCACACTTTCACGGGTTCTCTTCAGCGTGCGACGTCTCCTTGGAGCACTAGAGTCACGCTTGCCCACGTGGCAGGTACCCTTTTTCGAAGCCGTTGCGTAATAGTGAACGATCTTGATAAAGGCGACGACCAGCTCTTCCATTACGGTGAGCTTCCGATTCAGAAAGATCATGCCGCTGTATTCTGTGAACGTGTACTCAGCCATGTAGCTCTAACAGTCACAGACACGTGACTGAAGCACGAACCAGGTCAGGCCCGCATCTCGTGGTCGTGCGGTAGCGTTCTCGCTTCCCACGCCCGGGTTCCCGGGTTCGATTCCCCTCGGGGTCAGGGATTTTCTCTGCCTCGTGATGGCTGGGTGTTGTGTGCTGTCCTTAGGTTAGTTAGGTTTAAGTAGTTCTAAGTTCTGGGGGACTTATGACCACAGCAGTTGAGTCCCATAGTGCTCAGAGCCATTTGAACCAGGTCAGCGAGGTAGGGTAAACTTCAAATGACATGAGGTTCACTGCATTCATACCCCCACATTTCGCCGCGGTGATACTTTCCTGTGACGTCACTCTGACTGGTTCGTATTACTAGAGTAAATACGCATTCAAGAACAGAAAAATGTTAGAAACTGCCTTCCTGACACTATGTTATTCATGTGAGCTCTATAATTTTTAGTGTTTAAGACAGTTGTTGCGCGCACACGACAGAAATAATGCACAAGAAGCTCTGTTTTTAATATTTATATTAGATGGCGCCATCCGATAATGGAAAGAATGGGTGCCAGAAGGAATCGTACAAACAAGAATTAATTTAAAAATGTTCAAATGTGTGTGAAATCTTATGGGACTTAACTGCTAGGGTCATCAGTCCCTAACCTTACACGGTACTTAACGTAAATTATCCTAAGGACAAACACACACACCCATGCCCGAGGGAGGACTCGAACCTCCGCCGGGACCAGAATAATTATTATGTTAGTGAACTATTATATACTGATGAACTTGTATTAACGTCAAATTTTGAAGACTAACAACGAAAATCAATCCATCTTCCAAACTTTGTCGGAAAGGGTTATTATTTTAAGACAGCACTACGTAAAACTAAGGCAATGGCATTCCATTGGAAATACCCAGAACGAATCAAAATTGTAATTCAAGATGATATGATAAGTTCAACACTTCATTTACCTACGGTCCTATACCATTTTGAACGAAGTTAAGCGTGTAGATGTTAAATTACAGAGATATAAACCTGGATGTGACACTGTACGCAGAACATTAAAAAAATACGTGAAGAATCACAAAACTGAAAATTCTCTAAGCTGATGGCCGCCCATGTTTTACTGTATGGTAATGAAGCTAGGGTTAGAAGAGGAAAGATTCAAGTCACCTACAGGCAGCTGAAATAAATTTTTTCCATCTACATATACATTCCGCTAGCCACCAAGGGGTGTGTGGCGGAGGGCACAATTCGCGCCAAAGTCATATTTCCCCCCATCTGTTCCACTCGCGGATCGCGCGAGGGAAAAACGACTGTCTGAACGCCTCAGTACGAGCTCTTATTTCCCTTATCTTTGAATTGTGATCATTGCGCGACTTGAAAGTTGGTGGTAATAATATATACTCTACATCCTCGTTGAAGATCGAATTTCGGATTTTAGTTTGCAGCATCTTCTGTTTAGCGCGTCGTCTATCTGCAAGAGTGTCCCACTTCAAACTTTCTATGAGATTTGAAACGCTCTCGCGATGGCTAAATCTACCAGTCACGAATGTTGCCGCTCTTCCTTGGACCTTCTCAATCTCTTGAATCAGACCCAACTGGTAAGGGTCTCATACAGACGAACAATACTACAAGACTGGACGAACTAACGTATTGTAAGCTATTTCCTTTGTTGAAGGACTGCATCGCTTCAGGATTCTACCAATAAGCCTCAATCTAGAGTTCGCCTTACCCGTTACTTGTGTAATCTGATCATTCCATTTGACATCATTTCGAATAGTCACATCCAGATACTTGACGGATGTTGCAGCTTCCAAATACTGGGCATTTATTTTTTACTAGTACATTAATGGGGATTTTGGCTTTGTTATACGCAGCAGGTTACACTTACTACGCAGCAGGTTACACTTACTAATATTGAGAGATAACTGCCAGTCATTACACCACGCATTTATTTTCTGCAAATCCTCTCTGATTTGTTCACAACGTTCATGCGATACTACTTTCCTGTAGACTACAGCATCATCGGCAAACAGTCCAAGGCCGCTGTTAATACCATCAACCAGATCGTTAATGTAAATCGTAAAAAGCAGAGGACTTATTACGCTGCCCTGGGGCACACCTGAAGTTACGCTTGTTTCTGTTGAAGTCACCCCGTTCAGGACAACATATTGCTCCCTGTCTGTTAGAAAACTTTCTATCCAACTGCATATGTCACCGGATAGACCGTAAGCGTGAACTTTTTGTAGCAAGCGACAGCGCGGAACTGAGTATAACGCCTTTCGAAAATCGAGAAATATGGCATCAATCTGGGAGCCGGTATCTAGAGCCTGTTCTATATTATGCACACAGAGGGCCAGCTGTGTCTCGCATGACCGCTATTTCCTAAAACCGTGCTGGTTTCTGCAGATGAGCTTCTCAGCGTCTAGAAAGGTCATTATGTCTGAACAGGAAATATGCTCCATGATTCTAACAAATGGATGTCAGTGAAACTGGCCGGTACTTATGTGCATCCGATTTTCTACAAAGTAAAGTTTGGCCCGTTGTAAAACCATAGCAGATGATTGTCAAATATGATGCGACGCCGCCGAGGTAAAACTTCTTGCATATTTGCGCACAAACTGTGTACAACATGACACCCGTTAAACTGGCGGTCGGTTTGTAAGCCTGCAAACAATGATTCGATTCGTGACAGTGAACTGTTATATTGCATTGCACTGGATAGTCCCGATCAGTCTGTAATATCCTGGATCAAGTTCCTAACGCAGCGGGAAGAAGCTCTTTCCGAATCCAGTTAAGTGCGTTAAAGTTTTGTTTTCATATGGTATTATTTGTATAACTTAATTTATGTTTCATTTTGCAACATATTATTTTTCTAAAGTGTATGCTGTCTCCAAAATCGTCTGTCTTGCGAAAATGTTAACAGAGTGAATGAAATGACAGTTCAGAGAAATATGTCGTTAGTTAATGTGGCGTCGTTATTCCTCCAGTCAGAGCAAGGACGCCGAGGAATGCATTTCACACTGTATTATTTTTAATAACCTTTAATAATACACAACATAACAAAATAAGGAAGTGCAAAATGGCTAAGCAGGGATGGCTAGAGGCTTCTCTAACTAGGGGTAAGATAGATAATACCTACAGAAAAATTAAAGAGACCTTTGGAGATAAGAGAACCACTTGCATGACCATCAAGAGATCATATGGAAACCCAGTTCTAAGCAAAGAAGGGAAAGCAGAAAGATGGAAGGAGTATATAGAAGGTCTATACAAGGGCGATGTACTTGAGGACAATATTATGGAAATGGAAGAGGATGTAGATGAAGATGAAATGGGAGATACGATACTGCGTGAAGAGTTTGACAGATCACTGAAAGACCTGTGTCGAAACAAGGCCCCCGGAGTACACAACATTCCATTAGAACTACTAACGGCCTTGGGAGAGCCAGTCCTGACAAAACTTTACCATCTGGTGAGCAAGATGTATGAAACAGGCGAAATACCCTCAGACTTCAAGAAGAATATAATAATTCCAATCCCAAAGAAAGCAGGTGTTGACAGATGTGAAAATTACCGAACTATCAGTTTAATAAGTCACAGTTGCAAAATACTAACGCGAAGTCTTTACAGAAGAATGGAAAAACTGTTAGAAGCCGACCTCGGGGAAGATCAGTTTGGATTCCGTAGAAATGTTGGAACACGTGAGGCAATACTGACCCTACGACTTATATTAGAAGCTAGATTAAGGAAAGGCAAACCTACGTTTCTAGCATTTGTAGACTTAGAGAAAGCTGTTGACAATGTTGACTGGAATACTCTCTTTCAAATTCCAAAAGTGGCAGGGATAAAATACAGGGAGCGAAAGGCTATTTACAATTCGTATAGAAACCAGATGGCAGTTATAAGAGTCGAGAGACATGAAAGGGATGCAGTGGTTGGGAAGGGGGTGGGACAGGATTTTAGCCTCTCCCCGATGTTATTCAATCTGTATATTGAGCAAGCAGTGAAGGAAACAAAAGAAAAACTCGTAGTAGGTTTAAAAATCCATGCAGAAGAAATAAAAACTTTGAGGTTCGCCGATGACATTGCAATTCTGTCAGAGACAGCAAAGGACTTGCAAGAGCAGTTGAACGGAATGGATGGTGTCTTGAAAGGAGGATATAAGATGAACATCAATAAAAGAAAAACGAGGATAATGGAATGTAGTCGAATTAAGTCAGGTGATGCTGAGAGAATTAGATTAGGAAATGAGACAATTAAAGTAGCAAAGGAGATTTGCTATCTGGGGAGAAAAATAACTGATGATGGTCGAAGTAGAGAGGATATAAAATGTAGACTGACAATGGCAAGGAAGGCGTTTCTGAAGAAGAGAAATTTGCTAACATCGAGTATAAATTTAAGTGACAGGAAGTAGTTTCTGAAAGTTTTTGTATGGAGTGCAGCCATGTATGGAAGTGAAAGATGGACGATAAATAGTTTGGACAAGAAGAGATTAGAAGCTTTTGAAATGTGGTGCTACAGAAGAA
The DNA here is from genome assembly GCF_023864275.1 of Schistocerca cancellata. Lineage (NCBI taxonomy): Eukaryota > Metazoa > Arthropoda > Insecta > Orthoptera > Acrididae > Schistocerca > Schistocerca cancellata. The sequence continues at coordinate 64,213,891 of NC_064627.1, forward strand.
TGCTGAATATTAGATGGGTAGATCACATAACTAATGAAGAAGTATTGAATCGGATTGGGGAGAAGAGAAGTTTGTGGCACAACTTGACTAGAAGAAGGGATCGGGTGGTAGGACATGTTCTGAGGCATCAAGGGATAACCAATTTAGTATTGGAGGGCAGGGTGGAGGGTAAAAATAGTAGAGGGAGACCAAGAGATGAATACACTAAGCAGATTCAGTAGGTACTGGGAGATGAAGAAGCTTGCACAGGATAGAGCAGCATGGAGAGCTGCATCAAACCAGTCTCAGGACTGAAGACCACAACGACAACAAAATTAGGAGCAAGACCCGTAGGGCAAAAGCTGCTTTGAGCATGCACAACGTGAAGTGCAAGTGCTGGCTATAGAATGTCGTCTGCGTTATCAGACGAGACAGCATCGGTGATCTACGGCAACTTCCGCTAATGTTCGCAAAGAGTATCCACCCTCTCTGTCACACGCCGCTACGGCGGGCCACGCTGATACGCCACGCGCCTTTAGGTCTTTAGGTGCTGCGCTGCCGAGGAATTAAACCAACGTTCCAGAGCGTTCGCAAGATCCGAGATCTGTTGAGAACTAGAAATTATTCCGTAGTTGCTTTCCATACAGCAGGCGACGACTAGTTCCTATCTGAATGCGGCGAAGTCTACATCGGCGAAACTGGGAGATCGTTCAGCACTCGGGCGCCGGAGCATGAACGCTGCGTGTGTCTGGGGCAACACAAAAAATCAGCTACAGCTGAACACCACCAGAGCCGTGGCCGATCTGTCAAGTTTGAAAACTTCGCGTGCTTGCTCAGCAGCCGTTGATGCAGCAGAGAAAAATAAGACGTGATATAATAATTTAACGCCCTAACAGCATGAGCAGATGACATAGCTACAGCTTACCGTCACCTTGGCGGCCGGTGATCCCTTCCCAGCGGACCACGTATGTTCACCGGCCCCACATGTCCCGGATTCAATGCTGTATACAAGCGCCCACTAGAAAATTGTTGTTTGGCATGAACATCTCGATGCAGGAAAACACTAACCCCTGGGAATAAGCTGCTGACTCACTGTTGTCTACCGGTCACCTGCCAGACCAGCACAGGTGCTGCTTATGATAGCCATTCCCTCCATAGCAATTTTCACTTCGAATTGTCCGATGGTATCCTAGAATATGACGCCAATAACCATCTGCCAGCCGAAATAAGACAGTATGCAGGAAAGACCATCACTATAATTCAGCAGTCACTCACTCTGAAGAGGAACGCTGCAAAGACGGTGGAAACTTCGGTATTTTAGTTGTTTTGAGTGTTTCCTATCGATGTGGTCTGATTTCCGAAGTAATTATATTTAAAGCGACACTGACCGTGGAAGCCTACGAACTGAAAACTCAGCATGTGTTTACCGTCGAGTCTAGATCTTTTCATACACTGAGGTTTTAGCAATGAAATGACTGCTCGTTGTAAGTCTTCCTAACCTCTCCTTTTATTCTGTACAGGAAAACCTCACAGGAGCGTAAAGCCTTTTGCCTTGTTGTTTATTTGTGTATATTCTTCATCATCGTCGCAGTTTTTCAGTCTCACATTCGCTACTGTATAAAGGGCTTTTCTGCACTGTTCCATCACAATTACCTCCCACTCTACAAATCAGTGCTGCTGCTGCTTGCTTTCTATTGTCGACCACCCATCTTCCACTACGCAGTAACGGTGGTCTTTTCTTAGCTCTGGAATACATCAAATAACCTCCTTACCAAGGCGAACACAACGAGGCGAAAGAGAGAAAAGGAATCTTCGTAAATTGAAATAATATTCTATCCCGCTGCGTAGACAGATGTGCCAGTTAAGTATCAGACTAAAGACAGCTAGAAATTGTAATGGGTACTGACTAGTAACAAGCGTACCCAGAGATAAATTTGAAAAAGAAAAAGCGCAAAATTGTTTCGTCATTCAGAGTCTGAAAACTTATATAGAAGGGAACTGTGGGACCTCAAACGCTCAGAACCGCCTGAAAATATGCTTAGAACATAAATCGTTCATCCCAGAAGTAGTAGTGTCAGTCGTTCGCATGCAAAACGGCGCGTGTTACCATGAGATGTATCTGAATGATCACCTATTAAAGGTCTAAGAGAGGAACTTCGATAAATCAAAAAACAAGATATCGATATAATAGAATCACACATACTTTAGTGTCGTGACTTCAGATTTATAGTTCTATAGGTAATATAAGTTCTACTCGAGAAAGATCGTTGATTTTGTAAGTTAACAATGCGAGAAACTCCAATTAAATTTACACGACCATTATTTCATCATCAGACTTCACTCTGTGATATACAATCATCTTTTTGCACCGAAGTAAAAGCGTATGTTACGATATGCATGGAAAAAGGGCTCATTATGACATTAACATATCAACAACATCATTTAAAAATGTAATTCGTGTGGCGTTCCTTAATGGACTATTTGAATGTAGTAGTGATGGTGAATGTGAAAAAATGGCTTTAGTCATACGAGCATGCCGTTCTGTACTACTTTGATTTGACTCTATTATCATCATGTAACATACAGTAAAAATATTAAGGTCCTGCATCAAATAGTTTTTTCAGAAATGGGTTTGATAAGCAGGGTGTGGTCCCCTTAAAATTCAGGGTGGAAGGATATAAATGATGCGATTAGCTGGTGACATTGCTATCCTGAGTGAAAGTGAACGATTACAACAGGAATGAACAGTCTAATGATTGCAGAATACTAACTGAGAGTAAATCGAAAAAGACGAAAGTAATGAGAAGTAGAAGTATTTAAGTATTCTACTACCTAGTCGGCAAAATAACCGATTACGGACTGAGCAAGGAGGAGATCAAAAGCAGACTAGCCTTGGCAAAAGGAGCATTGCTGGCCAAGAAAAGTCTACTAGTATCAAACATAGGCCTTAATTTGAGGAAAAACTTCTGACACTGTACGTCTGGAACACAGCATTGTATGGTAGTGGAACATGGACTGTGGTAAAACCGGAACAGAATAGAATCGAAGCATCTGAGATGTGGTGCTGCAGACGAATACTGAAAATTAGGTGAACTGATAACGTAAGAAAGGAGGAAGTTATCCGCAGGAAGGAAAGGAATGTATGGAAAACACCAACAGTAAGAAGGTACAGGATGATAGGACGGCTGCTAAGGCATCAGCGAATGACTTCCATGGTACCAGAAGCAGCTTTAGAGGGCAAGAACTGTAGAGGAAGACAGAGATTGGAATACATCCAGCGAATAATTGACGACGCAAGTTGCAAGTGCTACTCTGAAATGAAGTGATTGGCACAGGAAAGACATTCGTGGCGGGTCGCATCCTTCGGAAAAACCCTTGCCACTACCGAACCAGGGTCCTCCATAAAGCAGTAAGTTACGGAGGCGGACAATTAAAATATTAGCACATCGAATTGAATTCACTACTAGGGAGCTGAGAAGACACGATAATGTAGGCACCCTGTTCTCTAATTTAGGATACGAACTGCACTAGCGCACGGACTGTAAAGTTGACCCACCATATTTAATCCTGTGCAAGCAAACACAACAATTTAAAATTGATTTCACTCCGTTAATAAGACGTCTGCGCATGGAAAACGTATGTTTCTAGACAGCGTGGTGATACACTCCATTTGTTGAAGATGATGTATACGAGCGAATCCAGTGAGAACTTGTCATAGAAAATTGTAGGAGAATTCATAATTTGCAGCACTCAGATCTTCCTGTAATTACAAGGTTATAAAACTCTAGCGTCTCCAACACAGTCTGCCGCAGACAAACCGCGATAAACTGTCCGGAAGGTGGTTTGGAAATTCAAGTGTAGCTCTCCTTCGAAAGTATCATATTCAACAAACACACGTGCCTCTGAGAATTTATATTACACGTCCTCAGGAGAGTGCAACCGAGTTGACGCCTGTGTTGTGGATGAAACATCTCAGATGTTTGTTGACGGCTTACCTTTGCCTGCTATCGTCGCTCCGTGCTCCTCCTGTATTTCACAGCTTCGTTAATATTTTGCTGAATGGTAGTGGAAACATTCGTGTTGCTCCCAGTTCAACTCGTCTCGAACTGATGCCAAGCAACGGCACCTTTGGGAATTCCCGCATTGTTGAGAAACAGCGTCACAGTTAAGAAAGCTATCAACCGATAACAGCAGGGCCGTCACTACCGGAGCTACCGGAACGGTGCCCCCGAGCGTAAGGTGTACCTAGAACCGAAAGCAAAGACAGGAAAGAAGGAACAAAATTAAATTTGAAGGAAAAATCATCATCATCATCTTTTAAGACTGATTATGCCTTTCAGCGTTCAGTCTGGAGCATAGCCCCCCTTATACAGTTCCTCCATGATCCCCTATTCAGTGCTAACATTGGTGCCTCTTCTGATGTTAAACCTATTACTTCAAAATCATTCTTAACCGAATCCAGGTACCTTCTCCTCGGTCTGCCCCGACTCCTCCTACCCTCTACTGCTGAATCCACGAGTCTCTTGGGTAACCTTGCTTCTCCCATCTACATCTACATCTACATCTACATCGATACTCCGCAAGCCACCCAATGGTGTGTGGCGGAGGGCACTTTACGTGCCACTGTCATTACCTCCCTTTCCTGTTCCAGTCGCGTATGGTTCGCGGGAAGAACGACTGTCTGAAAGCCTCTGTGCACGCTCTAATCTCTCTAATTTTACATTCGTGATCTCCTCGGGAGGTATAAGTAGGGGGAAGCAATATATTCGATACCTCATCCAGAAACGCACCCTCTCGAAACCTGGCGAGCAAGCTACACCGCGATGCAGAGCGCCTCTCTTGCAGAGTCTGCCACTTGAGTTTGTTAAACATCTCCGTAACGCTATCACGGTTACCAAATAACCCTGTGACGAAACGCGCCGCTCTTCTTTGGATCTTCTCTATCTCCTCCGTCAACCCGATCTGGTACGGATCCCACACTGATGAGCAATACTCAAGTATAGGTCGAACGAGTGTTTTGTAAGCCACCTCCTTTGTTGATGGACTACATTTTCTAAGGACTCTCCCAATGAATCTCAAAGTGGTATCCGCCTTACCAACAATTAATTTTATATGATCATTTCACTTCAAATCGTTCCGCACGCATACTCCCAGATATTTTACAGAAGTAACTGCTACCAGTGTTTGTTCCGCTATCATATAATCATACAATAAAGGATCCTTCTTTCTATGTATTCGCAATACATTACATTTGTCTATGTTAAGGGTCAGTTGCCACTCGCTGCACCAAGTGCCTATCCGCTGCAGATCTTCCTGCATTTCGCTACAATTTTCTAATGCTGCAACTTCTCTGTATATTACAGCATCATCCGCGAAAAGCCGCATGGAACTTCCGACACTATCTACTAGGTCATTTATATATATTGTGAAAAGCAATGGTCCCATAACACTCCCCTGTGGCACGCCAGAGGTTACTTTAATGTCTGTAGACGTCTCTCCGTTGATAACAACCTGCTGTGTTCTGTTTGCTAAAAACTCTTCAATCCAGCCACACAGCTGGTCTGATATTCCGTAGGCTCTTACTTTGTTAATCAGGCGACAGTGCGGAACTGTATCGAACGCCTTCCGGAAGTCAAGGAAAATAGCATCTACCTGGGAGCCTGTATCTAATATTTTCTGGGTCTCATGAACAAATAAAGCGAGTTGGGTCTCACACGATCGCTGTTTCCGGAATCCATGTTGATTCCTACATAGTAGATTCTGAGTTTCCAAAAACGACATGATACTCGAGCAAAACACATGTTCTAAAATTCTACAACAGATCGACGTCAGAGATATAGGTCTATAGTTTTGCGCATCTGCTCGACGACCCTTCTTGAAGACTGGGACTACCTGTGCTCTTTTCCAATCATTTGGTACCTTCTGTTCCTCTAGAGACTTGCGGTACACGGTTGTTAGAAGGGGGGCAAGTTCTTTCGCGTACTCTGTGTAGAATCGAATTGGTATCCCGTCAGGTCCAGTGGACTTTCCTCTGTTGAGTGATTCCAGTTGCTTTTCTATTCCTTGGACACTTATTTCGATGTCAGCCATTTTTTCGTTGGTGCGAGGATTTAGAGAAGGAACTGCAGTGCGGTCATCCTCTGTGAAACAGCTTTGGAAAAAGGTGTTTAGTATTTCAGCTTTACGCTTGTCATCCTCTGTTTCAATGCCATCATCATCCCGGAGTGTCTGGACATGATGTTTCGAGCCACTTACTGATTTAACGTAAGACCAGAACTTCCTAGGATTTTCTGTCAAGTCGGTACCTAGTATTTTACTTTCGAATTCACTGAACGCTTCACGCATAGCCCTCCTTACGCTAACTTTGACATCGTTTAGCTTCTGTTTGTCTGAGAGGTTTTGGCTGCGTTTAAACTTGAAGTGAAGCTCTCTTTGCTTTCGCAGTAGTTTCCTAACTTTGTTGTTGTACCACGGTGGGTTTTTCCCGTCCCTCACAGTTTTATTCGGCACGTACCTGTCTAAAACGCATTTTACGATTGCCTTGAACTTTTTCCATAAACACTCAACATTGTCAGTGTCGGAACAGAAATTTTCGTTTTGATCTGTTAGGTAGTCTGAAATCTGCCTTCTATTACTCTTGCTAAACAGATAAACCTTCCTTCCTTTTTTTATATTCCTATTAACTTCCATATTCAGGGATGCTGCAACGGCCTTATGATCACTGATTCCCTGTTCTGCACTTACAGAGTCGAAAAGTTCGGGTCTGTTTGTTATCAGTAGGTCCAAGATGTTATCTCCACGAGTCGGTTCTCTGTTTAATTGCTCGAGGTAATTTTCGGATAGTGCACTCAGTATAATGTCACTCGATGCTCTGTCCCTACCACCCGTCCTAAACATCTGAGTGTCCCAGTCTATATCTGGTAAATTGAAATCTCCACCTAAGACCATAACATGCTGAGAAAATTTATGTGAAATGTATTCCAAATTTTCTCTCAGTTGTTCTGCCACTAATGCTGCTGAGTCGGGGGGTCGGTAAAAGGAGCCAATTATTAACCTAGCTCGGTTGTTGAGTGTAACCTCCACCCATAATAATTCACAGGAACTATCTACTTCTACTTCACTACAGGATAAACTACTACTAACAGCGACGAACACTCCACCACCGGTTGCATGCAATCTATCCTTTCTAAACACCGTCTGTGCCTTTGTAAAAATTTCGGCAGAATTTATCTCTGGCTTCAGCCAGCTTTCTGTACCTATAACGATTTCAGCTTCGGTGCTTTCTATCAGCGCTTGAAGTTCCGGTACTTTACCAACGCAGCTTCGACAGTTTACAATTACAATACCGATTGCTGCTTGGTCCCCGCATGTCCTGACTTTGCCCCGCACCCGTTGAGGCTGTTGCCCTTTCTGCACTTGCCCGAGGCCATCTAACCTAAAAAACCGCCCAGCCCACGCCACACAACCCCTGCTACCCGTGTAGCCGCTTGTTGCGTGTAGTGGACTCCTGACCTATCCAGCGGAACCCGAAACCCCAACACCCTATGGCGCAAGTCGAGGAATCTGCAGCCAACACGGTCGCAGAACCGTCTCAGCCTCTGATTCAGACCCTCCACTCGGCTCTGTACCAAAGGTCCGCAGTCAGTCCTGTCGACGATGCTGCAGATGGTGAGCTCTGCTTTCATCCCGCTAGCGAGACTGGCAGTCTTCACCAAATCAGATAGCCGCCGGAAGCCAGAGAGGATTTCCTCCGATCCATAGCGACACACATCATTGGTGCTGACATGAGCGATCACCTGCAGATGGGTGCACCCTGTACCCTTCATGGCATCCGGAAGGACCCTTTCCACATCTGGAATGACTCCCCCCGGTATGCACACGGAGTGCACTTTGGTTTTCTTCCCCTCCCTTGCTGCCATATCCCTAAGGGGCCCCATTACGCGCCTGACGTTGGAGCTCCCAACTACCAGTAAGCCCACCCTCTGCGACTGCCCGGATCTTGAAGACTGAGGGGCAACCTCTGGAACAGGACAAGCAGCCATGTCAGGCCGAAGATCAGTATCAGCCTGAGACAGAGCCTGAAACTGGTTCGTCAGACAAACTGGAGAGGCCTTCCGTTCAGCCCTCCGGAATGTCTTTCGCCACCTGCCACACCTTGAGACGACCTCCCACTCCACCACAGGTGAGGGATCAGCCTCAATGCGGGCAGTATCCCGGGCAACCGCAGTCGTAGTCCGATCGGAGGATGCGTGGGACGAGCTGGCCGTCCCCGACAAACCCCCATCCGGACCCCCACAGTGATGCCCATTGGCAACAGCCTCAAGCTGTGTGACCGAAGCCAACACTGCCTGAAGCTGGGAGCGAAGGGATGCCAACTCAGCCGGCATCCGAACACAGCAGTTGCAGTCCCTATCCATGCTAAAAACTGTTGTGCAAAGAACGTCTGAACTAATCTACAGAGAGCGCAAACAAAACGACACAAAATTGAAACGGTTATTAAAATACAAGATTGCCTAGTAAATGCAGTAATGCTGCCACTTGTGCACTGCTGACACACTGCTCGGCGGCGGAAGGAGACTACGCGATTTAACACTATTCGAGTACTAAAACGCGATGCTACAACTCTCAAATACTATAATACGCCCGAAATTTATGAATTAAACAATGCAAGTACCAAAAACACGCAAAGAAATTAAGAATTAAACTATGTAACAAATGAGTGAGCTAGGAATATACGACTTGCTGCTGCAGCTGCTTATCCAACGGCGGCAGGGAGCACACTGACAGTGACCAACCTAAGTACAGGGTTATTACAAATGATTGAAGCGATTTCACAGCTCTACAATAACTTTATTATTTGAGAGACTTTCATATCCGTAACCTCAACCTTGTTGATAAGGTAACCTGAATCCACCCAGCTTTCGCTCCCATACAACAAAGTTGGTCGAAAGATTGAACGGTGCACAGATAACTTAGTCTTGGTACTGACTTCCTTCTTGCAGAACAGAGTAAATCGTAGTTGAGCGCTCACTGCATTAGCTTTGCTACACCTCGCTTCCAGTTCTTTCACTAAGTTGCCATCCTGTGAGAATATACATCCTAAGTACAGGGTTATTACAAATGATTGAAGCGATTTCACAGCTCTACAATAACTTTATTATTTGAGATATTTTCACAATGCTTTGCACACACATACAAAAACTCAAAAAGTTTTTTTAGGCATTCACAAATGTTCGATATGTGCCCCTTTAGTGATTCGGCAGACATCAAACCGATAATCAAGTTCCTCCCACACTCGGCGCAGCATGTCCCCTTCAATGAGTTCGAAAGCATCGTTGATGCGAGCTCGCAGTTCTGGTACGTTTCTTGGTAGAGGAGGTTTAAACACTGAATCTTTCACATAACCCCACAGAAAGAAATCGCATGGGGTTAAGTCGGGAGAGCGTGGAGGCCATGCCATGAATTGCTGATCATGATCTCCACCACGACCGATCCATCGGTTTTCCAATCTCCTGTTTAAGAAATGTGGAACATTATGATGGAAGTGCGGTGGAGCACCATCCTGTTGAAAGATGAAGTCGGCGCTGTCGGTCTCTAGTTGTGGCATGAGCCAATTTTCCAGCATGTCCAGATACACGAGTTCAACCGTTTCTTCGCTCACTGCAGGCCGACCCGTTGATTTCCCCTTACAGAGGCATCCAGAAGCTTTAAACTGCGCATACCATCGCCGAATGGAGTTAGCAGTTGGTGGATCTTTGTTGAACTTCGTCCTGAAGTGTCGTTGCACTGTTATGACTGACTGATGTGAGTGCATTTCAAGCACGGCATACGCTTTCTCGGCTCCTGTCGCCATTTTGTCTCACTGCGCTCTCGAGCGCTCTGGCGGCAGAAACCTGAAGTGCGGCTTCAGCCGAACAAAACTTTATGAGTTTTTCTACGTATCTGTAGTGTGTCGTGACCATATGTCAATGAATGGAGCTACAGTGAATTTATGAAATCGCTTCAATCATTTGTAATAGCCCTGTACTTGAAACCGTCCACCTGTTCTAACTTTGTTCCTCCTATTTGGCACTCAATCCGTTTATATTTCTTTCCCACTGACATTACTTTCGTTTTGGAGATGCTAATCTTCATACCATAGTCCTTACATTTCTGATCTAGCTCTGAAATATTACTTTGCAAACTTTCATTCGAATCTGCCATCACAACTAAGTCATCCGCATATGCAAGACTGCTTATTTTGTGTTCACATGTGTTTGAAGGAAAAAAGGAAAAAAAATTAATCAAGAGATATACACCGCTCTACGAAAATAATCAAAGCTGTTTTTGGAAAATCGTAACAGGAAACTTAAACTTTGATGAATTCATTATATCTATTGTGGACGGCGAACTGGAAGTGTGATTTAAATTAGCGATTTATTTGGATATTCACTGAAGAGCCAAACAAACTGGTACATCTGCCTAACATCGTGCAGGGCCCCCGCGGTCACGCAGAAGTGCAACAACACGACGTGGCATGAGTCGACTAATGACTGAGGGGAACAGACATCACGGTTCTTGGAGGGCTGTCCATAAATCCGTAAGAGTACAAGGAGGTGGAGATCTCTTCTGAACAGCACGTTGCAAGGCATCCCAGATATGCTGAACAAGGTTCATGTCTGGGGAGTTTGGTGGCCAGCGGAAGTGTTTAAACTCAAATGAGTGTTCCTCGAGTCATCTGTCTTTGGGGTGTCGCATTGACCTGCTGGAATTGTGCAAGTCTGTCAGAATGCACAACAGACATGAATGCATGCAGGTGATTACGCAGGATGCTTACGTACGTGTCACCTGTCACAGTCGTATCTAGACGTATCAGGGGTCCCATATCGCTCCAACTGCACACGTCTCACACCATTATAGAGCCTCTACCCGCTTGAACAGTCTTCTGCAGATATGCAGGGTTCATGGATTTATGAGGTTGTCTCCATAGCCGTACACATCCGTCCGCTCGATACAATCTGTAATGAGACTTGTCCGACAAGGCAACATGTTTCCAGACATCAACAGTCCAATGTCGGTGTTGACGGGCCTCGGAGAGGCGTGAAGCTTTGCATCGTGCAGTCATCATGGGTACAAGAGTAGGCCTTCGGCTCCGAAATCCCATATCGATGATGTTTCGTTGAATGGTTCGCACGGCAAAGGATCGAAATCGGCAACACTTCGGTCACGTTGAAAGATTCTCTCTCGTAGTCGTTGGTCTCGTTCGTGGAGTATCTTTTGCCGGCCACAGCGATGTCGGAGATTTGATGTTTTACCGGATTCCTGCTATTCATGGTAGTCAAATAGTCGTGAGTGAAAATCTCCACTTCATTACTACCTTGGAGATGCCGTGTCCCATCGCTCGTGCGCTGACTACAACACCACGTTCTGATTCACTTAAATCTTGATAAACTGCCATTGTAGCAGCAGTAACAGATCTAACAACAGCGCCAGATACTTGTCTTATATAGGCGTTGCCGACCGCAGCGCCGTATTCTGCCTGTTTACGTACAACTGCATTTGAACACGGATGCCTGCACCAGTTTCTTCAAATGCTTCAAATGGCTCTAAGCACTATGGGACTTAACATATGAGGTCATCAGCCCCTAGAACTTAGAACTGCTTAAACCTAACTAACCTATGCACATCACACACATCCATGCCCGAGGCAGGATTCGAACCTGCGACCGAAGCCATATTTGTTCCATGAATAAAGGGTCACAATATACACGGAAGCCCCAAAGAAAATGGTATAGACATGCATATTCAAATACAGAAATATGTAAACAGGCAGAATAAGACGCTGCGGTCGGCAACGCCTATATAAGACAACAAGTGTCTGGTGTAGTTGCTAGATCGGTTACTGCTGCTGCAATGGGAGGTATCCAAGACTTAAGTGAGTTTGAGCGTTGTGTTAGTCGGCGCACGAGCGATGGAACACATCATCTACGAGATAGCGGTGAAGTAGGGATTTTCCCGTACAACCATTTCACGAGTGTACCGTGAATATCAGGAATCCGGTAAAACATCAAAACTCCGACATCGCTGTTCCAAAAACAGAGCTTCCAAGAAAGGGACCAACGACGACTGATGATAATTATTCAACGTGACAGAAGTGCAACCGTTCCGCAAATTGCTGCAGATTTCAATGCTCGGGCATCAGCGTGCGAACCATTCAACCGTTCGATATGGGCTTTCGGAGCCGAAGGCCCATTCGTATACCCTCGATGACTGCACAACACAAAGTCTTAAGCCTCTCCTGGGTCCGTCAACACCGGCACTGGACGTTTGATGATTGGAAATATGTTGCCTGGTAGGACGAATCTCGTTCGAAAGTGTATTAAGCGGATGGAGTTGTACGGGTATGGAGACAAGCTCATGAATCCAAGGACCCTGTATGTTAGCAGAGAACTGTTCATGCTGGTGGAATCTTTGTAATAGTGGGGGACGTGTGCAGGTGGATTGGTATGGCAACTCTGGTACGCCTAGAGACGACTCTGACAGGTGTTACGTACGCAAGCATCCTTTCCTGTCACATGCATCCATTCATGTCCATTGTGCATTCCGACGGACAGAAGGACAATGCGACAACCAACACGTCCGAATTGCTACAGAGTGACCCCATGAACTCTCTTCTGAGTTTAAAATCCTGGCCACCGAACTCTCCAGACATGAACATTATTGAGCATATCTGGGATGCCTGTTCAGATCAGATCTCCACCTCCTCGTACTCTTATGACTTTATGAACAGCTCTTCCGGGCTCATGGTGTCAATTCCCACCAACACTATTTCAGACATTAGTCAAGTTCATAGGACGTCGCGATGCGACACTTCTGCGTGCTCGAGGGGGCCCACACTACGAGGTTCATTCAAGTTCTAAGGCCTCCGAATTTTTTTCTCCGGACTGGAAAGAGATAGAAACATGCGCATTGTTTTAAAATGAGGCCGCGTTCATTGTCAATACGTCCCAGAGATGGCAGCACCGTACGGCAGATGGAATTTTACCGCCAGCGGCGAGAATGAGAACTGTTTTAAATACTTAAAATGGCGACGTTTTCCTTACTTGAACAGCGTGCAATCATTCGTTTTCTGAATTTGCGTGGTGTGAAACCAACTGAAATTCATCGATAGTTGAAGGCGACATGTGGTGATGGAGTTATGGATGTGTCGAAAGTGCGTTCATTGGTGCGACAGTTTAATGAAGGCAGAACATCGTGTGACAACAAACCGAAACAACCTCGGGCTCGCACAAGCCGGTCTGACGACATGATCGAGAAAGTGGAGAGAATTGTTTTGGGGGATCGCCGAATGACTGTTGAACAGATCGCCTCCAGAGTTGGCATTTCTGTGGGTTCTGTGCACGCAATCCTGCATGACGACCTGAAAATGCGAAAAGTGTCATCCAGGTGGGTGCCACGAATGCTGACGGACGACCACAGGGCTGCACGTGTGGCATGTTGCCGAGCAATGTTGACGCGCAACGACAGCATGAATGGGACTTTCTTTTCGTCGGTTGTGACAATGGATGAGACGTGGATGCCATTTTTCAATCCAGAAACAAAGCGCCAGTCAGCTCAATGGAAGCACACAGATTCACCGCCACCAAAAATATTTCGGGTAACCGCCAGTGGTGAAAAAATGATGGTGTCCATGTTCTGGGACAGCGAGGGCGTAATCCTTACCCATTGCGTTCCAAAGGGCACTACGGTAACAGGTGCATCCTACGAAAATGTTTTGAAGAACAAATTCCCTCCTGCACTGCAACAAAAACGTCCGGGAAGGGCTGCGCATGTGCTGTTTCACCAAGACAACGCACCCGCACATCGAGCTAACGTTACGCAACAGTTTCTTCGTGATAACAACTTTGAAGTCATTCCTCATGCTCCCTACTCACCTGACCTGGCTCCTAGTGACTTTTGGCTTTTTCCAACAATGAAAGACACTCTCCGTGGCGGCACATTCACCAGCCGTGCTGCTATTGCCTCAGCGATTTTCCAGTGGTCAAAACAGACTCCTAAAGAAGCCTTCGCCACTGCCATGGAAACATGGCGTCAGCGTTGTGAAAAATGTGTACGTCTGCAGGGTGATTACGTCGAGAAGTAACGCCAGTTTAATCGATTTCGGGTGAGTAGTTAATTAGAAAAAAAATCGGAGGGCTTAGAACTTGAATGCACCTCGTACATTAGGCAGGTGTACCAGTTTCTTTGGCTCTTCAGTGCATGTAGGGGACTGAATGTATCTTATCACTGTGTGATTTGTATCATTATGTCTTGGAAATTCTGGCAGCAAAACATCTGTGCTGGTTAGTTTATTCTTTAATGATTTTTTGAGGATACTAGAGCTTGTGAATGTAAATCTTTATCTGTTAGTGGAGATTCATACGTAACTCTTTGTCAGCAGTGTGTAACACAGAAAACTTGTCACTGATATCAGAGAGTCCAATGTTATACTTTAGTAACCCCCCTTACTCGAACACTGGGACATTATTGTGTTTCTGTACCGGCCTCCACCACTCGACTTTGCACTGCCTGAGCACACTCCTTTGTGACTTCCGGTGGCGCCACTAGCGCGGGACAGTGACGGGATACTTCGCAGATGTGCCACTCGTCGGCACGGTAGAGACCTATCAGCCTGAAGAAAGCGATAATATCGGGTGGTTATAATTAAACTTTCCCTCTTTAACGCGTTATAATTAATCACCCTAAGACTACCAAACTTTGTAGCTTTAATGTCAACGACATGGAGAAGAGAAACAAGGCAGAATTAGTTCAAATGAAACACTTTTAATGTGCTGCTACGGTACATCATACCATTACATACCGTTACAATTACTGCTTCAAAAGGGACTCAATATGGCGCCCATCAGTGTCCTGAAGAGTCTGAAAGCGGAGGATTGCATTCTGCACAGCACAATGAACCGTGTCCGTAGGTTTGCTGGCGACCTCCCTTGATATGCTGCGCTTCAGATCGGCACATGTGTGAATGTTCGCCTGGTAAAGCCTCTCCTACAGGTAGCCACACAACCATTACATACCGTTACCATTACTGCTACAAAAGGGACTCAATATGGCGCCCACCAGTGTCCTGAAGAGTCTGAAAGCGGAGGATTGCATTCTGCACAGCACAATGAACCGTGTCCGTAGGTTTGCTGGCGACCTCCCTTGATATGCTGCGCTTCAGATCGGCACATGTGTGAATGTTCGCCTGGTAAAGCCTCTCCTACAGGTGACCACACAACTAGAAATCAGAGAGAGTGATGTCAAGTGATCGTACCGGCCAAGCATTTGGAAACCATCGGCTGACATTCTATCATTTCGGAGCAGCAGGTGCCGCCTAGCCCAGGCGCCGTGCCGCTAACGAACCTATTGCCTTTCGTGACATCTTTTGCAATAACGACTGCGCGAATCGACGGTATCTTGAAAGGAAAGAAAGAGCAGCAGATGCTGCTGAGGACTCTCCCTCGAGCGTTTCCGATGACTTTTTGAGCTCTTATTCGTCATGGCATTCAGGCAGTCTAGGGTGCTGTCGGTTGTTGCACACGAATGCGAAATACCTGCATTGTGCGTTTCCGCAAAGTGATTTTTACGCCACAATTGGCGATCGTCCTACAAGTTGTATCGGATGTGGAGGGCAGAGCGTAGCAGTTTCCGTGGTGTAGCGGTTACAACGTCTGCCTAACACGCAGAAGGTCCCCGGTTCGATTGCGGGCGGAAACACGTTTTCGTCGCACTCAGCAAGACACTTGCTACGATCTGTACTGTGAGCATTTAAATCAACTTCAAACGTTCCACCAGCATCTTGCATGAAAACTGTTGAGTTCAATGCGACTCTCTCCTGCAGGACGGATATAGCATTCTGGCGAAGCACATAGCTGTCACAATGCATGTCTTTGGTCCTTGAGCGCCAACGTGTTCAAAAAAGAATGGGCAAATGACGAACGTCATATGGTGACACGTTCACCAAACAGAGGGACTTCACGCACAGTGACTGGAGGTGGAGATCCCCACACTCGGCAATTCTGTGTGTTCACATCACCTATAAGAGAAATACGAACTTCGTCTGTCCACAGGATGACAACTTCAATCCCTGCGAGAAAGTAGAGAGAGAAGTCAACACGCCGTTGTGCGTCCTTTGGTGCAAGCTCCTGAACGATATGTAACTTCTAAGGATACCATTTGAGAATGGTTCGAAGCACCTTCCGACCTTCCGTACAGTGGACCGCCGGATGTTCAAGTGTCGTGACACAGCACGCGCATTGACTGACGATCGGGAATTGAGCGCAGCGTTGTCTGTCATAGCAACAGTTATTTCATCAACCACCTGTGGTGCAACTGGTGATCGGCCTCTTCCCGGAGCGACGCCCAGTTCTCCAATTGATTCGATCTTCTTCATCATGCTCCGCACAGCAGGTGGAGAAAGAGGACCCTTCCATAATCCTTTCAGCCGGCGATATTCTCGAAGTGTAGCTGAAGCATTACTGTTGGTTTGATAATAGAGCTTCACCAATAATGCCCTGCTCCTTCTGTCCAAGTCCATGTTGACATGTCAACATGTGCACTGCGACTGGTCAGGTGTGTGCGACTACGAAACACGATGACTGATCACAGCACCTGGTGGCCATAGTTGCAATTGGACGACGGCGCTGTGGCGCATCTAAATCATGCACAACATATGCGGTGTCACCGCCAGACACCACACTTGCTAGGTGGTAGCTTTAAATCGACCGCGGTCCGTTAGTACATGTCGGACCCGCATGTCGCCACTGTCAGTAATTGCAGACCGAGCGCCACCACACGGCAGGTCTAGAGAGACGTACTAGCACTCGCCCCAGTTGTACGACGACTTTGCTAGCGACTACACTGACGAAGCCTTTCTCTCATTTGCCGAGAGACAGTTAGATAGCCTTCAGCTAAGTCCATGGCTACGACCTAGCAAGGCGCCATTAACCATTTCTAGAGAGAGTCTCACTTGTATCATCAAGAATGCTGTATACAAATGATGGATTTAAGTTAAGTATTACAGAAGCTACGTACTTTTCTTTATAGCATTCATTCCGTATCCCGTTTCAGACCTCAGCAAGCCTGCTTGAATTTAACGCGTGCATTTCGGCTACTTCCGAGTGGCGTGGCTGTCTTGATACGCCACAACAACATATAATTGACAATAATCCTACCAAGGTTGGTACTCATAAGGTAATTAGTTTTCGTGTTATAACGTGTTAAATAGGGAAAGTATAATTATAGCTACCCGATACGTTGTTTGGGGTGGCACGTTTACCATACAGAGGAACTTCATGCACAGTGAGTGGAGGTGGAGATCCCCACAGTCGGCAGTTCAGTGGTTTCTACATATACTAAAGTTCCGTCCGAATAGTCCTCAGAACACCCTACGGGACTGACCGACCGCCGTGTCATCCTCAGCCCATAGGCATCACTGGAATCGGATAAGGAGGAGCATGTGGTCAGCACATTCCTCTCCCAGCCATTGTCAATTGTGGTTTGTGTATATAGTTTTCTATATACGTGAGTCGTTCAATAAGTAATGCGCCACATTTCTTTTTAAATTTCATTAATACACATAGACAAGCGTTCTTGTTGGTGCTTCACATTTGATGTGTGTTCTGTGTGCCTGTGATGTTCCGAACCGTTCTGGCAGATGGCAGAGCCGTAGTACAACGTCAAAATGGAGTCTACATACGACTCACGTAACACGCAGCGAGCTGTTACTGAATTATTGCGTGCGGAAAAAGAAACCGTGGTGAGCATCCATAAACGTTTGTGTGCAGCGTATCGCGATGCTGCAGTTGATAGGAATTCAGTTGGGTGATGGGTAAAGAAAGTTACAGCCTCAGGAAATACAGAAACGGAGCTCCATGATCGGCCACGCTAGGGACATCCTGTCACAGCGACTGCTCCACACTTGCTGAACCGTGCGGATGCCATTATTCTTGCCGACCGGCGCATCACGACTCGACAATTAGCTCCACAGGTGACGGTTGGCTTTGGAAGTGCGTCTGCAGTGATTGTGACCCTCGGATATTCAAAGAGGTGCTCACGATGGGTTCCACGAATGCTCACAGCGGATCACAAGATTCAAAGAATGGCCATTTCATCTGAATTGTTGGAACATTATAAGATCGACGGAGAGGCCTTTCTGTCACGGAGCTTTACGGGGGACGAAAGCTGGGTGCACGACTTTGAGCAGGTAACCAACAAGCAGACCATGGAGTGGCATCATCCTCATTCACCACAAAAGAAGAAATTCAAGGCAACCTCCTCTGCCGGAAAAGTCATGGTGACAGTATTCTGGGATTGTGATGGCGTGATTCTCGTGGATGTGATGCCAAAGGGTCAACCATCAATTCAGAGGCATACGTGAAGACTCTGAATAAACTCAAGAACCGTTTCCGACGTGTCCGATCGAACAAGAATCCAGCAGAAATCTTGCTCCAACACGATAATGTACGCCCCCCACACAAGTCTGAGAATGGAAGAACACATCGCCAAATTGGGTAGTACATCACTGCCTCATCCACCCCACAGTCCAGGCTTGGCACCCTCGGAATTCTATCTATTTGGGCCGCTGAAAGATTCTCTACGGGGAACACACTTGATGACGAGAGTATAAGTCGTGTAGCGAAAACATGGCTAAGCTACAGGAAGAAGAGCTTTTACCAGCAGGGAATACGTGATCTACCACAACGTTGGCGTACGTTCGTAGAACGTGATGGAGACCAGGTAGAAAAATAGGACATGGACAAGACATTTTCATGTATGTTGTTGTTGAGGTCTTCAGACCTGAGACTGGTTTGATGCAGCTCTCCATGCTACTCCATCCTGTGCAAGCTGCTTCATCTCCCAGTACGTACTGCAGCCCACATCCTTCTGAATCTGCTTAGTGTATTCATCTCTAGGTCTCCCTCTGCGATTTTTAGCCTCCACGCTGCCCTCCAATACTAACCGATACAGTTCCCCACAGTCGTTTAATGAACAAAGTAAGAGCATATGGACTATCAGACCAATTGTGTGATTGGATTGAGGAGTTCCTAGATAACAGGACGCAGCATGTCATTCTCAATGGAGAGAAGTCTTCCGAAGTAAGAGTGATTTCAGGTGTGCCGCAGGGGAGTGTCATAGGACCGTTGCTATTCACAATATACATAAATGACCTGGTGGATGACATCGGAAGTTCACTGAGGCTTTTTGCAGATGATGCTGTGGTGTATCGAGAGGTTGTAACAATGGAAAATTGTACTGAAATGCAGGAGGATCTGCAGCGAATTGACGCATGGTGTAGGGAATGGCAATTGAATCTCAATGTAGACAAGTGTAATGTGCTACGAATACACAGAAAGATAGATCCTTTATCATTTAGCTACAAAATAGGAGGTCAGCAACTGGAAGCAGTTAATACCATAAATTATTTGGGAGTACGCATTAGGAGTGATTTAAAATGGAATGATCATATAATGTTGACCGTCGGTAAAGCAGATGCCAGACTGAGATTCATTGGAAGAATCCTAAGGAAATGCAATCCGAAAACAAAGGAAGTAAGTTACAGTACGCTTGTTCGCCCACTGCTTGAATACTGCTCAGCAGTGTGGGATCCGTACCAGATAGGGTTGATAGAAGATATAGAGAAGATCCAACGGAGAGCAGCGCGCTTCGTTACAGGATCATTTAGTAATCGCGAAAGCGTTACGGAGATGATAGATAAACTCCAGTGGAAGACTCTGCAGGAGAGACGCTCAGTAGCTCGGTACGGGCTTTTGTCAAAGTTTCGAGAACATACCTTCACCGAAGAGTCAAGCAGTATATTGCTCCCTCCTACGTATATCTCGCGAAGAGACCATGAGGATAAAATCAGAGAGATTAGAGCCCACACAGAGGCATACCGACAATCCTTCTTTCCACGAACAATACGAGACTGGAATAGAAGGGAGAACCGATACAGGTACTCAAGGTACCCTCCGCCACACACCGTCAGGTGGCTTGCGGAGTATGGATGTAGATGTAGATGTAGATCCCTTGATGCCTCAGAACATGTTCTACCAACCGGTCCCTTCTTCTTGTCAAGCTGTGCCACAAATTTCTCTTCTCTCTAATTCTATTCAATGCCTCCTCATTAGTTATGTGATCTACCCATCTAATCTTCAGCATTCTTCTTTAGCACCACATTTCAAAAGCTTCTATTTTCTTCATGTCCGAACTATTTATCGTCCATGTTTCACTTCCATACATGGCTACACTCGATACAAATAGTCGCTGACACTTAAATCTATACTCGATGTTAACAAATTTCTCTTCTTCAGAAACGCTTTCCTTGCCGTAGCCAGTCTACATTTTATATCCTCTCCGACAATTTTCATGTATATTATCGCCAAATTCTGACACTTAACAATAAATATGTTCTGAGAAAAAAATGTGGGGCATTGATTTTTGAACGACCCTCGTATCTGGAATGTATGCTTCTTATTGTGATTGGAAATAGTCACATGAAGAAATTTAATTCCTTCTGTTGTCTGATGTTCATCCGTGAAGCTGATCTTTGGTTGCATTTTACCTATTTCACTTTATAGGACGTTACGTTTTTCTTTTGGGCCACTGGATTTTGCTGAACAAGCAGCAGAGAGCGCTTCGTATCGCAACGCCACACACACACTTGTTGACGGCCGGCTGATTCCCGTGGACAAAGGCGGCAGGCGTGTCCTGGGGTAGCTGAGGTGAGGCGCGGCCCGTTTGTTTGCTCGAGTTTCCCGCCGCTTCCTGTGGCGTGGGCGCCGACGCGGGAGCAGCTCCTCGCCCTCGGTGCGTAGCTCCTTTGTCCGCACGCACAGTAACAGAATATGTCGCCTCCCTGCGGTGCGCGCATCCTCCCCCCGGCCACCGCCTTTTTCGTCTCTACTTCCACAGTCCGCCGCGGTAACCGGCCGGCGGCCCGTGAGCAGACAACGTGCCGCGCCGTCACCCCGCACCGTCTTTGTTGTCCGACGAGTGCAGAACCTGCGAGGAACCGTCTAGACTCAGTACAGCAAAAGGCTCATTATGTAGATACGGGACCGCCAGAGATAAGCAGTGTTGCAATGATGACTGAGACTTAGAATGTTTATAAACAAGTGCGCTTACAAAACTGCCAGATCGTACAAAGGCAAAGCAGTAAAGGAAACAAAAGAAAAATTCGGAGTAGGTATTAAAAACCATGGAGAAGAAATAAAAACCTTGAGGTTTGCCGATGACATTGTAATTCTGTCAGAGACAGCAAAGGACCTGGAAGAGCAGTTGAACGGAATGGACAGTGTCTTGAAAGGAGGATATAAGATGAACATCAACAAAAGCAAAACGAGGATAATGGAATGTAGTCGAATTAAGTCGGGTGATGCTGAGGGAATTAGATTATGAAACGAGACATTTAAAGTAGTAAAGGAGTTTTGCTATTTGGGGAGCAAAATAACTGATGATGGTCGAAGTAGAGAGGATATAAAATGTAGACTGGCAATGGCAAGGAAAGCGTTTCTGAAGAAGAGAAATTTGTTAACATCGAGTATAGATTTAAGTGTCACGAAGTCATTTCTGAAAGTATTTGTATGGAGTGTAGACATGTATGGAAGTGAAACATGGACGGTAAATAGCTTGGACAAGAAGGGAATAGAAGCTTTCGAAATGTGGTGCTACAGAAGAATGCTGAAGATTAGATGGGTAGATCACATAACTAATGAGGAAGTATTGAATAGGATTGGGGAGAAGAGAAGTTTGTGGCACAACTTGACCAGAAGAAGGGATCGGTTGGTAGGACATGTTCTGAGGCATCAAGGGATCACCAATTTAATATTGGAGGGCAGTGTGGAGGGTAAAAATCGCAGGGGGAGACCAAGAGATGAATACACTAAGCAGATTCAGAAGGATGTCGGTTGCAGTAGGTACTGGGAGATGAAGAAACTTGCACAGGATAGAGTAGCATGGAGAGCTGCATCAAACCAGTCTCAGGACTGAAGACCACACCAACAACAACAACAAGACAGCAACAGTGGTCAGATGAGAGAAGAGGAATAAAGTTGCTGACATGCGCCTCAGTGACATTAGTGGCATGCGATTTTGCAACTGTTGAACCTACAACACTTCGAAGATTAACAAGTAATGAAACTTTACATATTGTGGGCACATAGTATAAATTTTGAGAGGCATCAAAGGGAAGCAGTGATTGAGAAGGCAGTGAGACGGGGTTGTAGCCTACACCCTGTGTTCTTCAATCTGTACATTGAGTAAGACATAAGGGAACTGAAAAAAAAAAAAAAATTCGAGTAGGAATTAAAGTTCAGGAAGGAGAAATAAAAATTCTGAGATTTGCCTACGACAGCGAAATTATGTCAGAGACAGCAAAGGACTTGCAAGAGCTGTTGAACGGAACGGACAGCGTCTTAAAAGGAGGACATAAGATGAGTAATAGCAAAAGCAAAAAGGATAATGGAACTTAGTCGAATTAAACCAGGTGATGCTGAACGGATTGGATTAGGAAACAAGACGCTTAAAGTAGTAGATGAGTTTCGTTATTTGAGCAGTAAAATAACTTACGATGGCCAAACTAGAGATGTATAAAATGTAGACTGCCAATGGCAAGAAAAGCGTTTCTGAATAAAAAAAATTTGTTAAAATCGAATATAGATTTAAATGTTAGAAAGACATTTCTGAAGATATTTGACTGGTGCGTAGACAAGTATTGAAATAGAACAAGGGCGATAAACAGTTCAGACAAGAACAGAATAGAAGCATTTGAAATATGGTGCTACCCAATAATGATGAAGATTAGTTAGGTAGATCGCGTAATTAATGAGGAAGTACTGCATAGAATTGGGGAGAAAACAAATTTTGGTGCAATCTTACTAAGAGAAGCGATTTTTGGGTAGGACACATCTGACACGTCAAGGGATCGCCACATTAGTATTGGAGGGAAGTGTGGGAAGTGAAAATCGTAGAAGGAAACTAAGAGATAAATACAGTAAGCGGGTTCAGAAGACCGTACAGGGGATATGCAAAATAATGAACAGTGCTAGTAATGGGATGGTTGTGTTTGATGGTCAACAAGACACGTAGGGCAGGTGTCTCTCTGTACTGTGCGTGTTCAGTACGGACAAGGTATCAATGCAGGTTGTTTATGAGTAGTGAACACTTCGTTTTTGTGTTCAGAAGCGGGGAACGACGTGCAGTGAAAGACCTAACAGAGTTCCAGAGGGCGCAGATTGTGTAGGCCCATTTAGCTGGAGCATCAGTAACCAAGACAAGAAACTTACTGAATGTTTCAAGAGCAACTGTTTCAACAGTCATGACAGCCTACACAAAACATGGAAAGACATCACCGCGTGAACGTAATAGTGGGCGCAAATCAAAATTAAATGCCAGAGATCGTCGCACGCTAACACGAATTGTGTCAAAACAACACAACACTACGGTGGCCTAAGTGACTGCTCAGCTCACTACCCATCTTCGAGACCTCGTGTCTATCGACACGGTCCGATGAGAACTCAGTGGAACTAATGTTCATGGACGAGCTGCTATACCGAAACCTTTAGTGACGACAACAAACGCAAAGAAGCTTAAAACATGGTGGAGCGTAAATCCTGGACGGCTAATTGTGGAAACGCGTCGTGTGTTCCGATGAGTCAACGTTTCCGTTATTTCCAACAACGGGCCGGGTTTACGACTGGAGAACACCAAAAGAAGTCCACAGTCCTGATTGCTTGATTCCAACGGTTAAACATGGAGTTGGAAGTGTAAGGGTTGGGAGCCAGATAATGGTATTCTGCTGGTCCCATCATTACCCTCAAAGGCCGTATTACAGCTAACGATTGTGTGAACATTTTAGGTGATCAGTTCCATCCCATGATTCAATTGCTGTTCCCCAACAATGACCCCGTATTTGAGGATGATAATGCACCCATTCACACAGTCAGGACAGTACAGTCGTGGTATGAGGAGCATCAACTGAACTGCCACGTTTTCCCTGACCAGCGTAGTCCCCGAAGTTGAGCATTATCGAACCTTTGTGAATGGTATTGGAGCGGAGATTCCGGAGCAGATTTCCACCTCCCTCGTCCCTTGCAGGAGTTAGAAGAGGTTCTGATCGAAGAGTGGCATAACATTCCATTGGAGACTATACAATCATTACATGCCAGTTTTACAAGAAGTATTGCAGCTGTATTATGGGCATATTAACAAACAACTCACGAGTAAGTACAGGTGCTCACATTATTTTGCCTATTCCCTGTAGGTTGCAGTAGTTATTCGCAGATGAAGATGCTTGCACAGAATAGAGCAGAATGAAGAGCTGCATCAAACCAATTTTACGACTGAAGACAACCACCACCACAACAACAACAGCAACAACAGTGTAACAGGAAGAAAACTTATTTGTATTTGTAGGTAATTTGGGAGTATATAAGAGGCGGAACTACGGGCCTGCCATCTCTGGCAGCAGTACTCGTTATGCCATCGCTGGGCATCGAATCGGCCAGCTCGGATTGCAAATACGGCTCACTACGCTGCTTCTGCGCTATGCTAGCGTTCATCAGTCGTAAGGGCTGGGGAGTGGCGAAGTGCTAATCTCACAGTAACCGTTGACTAGTGTTTTCACTGGGTGAGGGATCAGGCGTAGTGCCGGCAAGGGCAACAGTTGAACACCCTCTGTTTCAAGGTAGGCCAGGACAACACGGGCAACATACGACCGTGCGTCATCTTGTTGAAAAATAGCGTCACGGGAACCTCGACGATGAGGTACCGCCGTCATTTTAAACACATAAGAAATGTGAAGTCAACTGTCCAAATTACTGGTTATGTCATAAAAAGGTGATCGAATTATTTTATACACAGGGCAGTCAGAACTGAAAAAGAATTTCCAAACCATTTTTTACTATAATATCTCTTACTTACAAACTGATGGAATTCACGGTGAATGAAGACTCTTCAAACAGCTTTAGCTGTTTTTTTAATCCTTTATTGAGAACGCTTCTGGCTTCGCACCGTTAATGGTGCATCCTTAAGTGATGCACTGTTAATTAAAACATGTGTTTTTAGAAAAGCATTTTATAAAAAGCAGGGCGATTAAATTTATAAGAATTTTTAAAATATTTGTCACAGTGTGTTTCCTGAAATATTGTGATTTTTGAACATAAAACCCCATTACTGGCATGATTAGCCCTCAGACAGTCGGGAAGCTACGAGTTTCCATAATTCAATTGCAAATCGAAATTGATAACCTATTACGGGCTGTTGTCAATAGTGAAATTGGCATTAAGCATCAGTAGGTAAATGTCAGACTGGACACATGGGGTGATAATATCTAGCATAAAAAATAGCTACAGCCTCTAAAAGTTATGGCAAAGCGACTAAAAAGCTTTAGCAATGTTCGCGGTATGTAGCGTCTGCGGGCTCTACGAAAGTAAATAACAGCAACTTACGAAAAATCGATTTTATGATCACTCACCATTAAGCATATGTGAAAAAAGCGACTGTATATTATGCCAGTGCTACCTACTAGTAACTGGTGCTGTTGTACTAGATATTCATACTGACAAATTTTCATCCCGGGTTTGATCTCATAAATCATGCGATACCCGGCGATGGAAAATTATGAAAACGGAAAAACCTACGGCAAGAAACCTCTTGCAGTACCTCCTATGGTCTTTTGTGCCGCAGACGTTCCACTGCAGTATATCTGGTCGACTGTCACGGTAAACCAACGGCAAGTCCCGTAAATGTGAAAGTAACGTTACTTGTCAAGGGTTTTGCGCCAAAACGCCTTCAAAAAAGCATAACACAAGAAAAAGCATTCCTATAAAACGTGTTTACTCCGGTGGGCTTGGAACCAGTACGGGAAATATCCGGACACAGCTGTTGTGCGGTAGACTGAGTCTCGAACAACTAACTCAGAATGGGGTTTGCGTTATGGCAATAAAGAACCACGCATGCACTAAATTTTAGACGGTAGGGCCCTGCATACATGCAGTTCGTCAACAGCTGAAGCACGGGCATCGTATCACAATGTGGTGGTAACAATGCATAATGACAAAGCGAAAATGTAGTGGAAGCCAGTTTTAATAAACGTCTGGGGTAAAATCCTGTTCTAAAAAACTGTAGCGGTACGAAACCGGTGGTGTTCCCAACAAAGGGCTACAGAACAGCTAAAGCAGCTACATTCACCGCGAATCCCAACAGGTCATGAGATCCCTTTCAGTAAATAAACGATTTTAAAGATCATAATGAGATTTTCACTCTGCAGCGGAGTGTGCGCTGATATGAAACTTCCTGACAAATTAAAACTGTGTGCAGGACCGAGACTAACTCGGGACCTTTGCGTTTCGCGGGCAAGTGCTCTGCCAACTGAGCTACCCAAGCACGACTCACAAACAAAAACTACGCGAAGCGAAATGTAGTGTGAGGAGGGCTATGCGAGAGGCGTTCAATGAATTGGAAAGTAAAGTTCTATGTACTGACTTGGCAGAAAATCCTAAGAAATTTTGGTCTTATGTCAAAGCGGTAGGTGGATCAAAACAAAATGTCCAGACACTCTGTGACCAAAATGGTACTGAAACAGAGGATGACAGACTAAAGGCAGAAATATTAAATGTCTTTTTCCAAAGTTGTTTCACAGAGGAAGATTGCACTGTAGTTCCTTCTCTAGATTGTCGCACAGATGACAAAATGGTAGATATCGAAATAGACGACAGAGGGATAGAGAAACAATTAAAATCGCTCAAAAGAGGAAAGGCCTCTGGACCTGATGGGATACCAGTTCAATTTTACACAGAGTATGCGAAGGAACTTGCCCCCCTTCTTGCAGCGGTGTACCGTAGCTCTCTAGAAGAGCGCAGCGTTCCAAAGGATTGGAAAAGGGCAGAGGTCATCCCCGTTTTCAAGAAGGGACGTCGAACAGATGTGCAGAACTATAGACCTATATCTCTAACGTCGATCAGTTGTAGAATTTTGGAACTCGTATTGTGTTCGAGTATAATCACTTTTCTGGAGACTAGAAATCTACTCTGTAGGAATCAGCATGGATTTCGAAAAAGACGGTCATGTGAAACCCAGCTCGCGCTATTCGTCCACGAGACTCAGAGGGCCATAGACACGGGTTCACAGGTAGATGCCTTGTTTCTTGACTTCCGCAAGGCGTTCGATACAGCTCCCCACAGTCGTTTAATGAACAAAGTAAGAGCATATGGACTATCAGACCAATTGTGTGATTGGATTGAGGAGTTCCTAGATAACAGGACGCAGCATGTCATTCTCAATGGAGAGAAGTCCCCCGAAGTAAGAGTGATTTCAGGTGTGCCGCAGGGGAGTGTCATAGGACCGTTGCTATTCACAATATACATAAATGACCTGGTGGATGACATCAGAAGTTCACTGAGGCTTTTTGCAGATGATGCTGTTGTGTATCGAGAGGTTGTAACAATGGAAAATTGTAGTGAAATGCAGGAGGATCTGCAGCGAATTGACGCATGGTGCAGGGAATGGCAACTGAATCTCAATGTAGAAAAGTGTAATGTGCTGCGAATACACAGAAAGATAGATCCTTTATCATTTAGCTATAAAATAGCAGGTCAACAACTGGAAGCAGTTAATACCATAAATTATCTGGGAGTACGCATTAGGAGTGATTTAAAATGGAATGATCATATAATGTTGATCGTCGGTAAAGCAGATGCCAGACTGAGTTTCATTGGAAGAATCCTAAGGAAATGCAATCCGAAAACAAAGGCAGTAAGTTACAGTACGCTTGTTCGCCCACTGCTTGAATACTGCTCAGCAGTGTGGGATCCGTACCAGATAGGGTTGATAGAAGATATAGAGAAGATCCAACGGAGTGCAGCGCGCTTCGTTACAGGATCATTTAGTAATCGCGAAAGCGTTACGGAGATGATAGATAAACTCCAGTGGAAGACTCTGCAGGAGAGACGCTCAGTAGCTCGGTACGGGCTTTTGTCAAAGTTTCGAGAACATACCTTCACCGAAGAGTCAAGCAGTATATTGCTCCCTCCTACGTATATCTCGCGAAGAGACCATGAGGATAAAATCAGAGAGATTAGAGCCCACACAGAGGCATACCGACAATCCTTCTTTCCACGAACAATACGAGACTGGAATAGAAGGGAGAACCGATAGAGGTACTGAAGGTACCCTCCGCCACACACCGTCAGGTGGCTTGTGGAGTATGGATGTAGATGTAGATGTAGACCCGTCCTCGCGACTTCAATTCTGCCAGTACCTCGTCTCCTACCTTCCTGCAAGGTTCGCAGAAGAGCTTCTGTGAAGTTTGGGAGGTAGGAGACGAGGTACTGGCAGAACTGAAGCTGTGAGGACGAGCCGCGAGTCGTGTTTGGGTGGCTCTGTGGGTAGAGCACTTGCCCGGGGAAGTCAAAGGTCCCGAGTTCGAGCCTCTGTCCGGCACACAGTTTTAATCTGTCGGTTTTAAAGATTCTTAAATATTAATTAAAGTGATCGTGCTGTGTAACAAATGCCACCTGATATCGTCACGTCAGTTACTTAGCCCACTATGACGATGGCACATGCAATCTGACAACATTCGTTCTACCAGGATCTTCCACGCACTGTCTGGACCGCCCTATACTGTACGCAGTGCGGAGCTAAGTGGCTAGCGTGTGTGACTGCTATGCTGAAGAACCGGCTTCGATTCCCATTACTGACGGGATTTTTTCCTTTGTGGGAGAACTGCAACGGCATACACTAAGCCTCGTGAAAGCAACTGAAAAGGTACTTGAGGGAGAAGTAGCGGCTCCAAGGTCTGGGAAGCTGACCACAGCCGGGTGAGCATAGTGTTGACAGAAGCAGTTCGGATCTTTTACATTAGTGTTTCTGAGAGGTTTCACATTAATGTTTCGTTAACTCTCCCAAACAGTGAAGTCGTAAACAGTCGTTCATTAATCCTAAGAGGTGTTAAGTGCACTCAGTTTAAAGCTAGACACTTTAAAGCTAGACAACCTAAGTAAGCTAGACAATGTTGTGTACCTCTAGCCCGGACACCCTACATAATTTGTCATGGAGTTCGTGTAATGTTTCTTCAATCTACGTCTCCGATAACATAATTTAAGTGATCTGTATTTAGGAAACTTCAGCAAAGAGTATAATCATAATCAATCATTCTTTTTTAATTTTTATTTTACGTTATGCCTTTCGCAGTCTGTATTTCATCTTCAGGTGAAGTACGAGCTTGATTATGAGGTTCGTCTGCTTCTGCTTCCGTTTCCGTGACCTAGCTGTCTATTTTTAATGATAGATATTCATTGGCATTAACTTCATTCTTTAATGGTGAAAAAACAAGAGGAATTTCTTTTAGTGGCTGCACATTTCTTTACTACTACAGCATGCTGCATGGAATTACTTTCTTTCTTACTTTTTTCCGCAGAGGAAAAAATTTTCCACTTCGTAGATGACACGGAGCGAGGAAGCGTATCGATGACAGATACGGGTTTTCTATGGTTTCACTAAATACCAGGGTGGTCCTCTTGAAAAGCTCCGGGAGATATTCCGCCGAATCCTGTGTGATATTCGCCTGTGTAGGAATGTGGGAGTAAAGCCCCTCTTGGGGCAAAAACGAGCACCGAGTTTTTCAATTGACTGCCATCGATTCAGAAGCTGAAAACTTGGTGGCAGGTTTGTCTTATTGCAACTTATCGTTCCATGGAATTTCGTCCCAGGACGTCGCTCCAGGGGTGAGAAAATGAAGTGAGTCTCTTTTTTACAACTCATTGTAATATTTCTGTTTTTTTGCTTGAATGTTGTACAACGTAGGGTTTGACGAAAAGAATCAATGAATTACTCAAGCATTTAAGCTTCACTTTCACATGTAAATAATTGTTCCAGCTGGTCCCAAAAATTAACAATGGTGCATTTGGCAGAAAAAGGTGATATGAGACAAATGTTCGCAGATGTTTTTGGTGTAAATCCCCGCAGCTCCAGCCATGAGACGACAATTTTTCATTGATAATTCCCAGGAAATGTGACATTCAATACACACTGTGTGAAGTTATCTGACTTGAAGATATAATTCTGCTGTCTAAAATAAAGATTTAAGGATAACTTTCTGGCAAAGGGTAGAAATCTATGCTTTTAACGTTGACATCCAACGAAGAAAGAATGGAAGAAGAATACCTGGGAAAAAAGAGATTGCTATTGAGAAGGATAGACGATCCAAAGAAACATATGAGCGTGCTACAGAAACAAGACGGCGGAAGCTAGATTTTATCACAGAATCCCAGAAGAAAGAAGGAAAACAGATCAAACGGCCAGTTGATTGTTCTTCGGAGTCAGATTCAGACTTCTCACATCGTGACAGTAGCTTAGATATTAACATTGTCTTGCTATGTTTACGAAGAAGAAGATGAAGAGCCTGGGATTTCAAGGCACAATCAGAGGACATAATACACTATTTACTATAAATAGCTTAGCCTTAGTAACTGAACTCTTTCACGTTACCCTTGTAAGCATCATTTCGTGGAGAAGAATGTACTATTTTTTACATGTACTTTTAATTATTATCCTCAAATTTACGTGACATTTACTTGAAAACTGTGTTGGATAATTTTGTTTCAATAAAGCAATTTTACAGAGGGTTATTTTAACTGTTTTTACTACGCAGTCATCCATTTTTGTCCATGTTTATCTCAATGTTGTTGTTGTGGTCTTCAGTCCTGAGACTGATTTGATGCAG
The DNA here is from genome assembly GCF_023864275.1 of Schistocerca cancellata. Classification (NCBI taxonomy): domain Eukaryota; kingdom Metazoa; phylum Arthropoda; class Insecta; order Orthoptera; family Acrididae; genus Schistocerca; species Schistocerca cancellata. The sequence continues at coordinate 64,244,609 of NC_064627.1, forward strand.
CTCTCCATGTTACTCTATCCTGTGCAAGCTTCTTCATCTCCCAGTAACTACTGCAACCTACATCCTTCTCAATCTGCTTAGTGTATTAATCTCTTGCTCTCCCTCTATGATTTTTACCTTCCACGCTGCCCTCCAATACTAAATTGGAGATTCCTTGATGCCTCAGAACATGTCCTACCAACCGATCCCTTCTTCTAGTCAAGTTGTGCCACAAACTCCTCTTCTCCCCAATCCTGTTCAATACTTCCTTATTAGTTACGTGATCTACCCATATAATCTTCAGCATTCTTCTGTAGCACCACATTTCGAAAGCTTCTATTCTCTTCTTATCCAAACTATTTATCGTCCATGTTTCACTTCCATAGATGGCTACACTCCATACAAATACTTTCAGATACGACTTCGTGACACTTACATCTATACTCGATGTTAACAAATTTCTCTTCTTCAGAAACTTTTTCGTTGCTATTGCCAGTCTACATTTTATATCTTCCCTACTTCGACCATCATCAGTTATTTTGCTCCCCAAATAGCAAAACTCCTTTACTACTTTAAGTGTCTCGTTTCCTAATCTAATTCCCTCAGCATCACCCGATTTAATTCGACTACATTCCATTATCCTCGTTTTGCTTTTATTGATGTTCATCTTATATCCTCCTTTCAAGACACTATCCATTCCGTTCAATTGCTCGTCCAAGTCCTTTGCTGTCTCTGACAGAATTACAATGTCAGTTTATCTCAAATGACGCATAAATTGGCACTGTGGGACTTTAACCAGTTTTTTAGCTAAATTGTAGATTCTCAATTATTAGCAATCAGACAGCGCTGTAATTTGGACATTTTATAGCTAACAATCCAGATTATGACTTCAGTTTAAAATCGTGGGACAATCTACACCTTATTTCCCATAATATTAGAAAAAGTGAAAATGTCGAGGCGGTTTCCCCACCTAGCCCACCGTCTGAATGTCCTTGTTAAAACGTCCCCTTTTGAAGAATTGTATACGAGAGTGCTTAAACTGACACAAAATATTTTTAGCGCAACGCAATCTGACTTTCAAAAATCCCTACAAAGGAATGGCCCTGACTAACATTAACCTATACATTTCACAAATCACTTACCTCACCAAAAATCTTCGTTACTCAAGCTACTGCAATACAGCGGGCGCCACTACTGCCAGCTAAATAAAAGATTCAAACTACGGAAGGCACTAACTACTGATAGGCATAGTTAGCAAATGAAAGATTTTAATAGAGAACAAACAATGTTTTTACCTTTATAGTGTTGAAAAACCATAATATACATGTTCATGACATCCAGTCTTACAAATTTCCAAACTCCGCCATCTCTCTCCCCACATCCACAACTGCTGGCGGCTCACCTCCAACTGCGCAACGCTACGCGCTGTTAACATCCAGCTGCCCAACACTACAATGGCAGACAACAATGCAAACTAGCCACAGACTGCACATAGGACAGCCAGTGATTGTCATACAGAGCGCTACGTAACGTTGCCAATAAGAAAACATAAACAGCTTACTTACATTGTTGTCGACGCAAAGTTGATCCCCAAAGTGAAACTGTAATTGGTGTGTGAAATCGTTACTGAGTGATGCAACCAGTGACACTGCAACGAGGGACCCTCCAGGTGGTAGCACAGGCTCGCGGTCCGTCCAGATTCCCAGAACAGGCCCGCCGATTAGCATTCAGCCCGGCACCACTGGTCTTCCGGAGGATCGCAGGCCCAGGTCGCAATGATAAGCTACGGCTCCACGCCGTCAGTGCGCCAATTCAGCCGATCTGCTGGTATTCGAGGGGCCTGACCCTCCCCAAGTGGTTCTCCGTAACGGCCGCTACCGCTGCGTCATCCGGCCGCATACACCGCCGATTGCCGGAGGTCAAGGCGGGGTCTGCCCTCAGGACCATTGGTGCCGGCCTTGGGGCTTCCGTAGGCAATGACACTATATCCGTTATTCTGGAAATTTCTGTGTTGCAGGAGTACTACATGTCCTCGCTGCAGCTTTCAAAGAAAGACTTTTATCGAGTTTAGGGCCTCGTCGACGTTTACACCAATGGAATAAACCACAAACTTATTAGGTGGGGAAGAAACTTTAATTGGTTTAACTACACCAAAAGCGCCTTGTACGAATGAGTCTTGGTAGTAAATTGATCCAGATCTCGTGTCGTTGTGGAATGTTATATTCAGTGAACCACCGTGTTAGACTTTTTCTGCAGAGACCATAAACTGTGATGTTGACACTAAAGGCAACCATGGTAGGGAGGAATGCTAACGAGCTAATTCAGGTGGTGGTAGCATCATTTCTGAAGGAATATTTACCAAAATTTGTTGATTTTCAGAAGAGTTCTGAGTGAATACTGTACAGTTGTCCAGAAGTTTCTGGATGTTTCTAAGAGTCAGAGTGTGCCCCAAGATATCAGTGGAATCTACAGCGGGCAGTGAATGTTGCATCGCACTGCCGTCATTATCTACACCTACACCCACATCCATACTCAGAAACCCCGCTAATGCAGTGTCCTACGTACCCATCAGAAGCGACCGACAGCGAGCTACGTCTGAACATGCGACACTCCGTCAACAAACAGCAGCATAAGGCGACATGCTCGGGTGCGAGCGACGACCTCCCGCTACGAGATGGCTACTAGAGCCGAACAGCTGTGCCTACAAAACGGCGCCCCTCAACCGTGGAATATTGTAGCTCTACATAGGAAAACAAGCCCCCGCATGAACCATGGACCTTGCCGTTGGTGGGGAGGCTTGCGTGCCTCAGCGATACAGATGGCCGTACCGTAGGTGCAACCACAACGGAGGGGTATCTGTTCAGAGGCCAGACAAACGTGTGGTTCCTGAAGAGGGGCAGCAGCTTTTTCAGTAGTTGCAGGGGCAACAGTCTGGAGGATTGACTGATCTGGCCTTGTAACATTAACCAAAACGGCCTTGCTGTGCTGGTACTGCGAACGGCTGAAAGCAAGGGGAAACTACAGCCGTAATTTTTCCCGAGGACATGCAGCTTTACTGTATGATTAAATGATGATGGCGTCCTCTTGGGTAAAATATTCCGGAGGTAAAATAGTCCCCCATTCGGATCTCCGGGCGGGGCTACTCAGGAGGAGATAGTTATCAGAAGAAAGAAAACTGGCGTTCTACGGATCGGAGCGTGGAATGTCAGATCCCTTAATCGGGCAGGTAGGTTAGAAAATTTAAAAAGGGAAATGGATAGGTTAAAGTTAGATATAGTGGGAATTAGTGAAGTTCGGTGGCAGGAGGAACAAGACTTTTGGTCAGGTGATTACAGGGTTATAAATACAAAATCAAATAGGGGTAATGCAGGAGTAGGTTTAATAATGAATAAAAAAATAGGAGTGCGGGTTAGCTACTACAAACAGCATAGTGAACGCATTATTGTGGCCAAGATAGACACAAAGCCCATGCCTACTACAGTAGTACACGTTTATATGCCAGCTACCTCTGCAGATGATGAAGAAATAGATGAAATGTATGACGAGATAAAAGAAATTATTCAGGTAGTGAAGGGAGACGAAAATTTAATAGTCATGGGTGACAGAAATTCGGTAGTAGGAAAAGGGAGAGAAGGAAACGTAGTAGGTGAATATGGATTGGGGCTAAGAAATGAAAGAGGAAGCCGCCTGGTAGAATTTTGCACAGAGCACAACTTAATCATAGCTAACACTTGGTTCAAGAATCATAAAAGAAGGCTGTACATGGAAAAAGCCTGGAGATACTGAGAGGTTTCAGATAGATTATCTAATGGTAAGACAGAGATTTAGGAACCAGGTTTTAAATTGTAAGACATTTCCAGGGGCAGATGTGGACTCTGACCACAATCTATTGGTTATGACCAGTAGATTAATATTGAAGAAACTGCAAAAAGGTGGGAATTTAAGGAGATGGGACCTGGATAAGCTGAAAGAACCAGAGGTTGTACAGAGTTTCAGGGATACCATAAAGGAACAATTGACAGGAATGGGGGAAAGAAATACAGTAGAAGAAGAATTGGAAGCTTTGAGGAATGAAGTAGTGAAGGCAGCAGATGGTCAAGTAGGTAAAAATACGAAGGCTAGTAGAAATCCTTGGGTAACAGAAGAAATATTGAATTTAATTGATGAAAGGAGAAAATATAAAAATGCAGTAAATGAAGCAGGCAAAAAGGAATAGAAACGTCTCAAAAATGATATCGACAGGAAGTGCAAAATGGCTAAGCAGGGATGGCTAGAGGACAAATGTAAGGATGTAGAGGCTCGTCTCACTAGAGGTAAGATAGATACTGCCTCCAGGAAAATTAAAGAGACCTTTGGAGAGAAGAGAACCACCTGTATGAATATCAAGAGCTCAGATGGCAACCCAGTTCTAAGCAAAGAAGGGAAGGCAGAAAGTTGCAAGGAGTATATAGAGGGTTTATACAAGGGCGATGTACTTGAGGACAATATTATGGAAATGGAAGAGGATGTAGATGAAGACGAAATGGGAGATAAGATATTGCGTGAAGAGTTTGACAGAGCACTGAAAGACCTGAGTCGAAACAAGGCCCCGGGAGTAGACAACATTCCATTTGAACTACTGATGGCCTCGGGAGAGCCAGTCATGACAAAACTCTACCATCTGGTGAGCACGATGTATGAGACAGGCGAAATACCCTCAGACTTCAAGAAGAATATAATAATTCCAATCCCAAAGCAAGTAGGTGTTGACAGATGTGAAAATTACCGAACTATCAGTTTAATAAGTCACAGCTGCAAAATACTAACGCGAATTCTTTACAGACGAATGGAAAAACTGGTAGAAGCCGACCTCGGGGAAGATCAGTTTGGATTCCGTAGAAATGTTGGAACACGTGAGGCAATACTGACCTTACGACTTATCTTAGAAGAAAGATTAAGAAAAGGCAAACCTATGTTTCTAGCATTTGTAGACTTAGAGAAAGCTTTTGACAATGTTAACTGGAATACTCTCTTTCAAATTCTGAAGGTGGCAGGGGTAAAATACAGGGAGCGAAAGGCTATTTACAGTTTGTACAGAAACCAGATGGCAGTTATAAGAGTCGAGGGGCATGAAAGGGAAGCAGTGGTTGGGAAAGGAGTAAGACAGGGTTGTAGCCTCTCCCCGATGTTATTCAATCTGTATATTGAGCAAGCAGTAAAGGAAACAAAAGAAAAATTCGGAGTAGGTATTAAAATTCATGGAGAAGAAATAAAAACTTTGAGGTTCGCCGATGACATTGTAATTCTGTCAGAGACAGCAAAGGACTTGGAAGAGCAGTTGAACGGAATGGACAGTGTCTTGAAAGGAGGATATAAGATGAACATCAACAAAAGCAAAACGAGGATAATGGAATGTAGTCAAATTAAGTCGGGTGATGCTGAGGGAATTAGATTAAGAAATGAGACACTTAAAGTAGTAAAGGAGTTTTGCTATTTAGGGAGTAAAATAACCGATGATGGTCGAAGTAGAGAGGATATAAAATGTAGACTGGCAATGGCAAGGAAAGCGTTTCTCAAGAAGAGGAATTTGTTAACATCGAGTATAGATTTAAGTGTCAGGAAGTCGTTTCTGAAAGTATTTGTATGGAGTGTAGCCATATATGGAAGTGAAACATGGACGATAACTAGTTTGGACAAGAAGAGAATAGAAGCTTTCGAAATGTGGTGCTACAGAAGAATGCTGAAGATAAGGTGGGTAGATCACGTAACTAATGAGGACGTATTGAATAGGATTGGGGGGAAGAGAAGTTTGTGGCACAACTTGACTAGAAGAAGGGATCGGTTGGTAGGACATGTTTTGAGGCATCAAGGGATCACAAATTTAGCATTGGATGGCAGTGTGGGCGGTAAAAATCGTAGAGGGAGACCAAGAGATGAATACACTAAGCAGATTCAGAAGGATGTAGGTTGCAGTAGATACTGGGAGATGAAGAAGCTTGCACAGGATAGAGTAGCACGGAGAGCTGCATCAATCCAGTCTCAGGACTGAAGACCACAACAACAACAGGTAAACAAGGCATTAAAAGAGCACTGTGTATGAAATTTACGAAAGGAGGGATCTACGAAGATCACCAGACAAATTCGTCGAATATACCTGGATGATCAGAGAGACTTTCCACTGTCCAATCAACAAATTAAAGACAAAAGTTTCTTTCATTCACGAGAACTTTAAAGGGCCAATAAGTGTGGAAAAATGACTGACTACTGTAAATCAGGAAGAATGAGATAGATACAATCAGTAAATGGTGTCTGTTCTGTATCGGTAGCGTTCTAGGCTCGAACCACGCCTGTTGCTTGGTCCTGGGTTCGGTACTTCCTGTGCTTTAACTGACTAAGCTACATTCCTGCTACCAATTCTGTGCACTGTTTTATCTATACTTTTTATACTGCATCTCAAAGTATATTTTTAAGGTTTTACCAAATTGCTTGATCTTTTGAGTGCATGCACACTTATCCCAGAATACGACACACATTAAATTCCAAATAAAACACATTGAACAACCACGAATTTTACTGACATTTGTTTTTGGAAACTTAATTCATCTGAAATTAATGTTAAGGCCAAGCGTTTCAATTAGTCTAAATAGTTTGCATGAGTAAAGCATACAAGATTGTGGAAGGAAGTCAAAAGTTTTGTGGAATGACTTGTCTGAAAGTGAGAAACAAAATATATTAGACAAACATTTGATGCGTCATATTTTCTGTACACGAATTCGAACATCATTCGAAGGCACATCAAACGTTTCTCTGATCTTTTTTATTTATTTTGGACAATTTATTTTATAAAATGTTTGATCAATTTCTTTCATTTCTATATATTCATTTTTATTCATAAAGCCTGATCTTATTGATACCTTATTTGCCTTCCTAGCTTCTTCTCCTCTCGAATTTCCTAAATTTAATACTTGATTTGAAGAAATCCTTTTTGATAGTTAAATATCACACCAGTGTATCTGTTTATGCGTAAGATAGCTAGGCCTTGAAGAGATGAATTTTTTGATTCTTCATTTCCATAGCTAGAACCAGCTGTTGGTGAAATATTTCAATTTTCCTTAAATCTGTAATTAGGTTTTCCTTAATTACCCTGATTACTTTCAAGTAATTAAATACTTCGTTGCAGCACTGGACCTTACGCTAGTCCCTTTGATACCCAATTTACCTATTTTTCACTCTTTGTTTGGCTATGAAAACTAGGACAAAACCTCCATGTATAATATATAGGGATTCTCTTTCTTCGCTCCAGTCGAACATTCGACCAAAACGTTTAGAGTGTTAATCATACGAGAAAACACGTCGTTTTTGCGCGGCCTTATTTCCAGAAAACCTCGTTTCGATATCTTGAACCGTTTATGAGATACGACAATTTTTACTACCACTTGATTCCCGATGCGTAAGAAAGGATTCGGACGCGCCGCGAGCGACCAGTACCCTGATATAACAACAAGTATGTCCGAGAATGAAAGAAGGTCATTCCGCTCTCAACTTTAAATATAATTTCGATAAATATACATTTCATATTCAATAATGTATATAGCCTACGCAATGCGATTTTATCTCTGAAAACTCTTTAAAACTTCGTGCAGTCATTTGCTTAGTTTCGTGCAGCACAGAAAATATGACGAATGACGAAAATAGATTCAGACCTTCATCTAGCGAAGATATCAAGCTGTAAGATGCGGAAGCATAAAATTTTTTCACCGGATAGTTTCCTTAAAATCGGATGATGAGTATTTCGTAGCAGCCGGCACATCTGTCACAGGGCTTTGCCGAGAAGACTGGTAGCTGTCGCTCTCACAGTTGCGCGGGCTGCAGCCACAAGATTCAAACACGTTTGAATTCAAACGTCGCAAGATGCAGCAGAGGACAGGCAGCGCCACAGACGTCGCTCTCGTAGGACACTTCCGTAACTATACCTGCGGCTGTGCTTTTTCGCCTGACGCTGTCGTGCGCCGTCGGTCGCTTCTGTCGCTTACGTAGGACGCGGCCCGTGGCGGGCGGTTTATTGCTGTCACTCTTCATCACTGACCTTCCCCCCCCCCCTCCCTAATCACCCCCCTACCACTCCCGTCCTACTGGCTGTTCCAGTCGCGGGTGACATGGGAGGATGGCTGGCAAACCTCTGTGTGAGCTCGAATCTTTCAATTTTTACCCGTCATAGATTTTACAAAGGATGTACGTAGGGGAAAGCAGATATATTGGTTGAGTCGCCGAGGGAATAACAACGACGAAATTTTAAAGGTATACCACACCGTGATGCATAACCTCGCTCTAGCACCGTCTGCCACTGAACTTGGACTAGCATCTCCATTGTGCTCTAAGGCTAATAAACGAACGTATGTCACCTCAGTAAATTCTTTCCCGCACGTGTCCCAAGTTGACAAGCAACATTCAAGTATTGGTCGAATGAGGGTTTTATAAGCAGCCGAGGATTCTTCCAGTGAATCTCAGCCTGGCATCTGCCTTATCTGCCGTTCCACTCTGAATAGCTCCTTACGCATACTCACAGATATTTAACGGATGTGACTCCTTGCAGTGCTTCTTAGACAATCGAGTAATCATTCAACAATGGACCTTTCCCCCTATTTATGCGCAATAAGTTACATTTATTTGTGTCGAGGATCAACCGCCAGTACCTGCACCACGTGTTGATCCTCCGCAGGTCTTCCTGTATTTCGCCACTATTTTCTACCGTTGTGGCTTTCCTCAATCACGCACCCGCAAACATTTGCGAGTGTCAGGGCACGGAATTCACGGTATGAGCGGCGCGAGAGCGATATTATGCGACGTATTATGTAACTTTTTAGTTAAGGGGGGTAGGGAGGCACCACAGGACATTTTAATTTCTACTGTCTATACTTTTCCAAATAAATTCATAAAACTTTGTCAGCACGACCAGGAAGGATTGAGGACTCACACTCACAGCAGTGGAAGTTCAATAAACGTAGCAAAATACCTTTTTTTTACATATGAAATTTCATCATTTTTTCACTTTGAATTTGTTTCTGTAGGTACACTTTTCTTCCTAAGTAAGAGAGATTCTTCGATGAATTTTGCACAGCATACAAGCGGTACTTACAGGTGTATGAAACTCTACAATTTTCCAAATCTATTAACAACTGTGGTAAAAATTGAGATAATTAACTACAAAATTTGAGTTTTTTCTAAACAAGAAGTTTAAAATGTAGCTGTTCATTCATTTTTTCATAAATTAAATAAATTCTAGAGTTTCATACACATGTAACTACAGTTTGTATGCTGTGCAAAATTCATCGAAGAATCTCTCTTACTTAGGAAGAAAAGAGTACCTATAGCACAAATGCAGCCAGTAGTAAGTGAAAAAATGATGAAATTTCACATGTAAGAAAATGTATTTTGTTAGGTTTTTCACCTTCCACTGCTATGAACATGAATCCTGAATCCTTCCTGATCATGCTTTCAAAGTTTTATGAATTTATTTGTAAAAGTATAGATAGTGGAAATTAAAATGTCCTGTGGTGCCTCTCCTGCTCCAAGACGGCCCCGTTTGACGTTCTACCCTCCTTAAGGAGACGCGTATAGGCGGTCGTGAATGTATGCTCGGAACAGTTACGCGCCGGCCGGAGTGGCCGAGCGGTTCTAGGCGCTACAGTCTGGAACCGCGCGATTGCTACGGTCGCAGCTTCGAATCCTGCCTCGGGCATGGATGTGGGTGATGCCCTTAGGTTAGTTAGGTTTAAGTAGCTCTAAGTTCTAGGAGGAGGAGGAGGAGGAGGATATTAGTGTTTAACGTCCCGTCGACAACGAGGTCATTAGAGACGGAGCGCAAGCTCGGTGAGGGAAGGATGGGGAAGGAAATCGGCCGTGCCCTTTCAAAGGAACCATCCCGGCATTTGCCTGAAGCGATTTAGGGAAATCACGGAAAACCTAAATCAGGATGGCCGGAGACGGGATTGAACCGTCGTCCTCCCGAATGCGAGTCCAGTGTGCTAACCACTGCGCCACCTCGCTCGGTCCTCTAAGTTCTAGGGCCTCAGCAGTTAACTCCCATGGTGCTCAGAGCCAACTGAACCATCTTGAACAGTTACGCTTCTAAAACTGTCTTGATAAGGGTCGTCAACGTCTTTTTGTCCCAGAGTAAGGAGGTTAAAATAGTCACTAGTTCTCCACCAAAACATTTTATTCTCTCGTTGCAAAGGCTTGCTAACATTTAAATTTTTATAAAGTGTAAACGAAATCACTTTTTCAGAAATGTTTAAACTACTATTGCCAGTCAGCATTTTATACCCACACTATACGAGCCGTTGCCAGTTATTTTTCTGCCCAGGTAGTAAAATTCATCTGCTAGTTTCAGTATCTCACTTTCTAATCTACGTTTATCAGTACCACATGATATGATACTTCTACTACCTTTGTTTTATTCCTGTTGATGCTTATCGTGTAAACTCTTTTTAAGATACCTACCCGTTCTGTCCCATTGATTTTTAATACTCCTTCCAAATTTCTCCTTTATTTCCTTCATAGCTTGTTCGAGGCACAGACTCAATAATGTCAGGGACAGACTGCAGCCTCATCTCATTCCTTTATCAATTACTACTCTTTTTTTAAGTCTTTTGCGTCTTAGACCTGTCGTCTTGTTTCCGTACAAGTGTAAATGCCCTTTCGCTCCGCGTATCTTACCAATGCTACCTTCCAGTTTCAGAGAATATTCCATTGAACACAAATACTTTCCGGAAATGATTGCGACAATTGGGACGTGATAACATAGACGAATTGGTACTCTGTTGCAGCGAAATACAACACTGAGCATGACAAAAGTAATGCTTCGTTTATGTTCAGGAGAGTGCAGAACGTTCTTATAGCCCTCTCTCAGAACCAGATCTTCAATCATGGTCTGTGATTTTATCTTCGTATAACCCATCGTCAATTGTTCCTGCGAAAAATCTTTAACTATATCCGGAGGGTTGAACGTACGTGTGAATATGCGCGATTCACTTGTTTGTTCAATATCCTCTGTTAGCTCAGGTTCACCTGGATCTCGTAAACTAAAGTAACATTTAAGAATATGCGCGTACGAAAACGTTCTTCAAACGATTCTTCCTTTAGACCTGCTGCAATCCTGTTGATTAACTGGAAGTTGCTATCTCAACTTACGTAATTTTTTCACTTCAAGTTCTTCCGGCGGACAGAACACAGATTTTGCCCGATTACGGGATGTCATTACATTATGAGAGGCCTTCCACTCACGCGTTAGATCACTGTAGTGCTATTTTGAACGCACGCGGTTAAATAAAGAAGTACATCATACGTTTTTAAAGGATAATATACTTTAATAGCTCAGCAGATTATCAGAATTACAGAGAAATATCCTCTACGCTGCGTACTATCAGTTATGGACTACATTATTTCTACATATTCACTGATTTCAGAATAACTAGATGATTCGCCGTATTCGACAAGTACAGGGGCGAAACCAATACCGACCGTTGTAACGGGCCGGCAGTGATTTCTTCCCTGGCGCATTATGATGCCTCATTCAAAATACGATTGGCTGAAATGGGAGAAGGTAAGAGAAGCGAAGACGATTTAAAAGGTTTAAAAAAATAAACAGTGTGGCGCGGAGAATCAAATAGGTATATCTTTTACATATTTTATTGAGTCTGTACACAGAGCAAGCTATGAAGGAAACCAGGGAAAAATGCGGAGAAGAAATAAGAATGTTGAGGCTTCCTGATGACGTTGTAATTCTGTCAAAGAAGGTAAAGGACTTGTAAGAGAAAGTGTACAAAATGGACATCCCTCTTAAAAGAGATTATAAGATAAACACCGTTGTTGTTGTTGTTGTTGTGGTCTTCAGTCCAGAGACTGGTTTGATGCATCTCTCCATGCTATCCTAACCTATGCAAGCTTCTTCATCTCCGAGCAACTACTGCACCCAACATCCTTCTAAGATTGCTTAGTGAATTCATCTCTTGGTCTACCTCTACGATTGTACCCTCCACACTTCCCTCCAATACTAAATTGGCGGTCCCTTGATGCCTCAGAACGTGTCTTACCAACCGATCCCTTCTTCTAGCCAAGTTGTGCCATAAATTCCTCTTCTCCCCAATTCTGTTCAGTACCTCCTCATTAGTTATTTCGCTCCCCAAACAGCAAAACACATCTACACTTCAAATGTCTCATTTCCTAATCTAATTCCCTCAGAATCACCTGATTTAATTCGACTACATTCCATTATCCCCGTTTTGCTTTTGATGATTTTCATCTTATATCCTCCTTTCAAGACACTGTCCATCCCGTTCAACTGTTCTTACAGGTCCTATGCTGTCTCTGACAGAATTACAATGTCATCGGCAAACTTCGAAGTTTTTATTTCTTTTAGATAGGTTTTAATTCCTACTCCAAATTTTTCTTTTGTTTCCTTTACTGCTTGCTCAATACACAGATTGAATAACATCGCAGATAGGCTACAACTCTGTCTCACTCCCTTCTCAACCACTGCTTCCCTTTCATGTCCCTCGACTCTTATAATTGCCATCTGGTTTCTGCACAAATTGTAAATAGCCTTCTGCTCCTTGTATTTTACCCCTTTCGCCATCAGAATTTGAAAAAGAGTATTCAAGTCAACACTGTCAAAAGCTTTCTCCTAAGTCTACAAATGCCTTTTCTTAATCTGTCTTAAGGGGCTCCGGAACGCCCTATACTTGCAATGTTAAAATAACGCTTATAAATTACATCTTTCCTCACAAAGTATTAGAGGTAGGAAGTTGAACTTTTTACAGATTATTTATTGGAATATGGGCTACAGCTTAACACAGGGATTTTACAAAATTTTAGTTTAGTTATTAAAGATGATTTTTTTTCAATTGTAATGAAAATTCACAACACTTTTTTTGCAATTTTTTATTTATATATTCAAAAATATACAGTTTTTTGGAAAAAGGCTGTGTTAAATTATGCAGAAGGTACTGTGTAACATTTACTGAAAGTTTAAACAAATATGTTTGGAAGATCCTTAGAAAACATGTAATTAGTATGAGAAAATAAAAGTTTTGGGAATCGAGCGACAAAGATTGGATTAACTTTTTAGTGCATTCCAGGTCCATAGGATGGATTATCTTCATCCTCTGCAAACTCCTCCTCCAGCTTCCTCTTGTTCCTCCTCCTGTTTACTCTTGCTTGTATTTCTAGACTCTTTACAGCCCTGTCTGCAGCCCGAAGGCGTTCCTTGTCTAAAGCAAGCATCGCTCGTACCATGTTAGAACCTATCTTCATTCCCATATTTCTAAATACCTTGCACCTTACAATGTTGCCATCATTGAAAGTCGCAACAGCATCATACATACCAAAGTGAAGTGTTTCTATTCCAACAAATACAGTCTTGGGGATTCTCGACCATATAACACTATTTACACTTTCATTGGGGTTTTGAGTTTTTCTGTGAATACACTTTTTCAACAGTTCAGGTGCTGCTAAGTCTCTGAAAATAGGTTAGCCACAACACATACTTTATCTCACATCACTAAAATATACCTGATGAACACGGACGTTAATAATTACACCATGGATGTAGGTTGCAGCAATTGCGGTAGAGACGAACAGACTTGTACGGTGTAGACTAGCCTGGAGAGCTGCATTAAAAACAGTCTTCGGAATGAGGACAACAGCAACAACAATTCAGACTTATGAGTTGCTTCATACACGTTTCTGGTTTCTGTTAGTTGGGAATTAAGTATCCAAAATTGTATCTTCCATCCTGCAGCAGAGTTTACTTCTTGACAGATTAAAGATACGGTCCAGACAGGAACACTTATCTCTAACTTTACCTTTCGGGGCGCAACGATCTTATCGGGTGAGCTATCCACGGACATCTCGAAATCGTCCTCTATGTTTCATGGCCTAGACCTTGTTTCCAGAACGAATCTTTTGTCTGCTGCGTTCGATTCTCGTTTTGATATCAATTGTACTCTCAGTCTCTTAAATTGCCGTAATGACGTAGAGAAGAGTGTTGTACTGAAGACTGGTAAAAATTAAGGTAACGTATGATGTTGGAGGTGAAGATGTACTAAAAAATTTAACAAGGAAAGACACCTAACATACGGAGCTTCTATGAAGGTCCGACGCACAGTCTATTTCTCTACTGGAGAAAAAAGCATCTCTAAGTAATTTTCCGAACGGGATGGAAATCGGTAGGTGTGATGTAAGTGTACAGACAAACAAATGATTACAGTTTCAGAACTATTAGGTGATTCATTCAAGACACAAATTGACCGAGTCAATAATGCGTTGATCCACCTCTGGCCCCTATGCCAGCAGTTATTCGTCTTGGCATTGATTGACAGAGTTGTTGGATGTCCTCGTGAGGGATGTCGTGCCAACTTGTGTCACATGGGCGCGTCAGGCCTTCAAAATCCAGAGATGGTTCAATGGCCCTCTCAGTTCGGGAGAGATCCGACAACCTTGCTGGGCAAGGTAGGTTTCGGCAAACACTAACACAAGCAGTAGAAAATGTCGCCATGAGCGTAAGGGTGTTATCTACACTCCTGGAAATTGAAATAAGAACACTGTGAATTCATTGTCCCAGGAAGGGGAAACTTTATTGACACATTCCTGGGGTCAGATACATCACATGATCACACTGACAGAACCACAGGCACATAGACACAGGCAACAGAGCATCCACAATGTCGGCACTAGTACAGTGTATATCCACCTTTCGCAGCAATGCAGGCTGCTATTCTCCCATGGAGACGATCGTAGAGATGCTGGATGTAGTCCTGTGGAACGGCTTGCCATACCATTTCCACCTGGCGCCTCAGTTGGACCAGCGTTCGTGCTGGACGTGCAGACCGCGTGAGACGACGCTTCATCCAGTCCCAAACATGCTCAATGGGGGACAGATCCGGAGATCTTGCTGGCCAGGGTAGTTGACTTACACCTTCTAGAGCACGTTGGGTGGCACGGGATACATGCGAACGTGCATTGTCCTGTTGGAACAGCAAGTTCCCTTGCCGGTCTAGGAATGGTAGAACGATGGGTTCGATGATGGTTTGGATGTACCGTGCACTATTCAGTGTCCCCTCGACGATCACCAGTGGTGTACGGCCAGTGTAGGAGATCGCTCCCCACACCAAGATGCCGGGTGTTGGCCCTGTGTGCCTCGGTCGTATGCAGTCCTGATTGTGGCGCTCACCTGCACGGCGCCAAACACGCATACGACCATCATTGGCACCAAGGCAGAAGCGACTCTCATCGCTGAAGACGACACGTCTCCATTCGTCCCTCCATTCACGCCTGTCGCGACACCACTGGAGGCGGGCTGCACGATGTTGGGGCGTGAGCCGAAGACGGCCTAACGGTGTGCGGGACCGTAGCCCAGCTTCATGGAGACGGTTGCGAATGGTCCTCGCCGATACCCCAGGAGCAACAGTGTCCCTAATTTGCTGGGAAGTGGCGGTGCGGTCCCCTACGGAACTGCGTAGGATCCTACGGTCTTGGCGTGCATCCGTGCGTCGCTGCGGTCCGGTCCCAGGTCGACGGGCACGTGCACCTTCCGCCGACCACTGGCGACAACATCGATGTACTGTGGAGACCTCACGCCCCACGTGTTGAGCAATTCGGCGGTACGTCCACCCGGCCTCCCGCATGCCCACTATACGCCCTCGCTCAAAGTCCGTCAACTGCACATACGGTTCACGTCCACGCTGTCGCGGCATGCTACCAGTGTTAAAGACTGCGATGGAGCTCCGTATGCCACAGCAAACTGGCTGACACTGACGGCGGCGGTGCACAAATGCTGCGCAGCTAGCGCCATTCGACGGCCAACACCGCGGTTCCTGGTGTGTCCGCTGTGCCGTGCGTGTGATCATTGCTTGTACAGCCCTCTCGCAGTGTCCGGAGCAAGTATGGTGGGTCTGACACACCGGTGTCAATGTGTTCTTTTTTCCATTTCCAGGAGTGTATCTGTTCTTGAGGAGAAGAAGAGAACGCAGACCACGTTTTTCTTGGGTGCCCAAGACTAGATGGAAGTACTAAAATCCTGTTTCAAGAACGTTTGATGCTTGGTCGTCTGTTAGCAACGTGCATGTTGGCCTTTTTAGGAACAGAAGATCATAGACATTTCCACGCGATGTACAAATTCATCGTTGACTCAGTTCTCCACATCCACAACCATCGTATCGCTGATTGCAGACGACATAAAAGTGCCAGAATGAGATTTTCACTCTGCAGCGGAGTGGGCGCTGATATGAAACTTCCTGGCAGATTAAAACTGTGTGCCGGATCGAGACTCGAACTCGGGACCTGTGCCTTTCGCAGGCAAGTGCTTTACGAAGTTTGGAAGGTAGGAGACGAGGTACTGGCTGAACTAGGCCTGTGAGGACGGGGCGTGGGTCGTGCTTGGGTAGCTCAGTTAGTAGAGCACTTGCCCGCGAAAGGCACAGGTCCCAAGTTCGAGTCTCGGTCCGGCACATAGTTTTAATCTGCCAGGAAGCTTCGACTCAGAAGCGTTCTATAACATTAGATTTTGTAATAACTGTATATTTTACGAAAGTATGAGTTGGCTGTATGGTGAGGCGAGAGGGAAGTAAAATCAATTTTAAAAAATATCACACGGAGAAATCTGGCGATAATGATCTTAGCCACAGCTTGATTCTTCGCTGTGATTTGTCTGTCCAGTAGCGTGGCAGCACTCTTTAGTTTCCGAGCGGGCAGGATTAGGCCGGTGTATGACCTACTGAGAGGGACGCGTGCGGTCGTGTCGCAGGATGCGTGACGACAGCAGGAGCGTGAGCACGTCGCGTGCGCCAGTGCGGGCTGTGCTCGGCCTTGGTGCAGACTCTCCAGAAGGAAGGTCTTTCTGCACGCGGGATGCATCCTTCCGGCACGCTCCGGGAGGACGGTGTGTCCTGCATCCTCTGACCAGAGCTGTATGTCCACTGTAGTGGGACGCGAAATTGAAGCGTCACCCATCCACCAGTGTCAGCCCAGTTTACAGGTGAATATAAGTTTAATTTAGTTTTGTTTATGTATTTTTTTAATATTTGTAATAGCTGTGAATTATCTAAAAGTTTTTGTATTTTTTTATGTTTCATGTACGGAGAGGGCGGCGCAACGAACGGAGACAGCATCTTCGCTGCCGCGACCAGAGAGAAAATTGCTGGCCACTATACGTCGCGGGTCGACAGCCAAAGAGCAACAGAAGATCCTGGAACCGAGTTGTTGCGTCGTGCTTCTAAATATTGAAAATGAATTTTTTTGTAATGTTTTGTACAACAATGACGTCATAGAGAGCTTAATCTTATTGAAAATGTCAGTCCTAGTTTGTCAAGGTTCAGGTTCACATCTGTATGTAGGAAGCTAATAAAATAGTGGATGCTACTAAAGTTGAAACACGTGTTCTGAGGATTTATTTATGAAGAATTATGTGAATTGATTAATAATATATTTAACAAGATTATTGAATTTTGACAGCGGTCATCGCAACTTTGAATCTCAAAAGTTTATTCAATGTGTGATTCTAATATCGATTAAATCAAGATAACTTGTGTCAATATAATTTCTGAGGAGAAACAAACGAAATTTAAATTGAAAAAATTTACGCAAACCAATTGGCCCAAGTGACGTAATTCTTTGCATACGACTCAACTGATGTTTTACAGTTTCGTTCAAGAACCATTCTCTGACAATGAAAAAAGAATATAAATCATTTTGAAGTGGGTTGTAAGTGACGTAGGTGACGAAGTCTGCACATGGTCATATAAAAAGAAAATCACTTATAAGAAACTTACGTCAGTACACTACACCACTTCAACCAAATGTGTTCTTAGGACAGCGTCAGAGCAATCACTTGCAGAGTTTTTTGGGCATGCATGCCTCCTACAGAGAAGTTCAGAATTACTCAGACGTGGGATGATATTTATCTATTCACCTAACTGCTGCCGTTCAATACAATGTCCTTTGTGCCACGGAATCTGTTGCGTATGACTATGCACAATGGTAACGGTAGGTGGGCTACAAAGTGGTGCGGCAGCTATCGTCATAGGAAAGCTGGACAGGAGCAGAAATGACTAGCGAACGAGTTAACACTGCGAACAGAAAATTTACTTAATTTTTATATCTCCAAGTGTCCGAAGACTCATTACAAATATTAGAGCAAGAAATAGAGTCCAGCTCACACAATAGCAACAAGGATGAGACTCTCCAAACTAAAGCATGAAAGACAGAGACGGCGCTGCGATCAGGCGGTGTCTGCGTAGCAGTCTCCAAGCTCCAGTGACCTTTGTGGCTGCTGCCGGCCACCCTGTATTACCGTGGCAGAGGGTGTTCGTGGTTCGGAGCCACAGGTGGTGTGGCTCAGCAGCCGTGCACTGTTGGCTCCGCCGGATACCACACGTCTGCTCTGCTATCGATAACTGACAGAAACTTGCAATTCCGTTGTCATCTTTGACTCCCGAGGGGGCGGGGGGGGGTGGGGGGGGGGAGGTTGGGGGGGTGGGGGAGGAGAGGCTGGAATCGATATGTGAGTTTCATTCTTTAGCAGAAGATCCTCGCCAAGCAATTCTATATTCTGACTATGTACATTAAAGAACACAGAGAAGCTGTATGACAATGTGAAAAGGAGCAAGAACAGAGAAATCACTCAGATAACAGGAACTGGAATGCTGTCTGTGAGAAGAATAAATAAAATCTGTCAGAGATATACTAAAAATTTGATGAGAAAAGACAGGCTGGTTAGAACAGAAAAATGGGCTGAAGCAAGGGAGTTATTACTTTCCATCACCATTTTGAATACGATAATGGCAGGAATAATAACACAAACTGGAGACGAAAATCTGAAAACAATGATGTTTGCAGATGACCAAATGGTATAAGAAAACTAAAGTATTTGTCAAGGCGTGTGCGATAGTACAAATTCAAGTTTAACTCCGAAGAAGTGTGAAGTGATGATGACAAGGAAGAATAAGATGAGAGCAGAACGGATATGAGTAGTGAAGGGCACGTGCTAAAGATTCTAAGTTTCAAGTAGCTGAGGAGTGTGACTGCAGACAATAGGAGCAATGACGAGGGCAGTAGTGAAAGGTAAAAGCAACCAAATGAAGAGTGTAAGAAGCCTAGTAAGGGCAAGGATGTACCACCAAAATGCAAACAAATGCTATACCGAGCTTATTTTGCTACAGTACTCATGTATTTGTTGGAAAAGTTGATAATGTAGATAAGGCAGATGAGCAGGACACAGGAATGTCAGACGAAATTTCAGTGACATGGGATAGAAATAACTATAATGGATAGAGTAAGCAATAAGACGGCGAGAGAACTGGCGACAGAAAAGCCCATGCAAAAGATCACAGAAAATACAAGATTAAGCTGGTACACAATTTTTAAAACAATAAGAGTTCCTGGATTCTAAGGCAGGATCATGAAATAATAGTAGGAGGTAAGAGACGTAGAGGAAGACTGAGATGGATCGTGGGAGTGAAGGAATGCGTGAAGAAGAGAGGAGAACACTGGGTCAGAAACGTGCTTCAAAAATGGTTCAAATGGCTCTGAGCACTATGGGACTTAACTTCTGTGGTCATCAGTCCCCTAGAACTTAGAACTACCTAAACCTAACTTACCTAAGGACATCACACACATCCATGCCCGAGGCAGGATTCGAACCTGCGACCGTAACGATCGCGCGGTGCCACACTGTAGCGCCTAGAACCGCTCAGCCACTGAGGTCGGCCAGAAACGTGGGAGGAAGAGACGAACAGCTGGAGGGGTTTATGTTCTCAACAGACCCAGTCAGAAACTGGAAACCGGAGAAGATGACGATGGTGATGTTAAATAAATCACGAGCAACAATGAATTCCACTCCACCTACCATGTACCTTCCGTATCATTTTTTCTCACATTCCGAGAAAGCATATAAACCAAAGCTATTTGATCATGCAACGACTCTATATATAATTCACAAAACGACGATAATTGTTTAAAAAGTAGAAAAAGTGGCTATTACGTATGTAAATAAAGATGTTCGAGGAATCTCAGGCAGAATAGCACGATTCGTTTGAAAAACAAATAAAATATGCTGAGCTCAAGTCAATCAAGTGTATGCACCAGTGTGTTCGATTCTGATCCAGAAGGAGGGCAACCCTACTAAGAGTTGTACAAGCTGACTGTGGTGTCACCGCCAGACACCACACTTGCTAGATGATAGCCTTTAAATCGGCCGCGGTCCGTTAGTATACGCCGGACCCGCGTGTCGCCGCTATCAGTGATTGCAGACCGAGCGCCGCCACACAGCAGGTCTAGAGACACTTCCTAGCACTCGCCCCAGTTGTACAGCCGACTTTTCTAGCGATGGTTCACTGACAATATACGCTCTCATTTGCCGAGACGATAGTTAGCATAGCCTTCAGCTACGTCATTTGCTACGACCTAGCAAGGTGCCATTACCAGTTACTATTGATGCTGTAAAACATGTACCGTCAAGAGCGATGTTCACTAATTATGGATTAAAAGTTAAGTATTCCAGCAGCTACGTACGTTTTTTGCTAGTCTCATTTCCTTGTCCTGTTCCAGACCTCACGCCAGCCTGCGTGAGCTTAAACGCCTGCTTTTCGGCTTCCTCATAGTGGGTTGGCTGTCTTGCCAGCCCACAACATTGACAAAATGACTGAAAATTCGATTACAAGATACTATTGGAATATTAACGTGAAAGTGCTGAAAGTAGCATTTGTAGAACAGGAGAAGCTATTTAGGCAGTTCGTGTGGGGCTGTTATGTGTCTGTATACGCCGCGATTTTTATTCAATGCCCAGTGAAAGCACTGTTAATTTGTAGCAAGAATTTTGAGTCACACAGTATCTAACGATACCTCTCCTGAACCCAGACTGCAAACTTCGTCATAAGTTTTGTGCGCTTCCCCTTTCTTACTTTCTCCCTAATGGGGAGACTGCTAAATTACGATCATTTTTCACTGGAACAAAAGGAAGGGTGGAACAGTAGATATGAGTAATTCGCTCAAGTGATTAATGTCTGTTGGCTTAGTTCCACGGCTTTGTCAGTCTTTGTTACAAGAACGAGAAAGGGAAAGTACTCATTAGTTTCAAAATAGCCAGAGGAAAAGAGCTGCAAAGCTACGCGTTTTAACACTCTTGTTACGTGGAATGTTCCACGTTTATCACACTGTGCTGCGAACAATGACTATGTGTAATGTATAAAGTGCGTCCGCTGCAGAATGAACGTCACAGATTAACAATGCGCCACTAAAGAGCAGCGGACCAGAACGGCAGACAGTCAGAGTCATCCTGAGTCACCCGCAGGGGAAGGTGATCAGCACATTAGACAACAGGTGAGAGAGACGGCGTATTACGTCTACGGACACCAACTTCTCTATCAGCTGACAGGTGGATCCCGACTGCTTACCGTGTATCTAATAAACGCTACTGTTTTGTCTTTATTGTAATGTTTTCAGTCAACATTCGTTGAGCATAACGATGAAGTCCTGTGCAGCATTTGATTAGAGGGAGAAATATGTACAAGAATGTAAAATTTCATTCCGCAGGTGACATTTTATTCATAATATAAAAATTTTGCTCGTATACAGTATTTTTCGACACCAAAGCTTTACATTATAGACTGAAGTTAAGGAGGGATATCGTTACTGAGCATATACGAGGGCAGTTCAATAAGTAATGCAACACATTTTTTTTCTGAAACAGGGGTTGTTTTATTCAGCGTTAAAATACACCAGGTTATTCCCCAATCTTTTAGCTACACAACACTATTTTTCAACGTAATCTCCATTCAATGCTACGGCCTTACGCCACCTTGAAATGAGGGCCTGTATGCCTGCACGGTACCATTCCACTGGTCGATGTCGGAGCCAACGTCGTACTGCATCAATAACTTCTTCATCATCCGCGTAGTGCCTCCCACGGATTGCGTCCTTCATTGGGCCAAACATATGGAAATCCGACGGTGCAAGATCGGGGCTGTAGGGTGCATGAGGAAGAACAGTCCACTGAAGTTTTGTGAGCTCCTCTCGGGTGCGAAGACTTGTGTGAGGTCTTGCGTTGTCATGAAGAAGAAGAAGTTCGTTCAGATTTTTGTGCCTACGAACACGCTGAAGTCGTTCCTTCAATTTCTGAAGAGTAGCACAATACACTTCAGAGTTGATCGTTTGACCATGGGGAAGGACATCGAACAGAATAACCCCTTCAGCGTCCCAGAAGACTGTAACCATGACTTTACCGGCTGAGGGTATGGCTTTAAACTTTTTCTTGGTAGGGGAGTGGGGGTGGCGCCACTCCATTGATCGCCGTTTTGTTTCAGGTTCGAAGTGATGAACCCATGTTTCATCGCCTGTAACAATCTTTGACAAGAAATTGTCACCCTCAGCCACATGACGAGCAAGCAATTCCGCACAGATGGTTCTCCTTTGCTCTTTATGGTGTTCGGTTAGACAACGAGGGACCCAGCGGGAACAAACCTTTGAATATCCCAACTGGTGAACAATTGTGACAGCACTACCAACAGAGATGTCAAGTTGAGCACTGAGTTGTTTGATGGTGATCCGTCGATCATCTCGAACGAGGGTGTTCGCACGCTCCGCCATTGCGGGAGTCACAGCTGTGCACGGCCGGCCCGCACGCGGGAGATCAGACAGTGTTGCTTGACCTTGCGGCGATGATGGCACACGCTTTGCCCAACGACTCACCGTGCTTTTGTCCACTGCCAGATCACCGTAGACTTCTGCAAGCGCCTATGAATATCTGAGATGCCCTGGTTTTCCGCCAAAGGAAACTCGATCACTGCCCGTTGTTTGCAACGCACATCCGTTACAGACGCCATTGTAACAGCTCCGTACAGCGCTGCCACCTGTCGGAAGTCAATGAAACTATACGAGACGAAGCCGGAATGTTTGAAAATATTCCACAAGAAATTTCCGGTTTTTTCAACCAAAATTGGCCGAGAAAAAAAATGTGTTGCATTACTTATTGAACTGCCCTCGTATGAATGGTCTTCTACTTAACATGCATCAGCGTAAAAAATTTACGAATTTACTGATACACGGTGTATAATAGCGGAGGTGTACAAACTTATACATAGTTGGAAAAAACATTCTAAATCGGACGAAAATTGGCAGATGCGGTGTACATGTACGGACAAACAAATAATTACAATGACGGGAAAAAAATTGAGCAAGTGAATAACGTGATGGTCCACTCTGCCCCTCATGCAAGCGGTTATTGGGTTTCCAATTGATTGACAAAATTGTGGGATGTCCTCCTGAGGTACAACGTACCACTCTGTCCATAGATCGCCAGCCCGAGCTGGTTGGACTGTCCTGTCAATAACGCTCCAATCGTGGAGAGATCCGGCGACCTGTCGGACAGATTTTGGCACGATATCCCTCAGGAAGATATCCAATAACTCTATAAATCAATACGAAGACGAATAATAGCGTGCATAAGGGCCAGAGGTGGACCAACGCGTTACTGTCTTACGCAATTTGAGGAGCTGTTTCTCTTGAGTAAGTCATCCAGATTTTGTTGTTGTTGTTGTTGTGGTCTTCAGTCCTGAGACTGGTTTGAAGCAGCTCTCCATGCTACTCTATCCTGTGCAAGCTTCTTCACCTCCCAGTACCTACTGCAGCCTACATCCTTCTGGATCTGCTTAGTGTATTGATCTCTTGGTCTCCCTCAACGATTTTTACCCTCCACGCTGCCCTCCAATACTAAATTGGTGATCCCTTGATGCCTCAGAACATGTCCTACCAACCGATCCCTTCATCTAGTCAAGTTGTGCCACAAACTTCGCTTCTCCCAAGTCCTATTCAATACTTCCTCATTAGTTATGTGATCTACCCATCTAATGTTCAGCATTCTTCTGTAGCACCACATTTCAAAAGCTTCTAATCTCTTCTTATCCAAACTATATATCGTCCATGTTTCACTTCCATACATGGCTACACTTCATACAAATACTTTCAGAAATGACTTCCTGGCACTTAAATCTATACTCGATGTTAACAAATTTCTCTTTTTCAGAAACGCTTTCCTTGCCATTGCCGGTCTACATTTTATATCCTCTCTACTTCGACCATCATCAGTTATTTTGCTCCCCAAATAGCAAAACTCCTTTACTACTTTGAGTGTCTCATTTCCTAATCTAATTCCCTCAGCATCACCCGACTTAATTCGACTACATTCCATTATCCTCGTTTTGCTTTTGTTGATGTTCATCTTATATCCTCCTTTCAAGACACTATCCATTCCGTTCAACTGCTCTTCCAAGCCCTTTGCTGTCTCTGACAGAATTACAATGTCATCGGCGAACCTCAAAGTTTTTATTTCTTCTCCATGGATTTTAATACCTACTCCGAATTTTTCTTTTGTTTGCTTTACTGCTTGCTCAATATACAGATTGAATAACATCGGTGAGAGGCTACAACCCTGTCTTACTCCCTTCCCAACATCTGCTTCCCTTTCATGTCCCTCGACTCTTGTAACTGCCATCTGGTTTCTGTACAAATTGTAAATAGCCTTTCGCTCCCTGTATTTTACCCCTGCCACCTTTAGAATTTGAAAGAGAGTATTCCAGTCAACATTGTCAAAAGCTTTCTCTAAGTCTACAAATGCTAGAAACGTAGGTTTGCCTTTCCTTAATCTTTCTACTAAGATAAGTCGTAAGGTCAGTATTGCCTCACGTGTTCCAGTATTTCTACGGAATCCAAACTGATCTTCCCCGAGGTCGGCTTCTACTAGTTTTTCCATTCGTCTGTAAAGAATACGTGTTAGTATTTTGCAGCTATGGCTTATTAAACTTTTTGTTCGGTAATTTTCACATCTGTCAACACCTGCTTTCTTTGGGATTGAAATTATTATATTCTTCTTGAAGTCTGAGGGTATTTCGCCTGTTTCATACATCTTGCTCACCAGATGGTAGAATTTTGTCAGGACTGGCTCTCCCAAGGCCGTCAGTAGTTCCAATGGAATGTTGTCTACTACTTGTTTCGGACTAGGTCTTTCAGTGCTCTGTCAAACTCTTCACGCAGTATCGTATCTCCCATTTCATCTTCATCTACATCCTCTTCCATTTCCATAATATTGTCCTCAAGTGCATCGCCCTTGTATAGACCCTCTATATACTCCTTCCACCTTTCTGCTTTCCCTTCTTTGCTTAGAACTGGATTTCCATCTGAGCTCTTGATATTTATACAAGTGGTTCTCTTTTCTCCAAAGGTCTCTTTAATTTTCCTGTATCTATCTTAACGTAGTAGGTGAATATGGATTGGGGCTAAGAAATGAAAGAGGAAGCCGCCTGGTAGAATTTTGCACAGAGCACAACTTAATCATAGCTAACACTTGGTTTAAGAATCATGATAGAAGGTTGTATACATGGAAGAACCCTGGAGATACTAAAAGGTATCAGATAGATTATATAATGGTAAGGCAGAGATTTAGGAACCAGGTTTTAAATTGTAAGACATTTCCAGGGGCAGATGTGGACTCTGACCACAATCTATTGGTTATGACCTGTAGATTAAAACTGAAGAAACTGCAAAAAGGTGGGAATTTAAGGAGATGGGACCTGGATAAGCTGAAAGAACCAGAGGTTGTACAGAGTTTCAGGGAGAGCATAAGGGAACAATTGACAGGAATGGGGGAAAGAAATACAGTAGAAGAAGAATGGCTAGCTTTGAGGGATGAAGTAGTGAAGGCAGCAGAGGATCAAGTAGGTAAAAAGACGAGGGCTACTAGAAATCCTTGGGTAACAGAAGAAATATTGAATTTAATTGATGAAAGGAGAAAATATAAAAATGCAGTAAATGAAGCAGGCAAAAAGGAATACAAACGTCTCAAAAATGAGATCGACAGGAAGTGCAAAATGGCTAAGAAGGGATGGCTAGAGGACAAATGTAAGGATGTAGAGGCTTATCTCACTACGGGTAAGATAGATACTGCCTACAGGAAAATTAAAGAGACCTTTGGAGATAAGAGAAACACTTGTATGAACATCAAGAGCTCAGATGGAAACCCAGTTCTAAGCAAAGAAGGGAAAGCAGAAAGGTGGAAGGAGTATATAGAGGATCTATACAAGGGCAATGTACTTGAGGACAATATTATGGAAATGGAAGAGGATGTAGATGAAGATGAAATGGGAGATACGATACTGCGTGAAGAGTTTGACAGAGCACTGAAAGACCTAGGCCGAAACAAGTAGTAGACAACATTCCATTGGAACTACTGACGGCCTTGGGAGAGCCAGTCCTGACAAAACTCTACCATCTGGTGAGCTAGATGTATGAAACAGGCGAAATACCCTCAGACTTCAAGAAGAATATAATAATTCCAATCCCAAAGAAAGCAGGTGTTAACAGATGTGAAAATTACCGAACAAAAAGTTTAATAAGCCATAGCTGCAAAATACTAACACGTATTCTTTACAGACGAATGGAAAAACTAGTAGAAGCCGACCTCGGGGAAGATCAGTTTGGATTCCGTAGAAATACTGGAACACGTGAGGCAATACTGACCTTACGACTTATCTTAGTAGAAAGATTAAGGAAAGGCAAACCTACGTTTCTAGCATTTGTAGACTTAGAGAAAGCTTTTGACAATGTTGACTGGAATACTCTCTTTCAAATTCTAAAGGTGGCAGGGGTAAAATACAGGGAGCGAAAGGCTATTTACAATTTGTACAGAAACCAGATGGCAGTTATAAGAGTCGAGGGACATGAAAGGGAAGCAGATGTTGGGAAGGGAGTAAGACAGGGTTGTAGCCTCTCACCGATGTTATTCAATCTGTATATTGAGCAAGCAGTAAAGCAAACAAAAGAAAAATTCGGAGTAGGTATTAAAATCCATGGAGAAGAAATAAAAACTTTGAGATTCGCCGATGACATTGTAATTCTGTCTGAGACAGCAAAGGACTTGGAAGAGCAGTTGAATGGAATGGATAGTGTCTTGAAAGGAGGATATAAGATGAACATCAACAAAAGCAAAACGAGGATAATGGAATGTAGTCGAATTAAGTCGGGTGATGCTGAGGGAATTAGATTAGGAAATGAGACACTTAAAATAGTAAAGGAGTTTTGCTATTTGGGGAGCAAAATAACTGATGATGGTCGAAGTAGAGAGGATATAAAATGTAGACTGGCAATGGTAACGAAAGCGTTTCTGAAGAAGAGAAATTTGTTAACATCGAGTATAGATTTAAGTGTCAGGAAGTCATTTCTGAAAGTATTTGTATGGAGTGTAGCCATGTATGGAAGTGAAACATGGACGGTAAACAGTTTGGACAAGAAGAGAATAGAAGCTTTCGAAATGTGGTGCTACAGAAGAATGCTGAAGATTAGATGGGTAGATCACATAACTAATGAGGAAGTAATGAATAGGATTGGGGAGAGGAGAAGTTTGTGGCACCACTTGACCAGAAGAAGGGATCGGCTGGTAGGACATGTTCTGAGGCATCAAGGGATCACCAATTTAGTATTGGAGGGCAGCGTAGAGGGTAAAAATCGTAGGGGGAGACCAAGAGATGAATACACTAAGCAGATTCAGAAGAATGTAGGTTGCAGT
The DNA here is from genome assembly GCF_023864275.1 of Schistocerca cancellata. Lineage (NCBI taxonomy): Eukaryota > Metazoa > Arthropoda > Insecta > Orthoptera > Acrididae > Schistocerca > Schistocerca cancellata. The sequence goes on from NC_064627.1 coordinate 64,272,174, forward strand.
AGGTACTGGGAGATGAAGAAGCTTGCACAGGATAGAGTAGCATGGAGAGCTGCATCAAACCAGTCTCAGGACTGAAGACCACAACAACAACAACATCTTACCCCTAGTGAGATAAGCCTCTACATCCTTACATTTGTGCTCTAGCCATCCCCGCTTAGCCATTTTGCACTTCCCGTCGACCTCATTTTTGAGACGTTTGTATTCCTTTTTGCCTGCTTCATTTACTGCATTTTTATATTTTCTCCTTTCATCAATTAAATTCAATATTTCTTCTGTTACCCAAGGATTTCTACTAGCCGTCGTCTTTTTACCTACTTGACCATCTGCTGCCTTCACTACTTCTTTCCTCAAAGCTTCCAATTCTTCTTCTACTGTATTTCTTTCCCCCATTCCTGTCAATTGTTCCTTTATGGTATCCCTGAAACTCTGTACAACCTCTGGTTCTTTCAGCTTATCCAGGTCCCATCTCCTTAAATTCCCACCTTTTTGCAGTTTGAGTCCACATCTGCCCCTGGAAATGTCTTACAATTTAAAACCTGGTTCCTAAATCTCTGTCTTACCATTATATAATCTATCTGATACCTTTTAGTATCTCCAGGGTTCTTCCATGTATACATCCTTCTTTTATGATTCTTGAACCAAGTGTTAGCTATGATTAAGTTGTGCTCTGTGCAAAATTCTACCAGGCGGCTTCCTCTTTCATTTCTTAGCCCCAATCCATATTCACCTACTACGTTTCCTTCTCTCCCTTTTCCTACTACCGAATTTCTGTCACCCATGACTATTAAATTTTCGTCACCCTTCACTATCTGAATAATTTCTTTTATTTCAGCATACATTTCTTCAATTTCTTCGTCATCTGCAGACCTAGTTGTCATATAAACTTGTACTACTGTAGTAGGCGTGGGCTTCGTACCAATCGTGGTCACAATAATGCGTACACTATGCTGTTTGTAATAGCTGACCCGCATTCCTATTTTCCTATTCATTATTAAACCTACTCTTGCATTACCCCTATTTGATTTTGTGTTTATAACCCTCTAGTCACCTGACCAAAAGTGTTGTTCCTCCTGCCACCGAACTTCACTACTTCCCACTATATCTAACTTTAACCTATCCATTTCCCTTTTTAAATTTTCTAAATTACCTGCCAGATAACCCTCCGTTGTGGTTGCACCTACGGTACGGCTATGTGTATCGCTGAGGCACGCAAGCCTCGCCACCAACGGCAAGGTCCATGGATCATGGGGGGCGATCCAGATTTTATGAAATTGGAATCATTTGTTTATCTGTAGGCGTACATCATTTCTACCGATCTCCGTCCCAATCGGATAATTCTTCCGTAGGGCGTCGTCTTTTTTTTGTTTTCTTTTGTTTAAGAGCACACTTTTAAGGTCGCTTTATTAATCAGTTTAAGTGATGCTAACATCTTTGGACATGCTAAGTTCAGAAATGTCAAGGGTTTCGGTGTAACACATAACGTTTTTTGACAACGTGATTATGATTTTCGAGAAAATTCATGCAAAACACCTGCGTTTTCAAAAATTATTTAAAAAACGACAAAATAACGCACTCTCACAACATTTTAATAAAGTATTATGTTCTACAGGACTTATACAAAGGTATAAATGTTAGTCTCGCTTTTTTCCCCTCAAATATATATTGCATTTTCTTCTGTGCTCTGACTGAGGACATTCACTTTGCGGCATCCAGCAGTAGTCAGCTTTGAGACTGACAACCCGTCGGTCCTGGTAACCCAGTTCTATTTGTTTAATGTCTTGATGAACCCGTTCTCCCTGTTGCTCATTCTGAGAACGTAATTTTTTTAGAAAATAGTTCGCACTGGATTTCAGAAAATACAGCGTCAAGCTGACTGAAGCATCCAGTACTTTCAAGCTATCCAACATGTTGTAACGTTTATGGCTAAAGTAAGGCATGATGATGTTTATGTCTAACAAAGATCAATGCTGACTGTGTGCTGACTGTGTATCTGATAACGTGTACCTGTATATTTACCTGACCCGTTTTTAAAGAATCTGTCTGCTAGCATGAAAGCAATACAGTAAACCCAAAGTAATTAAAACCTATGCACGATAATGACAAATTAGAGTTAAGTACATTCAAAACTATTCGATCTTACTACGGCGAGAAAATCTGAACAAATACAAAAACGTCCCTCTGCGAAAATTCATAAATCGTGTGAAATAAATTTCTTACCTCGAACTGGCGTCGCCTAGGATAACGCGTTGTTCTACTCTCAGCTCCACTAAACAAACTACAGTTGCAAAAGCCAAAATTCAAGTTATCTGACTGAGACATATTTCGAATTTGTTTGAATAAAAACGACTTGGAATTTGGAGGCGGGACATGACTGGGGAGGAAGGCTGTAACATCTTAGTTGAAAATCTTACTATATTGTGAAACTGACTCGCAATTGTTAAGCCATATCATAAAACTTACATTTACGGAAACAAATGATCTTTACAAAAAAAGAAAATAAAAAAGTTGGGGTTACATACAAAGTTGGTCTACAGCAAAAGCGTATAAATATAAGGGGCATTCAAATGAAACCCTGTCACTAGTGTAAAGTAACTGTAAGGATTTTACTAACTGAAAATTGTAGTTATATACAGTACGAATACTCAAAAATAGCCGCCAAAACTGTTGGCACATTTATCCCAGTGCGTTACAAGTTTTGTCAGGACTGGCTCTCTCAAGGCCGTTAGTAGTTCTAATGGAATGTTGTCTACTCCGGGGGCCTTGTTTCGACTCCGGTCTTTCAGTGCTCTGTCAAACTCTTCACGCAGTATCGTGTCTCCCATTTCATCTTCATCTACATCCTCTTCCATTTCCGTAATATTGTCCTCAAGTACATCGTCCTTGTATAGACCTTCTATATACTCCTTCCATCTTTCTGCTTTCCCTTCTTTGCTTAGAACTGGGTTTCCATCTCATCTCTTGATGGTCATGCAAGTGGTTCTCTTATCTCCAAAGGTCTCTTTAATTTTCCTGTAGGCAGTATCTATCTTACCCCGAGTCAGAGAAGCCTCTACATCCTTACATTTGTCCTCTAGCCATCCCTGCTTAGCCATTTTGCACTTCCTGTCGATCTCATTTTTGAGACATTTGTATTCCTTTTTGCCTGCTTCATTTACTGCATTTTTATATTTTCTCCTTTCATCAATTAGATTCATTATATCTTCTGTTACCCAAGGATTTCTACTACCCGTCGTCTTTTTACCTACTTGACCATCTGCTGCCTTCACTACTTCATTCCTCGAAGCTTCCAATTCTTCTTCTACTGTATTTCTTTCCCCCATTCCTGTCAATTGTTCCCTTATGGTATCCCTGAAACTCTGTACAACCTCTGGTTCTTTCAGCTTATCCAGGTCCCATCTCCTTAAATTCCCACCTTTTTGCAGTTTCTTGAAGATGCTTGTAGGCTGCTGTCGGATCCAGGCCGGTACCCAGTCACACAATTCCTCGTGGGCGGTGCCCACGCTAATATCCAGTAAGCCATGGATCTTGTCCACGCTGATTCTGCTGTTGTCCGGGACTTCCGCAATCATTTCCGGTGTGATGACGCGATGAGCCTGTCCAGGACGAGCGTCGTCTTCTAGTGACCCGCACCCCTCAAGGAACTGTTTGCGCCATTCCACAACACTTGAACGACTCAGACTGTACTCACCGAACACAGCCTTCACCCGCAGACACATTTCACGGCCTCCAACTCCCTCCGCCGCCAAAAATCGAATCACTTCTCGTTGTTCCTGCTTACTCGCCTGCATGTTTGGTATTGGACGATAAGTTGTGTGACCACCCTCTCCTCTGCGAGAAACCACACTGGCGCTATGCAACATCAAACGGTGGGCACGCGTCAGTCTCTCTCGCAATAGATGGCGCCACCATACCCACAGTTACGTGGTGCCACATTACGTGCAAGGCAAATGTACAGAGTGTTTCAAAAATGACCGGTATATTTGAAACGGCAATAAAAACTAAACGAGCAGCGATAGAAATACACCGTTTGTTGCAATATGCTTGGGACGACAGTACATTTTCAGGCGGACAAACTTTCGAAATTACAGTAGTTACAATTTTCAACAACAGATGGCGCTGCAAGTGATGTGAAAGATACAGAAGACAACGCAGTCTGTGGGTGCGCCATTCGGTACGTCGTCTTTCTGCTGTAAGCGTGTGCTGTTCACAACGTGCAAGTGTGCTGTAGACAACATGGTTTATTCCTTAGAACAGAGGATTTTTCTGGTGTTGGAATTCCACCACCTAGAACACAGTGTTGTTGCAACAAGACGAAGTTTTCAACGGATGTTTAATGTAACCAAAGGACCGAAAAGCGATACAATAAAGGATCTGTTTGAAAAATTTCAACGGACTGGGAACGTGACGGATGAACGTGCTGGAAAGGTAGGGCGACCGCGTACGGCAACCCCAGAGGGCAACGTGCAGCTAGTGCAGCAGGTGATCCGACAGCGGCCTCGGGTTTCCGTTCGCCGTGTTGCAGCTGCGGTCCAAATGACGCCAACGTCCACGTATCGTCTCATGCGCCAGAGTTTACACCTCTATCCATACAAAATTCAAACGCGGCAACCCCTCAGCGCCGCTACCATTGCTGCACGAGAGACATTCGCTAACGATATAGTGCACAGGATTGATGACGGCGATATGCATGTGGGCAGCATGGCAGCATTTGGTTTACTGACGATGCTTATTTTTACCTGGACGGCTTCGTCAATAAACAGAACTGGCGCATATGGGGAACCGAAAAGCCCCATGTTGCAGTCCCATCGTCCCTGCATCCTGAAAAAGTGCTGGTCTGGGCCGCCATTTCTTCCAAAGGAATCATTGGCCCATTTTTCAGATCCGAAACGATTACTGCATCACGCTATCTGGACATTCTTCGTGAATTTGTGGCGGTACAAACTGCCTTAGACGACACTGCGAACACCTCGTGGTTTATACAAGATGGTGCCCGGCCACATCGCACGGCCGACGTCTTTAATTTCCTGAATGAATATTTCGATGATCGTGTGATTGCTTTGGGCTATCCGAAACATGCAGGAGGCGGCGTGGATTGGCCTCCCTATTCGCCAGACATGAACCCCTGTGACTTCTTTCTGTGGGGACACTTGAAAGACCAGGTGTACCGCCAGAATCCAGAAACAATTGAACAGCTGTAGCAGTACATCTCACCTGCATGTGAAGCCATTCCGCCAGACACGTTGTCAAAGGTTTCGGGTAATTTCATTCAGAGACTACGCCATATTATTGCTACGCATGGTGGATATGTGGAAAATATCGTACTATAGAGTTTCCCAGACCGCAGCGCCATCTGTTGTTGACAATTGTAACTACTGTAATTTCGAAAGTTTGTCTGCCTGAAAATGTACTGTTGTCCCAAGCATATTGCAACAAACGGTGTATTTCTATCGCTGCTCGTTTAGTTTTTATTGCCGTTTCAAATATACCGGTCATTTTTGAAACACCCTGTAGAATCACTGATCAAGTTTCATTTGAACAAATATCATACCTGAATATTGATTACCTTATTGTAGATCGACGTAACAATATGTAGAAAGGTTCTTCATCAAAATTTCGTAATAATATTTGTAGCATTTTCTTAATGAATTTTGCTTCAAATCTTCCATAAATCGTTCACATACAACACTGAAATTTTGACAGTGGATATTGAATACTAAGCGACTGCCCACTCCGGAGCGTCGCAACAGACGCTGCCAGCCTCTGTAGCGCTACTGCTGCTACTCCCGAGTAACAGCTGCCCACTACCGTGCGACCTGACATAAGCTATTTTGTTACACATACTCTGCCTCAGCGATAGCTGCCTCGCAGCGTTCTTTCACACGTTCATCTTTGTAATCGATATATCGCTTATGCTCTTGGACAAAACGTTAAAATTTATAAGTTTCATTATATATACCTATTTCAATGTTTCTTACTATTTCTCCTAATTAAGGTCTTTGCTGTTGCCAAAAAGCTTATTGACAAATTGTGTAAAGGATATCCAAGATGATCTTTAAATTTCACTCATTCTGTCTTCGAATGTTTCTTCTTTCACTAGTTTCCAAATTTCGTGGCTGACGAACACCCCCTTCTGTCGTCTTAGCTTCTAATAGCCACCGTAACTAACTTGCCTATTTGTCTGGTAAGGGTTAATAAATTGTTTCAAATGCCATGTTTTATGCAAAGTGGAGGCAGAAGGTGTTGCGTTGGCTGAAGAGCCAACACCGTGTTACTAGAGGAGGCCGAAATGCACGCGTTTTAGCTCACGGAGGCTGGCGTGAGGAGGGAAGAACTATACTGACGTGAGGTCTGGAACATGACAAGGAATTGCAATTCAGAAAGCGGACGTAATTAGTTTTTTTTCTTTATTGTTATTTTCAAACCCGTACAAACAGGCAGGCTGTCAGCAGAATGTTACGCCGCTCTTCAGCCATAGAGTAGATAAATAAACAACAGAAAGGATACACAGATGTGACAGAACGGTGGATAATAAAACAGTAGACACATAAAGACAAACACGGAGCCGTTCACACTCGACGATAATCCACATTACGAACTGTTGTCACGACGCCCTAACACTGAAGATGGCGATGGCACAGGTGAACGATGGAGTGCGACGGTGAACACTGAACACGACGGCACACACGAGACATTGATGGCGATGATCTCCGGCGCGCGAATGTCCACTTAGCGTGTCCGAGTCCGGGGACCTGCCAAGAGGGGAAGAAGGGTGAGATGGGGGAGAGTGGAGAACAAAGATGTCAATGGCTGAGGAGATGGCAGGAGGAGTAGAGGGACAGGGGAGGGGAAGCCTGGGGGAGGAGTGGGGAGAAATGGAGAAGGTAGGGAAGAGGGAGAGAAGGGTGGTAGGGTGCCTAAAGGAGCAAAAACAGGAAGAGGGAGGGAGGATAAAAGTTGGTAGGGGGGTAGATGGAGGGGAGGAGGGCATCATCAGGGAGACGGAGCTGGCGAAAGCCACCTTGGGAGAGGGTAAGGAGGGTGGAGAGATGGAGACTGGGTGGGATGTGGGAATACAGGCGCGGCAGTGGGCGGGGGCGGGAGAGGATGGGCGAGACAAGCGAGTGAGGAGGATCGAGTTTGCAGGAGGTGTACAGCATCTGTAGCCTTTCAAGGAAAAGGAGGAGGTGGGGGAACGAAATGAGATCGTACAGGATCCGCATGGGGGAGGAGAGACGGATGCGATAGGCGAGGCAGGGAGCATGGCGTTCAAGGATTTGAAGGGATTTATAAAAGGTAGGGGGGGGGGAGATCCAGGCCGGATGGGCGTAACAAAGGATAGGGCGGATGAGGGATTTATAGGTGTGGAGTATGGTGGAGGGGTCGAGACCCCACGTACGGCCGGAAAGGAGATTGAGGAGAAGGAGTCGGGAGCGTGCCTTGGCTTTGATTGTCCGGAGATGGGGGGGTCCAGGAGAGTCGACGATCGAGGGTGACGCCAAGGTACTTAAGGGTGCGGGTGAGGGCGATAGGACGGCCATAGATAGTGAGATAGAAATCAAGGAGGCGGAAGGAAGGGGTGGTTTTGCCTACAATGATCGCCTGGATTTTGGAGGGATTGACCTTGAGCAACCACTGGTTGCACCAAGCGCTGAACCGGTCAAGATGGGATTGGAGAAGGTGTTGGGAGCGCTGCAGGGTGGGGGCAAGGGCAAGGAAGGCGGTGTCATCGGCAAACTGGAGAAGGTGGACGGGGGGTGACGGCGGCGGCATGTCCACCATATATAAAAGGTACAGAAGGGGAGAGAGGACGAAGCCTTGGGGCACACCAGCAGAGGGAAAAAAGGTGTAGGAATCCGTGTTTATGGATGGTGACGTAGAAAGGACGATGGGAGAGAAAGGAGCAGATCAGAAGGACGTAGTTAATGGGAAGGGCGAAGGTTTGGAGCTTGAAGAGGAGACTGGAATACCATACGCAGTCATAAGCACGTTCGAGGTCCAGGGAGAGGAAGATTGCGGAGCGACGGGAATTAAGCTGTTTGGAAAGGAGATGTGTGAGGTGAAGGAGAAGGTCGTCTCAAGAAAAGGACGGCCGAAAGCCACACTGGGTGACGGGAAGGAGGCGGTGCTGGCAGGGATGCTGGTGGATGTGTTGGGTGAGGATAGAGTCCAGGACCTTGCTGAAGACTGAGGTAAGGCTGATGGGACGGTAGGAGGAGACGGCGGAGGTGGTTTACCAGGTTTAAGAAACATCAGGATATGGGAGGTTTTCCACAGGTCGGGGTAGTAACCGGTGGACAGGACTACATTGTAGAGCCTGGCCAGGGTGGAGAGGAAAGAGACAGGAGTTTCACGAAGGTGACGGTAGGTGACACAATCGTGACCAGGAGCGGTGTTGCATTTCATGCAGAGTGTAGCAATGAGATCCTGTGTAGTGATAGGGGCATTGAGTTCCGTGTGTGCAATGTTGTCCAAGTAATGGAAACCAGGTGCGAGGGGAGGGACAGAGGTGTCAGTTCGATCGCGGACATCTGGGAAGAGGGAGTAATTGAACTGGGGATCATCGGGGATGGGAAAGGCATCGAAGAGGTGAGAGGCAAAGTGATTGGCCTTACTAAGGGTGTCATGGAAGTGGTGATCATCATGGAGAAGAGAATAGTAGGGGGAGGGTTTAGTTCCGGTAAGGTGATGGAAGGCTGACCAGAACTTGGACGAGTTTATAGGTAGGGTAGCATTTACATGGGTGCATGTCTGTCGCCAGTCCCGGCGTTTCTTAGCCGCGAGCAAGTTTCGGAAGTGTCACTGGAGTTGCCGGTGGCGTCGGAGTGTGTCCGGGTCACGCGTGTGGAGGAAGGCACGGTAGAGACGGCGGGATTTACGGAGGAGGAGGACGGCCTGTGGGGCTAAGGTAGGATGGTGGGGGTGGATCGCGACAGTAGGGACGTGGGCCTCAACGACCTCAGACAAGGTCTGCTGGAGAAAGGAGGCGGCATGGGTTACATCGTCAGGGTGGTGGTAGGTGAAGGAGTGGCTATCGACCTGGGTGGAGAGGGTATTCCGGTAGGCATTCCAGTTGGCACGGGAATAGTCATGGACGTACTTAGTGGGAGTGTCATGACGAGGGTCGGGGTGGGGGCGACGACCGTCGGAAACGGTGAGGAGGACAGGGAGATGGTCGCTACCAATAGGCTCCAGGACATCCACCGTTATGTGGCCAAGGAGGTTAGGGGAGGAAAGGATAACATCAGGAGTGGAGTTGGATTCGGGACAGGTGTGCTGGGAGATGGGGATGAGGTCACCTTGAAGGGAGGAGAGGAACCGATGCCACTGCCGCAACTGGGCGGCGGAACGACTGTGGATGTTGAGGTCAGCGGCGATCACGTAGGATGAGAAGGTACAGTCAATGTGGGAGAGGAAGTCGAAGGGAATAGGGATGTTGGGGCGGACATAGATGGTGGCGCAGGTGACGGTAAGGCCGGGGAGGAGAGGTTGGAGCTGAACTGGGATCTGGCGGTGGTGACCAATGGCAACTCCGCCACGCGCAATCGGGAGGGGATTATCGGAGCGGTGAAGGAGGTAGGATGATGTGTGGACAGTGTGGTGGGGTTGGAGGAAAGTTTTATTGAGGAGGAAGGCATCCACGTGGTGGGTGGCAAGGGTGTGCAGGAAGAGGTTCTTATTGGTGGGAAGGGAGCGGATGTTGTTGAAAAGGATACGGTGCTGTCGCGCCATGACAGGGAATTAGACAAGGGTGTCAAGACGGGAGAAGGTGAAATGGGCCTGGTTGTTGGAGTAGGTGGCATACAATTTTAAGTGGAAAATGGAACAGGCGGCGGGGTGGACCTGTTGGAGGGTGTGAGGGCGCTGGAAAGGGTGGACGTTTTGTAGGACAATGGTGAGGAACCTGATGATGTCCTCAGCGACAGGGGGTGGGGGACGAAGGGATTTGCCAGGAGGGGTGGGGGCGTCCAGAGGACGGACAGGGACGTTGAGTTGGGAGTAGGTGGGATGGGGGAGACTGCAGGTATTGCAGGAGTGAGGGAATTGAAGGTTAGGGCACTGCCAGAGGAAGTGCGCTTGCCTACAATGCGGGCAGGTGGGGACCTCATGGCACTCGGCTGTTGGGTGTGCATTATAGTGCAGACACCTCTGGCAGCGCAGGGATTGAGGAGGGAAACAGGAGGGGTCGACCTTATAGCGCTGGTTGAAGAGGAGGGCACCCTCCTTCAGGAGATGGTCAATGGAGGGGGCGTCCTCAGAGAAAACCCACATAAGGCGGGTGGGGCCGGCCGAGTTGAAAATGCAGCAGACCGCCCGCACCCCCAGCGTTGGATGCGCCTTGAGCTCCGCCAACACTTCCTCCTCCATGATCGACGGACTGAGCCGAGTGATCATGGCAGTGAGGGTTGGCGGGCGACGTGGGGGTTGGGGTTGGCGGGTAGGAGATGGAGAAGGAGCAGGGGTGAGGGAGGTGTTGGGGCTAAAACAGGTGATGGGGAGGCGGGGTGGAGGATGTCAGTATGGAGGGTTGGGCTGGGGAAGGAGATGAGAATGGAATCTCGTCTGGGAGTGAGGAGAGAGATGGGGGCACCAGGGAGGAGGAGGAAGGAGAGATTCCGGGCCTCGAGAAGGGAAGGATCGGGATGGGAGAGGAGGTATTTGTATAAAGAGGGGGGAGGAGGAGGAGGAGGAGGAGGAGGCGGAGGGAGCAGGGCCAGGCGGGGAGACATCCATGGCATCCGGGGGGGGGGGGGGAGGAGGACAGGGCAGGGCCTTTTTGGGAGCAGAGGATGTGGTGGTGCCACTAGGGCGTTTAACGGCGGCAGAAGTGTGGGTGGTGACATGAGGGACGGGAGCTATAGGGAGGTGGCGGGAAGGGGCAGGTCCCAGCGTGGACGCAGCAGTCGGCGCCGGAGATGGTGAAGGCGACGGCGACGGCGACGGCGACGGCGGTGGCAGTGATGGCGACGGCGATGGGGAAAGTTGGGCATGGGCAGTGGCCCGACGGGCCACCACCCTAGCTGAAGCTGCAGCGACAGGCTGGGGGAGTGGGGGGAAAGGAGCAGAGGGAAAGGAGCGGGAGGAAGAAGCTGGAGAGGGGGCGACAAAGAGCGAGGGCGAAGGGAGAGTGAGAAGAGGAGGGATGGAAAGAGGGGGGTGTGACTGGGCACACCATGTAATGGTAGTGGTGGCGGCGGAGGAGGAAGTATAAATTATGGCTGTGGTGGTAGTGGTCGAAGTGGTGGTGGGGGCTGACATGACGACAGGGATAAACAAAAATGCACAGGACGAAAAGGAAAGGAAAAAACTGGGGACAGACGAAGACGAAGACAAAGACAAAGACGGATGAAGACGAAGACGGATGAAGACGAAGACGGACGAAGACCAGAGTCCCACGCTGGCGCCGACGACGGCTGGCACGAATGCCGCAGCTGCTGCTGCTGCTGCCGCGGACGGGGCCGGGGCCGCTGCTGCTGCTGCTGCTGCTGCTGCTGCTGGAGGGCTGGCTGGCTGGCTGGACTGCGGCTGCTGGAGGGCTGGCTGGCTGCTGCCGGCTGGATCGCTGCTGCTGGTCGGGACCTGGCCGGGATCGCTGCTGCTGCTGCTGCTGCTGCTGCACGGCTGGATCGCTGCTGCTCGGCTGGCTGGCTGGCTGGCTGGCACCTGAAAACCTAGCGCTTCGATTAGTGCTGGAATGGCACAATCGAAGGGCGGTATCCTTGCGGCGTACCGCCGGAGATGGACGTAATTAGTTTCATACTTAACTTTTATCCATTAATGATGAACGTCGCTCTTGACGGTACATGATTCACAATATTATCTGTTAGTAACTGAATATGGCGCCTTGCTAGGTCGTAGCAAATGACGTAGCTGAAGACTATGCTAAACTGTCGTCTCGGCAAATGAGAGCGTATGTAGACAGTGAACCACCGCTAGCAAAGTCGACTGTACAACTGGGGCGAGTGCTAGGGAGTCTGTCTAGACTAGACCTGCAATCACTGACAGTGGCGACACGCGGGTCCGACGTATACTAACGGACCGCGGCCGATTTAAAGGCTACCACCTAGCAAGTGTGGTGTCTGGCGGTGACACCACAAAAGGCTTCATTTTTTGCACGTTTGAATCAAAAAGTCCATTTTCCCCTCCAACTTTTTGCGTTCTAATTGGCCTGTTTTTTTGAGACCTCCGCTTGCCTTTCGCACGACTGTCCATTTGTACAGGAAGCTGTGTTCCGTCTTCACAACTTAAACAGACTCGACGTGGTGATTATGACTTGTCGTGACCGCAGCCTTCACCCCAAAATGCGCAAAATCATTTTGTTGACAAAGTCTGAATTGTCCGTTGCTGCCTTTTCTCTGGAAGTTGGCCACAGATGTATCAGAAGTGCTCAAGAGAATTAATTTAACCTCCTGCACCTACGAAATTCGCAAAATCAGGAAGCAGTCGATTTATTACCCGTTGCTGAAGTTTACATAAAAACGATATGTAGAACGAACATACAACCCTCAAAATTAGTGTCCCCGAAATACCCGATGGTTGTAATAAAAGAGCAGCTACTCACAGCGATCTATCGAGGGCTGTAATTATCGTACCGCAACGACACTTGTTACACATTAATACGGAACCGAATAACACTGCAAAATATTAGTTCAAATTTTGGCCACCAGGTGCTAACCTGGCGCTGCACAGTATCGCGTTGACGTCCGCGGTGCTGACATTGCACAAACTATGTAGTGGTGATTAATAATATAATCAACGTTATGCCTTTCTCACATGTCTGAAGTTTTCTGTCCACATCGCGTTCCTAATCAATTACAAATGGAAACATTTCCACGCGTCTTGCTTGCATTCATAGCGCTAGATTTGCACCTGTGCACCTGTGCAATTTCAACTTATTTTTTTCCACTTCAAATCGTTTCCACATTAACGCATTAGAATACCTACCAAGTTTCGATCCAATACGGTAATTACAGTTCACACTAGACTATCAGCCGTAACAAGTTATTATATTATATCGGTAGCTGCTAGCTATAAAATTTAATATCTTTTTGTAGTAGGATACACTGCAAACGTTCACAAAATAATGCTGGTATTACAGCAACGATTAAATAAGTAAATTCTGCGTATCCAAAGGATATTCTTTGTGTCGAAACTGCGCTGCGATTGAACATTCTAAGTAAATTACTTTAAATCAGCGCCCAAAAATACATCAGGAAAACCCCTTTACCTTCAAGAAAAAGTTTCATTGTCAACCAGTGTAATTAACAGAGGTTACTGACAGAGGTGAAATCACATAAAAATAGAAGCAAAGGCGTACCAGTAAATGTTGGTCCGCAAGCGAGACATGCAAAACTTTCACGAATATGGTAGACTATCCGCCACTGACTTGAATATGAACTAACGTTCTATTTAGTAGAAATGTACTTCAGATGTAAAGTTTTCGGTAATTCCTCATCTAATAAACTGAGCTGACATTTCGTCATGCCCCATGGTTTGGGAATGTGGTATACGCATGATGCGGCACCAACACGTCCTGCTGCTCAAGTAAGAGGACATCAGTTTAGTCCTAGATGGTTAGGTCTAGCGGGACACGTATCGTTGTCTCCAAAGTCATCTAACCACTTGATTTTTTTGTTTTTTCCAAAGAAATTTCTGCCATTTGATACCATGGCCTCGAAGTTCATCTAACTTCAATTTTTTTTTTAAAAAAAGAAACCTCTGCCATTTGATTGTAGATTTGTAATTTTATCTCCACCCATTGGAAATGAAGAACACTCCAAATGCTTAGTTTGGCAAGCAGCTAATGATTTCCTTTAGTAGAGGACCACAAATATATAGGACCTGTTGGAAGAAATTTCCTCCTTTTGACTGTAGACAAAAATTATAAATCTACAGTGAAATGACGGAAATTTCTTTAAAAAAGCGCTAATTGGACGTGGTCCTCCATTAAAGAAAAAGTCATGATGTATCACCAATATTTGTTTTCCTCGGCATTAGCACGTAATCGGAAAACAGAAATCCGTTATTGAAGTGAACCAAACAAAATATGTTACCTGTATGTATGGGAATACATTTTTATAGATGTTAGTGAAAAAATCTGTTACTTTGGTTGATAATCAGTGCAGCGCGCTGCGATTTAGATTGATCGTCAGATCCAGTTGTATGACGAAGATTTTGAAGCAACAGCTGTTTCCTTAATTATCAGTTTTTCCCTATTATGTTTACTATCTCTATTGGATTTAAGAACAGTCGTTAAACGTAAACGATTACTTTGCACAAACCGAGACATGATGGATGAAAATGGATACCTCTTCTAACAGGCACAAAGAAGAAAATACTAGAATTTTTTTGGGTATCGTCTGAAAATGAAATGGATTCTACAGGCATATAGTCTTCCAAACCCGCGTCAACGGTGACTGGATGCTGCACGACGTAGCCAAAAATGGTAATTCACTGAAAATATGGTAAAAAGTGTGTGCTAAAAGAATATCCAGTTAGATGCCTTGCACCCACATTCCGAAAGCCTCTATGAACTGCGCGGCAGAGGACACTTCACGTTGTACTACACTTAGGGCTCCTTCCCGTCCAATATCGTATGGAGTGCGGGAGTAATAAGTGTTTAAATGTCTCTGCGAGCGCGCAATATCTAATCTTGTCTTCACGGTCCCAGTGGGTGAGGGCCATTGTATGTTCCTAGATTCTTTACTTAGTACTGTTTGTTGAAACTCTGTAAGAAACCTTTTATAGGACAGTTGGCATCTAATAATGGGCAACCAATGCTGTACAATCGCAATAAAGTCATGAGATGTTCAATTCTCTCTTTTATTCAAAAATGTTCAAATGTGTGTGAAATCTTATGGGACTTAACTGCTAAGGTCATCAGTCCTTAAGCTTACACACTACTTAACCTAAATTATCCTAAGGACACACACACACACACACACCCATGCCCGAAGGAGGACTCGAACGTCCGCCGGGATCAGCCGCACAGCCCATGACTGCAGCGCCTGAGACCACTCGGCTAATCCCGCGCGGCACTCTTTTTATTAGAACATGTTACGCGTTTCGGGATTACACCCATCTTCAGGCATCACAAACTTCATCTCCTTCCTAACCAACCAGGCGTACATCCTTGACAACTCAAAGTGTCCAATAACATATAACTACGACACAAGCAGTCTTGAAGCAGTCTTGTGTCGCAGTTATAGTCATATGTTATTGGACACTTTCTTTGAGTTGTCAAGGCTGTACGCCTGGTTGGTTAGGAAGAAGTTGAGGTTTGTGATGTCTGAAGATGGGTGTAATCCCAAAACGCGTAACATGTTCCAATAAAAAAGTCAATCGAACATCTCATGACTTTATTGCGGTTGTACAGCATTCGTTGCCAATTATTAACAGAAAAATGATCGAAAGCCTCAGACGGTATTTTATGCCCTGTGTATCAGTTGGCATCTATGCTCAAGTTGTGTGTACGGCTTCTTACACGTCGGCAGGGAGAGATGGGCTACAGAGTGGTTCGGCAGCTGTCATTGTAGGACATCTGGACAGGATCAGAAATAATCAGCAAACATATTAACACAGTAAACAGAGAACTTGCTTAACTTGTATTTCTCCAAGAAACGATGACTCAGTACAAGTAATGCAGCAAGAACCAGAGCCCAGCTCATACAGTAGCAACGGTGATGATGTTGGAGCCATGACTAGGTGGTGTCTGCGTGGTGGCCCATAGAGAAGTGTCTCCAAGTGCGACTGGGCTGAGTCGCTACCGCGGTCCGTCCCATATCGTGGCGGCAGGGGGTGCTCGAGGTACAGAGCTGCTGAAGGCGTGGCTCAGCAGGCATGCACCGTTGGCTCCCCTGTAGCCCACACGACCGCTGTTGGCGTCAAACGGAAACTTGCAGTTCCGATACCAATGTAACGGTGCGTGTGGAGCAGTACTGATACATGATACCACACAAGCAACTGCCAAGCCAGAATCAAACAAACCTGTGACCATCCATACTGCCCTTGTTCAGTGCCCACTGTTAGTCATGTAGGGTATAAGGGTGTGACACACCTGAGCAATATTATAGGGTAAAATGCACTAGGCTTTTGTAAGCTGCCTTCCTTTCATAATGGCTATATTTATTTCGTAGGATCCTACCAATGGACAGCCACCTGACTTCCCTACGATCTTCGTATCTCCATAAATTGTTGCACCCAGATTTTTGTATGAGTTTACTGATTCTAATTGTAACTCATTGATATTGTTCCCATAGGAGGCTACGTTCTTGCGTTTCTGATGTGCAGAATTTTATGTTTTCGGACATTTAAAGCAAAGTCTTTGCACCACTTTTAAATCTTATCAACAAATGACTGAATATTTGTGCAACTTTCTCAGATAGTACTTCATTATAGGTAACTGCATCACTGCAGAAGTTTACCATGTCATTAACACTCAACATGAACTGTGAGGCTCATAAAATTCTTACCTGGGATAACCCTGAAGTTACTTTTATATCTGTCGGTGCCTTTCCATCCAACGTTACACATTGCGCCCTCTCTACCAAGAAATCCTCAGTCTACACTCAAATTTCGCTTGATACCATATATGATTGTAATAAATTAATAATCGCTGGCGTCTAACTGATTAAAACGCTGTTTGGAAATCATAAATACTGCATTCCCCTGAGTGCCTTGATCTTTGCTTTCAGGTAGTTATGTGAGGAAAGCACAAATTGTTTTTCACATTACCCATTATTTCGAGATGCACCATTAATTTTGTGCTCAAAGTACAATCTAAGATTCTATAACAGAGATATATCACTGATGTTGGACATTAGGTCTTCGGATCATTTACGAAAAGATATGACCTGTGCTTTATTCCTATCACTGGACACGCCTTTTTCTCCGATGTATGTAGACTATATTATGAAAACAGCTGGGCCAAAGAAGTAGCCAGAGAATGATTCTGCTGGACCCTGGAGCCCTGTTCAGTTTTAGTGGTTTCATCTTTTTCTTAATCCCTGTGGAGGTAAAATAATTTGAAAATAAATAATTATTAAAGAACTCTTAAAGTATTTTTAAAGTTACGTCTATGAAACTTGGTATTTGATTCCCAGGTTACAAATAAAAAGTCTTTCAGTTTTTTTTTGTAAATTCACACGCAGACCGGATGAAACTTTTTACGTAATATTTCATCATGAAAATATTTTTAAATGTGTGAAAAATTGCATTAAGCTTCTCAGTGATGAAAAAAATACGTGTTTCACTGTTTTTGAAAATTCAACCCCTATGGAGGTAAAATACGGGGTGAAAATATTTATGGAAGTATTTCATTCCGCAAGCGTTTTTCACAATTTTTGGAAATTCAACCTTTAAGTTGGTGAAACAGGCCACACGATGCAATAACGGATCATCTCCCAGCCCAGATATGGACCTTGTACCACACGCATCGTTTAGAAAGGTGGTGTTCGAAATTCTACACCTGAGGGGCGAAATATGGGGCGAAAGTACTTTTGAAAATATGGCGCTATTAAGACAGTTTTAAGCAATCAATATCAGTTTTTGGTCAGAAGTACAATCGGGAAGACCATAATTTTTCTATGGCCTTAATTAACATGAAAAATTTCGAGGACATTGCAATTTGTGAACAACATAAAAATTCGACTAATAAAAGAAAGATCTCTGCAGACCATACAATATAAGCGAGCAAAGCAGAGGTGCTAAGCAGTTTTTGTTGTGGACTTCAGTCCAGAGACTGGTTTTATGCAACTCTCCATGCTACTCTATCCTGTGCGAGCTTCTTCAAATCCAACTAACTGCTAAAACCTACATCCTTCTGAATCTGTTTAGAGTATTCATCTCTTGGTCTCCTTCTACGATTTTTACCCTCCACGCTTCCCTCCAATGCTAAATTAGTGATCCCTTGATGCCACAGAACGTGTCCTACGAACTTATTCCTTCTTTTAGTCAGGTTGTGCCAAAAATTCCTCCTCTCCCCAATTCTATGAAGTAGCTCCTCACTAGTTACGTGATCTAGCCATCTAAACCTCACATTTCGAAAGCTTCTGTTCTCTTCTTGTCTAAACTATTTATCATCCATGTTTCACTTCCATACATGGCTACAATCCATACAAATACTTTCAGAAAAGACTTCCTGACACTTAAATCTATACTCGATATTAACAAATTTCTCCTCTTCAGAGACGCTTTACTTGCCATAGCCAGTCTACATTTTATATCCTCTCTACTTCGAACTTCATCATATATTTTGCTCCCCAAACAGCAAAACTCATGACGGAGCGAGGTGGCGCAGTGGTTAGACACTGGACTCGCATTCGGGAGGACGACGGTTCAATCCCGCGTCTGGCCATCCTGCTTTAGGTTTTCCGTGATTTCCCTAAATCGCTCCATGCAAATGCCGGGATGGTTCCATTCAAAGGGCACGGCCGACTTCCTTCCCCGTCCTTCCCTAACCCGATGAGACCGATGACCTCGCTGTCTGGTCTCTTTCCCCAAAACCAACCAACCAGCAGAACACATCTATTATTTTAAGTGTCTCATTTCCTAATCTAAGTCCCTCAACATCACCCGATTTAATTCTACTACATTCCATTATCCTAGTTTTGCTGTTATTGATGTTCATCTTATATCCTCCTTTCAAGACACTGTCCATTTCGTCCAATTGCTCTTCCAGGTCCTTTGCTGTCTCTAGCATAATTACAGTATCATCGACAAACTTCAGACTTTTTATTTCTTCTCCATGTATTCTAATTTCTTTGTTTCCTTTACTGCTTGCTCAATAGACGGACTGAAAGACATCGGCGATAGGCTAAAACCCTGTCTTACGCCTTTATCAACCATTGCTTACCTTCTGTGCCCCTAGACTCTTATAACTGTCATCTGGTTTCTGTACGAATTGTAAGTAACCCTTCGCTCCCTGTATTTTATCCATGCCACCCTCAGAATTTGAGCGGAAGTATTCCAGTCAAGACAGTCAAAAGCTTTTTCTAAGTCTGCAGATGCTATAAACGTAGGTTTGCCTTTCCTTAATCTGTCTTCTAAAGTAAGTCGTAGGGTCAGTATTGCCTTGCGTGTTCCAACATTTCTACGGAATCCAAACTGATCTTTATCGAGGTCAGCTTATACCAATTTTCCATTCTTCTGTAAAGAATTCGTGTTATTATTTTGCAATCATGACTTATTAAATTGATACTTCGGTAATTTTCACGTCTGTCGACACATGCTTTCTTTGGGATTGGAATTATTATATTCTTCTTGAAGTCTGAGGGCGTTTCAGCTGTTTCAGTCAGTAAGAGCACTTGCCCGCGAAATGCAAAGGTCCCGAGTTCGAGTCTTGGCCCGGCACACAGTTTTAATCTGCCAGGAAGTTTCATATCAGCGCACACTCCGCTGAAGAAAGAAAATTTCATTCTGTGTCATACCTCTTCACCAGATGGTAGAGTTTTGTCATGGCTGGCTCTCCCAAGACTAACAATAGTTCCAATGAAATGTTGTCAATTCCTGGGGCCTGTTTTTCACTTACGTCGTTCAGCGCTCTGTCAAATTCTTCACGCAGCATCATATCTCCCATTTCATCTTCCTCTACGTCTTCTTCCATGTCCATAATATTGCCCTAAATTACATCGCACTTGTTTAGACCCTCTATATACTCCTTCCACCTTTCCGCTTTCCCTTCTTTGCTTAGGACTTGTTTTCCATTTGAGCTCTTGGTATTCATGCAGGTGGCTCTCTTTTCTCCAAAGGTCTTTTTAATTTTCCTGTAAGCCTCATCTATCATATCCCTTGTGATATATGCTTCTACATCCTTACATTTGTCCTCTAGCCGTCCTTGCTTAGCCATTTTGCACTTCCTGTCGATGTCATTTTTGAGACGTTTGCATTCCTTTTCGCCTGCTTCATTTACTGCATTTTTTTGTATTTTCTCCTTTCATAAATTAAATTCAATATCTCTTATGTTACCCAAGCATTTCTGTTAGCTCTCGTTTTTTTACCTACTCGATCCTCTGCTGCCGTCACTATTTGATCTCTCAAAGCTACCCATTCTTCTTGTAGTGTATTTGTCAATCGCTCCCTAACGCTCTCTCTCAAACTCTCTACAACCTCTGGTTCTTTCAGTTTATCCATGTCCCATCTCCTTAAATTTCTACCTAAGCTAGTCACGTGATATTCAGAATGCTGCACCAAGCAGGTTAGTGTAATGCTGCATATGTAGTACTAGCACAGTTGTCTCAACTTTTCTTTGTTTTCCATAAACCATAGGAATTTCGAACCTTTCTGTAAATGTGAACAAACCATAAAATACTATATTCTACCACAATTTTCAGGTCTGATGAACTCAATCGCAGACAATTAAAATCATAGGAAAACTAGGACTGTCACCTCTTAAGTGACGTATACCTGACCAAAGCGCTGGCACAATACCGCTGTACTGTAATAAGCCCTGGCCCTCGAAGCGGCCCGTCGTTCCGTATTCTGGGAAACAGCTTAGTCAGTCGTCTAACGAGGTGCAGTTCAACATCGAAATCCGAATCACCGTGCAATTCGGTACTTTTCATGCACAAGGCTTTACGGGAGCAGAAGACGTGTCAAACTCCTTAGGACCCATTGAGCGTCCGAATTAGTACACGGCCAGACTTACCGAAGGTCAAAGTCACACATAGAGCAACATAATCAATATTCCGAACCGTCGAACATAGGTATGAAAGAGTCAGTCCTAGTGTATCTTATACTGATAATTTTCTTTCGTTTAAGTACATGATATATGAGCGAAACTGTCAGTATCTTGTGAATCTCCAATAAAGTTAATGACATCCTTCGAAAGTAGAGGCAAAACATAAAATAGGTGCTGGCTGTGCTCCTGGGTGCTTTCCACACATTTGTATTGTATTCGTGTCTACAAAGAGTCTACAGTGCCTTATAGGGCTCTTTTAATAAGGCCCAGTCACTGATATAATGCAAGACGCGATGTGGAACTGACTTTCAGTCTTTCTCATTAACAGCAAAAATCAAAAGTTGGTTTTAATTTTTGATTTCATTATGCAATAAATATAATGGTTTTTAACAGCGAGTCGTTAAAATCTTGCAGCAAAAGCTGCGGGTGTCAATACAGGAAGCTCATTAAACAAACCTTCTTAACACATGCTAGAATTTACATGTGCTAGTTATTGAAGGTGAGGGTAATCCTGTGGAACATTCAAGATATGGCGGTCTCTCTCTCCCTCTCTCTCTCTCGCTCTCTGTCTCTCTCTACGTCCCTCTCTCTCTCTCTCTCTCTCTCTCTCTCTCTCTCTCTCTCTCTCTCTCTGCCCTGAAATGTTGCTTCAGGCTACAGGCATTAATTAGAAGATTAAAATTAATTAGAAGCTTAAAACGAGACAACGTGGTCAAAATAAAATTTCGTTCCCAGCGATGTGGAGTTATTACTGCTATAATCAGCTTCCGTTAATGCATCTAAAAACGTCACCCATATGTTGGAGGTAACCTGTTGGGTATTCATTACGAAGGCATCGCGGAATTCGACAGGCTTTGCCGCTGAATCTCATTGCTCCTGGTGCTGTGTTGTCCTTGCAGAGACCTAGCACAGGAAGTGATTGGCGGTCAACAACTAAATCCCGGGCTACTATTTTGTTAATGACCATTTTATTGGGATGAACGGACACAAGCCATATCTCTTACGGAAAATCATATAACTTCTTTCAGACACTAGAAAATATATTTTGGAAGGCAACAGGTTTATGTAGGATATAGGTAAGAGAGATAAATAGGAGGGAGAGGGGGGGAGGGAAGGGATAAAACTGTGGAAACACCAAAAACACAACACATTACCATGCCTAATACGGTGCAGGAAAACCGTTGTCAGTCAAAACAGTTTCAAGTCGTCTCGCAATGCATAAATGCAGAACCTTTATTATTCTTAAGGGAAACTTGTAGCATTCTTCCTGAAAAATAGTGGCAATTTCAGGTAACTATGATTGAGATGGATAGCGCTCTTGCACCCTTCTCTCCGAAGTAGACTACAAAGGCTCAGTAATATTGAGATTTGGTAACTCTGATAACCGGGGAACATGTGACAGTTCATCCACATGCTCATAAAAACAGTCCTGCCCAGGCGAGCAGTGTAAACAGAACAACATAGCACCACCACTGGCGAACAACGTTGTACCATAGGATGGACTGGATCAGCCGAAACAGTCACATGGTCCTTGGCAGTAACGTGATCTTCCAGAGTACCCGTGGGACCCGGGGAATACCACGATACAGGTGTCCAAATCATCACAGAACCACTGCCGGAAGTTGGAAAAAGTGTGCAGCAAGACGCAGCCTACCAAATGACTTTCTCCACTCTTCCGTAATCCAGGACTTCTGGCTTCAGCACCTCGCTTTCCTGTTGCGAGTGTCTGCATCATTGATGAGTGGTTTTGGAATATTAGCTCGCCCTGCAAGAGCCTGCTCCTGGAAATCCCTTCATGTTGTTTTGGTGCTGACAGGGTTCGTGTATGCGGCATTCAGTACTTCAGTGACATTTTCAGCTATCGTCTTCTTATGTTTCGTCACAACTCACTTTATTGGCCGTCCGTCACGAACACTCAACACTCATTTCGTCCCCGTTATGACTTAACGGATGATGTCTTCTCTCCTTTCCCTGTGCGCCTTGATATAAATTTTCAGTTCACTGCCTCTTCGAACACCAAACTCTTCGGTTCCATTGGTTATGGAAGCACCCGCCATACGAGCACCAACAATTTGGCCACGTTCGACTCGCTTAGGCCCGACATAACGTAGTCACAACTACACAGATCTCAACTCTAACGACTACTGACACTTGTAACCTGTTGATGACATTGGTTCAAATGGCTCTAAGCACTATGGGACTTAACATCTGAGGTCATCAGTCACCTAGACTTAGAACTGCTTAAACCTAACCAATCTAAGGACATCACAAACATCCATGCCCGAGGCAGGATTCGAACCTGCGACCGTAGCAGCAGCGCGGTTCCAGACTGCAGCGCCTAAAATCACTCGACCACAACAGCCGGCTTGAAGACATTGCATAGGTGTCGTTCGCGGTGAACTACAACAACGTAATCTGAAACCTCGGCCAGCAGCTGCCTTTACGTAGAAGCATTCATTTGTTGCTTGTTTACACTTTTGTGTCCAACCGCTGAATCGGACATGCCGAATGGCGAACGCGCCTTAAGGGGTTCCGGAAAGGCTCAAATCGTGAAAAGTTCAATTTTTACTTTTTTGCGTTTTCTGAATCTCCAGACTATTACCTTTTAATAGATATATAATTTATTCAATTCCGAAGACTACAACAATTTTTCTATTTTTTTGGAAATGTGTTCTACATGGGCGTGACCCACTGTGGCGCTGTTAAACTGCTGTCAGATGGTGTTATTATTAACGTCCGTGTTCATCAGGTACATTTTAGTGATGTGAGATAAAGTATGTGTTGTGGCTAACCTGTGATGGTTCAATATATATCACTGGTGTGATTGTCGATTGTTTCATGTTTATTTACTCTGTCGTTATCTCGAAAATATTCGTAATTAATTCTGTTTCTTGAGTCTCTGTTTTGTTGAAGTATAATAATGAGTAAAAGTAAAGTTATTAGAAATCCTCTGAAGTGTTGACGAAATGAAGAAGGCTGTTTGGGCTCTTTTTTTTTCATACTTCTTCAACCGATGAAAATCCCCAACATAGCTTGTCTCCCAAAGAAGAAGACAGTTGGTGTAGATATAACAAAGGATTGCTAACTGGTGAAGTGTACACTCATAAGCATAGTCTGCCTCATGCAATAATGGAGGTGATAAAACCTATTTTCAGAGACTTAGCAGCACCTGAACTGTTGAAAAAGTGTATTCACGGAAAAACTCAAAACCCCAATGAAAGTGTAAATAGTGTTATATGGTCGAGAATGCCCGAGACTGTATTTGTTGGAATAGAAACACTTCACTTTGGTGTGTATGATGCTGTTGCGACTTTCAATGATGGCAACATTGTAAGGTGCAAGGTATTTAGAAATATGGGAATGAAGATAGGTTCTAACATGGTACGAGCGATTTGCTTTAGACAAGGAACGCCTTCGGGCTGCAGACAGGGCTGTAAAGAGTCTAGAAATACAAGCAAGAGTAAACAGGAGGAGGAACAAGAGGAAGCTGGAGGAGAAGTTTGCAGAGGATGAGGATAATCCATCCTATGGACCTGGAATGCACTAATAAGTTAATCCAATCTTTGTCGCTCGATTCCCAAAACTTTTATTTTCTCATACTAATTACATGTTTTCTAAGGATCTTCCAAACATATTTGTTTCAAACTTTCAGTAAATGTTACACAGTACCTTCTGCATAATTTAACACAGCCTTTTTCCAAAAAACTGTATATTTTTGATTATATAAATAAAAGATTGCATAAAAATGTTGTGAATTTTCATTACAATTGAAAAAAAATCATC
Source organism: Schistocerca cancellata (assembly GCF_023864275.1). Taxonomy (NCBI): domain Eukaryota; kingdom Metazoa; phylum Arthropoda; class Insecta; order Orthoptera; family Acrididae; genus Schistocerca; species Schistocerca cancellata. Next base: position 64,296,631 of record NC_064627.1, read on the forward strand.
TTTAATAACTGAACTATAATTTTGTAAAATCCCTGTGTTAAGTTGTAGCCCATATTCCAATAAATAATCTGTAAAATGTTCAACTTCCTACCTCAAATACTTTGTGAGAAAAGATGTAATTTATAAGCGTCATTTTAACATTTCAAGTATAGGGCGTTCCGGAGCCCCTTAATTGCACACGCCGATACACAGTTAAATCAGTCTAACTAAGAATCACTAGCCTTGCTTTTCCCCACGGAACAGGGTTAAACTTCACACCACTCCGAAGTTGACAATCAAAGCTCTCTAGCTATCCAACAACATGCTGGAAAGCTCCGAGATCCGGGTACTGAACAGGAATATGTACACTGCTAACAGTCCATACAACGGTACCAAGTTACTTCTAACGACTTTCACTTGTAATCATGATAAACATGAAACAAGGTAACTTTTAAGTCAATGGAGAGAACAGTCAGCCGGCCGGAGTGGTTGAGCGGTTCTAGGCGCTTCAGTCTGGAACCGCGTGACCGCTCCGGTCGCAGGTTCGAATCCTGCCTCGGGCATGGATGTGTGTGATGTCCTTAGGTTAGTTAGGTTTAAGTAGTTCTAAGCTCTAGGGGGACTGATGACCTCAGATGTTAAGTCCCATAGTGCTCAGAGTCATTTGAACCATTTGAACAGTCACACTAAAATACCACATTCAAGTTTCGACGGAAACAAACGGAATTTATTGGCTTCAGTTTAAACCAAGTGCGTTACTTTTATCCAGATAGCTATGGACTCTGCGATCTGATATGAGAAATCTGCCAGTGTCCCCATTCGGAAACAGACTTTCGAAAGTTTGTAAGCTTACCTATTGGAAGAGTAGCCTTGTTGATCCCGAACGATAACCCTCGTGAGTTCTGAAATCATTACTACTTTGACATACGTCCGACCTTTGTATCTGCACAGTGAGCGTACTAATGTGTGCAAACTTAGCTTACCACTTATCGCGCAAATGGACAAAACATCAGCACTGTCTTCTCATGTCTAGGTTGTCAAACAGACATTCTAAATAAATATGACTCTGGCCCTGTAAGGCAGCTAATATTAGGTGCGGATCGTAACAAAAATCATTATAAATGCTGCTGTAACGTACCTAGACTGCATGAATTAATAAAAGTGAAAGTTTGGGGTCTATTCTACAAATACGATACAGCTACTCCCTTTTTTATTCTACATATCATTTATCAACTGTTGCTTTCAGGTGTCAAGTGATAAACAACAATCATGTTCAATTACTTTAGACACTCAGTAACAAAATATTTAATTCTTGGACTTACTGAAATGACAATTATTAAAATCGTTATCTCTACACATGGAAATTTTTTATCACAGGAAAGAATTATTATTAAAAATCCTCATCAGCTCGTTTAAATCTACATTGGTGTAGCTGGTGAATGCACTGAGTTCATGGAGAATCATCATCATCATCATCATCATCATCATCATCATCATTTAAGACTGATTATGCCTTTCAGCGTTCAGTCTGGAGCATAGCCTCCCTTATACAGTTCCTCCATGATCCCCTATTCAGTGCTAACATTGGTGCCTCTTCTGATGTTAAACCTATTACTTCAAAATCATTCTTAACCGAATCCAGGTACCTTCTCCTCGGTCTGCCCCGACTCCTCCTACCCTCTACTGCTGAATCCATGAGTCTCTTGGGTAACCTTGCTTCTCCCATGCGTGTAACATGACCCCACCATCTAAGCCTGTTCGCCCTGACTGCTACATCTATAGAGTTAATTCCCAGTTTTTCTTTGATTTCCTCATTGTGGACACCCTCCTGCCATTGTTCCCATCTACAAGTACCTGCAAGCATCCTAGCTACTTTCATATCCGTAACCTCAACCTTGTTGATAAGGTAACCTGAATCCACCCAGCTTTCGCTCCCATACAACAAAGTTGGTCGAAAGATTGATAGGTGCACAGATAACTTAGTCTTGGTACTGACTTCTTTCTTGCAGAAGAGAGTAGATCGTAGCTGAGCGCTCACTGCATTAGCTTTGCTACACCTCGCTTCCAGTTCTTTCACTATGTTGCCATCCTGTGAGAATATGCATCCTAAGTACTTGAAACCGTCCACCTGTTCTAACTTTGTTCCTCCTATTTGGCACTCAATCCGTTTCTATTTCTTTCCCACTGACATTACTTTCGTTTTGGAGATGCTAATCTTAATACCATAGTCCTTATATTTCTGATCTAGCTCTGAAATATTACTTTGCAAACTTTCAATCGAATCTGCCATCACAACTAAGTCATCCGCATATGCAAGACTGCTTATTTTGTGTTCACATATCTCAATCTCACCCAGCCAGTCTATTGTTTTCAACATATGATCCATGAATAATACGAACAACAGTGGAGACAGGTTGCAGCCTTGTCTTACCCCTGAAACTACTCTGAACCATGAACTCAATTCACCGTCAACTCTAACTGCTGCCTGACTATCCATGTAAAGACCTTTAATTGCTTGCAAAAGTTTGCCTCCTATTCCATAATCTTGTAGAACAGACAATAACATCCTCCTAGGAACCCGGTCATATGCCTTTTCTAGATCTATAAAGCATAGATACAATTCCCTGTTCCACTCATAACACTTCTCCATTATTTGCCGTAAGCTAAAGATCTGGTGAATGAGAATCATGGAGAATAAATTTACTTTTTCAACTAATTAAAAAACTCTCATGTACTCAATTTGAGGGTAGGCTAGTATCCACGCTTTTCATATTCAGTGGTCAAAGCCTACGCAAGATGGCTTGAGCAAATCTATACTCAACATTTATTGTGGCCTAATGCGCGATGGCACTTTACCAAGCGACATCTGCAACGGCATTGTCTCCATGCTGGATCTGAAACGCTAATTCCATACTCTGGCCTTGACTGAATTCACTGAGTCACAACTTCCCTGTGTTCCGTAGAACGTCAATCTTTCCCTAGTTGAAATAATGGCTATTGCACACTCGCTATGGGTTGGAGCGATGTACACAATTTCTTTGCCCGCAAAAATTCCCGCAGGAATAATTAACTACCAGTTTGCTATCTGTCGCCACGATATGTGAAGCCTATCGTCCTCATTTCGCGGAAAGCAAAGCTCTAAACACCCTCGCTTATTTCCACACACTTGTGTGGACCGCCGCGAGACGAGGGAGAGAGAGATTGAAATTTTAGGTCTCAAAATGCTTTTATATAACGGGGATCTCTTCCCCGTGTCGCATATGCATCGCCAAGTATGGCATAAGCCAATCACCGTCTGACTAGACGTGAATACATTTTTATTTTTCTTGCTGCGTCGCAGTCTAGCCCTGTTAATGACATGCAGCCACTTGCCCTCGGTCCCGGCCTTATTTACATCAGAAGGAATAATTTGTTGTTCTGGCGTTATCCCTTTCTGCGCTGAAGCTCGCCGTTCTCTCGCTAAATGGGACTTTTATGTTATCAATAACCACCTGCTCGGTTCGCCTACCAAATGTGTTTCACTTTAAGTGGTTTGTTCATGCCAGTCCATATATTAGTAGATATTGTTTTGTTGGTTTACGGTACATGAGATTAACTGCAATTGTCTTTTCTTGATATAATTATTATTTTCTGAGGATCTCATACTGTATTGTCCTGTCATTATGGATCAAGCTCATGTAAGGTCCGTAAAATTCGGACGTCCTAAAGGTTTAAAACACAATCCCCACATCGGAGGGCACACGACTTCAGTCTGTGGTAGTACCCCTTCCAGATCCTCCTGAGATGAATTAATTATGGGCACCAGGTTGTTCAACGATTCCTCTGAGGCAGTAAGTGCGAGACAGAAATGCTCTGGATGATAGGGCATCGGTTCGAACTTACTTGCCTGGTTAAACAGCAACATTGTGACATTTGATCGATTCCAGAGCTGCAAGGCAGGCCGTATCGTATTACACGGTCCAGTCCTACTTATTCGACCACAGCCTTGTGATCGATGTGCCGCAGGGGAGTGTTATGGGACCATTGCTTTTCACAATATATATAAATGACCTAGTAAATAGTGTCGGAAGTTCCATGTGGCTTTTCGCGGATGATGCTGTAGTATACAGAGAAGTTGCAGCATTAGAAAATTGTAGCGAAATGCAGGAAGATCTGCAGCGGATAGGCACTTGGTGCAGCGAGTGGCAACTGACCCTTAACATAGACAAATGTAATGTATTGCGAATACATAGAAAGAAGGATCCTATATTGTATCATTATATGATAGCGGAACAAACACTGGTAGCAGTTACTTCTGTAAAATATCTGGGAGTATGCGTACGGAACGATTTGAAGTGGATTGAGCATATAAAATTAATTGTTGGTAAGGCGGATACCAGGTTGAGATTCATTGGGAGAGTCCTTAGAAAATGTAGTTCATCAACAAAGCAGGTGGCTTACAAAACACTCGTTCGACCTATACTTGAGTATTGCTCATCAGTGTGGGATCCGTACCAGGTCGGATTGACAGAGGAGATAGAGAAGATCCAAAGAAGAGCGGCACGTTTCGTCACAGGGTTATTTGGTAATCGTGATAGCGTTACGGAGATTTTTAGCAAACGCAAGTGGCAGACTCTACAAGAGAGGCGGTGTAGCTTAGTTTCGAGAGGGTGCGTTTCTGGATGAGGTATCGAATATATTGCTTCCGCCTGCTTATACCTGCCGAGGAGATCACGAATGTAAAATTAGAGAGATTCGAGCGCGCACGGAGGCTTTCAGACAGTCGTTCTTCCCGCGAACCATACGCGACTGGAACAGGGAAGGGAGGTAATGACAGTGGCACGTAAAGTGCCCTCCGCCACACACCGTTGGGTGGCTTGCGGAGTATAAATGTAGATGTAGATGTAGATGTAGAACATACGATAACCACTCACAGACGGCAGGTGGCATCTCCGGGAGTGGAAAACATACAAACCGTATCGGGGAGACGCGGAAAACAGTGGTGGTGGTGGTGGTGGTGGTGGTGGTTAGTGTTTAACGTCCCGTCGACAACGAGGTCATTAGAGACGGAGCGCAAGCTCGGGTTAGGGAAGGATTGGGAAGGAAATCGGCTGTGCCCTTTCAAAGGAACCATCCCGGAATTTGCCTGAAACGATTTAGGGAAATCATGGAAAACCTAAATGAGAATGGCCGGAGACGGGATTGAACCGTCGTCCTCCCGAAAACAGTGAAGTCGTTGTCATAACGCGGATAAGGAGCCATTTTATCTCACATCCAAAAAGGCATGATCATTGGCTTTCGGGCCAGAAGTGGAAACAATTCCGAAACGGCTAAGTTTGTAAACTGCTCGCGTGCCGCCGTGTTTAAAGTATAGCGTGCATGACAAAATGGCACTATCCACCCACGACACGAGAATACCCAACTTTAGTCATCCACTATTTGAGCACTTAGAGAATTCCAACGAACTTTACACATAATTCCACACCTTCATGAAACATTTTCTCGCTGACGACTCCCACAAAAGATACCATGGGATCACGTTACATAGGAGCACTTGACACAAATATCTGCTAAGCTCAAAACCAGAAAACCATAAATTCTGCGGCTGTCGTTGGGGATCGTCATCAGACACTCGCCGGTTATCAGCACTCGGTTTAGTATACTCAGCAGCAGAGTACTGTACGCCTGTCTGGCTTACTAGTCCACACGTAAAAATATAGACGTACAACTTGATGACGCCATGCGTTTTGTTAGTGCGTCAATACGATCTACTCCCTCATGCAGGCTACCTATCTTGAGCCACATTCCACCTCCGGATCTCAGACGGAATAGCGCGCTACTGCGTAAATACCAGAAGACTGCTAATAACAATAGTGGACGACGTAATCCCTGCGGAGCGTAAAAGACTAAGATGAAGACTTGGCACTCTCATCACAGCCAGGAGTCTCGTGGAAACTGTATTCGATCCCATCGATGAATGGAAACGCTGCTGGCAACGAAACTGCTCCCCGCAATGTCTGAAGCTGTCCTGTATGCAGAAGAAATCCCCTGGATTCGACCATCCTCAGGCAATTAGAACTATCGCGAACAGCATCCGATGTGGAGACACTCTCTACAAGTGGGGCAAATCTTCATCACCATCCTGTGACTGTGGCGTGGAACGACAGACAGTTGCTCGTATTGTATCGACAAGTCCCGCACGCGCCTACAAGGGTCCTTTGGAAGATTTCCTCACAGCAGCGAGTGATGTTATAAAATACATACACTACTAGCCATTACAATTGCTACACCAAGAAGAAATGCAGATGATAAGCGGGTATTCATTGGACAAATATATTATATTAGAACTGACATGTGATTACATTTTCAGGCAATTTGGCTGCATAGAAATCAGTACCCAGAACACCCACCTCTGGCCGTAATAACGGCCTTGATACGCCTGGCCATTGAGTCAAACAGAGCTTGGATGGCGTGTACAGGTACAGCTGCCCATGCAGCTTCAACACGATACCACAGATCATCAAGAGTAGTGACTGGCGTATTGTGACGAGCCAGTTGCTCGGCCACCATTGACCAGACGTGAGAGATCTGGAGAATGTGCTGGCCAGGGCAGCAGTCGAACATTTTCTGTATCGGGAAAGGCCCGTACAGGGCCTGAAATATGCGGCCAACAATATCTTGCTGACAAGTAGGGTTTCGCAGAGATCAGATGAAGGGCAGAGCCAAGGGTCGCAACATAAAAAAAAAATGGTTCAAATGGCTCTGAGCACTATGGGACTCAACTGCTGTGGTCATCAGTCCCCTAGAACTTAGAACCAATTAAACCTAACTAACCTAAGGACATCACACATATCCATGCCCGAGGCAGGATTCGAACCTGCGACCGTAGCAGCAGCGCGGCTCCGGACTGGAGCGCCTAGAACCGCACGACCACCGCGGCCGGCCGCAACACATCTAAAATGTAACGTCCTCTGTTGAAAGGCCGTCAATGAGGACAAGAGGTGACCGAGACGTGTAACCAATGGCACCCCATACCATCACGCCTGGTGCTACGCCAGTATGGCGATGACGAATACACTCGTCCAATGTGCGTTCACCTCGATGTCGCCAAATACGGATGCGACCATCATGATGCTGTAAACAGAACCTGGATTCATCCGAAAATATGACATTTTGCCATTCGTGCACCCAGGTTCGTCGTTGAGTACACCATCGTAGGCGCTCCTGCCTGTGATGCACCGTCAAGAGTAACCGCAGCCATGGTCTCCGAGCTGATAATCCATGCTGCTGCAAACGTCGTCGAACTGTTCGTGCAGATGGTTGTTGCCTTGCAAACGTCCCCATCTGTTGACTCAGGGATCGAGACGTGGCTGCACGATCCGTTACAGCCATGCGGATGAGATGCCTGTCATCTCGACTGCTAGTGATACGAGGCCGTAGGGGTCCAGCACGGCGTTCCGTATTACCCTCCTGAACCCACCGATTCCATATTCTGCTAACAGTCATTGGATCTCGACCAACGCTAGCAGCAATGTCGCGATACGATAAACCGCAATCCCGATAGGCTACAATCCGACCTTTATGGAAGTCGGAATTGCGGAAACGTGATGGTACGCATTTGTCCTCCTTACACGAGGCATCACAACAACGTGTCACCAGGCAACGCCTGTCAACTGCTGTTTGTGTATGAGAAATCGGTTGGAATCTTTCCTTATGTCAGCACGTTGTAGGTATCGCCACCGGTGCCAACCTTGTGTGAATGCTCTGAAGAGCTAATAATTTGCATATCACAGCATCTTCTTGCTGTCGGCTAAATTTCGCGTCTGTAGCACGTCATCCTCGTGGTGTAGCAATTTTAATGGCCACTAGTGTAAAAGACCTTTATATCCGTGTATAGTTGTTGTTATTTGTGGTATTTTATACGGGAGAGCTGTGCTTAAACGTTTATGTGTAGTAGTTTGTAATCTTAACATATGTATTGCCCCTACGATAAATAAGTAACTGGTATAGCTTCCATGTGATACCTTGTGGGAGAGGGATCTTCGCCTAGATGACTTCGGCCTGTTCAGTGCTTCCCCACCGCAGATCGGAGATAGACATTTCTGTGACCAGCAAGTCCGAGAGTATTTTAGCGAAACAAAAGGCTATTGTTCATACTTTCTTGCCAGCTGAAAGCGGAACGGGCGTGTGTGGGCGCCTCGCGGCGGACATCAAAATTTCGTCGCAGTTTCTCCGGCTGCAGCGGAAGAACGTGACGCCTGGTCGGTACGTTTCCGCTCCGGCCGGCGGCGCCCACACGCTCGCTTCCGTCTCGTCTCGCACGCTTTCTTGCCTTTCTCCCGCATCGCCCGTATGTTACACGCCGCGCTATCAGATACGCGATTCCTTCCGGTCTTTCTCTCCGCGAAACCGGTAGCCCTCATTCTGTTCTTCAACAGCTCCACAAATCTCTTCCGCACTTGTTTTACAGGCATTAGGGAGACTGGGTACGGAAACTAATATAGCATTCTACATTAAATTCATGTATATCATACGCTGCAAGCCACCTAATGGTACGTGGCAGAGGATACTTTTTGTACTGTTCCGCACTTGTTTTACAGGTATTAGGGAAACCGGGTACGGAAACTAATACAGCATTTTATATTGAATTCGTGTATATCATACCCTGCAAGCCACCTAATGGTGTCTGGCAGAGGATACTTTTTGTACCACTAACTGAGTCCTCCAAAAAATGGTTCAAATGGCTCTGAGCAGTATGGGACTTCTGAGGTCATCAGTCCCCTAGAACTTAGAACTACTTAAACCTAACTAACCTAAGGACATCACGCATATCCATGCCCGAGGCAGGATTCTAACCCACGACCGTAGCGGTCGCGCGGTTCCAGACTGTAGCGCCTAGAACCTCTCGGCTACCCAGCCGGCTGAGCCGTCCAGCCTGGTTCCAGACGCGAATAGCTCTTGGGAAGAATGACTGTCGGTGAGCCTCTGTATTGTCTCTCATTTCTCGAATTCTCTCCTCGTGGTCATTACACGGGACGTATCTAGGGGCAAGTAATATGTTGTCTGACTCTTCCTGGAAGGTCTCTTTCGAAATTTGAATAGTAAATCTCTCCGGAATGCACAACACCTCTCTTGTAACGTCTGCCAATGGAGTTTGTTGAGCATCTCTGTAACGCTCTCGTGCCGACTAAACTATTCAGAGTCCGCAGCTCGTGGTCTCGCGGTAGCGTTCTCGCTTCCCACGCCCGGGTTCCCGGGTTCGATTCCCGGCGGGGTTAGGGATTTTCTCTGCCTCGTGATGACTGGGTAATGTGTGCTGTCCTTAGGTTAGTTAGGTTTAAGTAGTTCTAAGTTATAGGGGACTGATGACCATAGATGTTAAGTTCCATAGTGCTCAGAGCCATTTGAACCATTTTTAAACGATTCCGTGACGAAACGCACTGCTCTTCGTTGGATTTTCTCTACCTTTTCTATCAGTCTGTTTGGTGGGCTCCCAGGTACGTGAACAACACCGAAGAATGGGTCGAACGAGCGTTTTATAAGCCACTTCCTTTGCGGATGACTTACATTGCCTTAAGATTCTTCCTATGAATCTAAGTCTGGAAACTGCTTTTTCCATTATTTGTTTTCTACGGTCCTTCCACTTCGCTCTGGACAGTTACTGGTATATATTTTACGGCAGACTCTGTTTCCAGCGCTTTGTCATCAGTAATGTAGCTATACAGCAGTGGATTTATTTTCCTATGTACGCGCAAGATGTTGCTTTTTCTTACGTTCAGGGTCAGCTGCCAGAGACGGCACCATTAATCAATTCTCTGGAGGTCATTCTGCAAATCGTTACTATCTCCTGGCGTTGCTACTTTGCAATAGACAACCGCACCATCTGCGAACAGCCTTAGAGAGCATCCGATGTTTTCTACTTTATCATTTGTGTACATTGTAAACAGATTTATTGTTAACAAGTCTTATTTTTAATCGATGACGTAACCAATCTCATTATCAACAACTTTTTCCATACAGTGGGGAATTTTCAATGCTGGATGCATAGAAATCAACTGGCTTTTGAGAAAAAAAATCTGGAGATGGCATGTTGGACATCTTCCACATTTTCACGTTTTTTGCCACATAGAAAAGTAGCGATCGAAATAAATGGAAGCCCGAAAGCGCAGTATCGGGCGAGTGTGGCGAGTGAGGCGAAGGCACTAATTTTTTCTAGTGCTTGTCTTGTACAGAGTGGTCTTGTATTAGCATTTTGCAGAATAACGCCTAATCTGTTGACAATGACTGAGAACTTTTCAATTACAGAATGATTTCGTCACTGTAAATGTCTGCATTCACAGTTTGTCCAAGTGTCAGCACCCCAGAATGAACAAGCCTCGAATACTCCATCAGACACACATTAGCGCCTTTTCGAGATGTAAACCTGGCTTAACTGTACTTCCTGGGGATTCATTTGGAGAAGCCACTGCCTTTTGTGTTTTCGATTATCGAAGAGGACCCATTTCTCATTTCCAGTGGTCAAGCGATCATAAAACGCTTCTGTCTTGTGCCGCTAAAGTTAAAAGGAGAATATAGTGGATTGGTTAGTTTTTTTCGTCTTAAACAATCTGGGGTGTGTAAGAGAGCGAAAGAAAGACCATAGTCTGCAGGTAAAAAAGTTAAAAAATTTGTCCATAATTCCGTTTACTTGAATTACGCACGATTCGTCGAAATGTTTGACACATACACCTGGTTGTCTTACTTTAGAGGAATCCCTTGGGATGTGACGAAGCCACACATTACGGCTAGTTTCATCGGATGGCAGTGAGAAATATTGTTGTTACTCAGTTTATGATTTGTAATTCGGTCTGCATCCGCACTTGTATGGCATTTCGGTATTTCACAAACTCTTTAAACAAAATTTAATTTCGAATTACCTGTCACAATTAATCTGTAATACTACAGTTTACTAATAATAACGTGTATTGTAACTGGAGCATTTTACATTAAATTTTGATGTTACGTTCCTTCTTGATATAAGTGTTTACTTCCAAACACTTCGGTATAAAATTACGAAAAGCTGTTGAGCCATGTGCACTCTTGGACAGCCGGCCGGGGTGGCCGAGCGGTTCTAGGCGCTACAGTTTGGAACCGCGCGACCGCTACGGTCGCAGGTTCGAATCCTGCCTGGGGCATGGATGTGTGTGAGGTCGTTAGGCTAGTTAGGTTTAAGTAGTTCTAAGTTCTAGGGGACTGATGACCTCAGTAGTTAAGTCCCATAGTGGTCAGAGCCATTTGAATTCTTGGACAGTCAATACATTAGTGGCTTGCACAATGTGATGTACTTATTTTAAAACTCTGAAATGGCGCCAATACAATTTTCACTATAAGTTGCCAGCAAAAAGCTAGTCCAACTCGTAATACAGACCCGTTTTACAAAAGAACAATAGTACTTGGAAGCCAATAAACTGTTGTATGTGGTGACATTACGTCAACGTGTAAAAGCTGATTATAAAATAGCGCCTGATCATATAATAGAACTGGAATGGTGCTCATATTTCATTTTGTAAGAATCTCTACTCCCACATTTCGTGTTTTATATTGACCATAAGCTCTCTTATCATCAGATTTTATACGCTGACGTAATTCCTCGACAAATAACGGTTTTTAGGGTTATAAGTATATTGTTTTTTGCGAAAAAATGCTGTATTAAACAATATGACTAGCATTCCAGTTTTATTATATGATCAGACGCTATTTTATAATCAGATTTTAAAAGCTTATTTGATTTCACGACAAATGACAGTTTATTGGCTTCCAAGTACTATTGTTCTTTGTAAAGCAGATCTGTATTACGAGTGTGACTGTCTTTTTCTGGCAATTTGAAGTAAAAATTGTACTTCAGAAGACACCATCCTGATTACCTCTGACAGCTGCGATCGACCCCAGTCGTTGTGGTAACACATGACGTCCATGATATACATCTTTGATACTTGCTGGCCATCTTACTACGCTGTGTCCATGGCAACGGCGTCCGTAGATAACAAGTTCAGTCCAGAAAAGGGCGCCAATGTTCTACTAAATTTCATAAAAAAAGGTTAACTTTCGACGTTAACAAATGACGACAACAACGCGAACGTCAAAACCATCTTCCCGAGAAAAATTTGGTTTTGACGTCCCGTTCTGTTCCGTTGTCGGCCTGTGTGAATGCATGTACTGAAGAGAACTCTTATGGTGCAGCTGAAACAGTTTCATTTCCAACACGATCCGCGTCAGCACTCGAATAAAAATGTCTATTTCTTCAGCTGATCTGCACGATTTCAAAAAGAAGGGCGTGTGATTAAAGTTTAAAGATACGTCGTAGACGACGTCGTATTGTGCGGATGTGAGCATTTCAGTGTTACAGTCGCGGCACTCGATTTAATCGATTTGAGTGAAACCACGCAAGTAATAAATCTGAATAACTGGACAGAGATTTAAAGCTGGTTTCCCCCGAATACGAGTTCACTGCGTTGATAATCGAGACTGGCAGAGGGAGCACACTCTCTGTCACTCCATGTCTCACACCGCCATGCTTCTTGAATTTGTAAGATCGAGGACACCTTTGAGGACGCTAATATTCTTTTCATTTATGTTGTGACATTTGGAACCTGTCCCTTTTAACAACGTTCGCGCATACTTTTAACCTCGGGCGGTAACTATGTATGGCGGAGCGTAGAACAGCGATAAGGAAATCAGTTCCAGAAGTAAGAAACAACTATGAACGCTGTGCCCGGTGCTATTTCAATGACTTGGGTCAGCTGACAACAAATTAGACTTTTTTCTGTTACGGTAATTTTTTTAAATTTCACGTATCTGCTACTTTACGTAAAAAATTAGATACAGCATTGACAACTAAATAGACATCCGATTCAACCATTTTCTGATGCAAAACTGAGCGATTATTCGTGTACCCCTATATCAGCTGATGCAAGGCATACATAGCGTTAAGCCAGTTCCAGATGCTAACGTTCATAATCAAGTTCTAATTTCCTCGTTGTTAGCAGGGTGTAAGCAACTCACGAGACGACCAGAAATTCAATAGGAGTTTTTCTGACGCAAGGTTTCATCAGGGAGAGCTTATGTGAAGCGTATATAAGCTTTCAATGAAAACAATTGTTTGTATGTGAGAAAACTGAAAACATTGATTTCAAAAACTTTCACCTCATGTAACGTGTGCTTTCGTATTGTATTTTATTGATGAGCAAAACCGACTGTTGGTTGGCCCTGTGTTGCCCATGTGAACAGTGTCGTAAAATAAAAACTTCAATATTTATTTGATAATACCAACACTGTTAACAGAAAATTAACTTGTTTGTTAGCACGACACCTGGCAATCCTAACTACACATAGTGTGCGCAAGAATGCAAGGTGAGATCTGCCCTGAAATAAAACTCACTTACCTCTTGCTCAGCATCCTGTTTTTTGTGTCGAAACTACTGACCTTCTCGAAAACAATACAATTAACAGTTGCAGCAGCAAAAGATAAACAATCTAAATTTGTATAAGAAAATTAATCTGACCTTGTGTGGCATAAGGAGCAATGCACACACGAGAAAACTTTAAAGGTTTACTATGAGTCACGGAGGTGGGTTTCGCTTTAAGGAAAATCGCTTTTTAAGAAATCTGGTTCTGATTACTGACAAAAAGACTGCACAACATAAGAAGACTCTAACAATCACAAAATTCTCTCATTACAAAGAAACTACAGCTATACTTTTAAAATTTCTCTAAAACCTTCTCCATCAATTGAAAGAACGAGAAAGTATTATAAATCTTCTCCATCAATAAAACGAAGAAGAAAGTATTATAAATGAGTTCTCATCTCCATAACAAAGTATTCCAAATCGCTTCTTCCAGATTACGGAAAACAGCTCCCATTTTCTGAAAAACCTAACTGCTCGCTACTATACCTCAAGCAAGACCGTCCCAGCTCTTTACAGCATCCTGACTAGCAAGTCAACCATGGATAAAACAAAACACCGAGTTAAGGATCTTATTCTTCCTAGGCATCGTCAGTGCAATTCATTTTTCTGTTCTTTTCATGGCTCTGTTGGTTCTTCTGCAGGCATTAGACACGCATGGAACATGTTTTGAGTCACTAATATGTCACACTTTCGCATTTCACTACCCATACCGTGTCCTGTATCCATATTCACTTGCTGCAGGGCCGCTGAGGGTTGGAAGATTCAGCAGATTTGTTCTTATCCGCATGATAAACATAAATGAAGTAGCAAGTGAACGAGAATGGCTGCGAATATTAACAATATCAGTCCTTTTCGGCTCTACACAATGACACAACAACCAATATAAACCAGATCAAAAATCTGTGCTGGACTGGGACTCGAACCCAGAACCTTGCTTTTCGCGGGCAGTACGCTTACCGACCGAGCTGAGCTATCCAGGCATGACTCATAGCCAAACCTCATGGCTACAATTGTGACAGTACTTCTCTCGTGCCTTCCGAATTTGAGAGAAGCTCTCCTGTATACCTTGCGGATGAAAGGAGACTGCGGAGAAACGACTTATTCACAGCCTACGGCACTGTTTCCAGAACGAATCTTTCACTGTGCAGCGGAGTGTGCGTTGTTTTGAAACCTGCTGGCTGATTAAAACTTTGTGCTGGACTGGGAATCGAACGTGACACATTGCCTTTAGCGAACTGGAGAGTAAAACATTCAGTCTGCAAAGATGACGTTTTTCACAAGAGATCCAGGAGCTTTCGTACTGGGCATACCTAACACGACTGTCGGAATCCGATAACTGGTTGACAGTATCTTTCAGTTGTACGAGGGGCTTTCACTAAGTAATGCAACATATTTTTCTTTCTGAAAACAGGTTGATTTTTGTAAGCATTATAAAGCACCATATTATTCCCTACTCTTTAGACTACATAAAACTATTTTTGAATGTAATCTTCGTCCAGTGCGACGTCAATACGCCATCTTATTGGGAGGGCTTGCGTGTTCACACAATACCGCTCTACCCGATGCCTTGCTGCATCAGTAACCTCCCCATCATCCACGCACTGATTCGCGCGTAGTGCATCCATCATTGGGCTAAACAGATGGCAGTCGGAAGATGCGAGAATCAGGCTGACGGATGGATGAGGAATAATTGTCCAATGAAGTTTTGTGAGCTGCTCTCTGATGCGGAGATTTATCTGAGGCCTTGTGTTGTCGTGGAGAAGGAGAAGATTGTTTGCATTTTTGTAGCGTCGGACGCGCTGAAATCGTTTCTCCAGTTTTCAGAGGGTAACAATACAATTCCGAGCTGATGGTTGGACCATGAGTCCTCCCTCCATCAAACAAAATAGCCCCTTCAGAGTTCCAGAATACCGTCGCCATGACTTTACCAGCTGAAAGTGTGGCTTTGAACTTTTTCTTTGGAGGAGAAGTGGAGTAGGCCCCTCATGGACTGCCCTTTTGTTGCCGGTTCGAAGTGACGAGCTCATGTTCCATTGCCCGTGACAAAAAATCGTCACGATCAACTTCGTAATGCGGAAGCAATTATTCACAGATGGTCTTACGCTGCTCTCCTGTTGGGCAGTGAGTAACCCAGCGGCCACACACCTTTGAGTATGCCAACTGGTGGACGAGAGTGTCAGCTCTACCAACAGAGACGTCCAGTTTTGCAGCGTCGTGTTTGATTGTGACCCGTCGATCACCTCGAATGAGAGTGTCCGCACGTTCCAACACTGCAGGAGTCACGGCTGCGTGCTGCCGGCCGGCACGTAAGAGATCGGACAGGTTTTTTCGCGACCTTGTTGCGATGATGACAGACGCGTCACCCAACGACTCACCGTGCTTTTGTTCACTGCCAGGTCTCCGTAGACATTCTGCAAGCGTCTATGAGATTCTGGGATGCTCTGGTTTTCCACCAAAAGAAACTCAGTAACAGCTCTCTGCTTCAATAGCACCTCCGTTACAGAAGTCATTTTGAAGACTACGTAGAGCGTCACCACCTATCGGTACTTCATGGAGCCATAGGGGCTGAAGCGAGAATATTCCACGATGTCCCGCAACAAATTGTGCATTTTTTCAACCGAAATTTGTTGTGTCTAGACAAGACAGTCTAGACACAAGGAGAGGAAACCGAAAGGGCACGCGTCAACTCACGCCGACTGGCGTGAAGTCTGAAACAGGATACGTAATGAATGCTATAAAGAAAAGTACGTAGCTGCTGGAATACTTAACTTTAATCCATCATTTGTATACAGCATTCTGGATGATACAAGCGAGACTCTCAGATATGGTTAATGGCGCCTTGCTAGGTCGTAGCCATGGACTTAGCTGAAGGCTATTCTAACTATCTCTCGGCAAATGAGAGAAAGGCTTCGTCAGTGTAGTCGCTAGCAAAGTCGTCGTACAACTGGGGCGAGTGCTAGTACGTCTCTCTAGACCTGCCGTGTGGTGGCGCTCGGTCTGCAATTACTGACAGTGGCGACACGCGGGTCCGACATGTACTAATGGACCGCGGCCGATTTAAAGCTACCACCTAGCAAGTGTGATGTCTGGCGGTGACACCACAAAATTGGCCGAGAATAAATATGTTTCATTACTTAGTGAACGTCTCTCACACACCAGACTCCTAATCGAAGCGACCCTGAATACGCCGTAGCTGTCGAGCGGTACCACGTCGGCATCATAAAATGCAGCCTCGGCAGAGACGGTGGCAGCCGCGGTGGCACCAAGGTTGGACAGAGGCTGGCGACCAGCTGAGCTGGCCCCTGTTTAGAGCGGGCGCGCTAAGCCACTGTACGTGCGGCCGCAGGCGTCCTCTGTGCGCGCCTCGCTCTTCCTCCTTAGCCGTTGCTAATGCCCACACTGCGGCGCCCGGTTAGCGCCCAAGTTCTAAAAGCGGGCCGCGCTCGCATTAACGAGTACGCTTATAGCTCAATTAATTGGCGAGGCAGTGCTAATCGAGTAAAAATTGCGGCAATGGCGGACCGCACTAAAGGCAAACGTCCGGCTAAACACGGCGAACGGCCGTGTCTAGAATCGGCGTCGCACACACACTGGTAGCAGCGCCCCAGTTCCCAGGTATACAGAGTGATTCAAAAAGAATACCACAACTTTAAAAATGTGTATTTAATGAAAGAAACATAATATAACCTTCTGTTATACATCATTACAAAGAGTATTTAAAAAAGTTTTTGTTCACTCAAAAACAAGTTCAGAGATGTTCAATATGGCCCCCTCCAGACACTCGAGCAATATCAACCCGATACTCCAACTCGTTCCACACTCTCTGTAGCATATCAGGCGTAACAGTTTGGATAGCTGCTGTTATTTCTCGTTTCAAATCATCAATGGTGGCTGGGAGAGGTGGCCGAAACACCATATCCTTAACATACCCCCATAAGAAAAAATCGCAGGGGGTAAGATCAGGGCTTCTTGGAGGCCAGTGATGAAGTGCTCTGTCACGGGCTGCCTGGCGGCCGATCCATCGCCTCCGGTAGTTGACGTTCAGGTACTTACGGATAGATAAGTGGCAATGTGGTGGCGCCCCATCCTGCTGAAATATGAATTGTTGTGCTTCTTGTTCGAGCTGAGGGAACAGCCAATTCTCTAACATCTCCAGATACTGTAGTCCAGTTACAGTAGCACCTTCCAAGAAAAAGGAACCAAAAACTTTATTGGCTGAAATGGCACAGAAAACGTTCACCTTAGGCGAGTCACGTTCATACTGAGTTGTTTCCCGCGGATTCTCGTCGATTCACTTCTGCCGTACTCAATAACACAAAAAGCTTTTTTTTGAGCGGTCGCCATCTTAGCATCAACTGACGCTGACGCCTAGTCAACAGCGCCTCAAGCGAACAAATGTACAACTAAATGAAACTTTATAGCTCCCTTAATTCGCCGACATATAGTGCTTAGCTCTGCCTTTTGTCGTTGCAGAGTTTTAAATTCCTAAAGTTGTGGTATTCTTTTTGAATCACCCTGTATTACGACGAAGGAAGAAAGGAAGGTTACAGATTCTTCTTAAAATCATGTTTAACGACGTTTTTAAAAACATTTTCTTATGAGTAATCACCACAAGCTGCCAAGAGTACTTATTTTATTTTGGAATTAGTTTCCACCTTGAGGACATCACGTGGCCGAGCCTGAGTGCAGTACACAACGAAAGCACACAGGTTTTACATTTTATGTTAAAAATGGTGTCTAGAATAGGGTCAATGATTCAGTACATGTGTACTGATGGGTTTAACATTATCATACAACAATGAATTTCCATATAGTATTACCATTTCAGAATAAAGCTTGTACAGGGTATGAGGTTTTCCTCCGGTTTCGGGAGGGTATTCCTTAGGTTATTTAAACAAAAAATGTAAATAAAATAATGGGATCAGATCCATAATTAAGGAGCTACAGTAATTGATAAACTCAGGAGAATGGCAGAAAAAAAACTTTTATTGTAGTATTTCACTATAAAAAAATGCACATATTAATTAATTTTGAAGCAGTCTCTTGCATTCAGAGTGGATTTAAACCGTGTTCAACATTTCCTCCCTGCATCTGAAAGCAAAGATTTGCACGGGAGTGAACCGCGCGAGTAGCATTTCGTATATTTCACATGCTCATTCCTTATTGACGTTGCAGCATCGAAAATGCGCTGTATCAATTCTTCTCGTGTTTTCACCTTAACTTCGCACACGATGTCTTTCATCCACCGCCAGATGCAGTATTCTAGGGGTCTTAAAAATCTGGCAGGCCACTTGATAGGACCCCCGCGACCTATCCATCGATGTGGGAACTGCTTATTAAGATAAGCTGTTACCACATGGTGAAAGTGTGCTGTTGCCCCGTCATGTTGGACGTACATGTGGAGTCTTGTTCCCAGAGGAAAATATTCAGGAAACTGCAGTAACTCTTCTCGTAAAAAGTTACCGTACATCTGATCATTTAAATTTCCCTGGTGAATAAACGGCCCTGGTAACTGGTCACACACAACACCACACCAGACACTGATACTCAATCTGCGTTGAAATTGAGATACTACAGTGGCATGGGGATTTTCGTCTGCCCAGACATGCATGTTATGCATGTTGTTGATGCCATCTCTTGTAAAAGTTGCCACATCACTGAACATTATGAATCGATAGAGCTGCCGATTTTCATTTAACAAATTACAAAAGCGCAAACGATTTACACTATCATGTGGAAATGGTTAACTTTCTGCACACAAAAAGCGAACAGTCCATTGTCATACCTTAGACTGTGAAACGTTCAATTGGGTAGCCTGGCGTCTTGGTACTTGAACGAGGACTGCGCTCTACTCTCAGTCCGGAACCGCGCGACTGCTACGGTCGCAGGTTCGAACCCTGCCTCGGGCATGGATGTGTATGATGTCCTTCGGTTAGTTAGGTTTAAGTAGTTCTAAGTTCTAGGGGACTGATGACCACAGATGTTAAGCCCCATAGTGCTCAGAGCCATTTGAACCATTGTTTTTGCGCTCTACTGAATGAAGAACGTTTTCCTCTTCTCGAACGTCACGAAGTCTTTCGGAGTAAATACGAATACTGGGAAGAGTTCGATACGCTCCACTAAATGTTTTGGCACCCGGAATCCTATGATTAGGATACCGATAGTGATATTTGGCAACAGCAGCTTTCGCATTAACATCACAGAGGCCCTCTCTGTACACCATCTCTCAGTACTCTGCGATGAAAACTTGTATGGCTTCGCAAAGTGCTCTGTACACAGGAGACAATAACAGTAAATATTGACTGCAGTATCAACAACGTGCCTGTTATGCAAACGCACCACTCGCTGCACTTGTCTGCCTAAGACTGATCGTGTGTCCTGTGAACACAAGAATAGCGCTCCATACGCCGTGGCATGTTTCGGAACTCTGTTGTAGTTCCTTAATTATGGATCTGATCTGATTACTGTATTTACATTTTCTGTTCCAGATAACCCAAGGAATAGCCTCCATCAACCGGGGAAAACCTTGTGACTCGTCCTTCGAATGAGAAAGGAACAGATGGAAAAAAGAATGTAAACTGTTTATTATTTCAAAAGTAATCACTGGAATGGTTAAAACATTTAGCCTAGTGTGAGACAAGGCGGTCAGTGTTTTCATGCAAACATCTCTGCGGTTGCCTGCAGATCCATGATTGTACCCTGTTGTGCAACTCTTTCTCCGAAGGAAATTTTTTTTTCCTTTATTGGGTTTTGATTCCCCCTAAAGGGGGCGGGCTGGCAGCAGCTTATTACGCCGCTCTTCAGCCTACAGAATTTGTTTTAAAAATATGAAGATAATAGAAAATAATAACAGTTGGCGGTGAAATCGGTGACTTAAAGGCAAAAATGGCAGAAAATTCTGGAGCGTAAAACATAAAACACAGGGTCGATGAAGCTAATAAAACACACAGGAAGCAGAAAAACAATAGGCAGACAATTAAAAAAACACGGCGGCAGTCTGGGTCCTGAGATATAAAAAGCACACCCAGCGACAGTATGATTTCTGTTCGCAACACTGTGGAAGGACGCTCAACACCGAACACTCACTTAAACACTGCGCTAAAAGTTGGCACAAATACGACATACCACACCCGAGAGCAGGTGGGGGGAAACTGGTCAGATGACGGGAAAAAGGGAGGGGGTGGGGGAGGAGAGAAAAAGTGAAGGGGGAGGGGGGGAAAGGAGCCAATGGAAGAGGAGGATCCAGAAGAGGGGTGGGGGGAGCTGAGCAGACGTGCCAGGGATTGGGAAAGGCAGAGGAGGGGAGTACAAAAGGACTCGGGGGGGGGGGGGGGGGAAGAGAAAGGAGATGATAGGTGGGGAAAAAACACAGGATGAAAGGGGGGAGGAAGAGGGAGCCCAGGGAAAGGACGGAGGAAAGGAGGGGGGGTGAGGATCAGAGTTGATAGGAAGGATAAATGAAGGGAGAGAGGGCATCATCCGGGAGGGGGAGCTGATAGAAGCCACCTTGGGAAAGGAGATGTAGGGTGTAGAGATGGAGGGTAGGGGGGACACAACGGTGAAGACGTGGCAGGGGGCGGGGATGGGAGAGGAGAGGGGCAACCAGGGGATGAGGGGGTTCAAGACGGCGGGAGGTGTAGAGGATGCGGATATGTTCGAGGAATAGGAGCAGATGGGGGAAAGGAATGAGATCAGAGAGGATCCACGTGGGGGACGAGAGGCGTATAAGGAAGGCGAGGCGGAGTGCATTACGCTCAAGGATTTGGGATTTGGAGGGACTTATAGAATTTGGGGGGGGGGGGCAGATATCCAGGCAGGACTGGCATAACAGAGGATGGGACGGATTAAGGATTTGTAGGTGTGGAAGATGGGTGCAACCCCCAGGTCCGGCCGGAGAGGAGTTTGAGGAGTCAGAGGCGGTTGTGGGCTTTGTTTTGGATGGAGTGGAGATGAGGGATCCAGGTGAGGTGACGGTCAATAGGGAGGCCAAGGTAGGTGAGGGTGGGGGTGAGGCGGACAGGACATGCGCAGACAGTAAGGGAGAAATCCAGGAGCCGGAAGGAGCGAGTGGTACGACCTACGATGATTGCCTGGGTCTTGGAAGGATTGAGTTTCAGGAGCCACTGGTTACACCATGCAGCAAAAAGGTCAAGGTGATTCTGGAGAAGGCGTTGGGACCGTTGGAGGGTAGGAGCGAGGGCGAGGAATGCGGTGTCATCAGCATATTGCAAGAGGTGTAGTGGAGGGTGGGGGGGGGGGGGGCTGGGGCATATCAGCCGTGTACAGAAGGTAGAGGAGAGGGGAGAGGACAGAGCCCTGGGGCACACCTGCAGAGGGGTAGAAGGTGTGGGAATTGGCATTATGGATGGTAACATAGGAGGAGCAGTGGGAGAGGAAGGAGGCCACCAGACGGATGTAGTTGATAGGAAGGGCGTAGCTTTGGAGTTTAAACAGGAGACCGGGATACCAGACACAGTCGTAGGCCTTTTCGAGGTCAAGTGAGACAAAAATGGCGGAGCGACGGGAGTTAAGCTGGAGGGAGAGGAGATGAGTGAGGCGGAGGAGTTGGTCATCAGCAGAGAAGGAAGGTCGAAAGCCACAGTGGGTGTTTGGGAGGAGGTGGTTTTGGTAGAGGTGGAGATGGATGCGCCGGGAAAGGAAGGATTCCAAGAGCTTGCTGAACACCGATGTGAGACAGATAGGAAGAGGCATGAGATGGAGGCTTGTTGGGTTTGGAGAACATCAGGATACGGGAGGTTTTCCACAGGTCGGGATAGAAGCCAGTGGCAAGGATGACATTGTAAAGGGTGGCAAGGATGGAAAGGAAGGAGGGAGGGCAGTGTTTGAGGTGGCGGTAGGTAACGCAGTCGTGGCCGGGAGCAGTGTTGCGTTTAGTGCGGAGTGTGAGGCTGATGTCCTGTGTAGTGATGGGAGTGTTAAGTGCAGATGGTGGGGTGTGGCCCAAGTACTGGAAGCTAGGAGCAAGGGGAGGAACAGAGGTATTCGTACGGTCCATGACATCAGGGAAGAGGGAATAATCAAAGTGGGGTCCGAAGGAAATCGACGGCCGTGGATATCTTTCTTCGGTGCTCTAAAAATATGAAAATCGCATGGGAAGAGATCGGGACTTTATCGAGGATGTGTAAGGGCTTGCCAGCGAAACTTCTGGGCAGGCCGACTAGTAGCCAAGGTTATACCGACTACGTTGCAGAGTGTCTTTAAATTAATGGTCGTCGATGTGTTTCGGACGAAGAGCTGCACTCGTGGGTGGTGTGGTATCGATAATTCCGATGCCACAGCGTAGGTTGGCACTACGAGAGCGGACCAACTACGCCGACCACAGCGCCATCCAGCTGACGCTGTGGAGCTCAACGAGCGCCGCTCTACTTTCTGCACAGTTGATCAAGAGCAGACGTCCTGGATGCTACGCTTCTACTTCAGAATGTGTTGGCTCAGTATTGAGACTTTGTACTACTCACGGCGGGAATACGGCTTCGCACCTCCGAGCTCATCATCGCAAAGTTATGTAACCACTTATTAACTCGTTTTTGCCTGTAGTAAATGTGCTTTTACTTAACATGCAGTACCGTAGTGGTTTACGAGGTGCATTCAAGTTCTAAGGCCTCCGATTTTTTTTTTCTCCGGACTGGAAAGAGATAGAAACATGCGCATTGTTTTAAAATGAGGCCGCGTTCATTGTCAATACGTCCCAGAACTGGCAGAACCGTACGGCAGATGGAATTTTACCGCCAGCGGCGAGAATGAGAACTGTTTTAAATACTTAAAATGGCGACGTTTTCCTTACTTGAACAGCGTGCAATCATTCGTTTTCTGAATTTACGTGGTGTGAAACCAATTGAAATTCATCGACAGTTGAAGGAGACATGTGGTTATGGAGTTATGGATGTGTCGAAAGTGCGTTCGTGGGTGCGACAGTTTAATGAAGGCAGAACATCGTGTGACAACAAACCGAAACAACCTCGGGCTCGCACAAGCCGGTCTGACGACATGATCGAGAAAGTGGAGAGAATTGTTTTGGGGGATCTCCGAATGAGTGTTGAACAGATCGCCTCCAGAGTTGGTATTTCTGTGGGTTCTGTGCACACAATCCTGCATGACGACCTGAAAATGCGGAAAGTGTCATCCAGGTGGGTGCCAAGAATGCTGACGGACGACCACATGGTTGCCCGTGTGGCATGTTGCCGAGCAATGTTCACGCGCAACGACAGCATAAATGGGACTTTCTTTTCGTCGGTTGTGACAATGGATGAGACGTGGATGCCATTTTTCAATCCAGAAACAAAGCGCCAGTCAGCTCAATGGAAACACACAGATTCACCGCCACCACAAAAATTTCGGGTAACCGCCAGTGCTGAAAAAATGATGGTGTCCATGTTCTGGGACAGCGAGGGCCTAATCCTTACCCATTGCGTTCCAAAGGGCACTACGGTAACAGGTGCATCTTACGAAAATGTTTTGAAGAACAGATTCCTTCCTGCACTGCAACAAAAACGTCCGGGAAGGGCTGCGCGTGTGCTGTTTCACCAAGACAACGCACCCGCACATCGAGCTAACGTTACGCAACAGTTTCTTCGTGATAACAACTTTGAAGTGATTCCTCATGCTCCCTACTCACCTGACCTGGCTCCTCGTGACTTTTGGCTTTTTCCAACAATGAAAGACACTCTCCGTGGCCGCACATTCACCAGTCGTGCTGCTATTGCCTCAGCGATTTTCCAGTGGTCAAAAGAGACTCCTAAAGAAGCCTTCGCCGCTGCCATGGAATCATGGCGTCAGCGTTGTGAAAAATGTGTACGTCTGCAGGGCGATTACGTCGGGAAGTAACGCCAGTTTCATCGATTTCGGGGGAGTAGTTAATTAGAAAAAAAAATCGGAGGCCTTACAACTTGAATGTACCTCGAACCTCACCTGCTCCTACTCGCTTCCTTCACTCGGCCTATTTTGCAGATCGCAGAAGCAGACCCACGAACCGCCTTCCAGGCGCGATACAAAAGGTACCACATGGCTCTGTGGGCAACCGCAAATTGTTATCTGCGTATATGAGTCGCTGATGAGGTTATTAACAGGCATGATACCTACAATAACTGCCATTGACTTTTTTATACATGGTTGTTAGAAAACATTATGTGTTATCTAAATTGTATTAATATGTTCTTTAAATGCATAGCAATGAGCAAAAAAAAATTGTAATATTAGCTGCAATATGCTTGTTAATTTAGACTTTCATCTTTTACTTAGTGTCGTAAAATTAAAATATTGTATTATGCAGAGAAATTTGATCACTGGACCACCACTGTTAA
This sequence comes from Schistocerca cancellata, assembly GCF_023864275.1. Classification (NCBI taxonomy): domain Eukaryota; kingdom Metazoa; phylum Arthropoda; class Insecta; order Orthoptera; family Acrididae; genus Schistocerca; species Schistocerca cancellata. The sequence goes on from NC_064627.1 coordinate 64,321,355, forward strand.
TTTCAATCCCCAGTAAATGTGTTGCCATAGTAAATCATTCACATCAGAATGCGGTGAAATATGCTCCAGACATTGTTTACAGGGTAGTACATTAGCTGTGACGTATTTGAACAGTATAGATGGTGATACAGTACTCCAACGATAAAATTCCGGAGGTGGCTCAGGGACGTATCCGGTGGTGGCTCATTACAGAGTACCATCTTGTCGATTGATTTCATATCCGTCCATTTATCTGCATATTTGCATTGCGTTGGAAATATCTACACGATAAAGCAATGACGATGGAATGCGCTGCATGTCTTTATTTTTGACATAAAACTTTTTCTATTCACTCGCGGATCTTACACTTTGTCCTAAAGCTTCCTTTCAGAACTGCTCGGTTGTGTCTCGGGTTTTGTTCCTCATGAAATGCGTGATGAAGAGGTTCAGCTGAGACGGTGACCGAAATGCACCTCGTGTACGGGTTCATTAAATGCAATGGGATAGCGACACCACGGCGGAGCTATTCCCGCAGCGGCAACAACCGCATCAGACTAAATTTACATCTGAGCGTTATTGCGGCACCCTTCGAAATGACACCTTTCAGAGTGCGGCTTGACCAAAATCGAACTCGTGAAAAGACTTAGTCAGGGTTTTAAGTACACATCAGTCAGAATGGGTTACCAGGCAAATGAAGCAATGTTACGTTAGCAAGTCTGTAGTGTGTCAGTCCTACATGAGAGTACAGCGTGTTTTGAGATTCTTTTTTCGGAACATAGTCAAATTATGTGCTACATTCCATACGGAAGCTTGCCGTGCTTAATACACTTTCGCCTTGTGAATTTATATCAGCCATGTGATCGATGTGTCCCAGTAGGACACATTGCAAGAAACTTTGGAAAATTTTTTCTCTGGTGTAGTTTTTGTTTATCCTACTTTAGGACATGGAATAAACAGTTGAGCAAGCATGGGCATAACTTGTAGTGACTTGGTTATGTCAGCATTTCTCGGTTGCCTGGTCTCATTATTTTTCATAATTGTTGTCAGATGTAAGGGCACAATTCCCATTACATATTCTCCAACTAATGTTTTACATTTGAAAATGACGACGTAGTTCGTTGAAACTGGTAATGTAAGCCCTTTTTTTCTTTTAAGAAAAAAATTATGTATTGTGACTATGGGTTCCATATTTTAGTATAAAATAAACATTTAACTTACGTTATCGTCACACACCTTTACGACAATTGTGTCGGAATAGAGAAAAATCAGCCACCATTTGACAAACTTTATTACCATTAAGAAATATATACTAAGAGAAACAATTCCCGTGGTGAGCAATGTTCACGTTAAACAGCAATTAAAAAGGGAACAACAGTTTGGATATCAACATCAGTTTTAAAATGAAACAGAGCCTTTCATCAAATTATAAATGTTATAGACAAGTTCATTAACTGGAAATCATTAATGTCAAATCACGACCGTTATCATCATTTACACCACAGACTGTATATATTTTAACAAAGAGCCCAGCTTAGGAGAACAGCAACAGGCACAAATAAGTTAAATACACTTTTGCATTACCTTTGGCTGACTCAACATTTGAAGAACCATGAAACTAAGGCGCACTGACCTCAATTTTAAAAATGTTTCAAATGGCTCTGAGCACTATGGGACATAACATCGGAGGTCATCAGTGCCCTAGAACTTAGAACTACTTAAACCTAACTAACCTAAGGACATCACACGCGTCCTTGCCCGAGGCAGGATTCGAACCTGCGACCGTAGCGGTAGCACCATTCCAGACTGAAGCGCCTAGAACCGCTCGGCCACCCAGGCCGGCGAATTTTAAAATCGAATAAAAAAGTATGAAATTTCAGGACTAGGCGCTGCCTCTTTATCTCCGACGCCGTAGCTAAACTTAGAATTCAATGAGTGCAGAAACAAATTTAATATTTGGCGCTGTGGCCTTTGTTTTCCCCCTCCCCTCTTTTTAAGGTAAAACTAAAAAGACCGGCCACAGTTAACAATGCGCGTCCAAAATGTTCGGTGGAGGTAAATCCCTTAAGCACGAGGTTTAAGCCGCACAATGCAGATTACTTGCGTTTCCTACACAAAAGAGTAAATAGAATCCATCCGGGCGATGACCTGACACAGTATGGAATGACTAAACACAATCTGTTGGCACCTAGATACCGCGCCCACCAAGTTCAGACAACTTTGGTCAAACCAAGCGTGAGGCCCCAAAGCCAGTGCCGTTATGGCTCCTGACACTGACAGAAAAGGTCGGGGGGGGGGGGAGGGGGGAGGGAGGGGGAGAGGGGCGGGGAAGGGGCTTGCCACACTAAATAAACTACTAAACCAAAAGAATGAGCAGTTTACAACAGGAGTAGCTTCCTATAGCAATTTTAAAACAAAAAAGGCCAAGTTTAGAAACGCATTACTCTGTTAAAACAAGGAGGACTAAACTGGCATAGAATAATTGGCCACTTAGCCTTCCGAATGAGAGAAACAGCAGTTATATAAAAGACTAAATAGATTACAATTACGCAGGTTAGCGAGTGGCGACATCCACTGACGGCGTAGGCCTTTAGAATGAGAAAAACAGCAGTTTCAAGAAACAGGTGAAAAATTACAATTACGTAACTTGGCGAACGGTTACCTCGTCGACGAAGATGGTACACGCTGGCGTGACGTGTAGAAGCGCAGCAGCATACCCACTAGGGGCTAAGAGTCCCATAAGGCGGCAAACCACGTTGTTCGTGACGCTGGAACAGACTAAAGGCGCGTCTAAGTCCAGGCCACCACTGCTGCCTCAACACTGCCGCGCAAAAGATGGAACAGAAAAATAATTCCGGAAGTATTGCCGAGCGTGGACTAAGAAATCTAAACAGCCAGAATTCCGCAACTCAACTTGGCTCCTCTCCGATTTACAAAGGCACCAGGTAGCGCCGGCTTTAGGGTGGGGCGACCCGGGCGGTCGCCCAGGGCGCCGGGGCCCAAGGGGCGCCACATACTAAACGCGTGTAAAAAAAAAAAAAAGAAAAATACAATTTACAATCACCCATTTCGCGAAACTAAAATATTATTCAGTCTCATTCAACATACGTCGCTAATCTCACGAGTGCGCGATGAATTCGGGGTAGCAGAAGAGAAATCATGCTGAATGCAATCTTCGTATTGTCTGCATTTCCATTTAAAAAAAATAAAATACTCAAATTTACGATGGAAAAAACCATGTTATGATCATAAGATGACGCCATTAACCACTTAAGACGATTTCTAGAAAACAGTCAAATACCGTGTTGCAAAGCACTGCCAGGTTCGCTATTTATACAATAAAGGGCGCCAACTGGACGACTCGCCCGGGGCACCTGGATGGCTAAGGCCGGCCCTGGCACCAGGAACGATACCGGCGGGGCAATGGGACTCTTTACAGGACCGGAATAATCATGCTCACTTGTAAAAGTTCGACCAACCCTTTCAGACAACAAGAAGTTTCTTAGAGTCAAAATTGACGCAAGGCGGCCATGCAACAAGGGGCTTAATTTCGCAGCTACCACGCGCAACTGGAATACTACAAGGCAGATTAATCAGTTCTGAGATATTTGAGTGACCTCTACACTAAGAAAGGCGTAGTAGGCACACAAACTTCCCATGTAAAATGTAAACTTTCATTGCCGGAATTGTCACAATGCATAAAATATTCCCGGCTATTATGCCGTGATCGAAGGGATTTCACTTTAAAACCCGATGTTTCGTCCTCATATGTGGAGGACATTTTCAAGGGGGATGATGGCTTTGTTGAATGTCCGATTTACACCCTGACTCTTGTAAGGTAACAGGGGATAATATGGAACTCTTTCAAGTAGTTTAAAATTTAAAGCACGGCAGCAGAGATAATATGCTGGGCAAAAATAGACCGGAAAATATTTGTTTGTGTTTTGATGGACGTTGTAGTTCCGTTGGATAGTGTTTTGGTTTTATTTTAATTGCAACGAATTATATAAGTGTGGTGATAATTTGTAAAATTATATAATGTATTTAGATTTAAGTATTTAAATATTATAAAATACTGTAAACGAATTGTGGCCATGTTTAGCAATTATTTTGACTACTGTGGTGTCATGTGACCCGACTCAGGACTGTGGATGTGAGCGGGAAAATCGGGGTCTTTTGTGGTTGGCCGTTGTGGTGGCGAGTTGGGAGCGGCAAAGTTCCGCGAGTGCAAGCATGGACGCCAGGGTATGCGATGGAACAAAGTGAAAGTGTGTGGGTGTGAGACAAACAGTGTACGAATTGCACCGATTATTATTTGTGAACTTAAAAATGCATGGCCACAACGTTAAAGTGTTTCTTTTGAATAAATAAGTTTCAATCTGAACGTGTATAGTTCAATTCACTGCTCTTCAAAAGCCAGCCAATATCAGACTCAATAATAGGGGCGATAATGCAACCGTTTACTACCAACCCCCTTTACAGATGAGCCACGTGACAAAATAGGTAGTAAACGAGCCCGAGTTCTGTTGCACTCTCTACTGACTACATTAAAACTCCGTTTCCGCGAGATTCCACGCAGTGGCGTGACGTCACGTGGTTTGAGTACCCGACTGCAATTGGGCGTTGTCGACTGCCATCGTCCGCTGTTGCTATCATCCCATGGTGGAAGACGCGTACACATCTTCTTCAACACCGGAATCCAAATGTCATTCAATTTCACGCCCTCCTCCTTCGTACTGAAATTCCTGGGGGGTTTCACAATCACTATGGTCTCTCTGTATATCCTTCCGTGGTATCCGCTTGTGGCTGCCAGTACTTGAGTCCTATCAAAATGGATATGGAATATGATGATCTCCTGGCTGTAAAGCACTTTCCACAACAGCTAATCTGTCAATATGAAACCTCCCCTTAGAAAAAATTATGAATTACTGTGCTGGTAAACCCCTTACGTTATTTGATTTCCAAACAGCTGAGCAAAACTGAACATACTCAGAATTTCTCTCTTTACTTATTCTGATCATCACTAAACTGACGCCGCGCGGGATTAGCCGAGCCGTCTGGGGCGCTGCGATCATGGACTGTGCGGTTGGTACTGGGGGAGGTTCGAGTCCTCCCTCGGGCATGGGTGTGTGTGTTTGCCCTTAGGATAATTTATTAAGTACTGTGTAAGCTTAGGGACTGATGACCTTAGCAGTTAAGTCCCACAAAATTTCACAACATTTGACTTTTTTTTTGACTAAACTGACACACAATATTTTTAGCGCAACGTAATTTGACTTTCAATAATCCCTACAAAAGAATGGCCCTGACTAACAATACCTTTCATGAATCACTTACCTGACAAAAAATCTTCGTTACTCGAACTACTGCAATACAGCGAGCGCCACTACTGCCAGCTAAATAAAAGATTCTAACTACTGAAGGCATTAACTACTGATAGGCATAGTTAGCAAATGAAAGATTTCGATAGAGAACAAACAATGTATTTACCTCAATAATGTTCAAAAGTCATTATATATATATATATATATATATATATATATATATATATATATATAAACTCCTGGAAATTGAAATAAGAACACCGTGAATTCATTGTCCCAGGAAGGGGAAACTTTATTGACACATTCCTGGGGTCAGATACATCACATGATCACACTGACAGAACCACAGGCACATAGACACAGGCAACAGAGCATGCACAATGTCGGCACTAGTACAGTGTATATCCACCATTCGCAGCAATGCAGGCTGCTATTCTCCCATGGAGACGATCGTAGAGATGCTGGATGTAGTCCTGTGGAACGGCTTGCCATGCCATTTCCACCTGGCGCCTCAGTTGGACCAGCGTTCGTGCTGGACGTGCAGACCGCGTGAGACGACGCTTCATCCAGTCCCAAACATGCTCAATGGGGGACAGATCCGGAGATCTTGCTGGCCAGGGTAGTTGACTTACACCTTCTAGAGCACGTTGGGTGGCACGGGATACATGCGGACGTGCATTGTCCTGTTGGAACAGCAAGTTCCCTTGCCGGTCTAGGAATGGTACAACGATGGGTTCGATGACGGTTTGGATGTACCGTGCACTATTCAGTGTCCCCTCGACGATCACCAGTGGTGTACGGCCAGTGTAGCAGATCGCTCCCCACACCATGATGCCGGGTGTTGGCCCTGTGTGCCTCGGTCGTATGCAGTCCTGATTGTGGCGCTCACCTGCACGGCGCCAAACACGCATACGACCATCATTGGCACCAAGGCAGAAGCGACTCTCATCACTGAAGACGACACGTCTTCATTCTTCCCTCCATTCACGCCTGTTGCGACACCACTGGAGGCGGGCTACACGATGTTGGGGCGTGAGCGGAAGACGGCCTAACGGTGTGCGGGACCGTAGCCCAGCTTCATGGAGACGGTTGCGAATGGTCCTCGCCGATACCCCAGGAGCAACAGTGTCCCTAATTTTCTGGGAAGTGGCGGTGCGGTCCCCTACGGCACTGCGTAGGATCCTACGGTCTTGGCGAGCATCCGTGCGTCGCTGCGGTCCGGTCCCAGGTCGACGGGCACGTGCACCTTCCGCCGACCACTAGCGACAACATCGATGTACTGTGGAGACCTCACGCCCCACGTGTTGAGCAATTCGGCGGTACGTCCACCCGGCCTCCCGCATGCCCACTATACGCCCTCGCTCAAAGTCCGTCAACTGCACATACGCTTCACGTCCACGCTGTCGCGGCATGCTACCAGTGTTAAAGACTGCGATGGAGCTCCGTATGCCACGGCAAACTGGCTGACACTGACGGCGGCGGTGCACAAATGCTGCGCAGCTAGCGCCATTCGACGGCCAACACCGCGGTTCCTGGTGTGTCCGCTGTGCCGTGCGTGTGATCATTGCTTGTACAGCCCTCTCGCAGTGTCCGGAGCAAGTATGGTGGGTCTGACACACCGGTGTCAATGTGTTCTTTTTTTTTCCATTTCCAGGAGTGTATATATATCAGTTCATGATATCCAGTATTACAAATTTACTCCTTCTGATGGACACACGTCCAGATCGTACGCTCTCAAAATTCTGCCATCTCTCTCCCCACATCCACCACTGCTGGCGGCTCACCGCCACGCTACGCGCTGTTCACATCCAACTGCCCAACACTACAATAGCGAATATTACAACAATGCAAACCAGCCACAGACTGCACACAGCACAGTCAGTGACTTTCATACAGAGCGCTACGTGGCGTTACCAACATAAAGACCTAAACAGCCTACCTACGTGCTCTTCAACTCCTTTTTTGACAGTTAATACCCACGTACACCTCCTCACAACTACACGGAATCGTATAAATTCCAACTTTTTCCAGCGGTTGGCGAGCATCCTTCGCCGACTTTAGGTGATCTCGTATCTTCGGTGTGGTTGTGTAAATTACGGTGATGTCCCTCTTTTTCAAGATTTTTCGTATGCGGTCAGCCACGTCCTTAATCAATGGCAGGAAAACTTTCGATTTCACCGGCGCTTGAGCATTACTGTGATTTCTACACTGTGGTCCTAACGCTCTTTTCGCCTCAGCGAACGAATAACCATTCTTGAGCAAAGCATTGGTGAGATGTTTTAATTCCGTGCCAAGCAGTTCCGGTTCACAGATTTTCCTTGCTCTATCCGCCAACGTTGTTATTATGTCTCGCTTTTGTTGCTGTTGGTAGTTCGAATCCCAGTGTAGGTAACGTGGGTAACGTGTGCGTGGGTTTTCGGTAAACCGTGTGGCCCAAGCTACCATCTTCTTTCTCGAAAACTAGCAGATCAAAGATATTTAATCTTCCGTCTGCCTCCTCCTTCTTGGTAAACTGAACCTTCAGATTGATCCCGTTCAGATGTTTGTAAATACGATACTGTTCCTCCCTGCCATGCCGCCACAAACGAACCGTATCATCCACGTAACGGAACCAAATACTTGGTTTCTTGTTTCCAATGCCTACTCCTCGAATTTTTCCATAAATAACTTCGCGGAACATGCTTTATAGCCAAAAGACCACCACATTCATTTTGATAGGACTCAACTACTGGCAGACACAAGCGGATACCATGAAAGGCTATACAGAGAGGCCATAGAGGTTGTGAAACGCACCAGGAATTTCAATAGGAAGGAAGCGGGCGTAAAATTGAAATTTAGATTCCGGTGCTGAAGAAGATGTGTACCAGTGTTCCACCGTGGGATGATAGCAACAGCGGACGACGGCAGTCGACAACGCCCAATTGCGCTCGGGTATTCAAACCATTTGACGTCACGCCACTGCGCGGAAGCTCGCCGAAGCGGAATTTCGCTGTAGTCAGCAGCGGCCAGGGTGTGAATCGGACACTGAACAAAGCTACGATCCACTTGAAAATGTCCTCCGCAGATTGGGACGAAACGTGGGGGTTTTAAAGTGAAATCCCTTCGACCACATCATAATAGCCCGGAATATTTTATTAAGTGTGAAATTTCCCAAATGTCCAAAATGAGTATGTCTCGTCAAAATTTATACCCACGTGACACAGGGAGAGGGGGACCTCGCCGGCCAAGCACCGCCGGCCCCAACTCACTACTCCCCGTAGCAACGCCTTACGTCCCCATCTCGACACTCAACACCACCACCAGACCCCTTAGACAAACAGCACACTCTGTATCGCGTCAGCTAACTCAAGCGGACGAGGCGGTCAAATCGTAAAAGGAAAGGTACCCGACAGGGCTCACCCTATGTTCTGTACTGTAATTGGAGACTGCATATTGCAAGTATTTTAAATGTCCTGGAGGTATTGTTACAGAAAAAAGATAAATTCGTAAACTAACCCAACAAATCTTCACTTAAAACTTCCGGGCTGATAGGCCGTGGTCGAAGTATAAAACACTCTCCTGCGGGAGACGAAACGTCAGGAGAGTGTTTTATACTTCGACCACGGCCTATCAGCCCGGAAGTTTTAAGTGAAGACAATACCGGCCGTGAAGGCTTACATTGTATGATAACCCAACAAATCATAGTTACATTATTACTCTGCAACGAGTCGCCAGCGACCACGATGCCATTACATACAGGTGTCCGCTTAGAGTCGCCGAGCGGTTTGAGGCGCCATGTCACGGACTGCGTGGCCCTTCCCGGCGGAGGTTCGAGTCCTCCCTCGGGCATGGGCGTGTGTGTGTGATGTTCTTATCATAAGTTAGTTTAAGTAGTGTGTAAGTCTAGGGGCTGATGACCTTAGCAGTTTGGTCCCTTAGGAATTCACATACACTGCATGGGGGCTTAATTATCTTATAATGTAAATATTTTTACTGTCTGTCCGGTTACGCAGCCTCGTAACCGGTTGCCCCTGAGTAGTATTAGTACGCAATCTCACTGCATAAAATAACAACAAAGAATGAAAGAAAACTTCCGTTAACACAATTAATTAATTAAGTCCCCAGCAACTATAAAACCTACGAAACAACAAAACACAAATGTAACTGTTCTGTGTGTGGAAGTGTGATTCAACGTACACATCCGGCACGGTACTTCCTCAATAAGACAAGATATTTTAGATACCATTTAGACTGAATTAATTAAATAAAACTGAAATACTATAATTGCACATAGAAACCCGAAATACAGTCTAATACATGAACACGAGCCAGATGCTTTGTTGACTGAACCTGCGACCAAGAGGCATTATTGTTTAAGACATTGAAATAATAAAAAAAGGAATTTTTTTACCTTCATATATATTGACGAAAAGTACACTCTAGTCCATCAAAGCAATATGACAATATCTGAACAAGCACTCTCCATGGGAACTTCTCAACAACGACACGCTACTGCAACATCTCCACAAGCACTCTCTACCACCGCCTCTCGACAAGAACTCCGCCTACCATCGCTTCTGAACAACTACTGCCAGTGGAGGCGGCTGAATAATACTCTTTGGCGCAATCTCTGGCGCTGTGACTCAGTGCAGCCACCTTTCAACACACAGACGTGACAAAAGTCATGGGATAGCAACATGCACACAGTTGGCAGTTGTATCCTGTACACACGTATAAAAGGGTACTGAATCGGGGGACATGTCATTTGTGAAGAGGTTTTCGACGTTATTGTGGCCGCACGATGGGAATTAACGAACTTTGAACGCGAAATTGTAGTTGAAGCTAGATGCAAGAGACATTCCGTTTCGGAAATCGTTAGGGAATTCAATATTCCGAGATCCACAATGGTAAGAGTGTGCCGAGAATAGCAAATTTCAGGCATTACCTCTCACCATGGACAGCGCAGTAGCCGAAGGCCTCCGCTAACGACCGAAAACAGCGTTGTTTATGTAGAGTTGTCAGTGTTAATAGGCAAGCAACACTGGGTGAAATAATCAGTATCAGACTATGACGAGCGTATTCGCCTGGACAGTGCTGCGAAATCTGGCGTTAATGGGCTGTGGCAGCAGACGGCCGACGCGAGTGCCTTTGCTAAGACCACGACGTTACCAGTAGCGCCTCTCCTCGGGCCGTGACCATATCGGTCGGATGCTAGACGTCTGGAAAACCGTAGTCTGATTAGATGAGTCGCGATTGCAGTTGGTTAAGACCTCATGGTAGGGTTCGAGTGTGGCACAGATCCCACGAAGCCATGGGCCAGGTTGTCAACAAGTCACTGTCCAACCTGGTGGTGGATCGATAATGATGTGGAATGGACTGGGTCCCCTCACTCAACTGCACCGATCATTAACTGGAAACGGTTATGTTCGGCTACATCATTTGCCGCCGTTCATGGAGTTCATGTTCCAGAACAGCGATAGAATTATTATGGATGGCACTGCGTTATTTCACCGGGCCACAATTGTTCGCGATTGGTTTGAAGAACGTTGTGGACAATTCGGATGAATACTTTGGCCAACCGTCGAACATTTATGGCACGTAGTTGAGAGGTCAGTTTGTGCACAAGATCCTGCGCCTGCAAACACTTTCGTAGCTATGGACAATTATAGAGGCAGCATGGCTCAATATTTCTGCAGGGGACATCCAGAGACTCGATGAGCTCGTGCCACGTCTAGTTGCTGCACTACTCGAGTCAAAACGGAGTCCGATTTGGTATTGGGAAGTGTCCCATGACTTTTGTCAGCATTGTGTAGCTCTCCAACGTGATTAATGAGATCAGATTATATTGTATAGTAGCTGTAGTGAACAATTCAGAAAGTCGCTACATCCATCATTGATGATGATGAAGTCACATACTCCGAGGATCGTAGAGGACGATGCGGGAGACCCGCACCGCTGTGTTAGGCAAGGCCCTATCGGAGGTGGTTTGCCATTGCCTTCCTCCGACCGTGTTGTTGTTGTTGTGCTCTTCAGTCCTGAGACTGGTTTGATGCAGCTCTCCATGCTACTCTATCCTGCGCAAGCTTCTTCATCTCCCAGTACGTACTGCAACCTACCTCCTTCTGAATCTGCTTAGTGTATTCATCTCTTGGTCTCCCTCTACGATTTTTACCCTCCACAGTACCCTCCAATGCTAAATGTGTGATCCCTTGATGCCTCAAAACATGTCCTACCAACCGATCCCTTCTTCTAGTCAAGTTGTGCCACAAACTTCTCTTCTCCCCAATCCTATTCAATACCTCCTCATTAGTTACGTGATCTACCCACCTTATCTTCAGCATTCTTCTGTAGCACCACATTTCGAAAGCTTCTATTCTCTTCTTGTCCATACTAGTTATCGTCCATGTTTCACTTCCATACATGGCTACACTCCATACAAATACTTTCAGAAACGACTTCCTGACACTTAAATCTATACTCGATGTTAACAAATTTCTCTTCTTCAGAAACGATTTCCTTGCCATTGCCAGTCTACATTTTATATCCTCTCTACTTCGACCATCATCAGTTATTTTACTCCCTAAATAGCAAAACTCCTTTACTACTTTAAGTGTCTCATTTCCTAATCTAATTCCCTCAGCATCACCCGACTTAATTTGACTACATTCCATTATCCTCGTTTTGCATTTGTTGATGTTCATCTTATATCCTCCTTTCAAGACACTGTCCATTCCGTTCAACTGCTCTTCCAAGTCCTTTGCTGTCTCTGACAGAATTACAATGTCATCGGCGAATCTCAAAGTTTTACTTCTTCTCCGTGAATTTTAATACCTACTCCAAATTTGTCTTTTGTTTCCTTTACTGCTTGCTCAATGTACAGATTGAATAACATCGGGGAGAGGCTACAACCCTGTCTCACTCCTTTCCCAACCACTGCTTCCCTTTCGTGCCCCTCGACTCTTATAACTGCCATCTGGTTTCTGTACAAATTGTAAATAGCCTTTCGCTCCCTGTATTTTACCCCTGCCACCTTCAGAATTTGAAAGAGAGTATTCCAGTTAACATTGTCAAAAGCTTTCTCTAAGTCTACAAATGCTAGAAACGTAGGTTTGCCTTTTCTTAATCTTTCTTCTAAGATAAACCGTAAGGTTAGTATTGCCTCACGTGTTCCAACATTTCTACGGAATCCAAACTGATCTTCCCCGAGGTTGGCTTCTACCAGTTTTTCCATTCGTCTGTAAAGAATTCGCGTTAGTATTTTGCAGCTGTGACTTATTAAACTGATAGTTCGGTAATTTTCACATCTGTCAACACCTGCTTTCTTTGGGATTGGAATTATTATATTCTTCTTGAAGTCTGTGGGTATTTCGCCTGTCTCATACATCGAGCTCACCAGATGGTAGAGTTTTGCCATGACTGGCTCTCCCGAGGCCATCAGTAGTTCTAATGGAATGTTGTCTACTCCCGGGGCCTTGTTTCGACTCAGGTCTTTCAATGCTCTGTCAAATTCTTCACGCAGTATCGTATCTCCCATTTCGTCTTCATCTACATCTTCTTCCATTTCCATAATATTGTCCTCAAGTACATCGCCCTTGTATAAACCCTCTATATACTCCTTCCACCTTTCTGCCTTCCCTTCTTTGCTTAGAACTGGGTTGCCATCTGAGCTCTTGATATTCATACAAGTGATTCTCTTCTCTCCAAAGGTCTCTTTAATTTTCCTGTAGGCAGTATCTATCTTACCCCTAGTGAGACAAGCCTCTACATCCTTACATTTGTCCTCTAGCCATCCCTGCTTAGCCATTTTGCACTTCCTATCGATATCATTTTTGAGACGTTTGTATTCCTTTTTGCCAGCTTCATTTGCTGCATTTTTATATTTTCTCCTTTCATCAATTAAATTCAATATTTCTTCTGTTACCCAAGGATTTCTATTAGCCCTCGTCTTTTTACCTACTTGATCCTCTGCTGCCTTCACTACTTCATCCCTCAGAGCTACCCATTCTTCTTCTACTGTATTTCTTTCCCCCATTCCTGTCAATTGTTTCCTTATGCTCTCCCTGAAACTCTCTACAACCTCTGGTTCTTTCAGTTTATCCAGGTCCCATCTCCTTAAATTCCCACCATTTTGCAGTTTCTTCAGTTTCAATCTGCAGTTCATAACCAATAGATTGTGTTCAGAATCCACATCTACCCCAGGAAATGTCTTACAGTTTAAAACCTGGTTCCTAAATCTCTGCCTTAATATTATATAATCTATCTGATACCTTTTAGTATCTCCAGGATTCTTCCAGGTATACAACCTTCTTTTATGATTCTTGAACCAAGTGTTAGCTATGATTAAGTTATGCTCTGTGCAAAATTCTACAAGGCGGCTTCCTCTTTCATTCCTTCCCCCCAATCCATATTCACCTACTATGTTTCCTTCTCTCCCTTTTCCTACTGACGAATTCCAGTCACCCATGACTATTAAATTTTCGTCTCCCTTCACTACCTGAATAATTTCTTTTATCTCGTCATACATTTCATCTATTTCTTCGTCATCTGCAGAGCTAGTTGGCATATAAACTTGTACTACTGTAGTAGGCATGGGCTTTGTGTCTATCTTGGCCACAATAATGCGTTCACTATGCTGTTTGTAGTAGCTAACCCGCACTCCTATTTTTTTGTTCATTATTAAACCTACTCCTGCATTACCTCCGACCGTAATGGGGATGAATGATGATGATGAAGACGACACAACACCCAGTCATTTTGAGGCAGGAAAAATCCCTGACCTCGCCGGGAATCGAACCCGGGACCCCATGCGCTAGAAGCGAGAACGCTACAGCAAGACCACGAGCTGCGGACCACATCATAATTACATGTTGAAATTTGTATTTATTCTATAAGTGTGCATAATCATAGAGCAGCAGTCCAAGTAGTATACAGGGTGAGTCACCTAACGTTACCGCTGGATATATTTCGTAAACCAAATCAAATACTGGCGAACCGATTCGACAGACCGAACGTGAGGAGAGGGTTAATACAAACCATACAAAAATGCACGGAAGTATGTTTTTTAACACAAACCTACGTTTTTTTTAAATGGAACCCCGTTAGTTTTGTTAGCACATCTGAACATATAAACAAATACGTAATCAGTGCCGTTTGTTGCATTGTAAAATGTTAATTACATCCGGAGATATTGTAACCTAAAGTTGACTCTTGAAACCTCCGATGTTCGCCGGCCGCGGTGGTCTAGCGGTTCCGGCGCTGCAGTCCGGAACCGTGGGACTACTACGGTCGCAGGTTCGAATCCTGCCTCGGGCATGGGTGTGTGTGATGTCCTTAGGTTAGTTAGGTTTAAGTAGTTCTAAGTTCTAGGGGACTTATGACCTAAGATGTTGAGTCCCATAGTGCTCAGAGCCAGCCTCCGACGTTCAGTTGCGTGTTGTAACAAACACGGGCCACGGTCGGCGAGCAGCATCTACAGGGACATGTTTACGATGACGACCGTGTTTACGAGTGTGGCTGTAGTGCACTGTTGTGGTTTGGTCTAGCTGTCGCAGTGTCCGCATGTAGCGCTTGCTGCTATTGTTATTCTGCATTCGTCTCCGCACGCAGACCAACTGTAGTACACCGTGTGACCAGACGTCTGTGATAGTTTAGTGTTGTAGTAACTGTGACCATGGTGTATTCGAACTCTGAAAAGGCGGAGATGATACTCATCTATGGCGAGTGTCGACGAAATGCAGCTGAAGCCTGCAGGGTGTATGCAGAACGGTACCCGGACGGAGAGCATCCAACGTGCCGCACATTGCAAAACATCTACCGCCAACTGTATGCAACAGGTATGGTCGTAGCACGCAAACGGGTCCGTAACAGGCCCGTCACAGGAGAAGCGGGTGCAGTTTGTGTGTTAGCTGCTGTTGCCATGAACCCACACATGAGTACACGGGACATTGCGAGAGCCGGTGGACTGAGTCAAAGTAGTGTCATGCGCATACTGCATCGTCACCGCTTTCACCCGTTTCATGTGTCGCTACATCGGCAATTACATGGTGATGACTTTAATCATCAAGTGCAATTCTGTCAATGGGCATTAACAGAGAATGCGTTGCAGTTCTACCTGTTTACCGACGAAGCGGGTTTCACAAACCACGGGGCAGTGAATCTACGGAACATGCATTACTGGTCCGTGGACAATCCTCGCTGGCTCAGACCGTGGACTGTAAATGTATGGTGCGGAATCATTGGCGACCACCTCATTTGTCCTCACTTCATTGCAGGGGCCCAAACAGCTGCAACATACATCGGGTTTCTACAGAATGATCTGCCAACGTTGCTCGAAAATGTCCCACTGGAAACGCGTCGACGTATGTGGTATCAGCATGATGGTGCACCTGCACATTCCGCAATTAACACTAGGCTGACCCTTGACAGGATGTTCGACGGGCGTTTCATAGGACGTAGAGGACGAATAAATTGGCCAGCCCGTTCCCCTGATCTTACGCCTCTGGACTTCTTTCTATGGGGTACATTAAAGGAGAATGTGTACCGTGATGTGCCTACAACCCCAGAGGATATGAAACAACGTTTTGGGCAGCCTGCGGCGACATTACACCAGATGTACTGCGGCGTGTACGACATTCATTACGCCAAATATTGCAATTGTGTGCAGCAATAATTGAAAACGGAAACCACGTGTGTACGTGTACCGCACCCCTCATGGTAATGTGCATGTGCGTCAGTGAAAAAGACCAATAAAAAGGTGTTAGCATGTGGAAGTAATGTGCTGTTCCAGTCTTTTCCGTACCTAAGGTCCATCACCGTTCCCTTTGGATCCCTACGTAATTCGGTGCTCTCCGATACACACGATCGAACAGCGGAGAATTAACATTTTACAATGCAACAAACGGCACTGATTACGTATTTGTTTACATGTTCAGATGTGCTAACAAAAATAACGGGGTTCCATTAAAAAAAAACGTAGGTTTGTGTTAAAAAACATACTTCCGTGCATTTTTGTATGGTTTGTATTAACCAATTACACTAGCCCCTCTCCTCACGTTCAGTCTGTGGAATCGATTCGTCAGTATTTGATGTGGTTTACGAAATATATCCAGCGGTAATGTTAGGTGACTCACCCTGTATAATGTCATTGTCCTGTATTATTTTAGTGAAACTATCGAATAGTGATGTATGACCCCATGGTAGTATAATATGTGCCTCCTATTACGTGTACAGGCAATAGCGTAGACTTGGATGCGGGTAGGTAACTCGGAACAGTGTAATGTGTGTAGAAGATTGGGTTTCCACGTCTCGTCGAAGATGAGGTCAATAGGGTCGGAACACAACCTTGTATCGGGGAAGGATTCGACTATGTCCCTCCAAAGGATTAATGCGCCATTTGCCTCAAGGGATTAAGGGAAACCAAGGAAAACGAAAAGTAAAATGACCGCAGCGGATTCGAACAGCTGTTGTACCGAATGCAATCCCACTTTCCTAGTACAGTGCTATCTCATTTGGGGGAGTACAGGGTATAGCGAACTTCAAGCGATTTCACGATATTGTATCTTCTACATCAATGCAAACAGAAACTTGGAGTGAATTTTAACTAAAGCATGGAAATACAGACTTTTTATTGTCAATACAAGCGTATCACATTAAAAGGGTATTTAGTTTACAAGCACGCACCCGCAATATTGGTGCATTTTTTAAAATTACGTTTAGAATAAAATTTTCATTTACAATTTGCAAACGTTCAATGTACCATTTACGAGCCGTATTAGAAATATCCATACTATGGACCAATTCGTCGCATACTCTAGCGAACCTGTCTAAAGTTACTGTTTAGTGCAATTACTATTCGGCATCTCAGTCTTTTCAAAGGTGTTTGAAGAGGAAGCACTTAGACGAAGTGTTTCACTTAAAAAGTCACATAGCGTGAGATCAGACGACCCTGGAGGCCAGTGGTAAACTGCGAGTTCCCTTACGGGCGATCCATCGTTAAAGGTACGAGGAGATGCACAGTTGTAACTGATCTGCACCGGTTAAATCAGAGACCGCAAAATGCTAAGATATCGTCATCTCGATCGTAATGAACGAACGAGCATGCTAATCGTAAAAGGGAGACCCCTACTGCTAACCACATGCTCCGGTATCTGACAATTGGCGCCGATGGTTAAGTTGAAATCCATCCCAAGTTTCTACCTGCGTTCACGTAGAATATACACGGTGCTCAGAAATAGTCTGAAAAGCCTGTAAGGTTGTTGAAGGTTAAGCTGTGCTGAGAAATAACTGTTAAGAAAAAAATTCGATATGTTGCGCCGTTTGCGTCTTGATTAGCATTGAAGTTAGCCCGTAAGGCCGTTGCGACCACAAATTCAAACGACCCCCCAGATAAAATTAGTGGCGGTTTGTTGTAGGCCTAATAGCGTAGATGACAGCGCACAGTACTGCTCAGTCTTTGGTTCGGGTTCGATCCTTAATACCGTCCCATGTCCAGTTGTTGTATCGCTCTCTTCTTCGGTTTCAGGAAGCTAAAGGAAGAGCACGTATGGTGACACCGTCTCTGGCGGGCCGGCTTCATTGGCTAACTTTAGTGCTAATTAATTCGGAAATGGTGTAATGTATCGAATTTCTTAACAATTATTTTTCGGCACAATTTATCCAGCAACACCCTTACAAGCGTTATACACTCCTGGAAATGGAAAAAAGAACACATTGACACCGGTGTGTCAGACCCACCATACTTGCTCCGGACACTGCGAGAGGGCTGTACAAGCAATGATCACACGCACGGCACAGCGGACACACCAGGAACCGCGGTGTTGGCCGTCGAATGGCGCTAGCTGCGCAGCATTTGTGCACCGCCGCCGTCAGTGTCAGCCAGTTTGTCGTGGCATACGGAGCTCCATCGCAGTCTTTAACACTGGTAGCATGCCGCGACAGCGTGGACGTGAACTGTATGTGCAGTTGACGGACTTTGAGCGAGGGCGTATAGTGGGCATGCGGGAGGCCGGGTGGACGTACCGCCGAATTGCTCAACACGTGGGGCGTGAGGTCTCCACAGTACATCGATGTTGTCGCCAGTGGTCGGCGGAAGGTGCACGTGCCCGTCGACCTGGGACCGGACCGCAGCGACGCACGGATGCACGCCAAGACCGTAGGATCCTACGCAGTGCCGTAGGGGACCGCACCGCCACTTCCCAGCAAATTATGGACACTGTTGCTCCTGGGGTATCGGCGAGGACCATTCGCAACCGTCTCCATGAAGCTGGGCTACGGTCCCGCACACCGTTAGGTCGTCTTCCGCTCACGCCCCAACATCGTGCAGCCCGCCTCCAGTGGTGTCGCGACAGGCGTGAATGGAGGGACGAATGGAGACGTGTCGTCTTCAGCGATGAGAGTCGCTTCTGCCTTGGTGCCAATGATGGTCGTATGCGTGTTTGGCGCCGTGCAGGTGAGCGCCACAATCAGGACTGCATACGACCGAGGCACACAGGGCCAACACCCGGCATCATGGTGTGGGGAGCGATCTCCTACACTGGCTGTACACCACTGGTGATCGTCGAGGGGACACTGAATAGTGCACGGTACATCCAAACCGTCATCGAACCCATCGTTCTACCATTCCTAGACCGGCAAGGGAACTTGCTGTTCCAACAGGACAATGCACGTCCGCATGTATCCCGTGCCACCCAACGTGCTCTAGAAGGTGTAAGTCAACTACCCTGGCCAGCAAGATCTCCGGATCTGTCCCCCATTGAGCATGTTTGGGACTGGATGAAGCGTCGTCTCACGCGGTCTGCACGTCCAGCACGAACGCTGGTCCAACTGAGGCGCCAGGTGGAAATGGCATGGCAAGCCGTTCCACAGGACTACATCCAGCATCTCTACGATCGTCTCCATGGGAGAATAGCAGCCTGCATTGCTGTGAAAGGTGGATATACACTGTACTAGTGCCGACATTGTGCATGCTCTGTTGCCTGTGTCTATGTGCCTGTGGTTCTGTCAGTGTGATCATGTGATGTATCTGACCCCAGGAATGTGTCAATAAAGTTTCCCCTTCCTGGGACAATGAATTCACGGTGTTCTTATTTCAATTTCCAGGAGTGTAGATTGTTTCCGACAAAACTATATAGCCTTCTGAAATTGGATATATCTTCTTGAAAATTACTGTATAACAACGAGCCCACCAATAGGAAGGTGTATTGACAATTTTGGTGACAATCTTAGCGAGCCACCAAAAAACACGCTTTTCGTCATTATTGGTGTTTGCAATTAACTTGTTCCTCAAGGGAAAAAAAACTCCAGCAGTCAGTTCGCTGACTTCTGTCTGTCATTTTTTGGGACTGGGAAGTATCACGAAGGAAACATGTGGATGAAGCGAACAGTACAGGATATCCTTAAAAAAGGCATGAAAGCTTTTAGAATTAGCGAAGTATAACTCGTGCTCCGGTTAAGCATTTTTTGTCCGAACAACCATATTAGGATGTATACAATCACCGCCCAGTCCCGAGTGTTTAAAGAATCGAACTCCCAGGCGCAAAAAAGGTAGTTTTTCACGTATCTCAGTGTTGATGACGTAATATCTTCTAATCTACTCGTGGCACAATAATTTTGCAGTCACATTTAGTTGTGTATGTCGATGCTGTCTGCAAAGTGTTCCGAATAGGGTAGGTAGTAAAGACGTAATGAATTAAAACGTCATGCCCGGATCTGATGTTTACTACATGATAAGCCAAAATGGGGGAACTGATAACCTTTTTCCCTTCCAACACTTCGGAAGCAAGAAAAAGTTTCGAAAAAAATTGAAACTATATGCAAAATTAGTTGGGAGTTGCCAAGTGGTCTCATTCGCAAATAATACGAGTATGAAATGGGTAATTTTCGCGCCATGACCTACACTGTCTCTAAGCATACGCACAGTTTTTAAACTTTAACATACTCTAAGACAAAAAAGGCAAAGTACTATGAAGGAATTCTGCAAATTGGCCACAAACTGGTTATCATACAGGTATCGACGGAAAATTAGAAACTGTAAACGTCGCTGCCGATGGATGAGTGTGTGTCGCTGCAGTGTAATTTCACCTCGCAGCTGACGAGGACACGTCGATATCAGCGCACGAAGTCTTTGCTAATGTCATTACGTGTACTCAGTTGGACAGTAACTATATCTCACAAACAGGCGCGTGAAATCAGGCGTCAGCATTTGAGAGACGGTTCCAGTAATAGCCGAATCGCTCGACGTTTGAATGGCATCGATGCCCCTATGGCCGACCAGAGTGTCAAGAAGGAAGCGGTCGACCTAGAGAGACGGCAAAACCCGAGGACCGGAAACCAGTCAGAGAGCCACTCGGAACTTCAGTGACCACAAGGACAATTAATAAGCGGATCACGCAATGGGGGTGCTTCCGCCGACTACCATTGATCTACTCACGCCAGCAAGCCCATTTGCAGTGGTGTCGAGCACATTCAACCTGGAATCTCATTTACTCGAGTGGAACTGTGTTCAGTGATGAATCCCGCTTCAAACTGAGTCCCGACGACCAGCGAAGTGCTTTCGGACATCCCGGACGGCGGTGGGGCACCAACCCGATTGTCGTCCGCCATACGGCCCTATAACCAGGAATGATCGTCTGCGGTGTCATTCATTTCATTTCATAGCAGATCCTCTTTGGCTGTTAGTAAAAAAAAATGGCTCTCAGCACTATGGGACTCAACATCTGTGGTCATAAGTCCCCTAGAACTTAGAACTACTTAAACCTAACTAACATAAGGACATCACACACATCCATGCCCGAGGCAGGATTCGAACCTGCGACCGTAGCGGTCACGCGGTTCCAGACTGAAGCGCCTTTAACCGCACGGCCACACCGGCCGGCGGCTGTTAGTCACGCGCACTTACAGCAGAGCGGTACGTCTACGGTGTTCTACGCCCCGTTTTGTTGCCCTTCATAGCGAATCATCCAGGGCTTACCTTTCAGCAAGATAATGCCCTCCGGCACACGGAGACAGTTTCTACTGCTTGTCTACGCACTTGCCCAACCCCAGCTTTGCCAGCAAGGTAGCTGCATCTCTCCCCAATTCTGAGGAGCGGAAACCTGTCACAGAGCCACTCGGAACTTTAGTGAACACAAGGACCATTAATCGGCAGCTCACTCAATGGGGGCGCTTCCGCCGATCACTATTGATCTCTTCACACCAGCAAGCCCATTTGCAGTGGTGTCGAGCATATTCAACCTGTTGAAGCAATATGAATTGACTCAACCAACCAGTTCGAGATTTTGACGATCTAACGCACCAATTGGACAGAATTTGGCACGGTATTTCTCAGGACGACATCCAACAACTCTGTCAAACAATGCCAAGCTGGAGTGCTGCTTGCGTAAGGGTCAGAGGTAGGGCAACGCGTTATTGAGTTGCTCAATTTATGAAGCTCTTTCTCTTGAAGAAATCATAGAGTAAGCCGAAAGCGGTCAATGAAAAATATTTTCGTGATCTCGACTGTTCAATCTAACGTAAATTCCAGGTAAGATTACACCTCTTAAAGAGTAATTTGTGAACGTAGTTTACATTTTTAATTTCAATCAATACTACAATCAAATAATGAAAATGAGTTACTTACAATGAAATGAATACCCTTCATCGCGCTGTATACAGCTGTTGATATAAGTCAACGGGGATTGTTGAAAAATGTGTGCCTCGATCGGGACTCGAACCCGGGATCTCCTGCTTATATGGCAGACGGTTTATCCATCTATTCTTTTCTTTTTCTTTTTTTTTCATCTGTGCGACTGCAGGGACGTATCTGTGGCACGCCTCCCGTGAGACCCACATTCCCAACTTATTGTCCCCCACTATATTCATAGTGCCCCTTCTCTATATACTCGTTTCTCGCGGCTTTTTGCCGATTCCCGTAAGAGTTCGGGCACTGTTAGTACTTCCGCACAGAAGAAGATGGTCAAATTGCCGGTGAGCCTTACATAAAATCAGTTATTTGTGGCCCCTGGAAGCTGTTAGAAAGGCAACCTGAAACTGGGACTTGGCCACTGTTTTAACCATTTAATAAAATAGACGTGACGTATTTCAGTGTAGCGTTGAAGTTGTAGTCCGTTTCTACACTGAAGAGCGAGCAGTAATTGTTTTGGGGGATGTGGCCTTTATCGGAAAAACATTACAGCTGTCCTGCACTAACATGTAAGAATCATGTTCTAGTGCAATGTGTGGTGTCCACGTGTTAGTCCATGTGTTAGTCATATTGTGTATTCGGTACATCACTAAACCGATCAGTTAAAAATAAACGGCGCATATTGCATCTGAGCATTGCGTTGCCGCTGATTTCAAAGGCACGCTGCGGGAGAGTCTGTATTACTGTGCGAAACATTCTAGTTGCTCCTCTCGAGGTAGTGGTATACAAAAAGTGAGGGCTCTGCTCCTCACTCTTCGACTTGCAGACAAGCTACTCAGTTGTTCACAATTTGTAAACGTTGCTGCTAATATACAGGACGTTTCAAAAATGACCGGTATATTTGAAACGGCAATAAAAACTAAACGAGCAGCGATAGAAATACACCGTTTGTTGCAATATGCTTGGGACAACAGTACATTTTCAGGCGGACAAACTTTCGAAATTACAGTAGTTACAATTTTCAACAACAGATGGCGCTGCAAGTGATGTGAAAGATATAGAAGACAACGCAGTCTGTGGGTGCGCCATTCTGTACGTCGTCTTTCTGCTGTAAGCGTGTGCTGTTCACAACGTGCAAGTGTGCTGTAGACAACATGGTTTATTCCTTAGAACAGAGGATTTTTCTGGTGTTGGAATTCCACCGCCTAGAACACAGTGTTCTTGCAACAAGACGAAGTTTTCAACGGAGGTTTAATGTAACCAAAGGACCAAAAAGCGATACAATAAAGGATCTGTTTGAAAAATTTCAACAGACTGGGAACGTGACGGATGAACGTGCTGGAAAGGTAGGGCGACCGTGTACGGCAACCACAGAGGGCAACGCGCAGCTAGTGCAGCAGGTGATCCAACAGCGGCCTCGGGTTTCCGTTCGCCGTGTTGCAGCTGCGGTCCAAATGACGCCAACGTCCATGTATCGTCTCATGCGTCAGGGTTTACACCTCTATCCATACAAAATTCAAACGCGGCAACCCCTCAGCGCCGCTACCATTGCTGCACGAGAGACATTCGCTAACGATATAGTGCACAGGATTGATGACGGCGATATGCATGTGGGCAGCATTTGGTTTACTGACGAAGCTTATTTTTACCTGGACGACTTCGTCAATAAACAGAACTGACGCATATGGGGAACCGAAAAGCCCCATGTTGCAGTCCCATCGTCCCTGCATCCTCAAAAAGTACTGGTCTGGGCCGCCATTTCTTCCAAAGGAATCATTGGCCCATTTTTCAGATCCGAAACGATTACTGCATCACGCTATCTGGACATTCTTCGTGAATTTGTGGCGGTACAAACTGCCTTAGACAACACTGCGAACACCTCGTGGTTTATGCAAGATGGTGCCCGGCCACATCGCACGGCCGACGTCTTTAATTTCCTGAATGAATATTTCGATGATCGTGTGATTGCTTTGGGCTATCCGAAACATACAGGAGGCGGCGTGGAATGGCCTCCCTATTCGCCAGACATGAACCCCTGTGACTTCTTTCTGTGGGGACACTTGAAAGACCAGGTGTACCGCCAGAATCCAGAAACAATTGAACAGCTGAAGCAGTACATCTCATCTGCATGTGAAGCTATTCCGCCAGACACGTTGTCAAAGGTTTCGGGTAATTTCATTCAGAGACTACGCCATATTATTGCTACGCATGGTGGATATGTGGAAAATATCGTACTATAGAGTTTCTCAGACCGCAGCGCCATCTGTTGTTGAAAATTGTAACTACTGTAATTTCGAAAGTTTGTCTGCCTGAAAATGTACTGTTGTCCCAAGCATATTTCAACAAACGGTGTATTTCTATCGCTGCTCGTTTAGTTTTTATTGCCGTTTCAAATATACCGGTCATTTTTGAAACACCCTGTAGCTACGTCTCGGCGGCAGCAATGAAACGCCATTGTCTGCGATGCCACGGCTGTTACTGTTTCGGGCTGCTATCGAATACATCACACATCCATTCTTTCACGACGCACTCTGTTCCTTCATACAGATACCAGGGAAAATGAGTTCGCACGCACAGATCTCAACAAGGCCGTCGCTAATTCACAGGTGGTGCGCAAATTTGCTCTTCGCTGAGTACAGGCGGCCACTTTGGCGCAATGCGGTGCGCCAAGTGCACGCGTATGCTGTGCGTTTTATGCGGCGTGTCCCACATCTGGATGGCTCCGTGTTTGAATAAACGGAGTGCTTTCTGTTGACTCTGGCTGTGGACGCTCCTCTGCTGAGGATGGCGGCCACTGCATGTGTCAGACGGCGGTCTCGCGAACACGCGGTCCTTCGTTCGTTCTGCCATCTCAGAATTTTGGAAGCTAGAAAATCACTAATTATTTCGCTTCTCTATTAATACTGTACGGATTCATGGCAGAAGGTGTTGTTTCCTATGGGATATTTTTAGTACCTCCCCATTAGATTATAAGGTGGATCATCACAAAAATTATTACTCACCCGTCTCCTTATGGACATCTTTTTCATATAAAAGTAACTGCAGCAACATGGTTATACGGCCGCAGGGTATTCATTCCTGAATTGTCCTCGAAAAACCAGGTCTCAAAATTCAAGGTTTTTTAGTGGAAGGTCGGCTAGTATCGGAGACGTAAGCTTTTTCGAAATTTTTAGAAGTTTATATTGGAACCTTCTTCACACCAAGCGATACTAAGCGATTTAATAGAAGTATAAAACTCCGTGTCATAATCGTCCAAGCTCATTGATCTTTTAACACATTTTTTCATCTTTAGTATTATACTAGTATAACTTTTTCAGGGTTGGACTGGAAATGAAATTTCAATGTGTAAAAACATAAATTTTATTGCAAAAAGCTTCAACTGAGCCGTAAATGCTTATCTACTTGAACTTGTCTGTCATCTCGGTCTGGTATATATACTTCTTCCTTGTTGAAACCTGCTGCTCATTGGAATCTCGTGAATTCAGCTGTCATCTGCCTTAAGTCTTTATGTCTTTTTATAAAATAATAGTAAAAGTTTTTATCCTCAAAGTTTTTTGTGTTATTGAACTGATGCTTTCTTGTCAGTTGATGTGCATGTTTGTACACTAGATTTAACAACCCTTCTTTACTCAAAGGCGCAATCCTACTATGTAAATTATAATCATTCTGGAAACATCCCCCAGGCTGTGGCTAAGCCATGTCTCCGTAATATCCTTTCTTTCAGGAGTGCTAGTTCTGCTAGGTTCGCAGGAGAGCTTCTGTAAAGGTAGGAGTACAGCTGTGACGAGGGGTTGTGAGTCCTGCTTGGGTGGCTCAGTTGATTGCCGGCACGGTAGCTCAGCGTGTTCGGTCAGAGGGTTAGCTACTCTCTGTAATAAAAACAATTGAGTGAACGAACCAACGAAAAATCGAAACGGGTGTCATCGGACGTCCGCCCCGAACAAATTCAACGAACAATATAGAACAAAATGAGATCAACGAAAAAAAAAGTTGGTAGAGCACTTGCCCGCGAAAGGCAAAGGTCCCGAGATCGAGTCTCAGTCCGGCACACAGTTTTAATCTTCCAGGAAATTTCAATTATAATCTTGTTTATTGTTCATCACTGAATGTTCACAGAAAAACATTATTTTCTCAAACAGGTTTCATGGCCACCTCTTTGTTTTCTCGTATCTGTCACCTAGTGTACCTCTTGAAATTGAATAATAATGAATTAAACATTGTCCACATTCCTACAGGAACACAAGTTTTTTTTATTAATCTCCAAACATGTTGGACCATAGCTGCAGCATCTTCAGTTCTTTCTTCTCCTTTATTGTTTCTCAAATAGACACACACAAACTTCATATACCGAGCGACATGGCGCAGTGGTCAGAGCACAGTGGACTTGCGTTCGGGAGGACGACGGTTCAAATAAATGGCTCTGAGCACTATGCGACTTAACTTCTGAGGTCATCAGTCGCCTAGAACTTAGAACTAATTAAACCTAACTAACCTAAGGACATCACACACATCCGTGCCCGAGGCAGGATTCGAACCTACGACCGTAGTGGTCGCTCGGTTTGGACGACGGTTCAAACCCGCACCTCGCCACCCTGATTTAGGTTTTTCGTGATTTGCCTAAATCGCTTCAGGCAAATGCCGGGATGGTTCCTTTGAAAGGGCACGGCCGACTTCCTTCCCCATCCTTCCTTAATCCGATGGGACCGATGCCCTCGCTGTTTCGACCCCTCCCGCAGATCAATCATCGAATAAATTTCGTAGAGATTAGAAATACGTTGTCACCAGATTTTTTTCACGTTCACTTAACAAATGTTTACCTTATGCCCCTGTGGTTTCTACCAGAAATAATCCACAAGTTAATATTAACACAGCATGTCATTTGCAACACATCGAGATTTGGTCACACGTCTGTACTGAATTTGCTTAGACTAAAATCTCTAAGCTACGTATTCCTTAAGAATAGTGGTATACGCTCCCGTTTTGACGCTTGCCAAGTCCACTTGTCCTGAGCTCTACAAATTATTTGCCTGCTAAATCTGTTGTTACTACTTTTTTTGTTTAAACTGATCTGAGGGCATCGACAAAATTTTTTGAGGGGTCGGTTTTGAAAACTATTTGGTCTGGTTTGCTATTTATAGAGTGTGTTGCGAATTTATAACAGCGTTTACTTACGTTTTCTTGAATTCATTGGCGAACATCGGATGTTACTACGTTGGTACGGCTTTCACGCACTTATCACTGCACATCTAATTTTCAGGTGCGCCGTTGACAGTAATTTGTTTCACTGCATTGTTTTCGATTGGTCGTCGCATAAACTGATTTATAGTTATGTTCCCGTGTTCTTATTTTGTGTGTGTGTGTGTGTGTGTGTGTGTGTGTGTTGTTTGAAGGTTCGCTTAGAGTATCGAATAATATTTAACAGAACACACACACACACACACACACACACACACAAAGGAGGAAACGAACAAAATGTTTCATTAATATGTAAGGCTACACTCTTGATAAATTCTTTCAGAAATGACTTCTTAAGATCTAAAATTATATTTAGCCTTAATAGATTTCTGATTTCCAGAAATGATTTTCTCTCTTTTGCTATCTAGATTTTATATGCTCTCCACTTGAGTCATCCTCACTTGCGTTGTTAGTTCTTTTAGTGCCTCATTTCCTAAACTAACAGACAGATGATACAAAAGTGGCGACGAGGAATGCGATGCCTCCTTAGATTCCGGCAATATATTATTATGAACATTAGCCACATCTTTGAATTGAAGTTAGTGTCTTTACTATCGAGCGGGGGGGGGTTCACAAAATGTGCTATACCTATAACGTACAAAACAATATTAATTTGATGAGATTAGCGAAACCAAGTACTGGATGAAGGAAACTCGAGTGTATCGCCACAATTGAGGAGCTCAAATACTATTTCTGTATGGCAGAAGACCTTAGTGGTGAACATTTGACGATTGTGTAGTAGTATCCTTATATTGCGTGGTGACGCAACTTGCATCTCACCGCTTCGTTTAACTAGTGGAATCCAAAGATGGTGATGCCATATCGTGTGATCTTGCAAGCTTCTGAGTCGATCTACTTAGAGGCGTGAATCGAGCAGTCGATCTGAACATCGATTAAACAAAGATTATCATGAGGATGTAGATAAACACTAACCCCTGTACCGCAAACACAACAACGGTAGTATCCCAAATTTGACTCAACAACTGAAACGTATTCTGCATTGAAGAGTTATAAACAAACAGGAAAACGAATACTAAGCCTTGACATCAGTAGGAACGAGTGCACTTGTATTCAGCATCAGGTTTCATGTGCGATCAAGCATTATTAAAAAAAAAAAAAACTACAAAATTATATCAGGGAACGCACGACAGGTCACAGTCGAGCGAGAGAGATACACATTACCAAAGGCAAGCAGCAGTGGTGTATGATGGCTTGTTACATAGGCTGTTGATCGTAGAATATCGCTTTGTTGCGCAGACCGATGCCAGTGGTTGTCTTTCGATCATGTGAATCACGTAAATCATTTACGCCTCATGAAAAGTAAACGTCATTCTCCATTTTCAAAGGTTCTCACAGCTGTTGCCAACATGACGCCTATCTCGAGGTCCGCTGTGGTACCACTGACTACGAGGACGCTACGTTTTGACTGCTCCAGGTGACTTATACAGGATGTCTAGGAAGTTGGGACGAATATTAAAGTGCTGTAGAACATACACAATTTATTGAAAATGGAATGTTTTTTACTTTTATTTTTACAAACACATTAATTAACTTCTCCCTCTTACATATGAAATATTATGTCATCCAGATTATCATGCAAGGCCGCGCGGCAACGACCAATGCGCTCATTGAAATTCTCAAATGGTTCAAATGGCTCTGAGCACTATGGGACTTAACATCTGAGGTCATCAGTCCCCTAGAACTTAGAACTACTTTAAACGTAACTAACCTAAGGACATCACACACATCCATGCTCGAGGCAGGATACGAACCTGCGACCGCAGCAGCAGCACGATTCCGGTCTGAAGCGCCTAGAACCGCTCGGCTACAGCGGCCGGCTTGAAATACTCGATGACGCGTTTACAAAACTTTCCATTCAGCAGAGCAATCGCTTCACGGGATGGGTGACATGTCGCCCTATTTTGTTGAAACAAAAAAATCGTCATTTTCATCAATGAGAGGGAAAAACCAATCAGAAAGCATGTTTCGGTAACCGTCCTTGTTCACAGTGACGGCAGGTCCCTCATTATTTTCTAAAAGGTACGAGCCGAAATCACTCCTCCTGTCCAGAACCCACACCACACAGTCGAGCATTGTGGATGCATTTCATCTTCCACAGTCATTCGTGGATTTCCTTTACGCCAAATTCTGCAGTTTTACCTATTGACGTACTCACTGAGATGGAAGTGCGCCTCATTGAGAAAAATTATTCTTTTTGTAAAGTTCTAGTTCTCCGCTTGTCGAATAAAGACCCACTGAGCAACTCGATGACTCTTTCAATGATCAGCGGGCTTCAACTCATGTGTAAGCTGATTCTTGTACGCATGCATTTTCACATCTTTTGAAAGGATTTCACGCTGTGAACTTGCCCGCATCTCGTGGTCGTGCGGTAGCGTTCTCGCTTCCCACGCCCGGTTTCCCAGGTTCGATTCCCGGCGGGGTCAGGGATTTTCTCGGCCTCGTGATGGCTGGGTGTTGTGTGCTGTCCTTAGGTTAGTTCGGTTTAAGTAGTTCTAAGTTCTAGGGGATTGATGACCATAGATGTTAAGTCCCATAGTGCTCAGAGCCATTTGCTGTGAACTTGGTAATAAATTCAGTTGTTGAGCTCATCGGCCAACAGATTTTGGGGGGCTTACGGTCAAGGACGACAGCAAGGTTTCTTGTGTTCGAAGAGATCGAGGTAATCCTGTTTTTTTAACGTTTGAAACAGAAACTGCGGTCTCAAACTTCCGTATCAACTTCCGAACTGATGATTCGGTTGGAGCAGCATCGCGTGCGAGTGTCACACGTGATTCACGAACGGTTGCCGTGGGGCTTTCACTGTTTTTATAGTAACTTTTTATCACTTGGATACGTTGTTCGGTTGTCATCTGCTCCAAGACGAAAGTAAACATGAAACAATAATGCTCACCACACAAAAGCTACAAGGCTACTAATGGGAAGTATCGGAGATAACATATGTGAAAAAACCACGGCTGCCAACCGACTTATGACAAAACTACGCAAAATTAAAATTCGTCCTTACTTCCCGGACACCCGTAAATGGTGACGCTGAGTGACGCTACCGGGTCCGTTTAAAAACTCGCTGCCCCCTAAGAAAACAACAGACGCAATGGGTGAGAAGTGGCAAGCCATTCGACGTCTCTCTTTTCATTTAGTGTGGGTATTACTACCGACTAAAAGAATAATGAGGAAGTGGAACATTACAATAATAGCTTACAAAAGCAAACTTCATTGCTGATACTGTATGTAGAGACTTCTAACCAACTTTATGTCGTAACTATTTTTCCCAGCAAGAAAACAGTAGACTGTGAGGGTGCAAAGTGGGAAGCCATTTGACGTTTCTCTTTTCATTTGATGTGTGAATAACCGTCAACGAAGAGGATTATGAGGAGGCGGAATATTACGACAATAGCTTCTAAAAGCAAACTGCATTGCAGGTACTGTATGTAGAGACCTGTAACTAACTTCATGTCTTAATTACGTTTAATATGGTGCAGGTCTTCATTTCCTTTACTTTCAGAGAGTGCTTGGGAACAGGGCACACACTGCATTTGAGACAGACGGCGCAGTGTCCAACTTAAAAAAAGAGAAAAGGGAGCCCGAGTAGCCGGCAGGGACTCTGGCACTTGTGAGAAACGGTACGGGTAGTGTGAGGTGTTGTCATCGTGAAAGTTGTGTCGCGGAGCGAGTCCCAGGGGCGACCGGGTTCTACTGCTCATTTACGACACGTCTTCAGCCTAGAGGTCAAGCAGTGCCGAGGGAAAGAACTTTTATGAGTGCGAGACCGGTGCTCTGCCATGTTCAGAACAGTGACTCAGCAGATAACAGTCTTTTAATTTCACAAAAGAAACATAAGATGCAGCAAAATAAGAGCGTAGCGTTGTGCACTGTTTCTTACTTTCTTAGGACCTGTGAGGCGAGGCTAGCTGCTGGATGTGCAACCGCGCAATTTCTAAAAAACATCGGGAGGATGAATGATAGGGAGAAATTTTTAGGAGAACTTCTGAGGTCATTGGAGAATGACTTTTCGATCTACCGTCCTTTTTCCTAAAAATTTCTCCCTATCATTCATCCTCCGGATGTTTTTTAGAAATTGCGACGCGGGCGGGAGTTTTTCAGTTACACGATTGGTGAATTAACAAGACAACGCTAATAGCAACAGGGGCGGGACTGGGAGTATCCAACGGTGAGCACAGCATTATCTTAACACCACCATCCCACAACGTTGATTTGGAAGAGGTGGACAACAAGATCTTGTTCATTGTCTTTGGCCATCCAGATCTCCAGACCTAACACCTTCCGTTGACAGAGCCTTTGTCCCTCCTACAGCAGTTACTCTTGAAGATCTGAGAAATCGAATTGTTGAGGCTATCGATTCTATAAACAGGGAGCTCTTGATTCGAGTGTGGAATGAAGAGGACTATCGTGTCGATGATTCTCGAACAACGCATGGTGCTCGTATTAAGTGGATGGTGTTAGTGTTGAAACGTCCCCTTAGAACAATTGTACAGGACTGTGCTTAACCTGACACACAATATTTTTTAGCGCAACGCAATCTGACATTCAGAAATCCCTACAAAGGAATGGCCCTGACTATGAAAGATTTTTATAGAGAACAAACAATGTATTTACCTTAATAGTCATAATATATATAGCAGTTCATGACAAATTTCAAAACTCCGCCATCTCTCTCCCCACATCCACCACTGCTGGCGGCTCACCTCCAACTGCGCAACGCTGCGCGCTGTTCACATCCAGCTGCCGCTGCCCAACACTACAATGGCAGACAACAATGCAAACTAGCCACAGACTGCACACAGCACAGCCAGTGATTTTCATATAGAGTGCTATGTAACGTTGCCAATAAGAAAACATAAACAGCCTACTTACAGTGTCTGTGCGAACACAAAATTTTGAATCTTCCTCTATCCAATGACCCAAACAACGTGTTACTATCTTTCACAGTTGTTCTGTAATAAATAACTGTATTCTATCTTTTCTTCTTGAATCACCCTTTATTTACTAACAAGGAACCCATGGAGTGCAAGGTCGCAAAAGGACAAAAGACGCCTCGGCATTCGACGCCGCACAACCCAGAGCAACGGCAACGATAAACAAAGCAAATTGCATTACATCTACAAGAAAAGTTGCCGAAGTTGACATTTCCTCAGAAAGGAACACAAGAAATTTCGCAGAAGGAGAAAGATGTGGCAGATCAAAAAAAAAAAAAAAAAAAAAAAAAAAATGGTTCAAATGGCTCTGAGCACTATGCGACTTAACTTCTGAGGTCATTAGTCGCCTAGAACTTAGAAGTACTTAAGGGGCTCCGGAACGCCCTATACTTGCAATGTTAAAATAACGCTTATAAATTACATCTTTCCTCACAAAGTTTTGAGGTAGGAAGTTGAGCTTTTTACAGATTATTTATTGGAATATGGGCTACAACTTAACACAGGGATTTTACAAAATTTTAGTTCAGTTATTAAAGATGATTTTTTTTTCAATTGTAATGAAAATTCCCAACATTTTTTTTGCAATTTTTTATTTATATATTCAAAAATATACAGTTTTTTGGAAAAAGGCTGTGTTAAATTATGCAGAAGGTACTGTGTAACATTTACTGAAAGTTTGAAACAAATATGTTTGGAAGATCCTTAGAAAACATGTAATTAGTATGAGAAAATAAAAGTTTTGGGAATCGAGCGACAAAGATTGGATTAACTTTTTAGTGCATTCCTGGTCCATAGGATGGATTATCTTCATCCTCTGCAAACTCCTCCTCCAGATTCCTCTTGTTCCTCCTCCTGTTTACTCTTGCTTGTATTTCTAGACTCTTTACAGCCCTGTCTGCTGCCCGAAGGCGTTCCTTGTCTAAAGCAAGCATCGCTCGTACCATGTTAGAACCTATCTTCATTCCCATATTTCTAAATACCTTGCACCTTACAATGTTGCCATCATTGAAAGTCGCAACAGCATCATACACACCAAAGTGAAGTGTTTCTATTCCAACAAATACAGTCTTGGGGATTCTCGACCATATAACACTATTTACACTTTCGTTGGGGTTTTGAGTTTTTCCGTGAATACACTTTTTCAACAGTTCAG
Source organism: Schistocerca cancellata (assembly GCF_023864275.1). Taxonomy (NCBI): domain Eukaryota; kingdom Metazoa; phylum Arthropoda; class Insecta; order Orthoptera; family Acrididae; genus Schistocerca; species Schistocerca cancellata. Next base: position 64,354,595 of record NC_064627.1, read on the forward strand.
GTGCTGCTAAGTCTCTGAAAATAAGTTAGCCACAACACATACTTTATCTCACATCACTAAAATATACCTGATGAACACGGACGTTAATAATAACACCATTTGACAGCAGTTTAACAGCGCCACAGTGGGTCACGCCCATGTAGAACACATTTCAAAAAAAAATTAAAAATACTTGTAGTCTTCGGAATTGAATAAATTTTATATCTATTAAAAGGTAATAGTCTGCAGATTCAGAAAACGCAAAAAAGTAAAAATTGAACTTTTCATGATTTTGAGCCTTTCCGGAGTCCCTTAAACCTAACTAACCTAAGGACATCACACACATCCATGCCCGAGGCTGGATTCGAACCTGCGACCGTTGCGGTCGCTCGGTTCCAGACTGTAGCGCCTAGAACCGCACGGCCACTCTGGCCGGCGGCAGACCAAATGTTACAGTGAGTGCAAGATGAATCAGTGGAAGGAGTGGCGTCGTATATGCTCGACTGTATGGAATATGTTTGAGGAGCACAATGACGACGATACGTGCTTAACAAGTGAAAGTGATAGTGTAACAGGTGTCGAGCCGTGTACTTCATCATCTTTGTCGGACAGGTAGCCGCCAATACCGTGCCAGTATAACGTAGTAAAGGGCAGTCGTTGTCCAACGAGCGGGTACTAAAGATAATTGCGTACATGAGGAGATCATCCGCAGCATAGGAAAAAAGAAAAAAAAAAACATTTATGAACAGATTTCGAATGAGTACGCAGCAATATGACCATGTAGCGGATAAGAAAAACTACGGATATTCAATGGAGGACAAGGCACACTTGTTACAAAAACGTGTTTGCGCGTTTCAGGGATGCTCGATACAGTTTACCCGATGTGCATGGCACTGATCTGCTACGTTATGCACATCAAATTTCACGTGACATAGAGAGCTGCATGGTCCGATGGTATCTGTTCTTTCAGACATGTCCGAAGGAACAGACATCATCTTCATATAGTTAAGGCTAACCTGCCATTCACTTTCTTTTACTGTACTGGATGCACACGCATTGCCCGAACTCTTGCGGGACTCGGTAAGATTGCCTGCCGCGAGTAATGAGTATAATTGGCAGGGACACTACCAATGTAGTGTGTGAACATTAAGTTGTGTATAGCTAAAAATAGTCCAGTTACGATTTGAATTACCGAGCACAGCCCTAATAGGGACCCAAAATTTCATCAAAATGAAATGTTTGTTCGTGCAGGTAAGTCAACTAAAGAGTTGTTAATAATTTTAATTAAAGGATATGTCAATCGTAAGGGCTTATTCATTAGTAAATTATCTTATTTTACGAATAGGCCCCGGGAGTATGGGTCTCACGGGGAGCGTGCAAGGGATCGCAATCTTGATAAAATATTTTTTATTGGAGCGAGTGACCGGTTTCGACTCTATGGAAGAGTAATCTTCAGACTCCAGAGCGGTGGATCGACACTCTGCTAGACGAGTTCCATCGACCCTCGACGCTCGTGTAACTGCAGTCTGAAGATGACTCTTTCATAGAATCGAAACTGGTCACTCGCTCGAATAAAAAATATTTTAACAATATTGCGATCAAGACTGTTTTAAATTTTAATTTTAACTTCCTGGACACTTCTTTCTGTCGCCCTCCTTATGCACATGATGAGTCATTAGCAGTAATATTTTCTCTGTCATAGTTGCTAACATAACAATTTCAATTTTTAAATGAACGTACCAACATTCGGCTGTATTGTTATTTACTTAGTTTCGATCCATGTTTCGGCCTTTCATGTCATTTTCAAGCGACTGAGTTTATGACAGTCACTTGCAAATGGCAAAAAAGGGCGAAACATGGGTCGTAATCAAATAAACAACAATACATTCAAATGTCGAAGTGCTCGTTTGAAAATTATTGTATGACTGTTGCTTAGCAACATCAAAAACTGCTTGCAACACTAGTCTTGCTAGTGGTTGAACTTTCGATCTCGCATTCAAGGAGGGCGCTTAAACAACGGTTGGCTGTCATATCTTGTCTGGCGGGAAGGAAACAGCGGGCTGAACGATTCAGACAGAAAATTGAGCGTTCGACGTGGAGCTTGGCGCTGAACGGATCTCTGTGGGCTTCGGTCTCCACTTGGGCAGCCGGCCGTTGGTCCAGGGTTCGAGTCGGCACGAGCGCCAGCCACCCCCGCTCTGTACTTCAGAGAGGCGGCCGTGGCAGTGACACTCTACACGTCTCATGCTGCTCTTTTATGGGGAGTGTTATTAGCAGCACCATCATCTTAGGACAATACTTATTCGGAGTCGGCCGTTGTGGCCGAGCCGTTCTAGGCACTTCAGTCCGGAACCGTACTGCTGCTACGGTCGCAGGTTCCAATCCTGCCTCGGGCATGGATGTGCGTGTCGTCCTTAGGTTAGTTAGGTTTAAGTAGTTCTAAGTCAAGGGGACGGGACTGAGGAACGTCAGATGTTAAGTCCCACAGTGCTTAGAGCCACTTATTCAGAATGAAGTCAGATCATTGAAGTTATCTGTCCGACGTCCACCAGTGCCTTGGTACGTTATTGCATTTCTCAGTACAACAGTTAGGCAGGCAGTTAGAAACTCGTATGTCACTTCAGAATATTGAGTTCATAGGCTACGTTCATAAACCTTTCAAAAACATTTCAAGTAACTCTGGGAACCAGCAGGTTTGCAGTTTTGCGATATTAACTTAATATTGTCAGACGGGGTAAAATACTGGGAGCGAAAGTCTACTTACAATTTGTACAGCAACCAGATGGCAGTTATAAGAGTCGAAGGGCATGAAAGGAAAGCAGTGGTTGGGAAGGGAGTGAGACAGCGTTGTTGAGCAAGCAGTAAAGCAAACAAAAGAAAAATTCGGAGTAGGTATTAAAATCCATGGAGAAGAAATAAAATCTTTGAGGTTCGCCGGTGACATTGTAATTCTGTCAGAGACAGCAAAGGACCTGGAAGAGCAACTGAACGGAATGGACAGTGTCTTGAAAGGAGGACATAAGACGAACATCAACAAAAGCAAAACGAGGATAATGGAATGTAGTCGAATTAAATCGGGTGATGCTGAGGGTATTAGATTAGGAAATGAGACGCTTAAAGTAGTAAAGGAGTTTTGCTATTTGGGAAGCAAAATAACTGATGATGGTCGAAGTAGAGAGGATATAAAATATAGACTGGCAATGGCAAGGAAAGCGTTTCTGAAGAAGAGAAATTTGTTAACATCGAGTATAGATTTAAGTGTCAGGAAGTCGTTTCTGAAAGTATTTGTATGGAGTGTAGCGATGTATGGAAGTGAAACGTGGACGATAAATAGTTTGGACAAGAAGAGAATAGAAGCTTTCGAAATGTGGTGCTACAGAAGAATGCTGAAGATAAGATGCGTAGATCACGTAACTAATGAGGAGATATTGAACAGAATTGGGGAGAAGAGAAATTTGTGGCACACTTTAACTAGAAGAAGGGATCGGTTGGTAGGACATGTTCTGAGGCATCAAGGGATCACCAATTTAGTATTGGAGGGCAGCGCGGAGGGTAAAAATTGAAGTGGGAGACCAAGAGATGAATACACTAAACAGATTCAGAAGGATGTAGGTTGCAGTAGGTACTGGGAGATGAAGAAGCTTGCACAGGATAGAGTAGCATGTAGAGCTGCATCAAACCAGTCTCTGGACTGAAGACCACAACAAAAACAACATTGTCAGACAGTCAGATGCATTTCATGTTGGTGGTTTATTTGAGTAAAATCAATGTGTTCATCTAAAACCTATTTCTGTTGACACCTTCACTCAACCTAAATTTTCAATATTATGCAATTCTCCACTTCAGGATTCACAGCTAGGGCCTTAACATTTTATTGCGTTAGTTAATCCATTTGTGCACAGTAATTCAGCTTGGGCCTTAAAGCTCTTCGTTTATGTCTACGTCTATACTCTGCAAATCACTGTGAAGTGCGTGGCAGGGGTATACCCCATTGTAATGGTAAATAGGGCTTCTTCCCATTCTATTCACGTATGGAGCGGGGCAAGAATGATCGTTTGAATGCCTCTGTGCGCGCTGTAATTATTCTAATCTAATACTCACGACCCCTATTTGAGCGATATGTACGGGGCTGTAGTATAGTTCTAGAGTCATCATTTAAATCCGGTTCTTGAAACTTGTTAGTAGAGTTTCTAGGGATATTTTATGTTTATCTTCAACAGTGAGCCAGTTCATTTCCTTTAGTATCTCTGTGACGCTCTCCCAAGGATCAAACGAACCCGTGGCCTTCTCTGTATACGATTAATATCCCCTGTGAGACCTATCTGGTATGGGTCCCACACACTTGAGCACTATTCTAGACCCGATCGTCCGAGTGATTTGGAAGCAATCACCTTTGTAGATTGCACTTACTCAGTGTTCTACGAATAAACCGAAGTCCTCCACCTACTTCACTCACGACTGGGCCTATGTAATCATTCCATTTCATTTCCTTGCAAAGTGTTACACTCTGGTATTTGCATCAGTAGGCCGATTCCAACAGTGGCTCACAGATATTATGGTCATAGGATACTATGTTTTTCCTCTTTGTGAAGTTGTGTCTGCCTCCTAATGATTTTTCTGAGTCAGCTTAACAGTTTAGAACACACACAACATATGGCAAGGGTAGACGCTATTTTCTATTGCCACCATGAATGGCCGATCATTGAAAAAGCTATGTCCGTCTTGCAAGCGAATTCCGAGTGAACTCTCCAGATATCGTAGTTTTCCACTACCTGGCTGGTCCTAAACTCTACCCAAATAGATAAACTCATCTATCAGTTATTAGTTGTGTTTTCTAACCTAACACCCTCAGCGTCTCCTTTTTTGGTTGGACTACATTCTATAACTCTTGCTGCATTGCTGTCTGTTGACACAGCATGAAAGGCATACAGTACTATAGTTCCTGTGTTATTCCGAACTGCGATGCAGTGTACTGTGGCGACTACAGCCGTTATGAAATGCATGAAATGTATTCGCATTTCCGAATGTGGACATCAACTGTATAATGGAATGACGACAAGGCACGCATCGTAATTTGGAATAATACGAGGGCAGTTCAATAAGTAATGCAACACTTTTTTTTTCTGAAACAGCGGTTGTTTTATTCAGCATTGAAATACACCAGGTTATTCCCCAATCTTTTAGCTACACAACACTATTTTTCAACGTAATCTCCATTCAATGCTACGGCCTTACGCCACCTTGAAATGAGGGCCTGTATGCCTGCACGGTACCATTCCACTGGTCGATGTCGGAGCCAACGTCGTACTGCATCAATAACTTCTTCATCATCCGCGTAGTGCCTCCAATGGATTGCGTCCTTCATTGGGCCAAACATATGGAAATCCGACGGTGCGAGATCGGGGCTGTAGGGTGCATGAGGAAGAACAGTCCACTGAAGTTTTGTGAGCTCCTCTCGGGTGCGAAGACTTGTGTGAGGTCTTGCGTTATCATGAAGAAGGAGAAGTTCGTTCAGATTTTTGTGCCTACGAACACGCTGAAGTCGTTTCTTCAATTTCTGAAGAGTAGCACAATACACTTCAGAGTTGATCGTTTGACCGTGGGGAAGGACGTCGAACAGAATAACCCCTTCAGCGTCCCAGAAGACTGTAACCGTGACTTTACCGGCTGAGGGTATGGCTTTAAACTTTTTCTTGGTAGGGGAGTGGGTGTGGCACCACTCCATTGATTGCCGTTCTGTTTCAGGTTCGAAGTGATGAACCCATGTTTCATCACCTGTAACAATCTTTGACAAGAAATTGTCACCCTCAGCCACATGACGAGCAAGCAATTCCGCACAGATGGTTCTCCTTTGCTCTTTATGGTGTTCGGTTAGACAACGAGGGACCAAGCGGGAAGAAACCTTTGAATATCCAAACTGGTGAACAATTGTGACAGCAGTACCAACAGAGATGTCAAGTTGAGCACTGAGTTGTCTGATGGTGATGCATCGATCATCTCGAACGAGTGTGTTCGCACGCTCCGCCATTGCAGGAATCACAGCTGTGCACGGCCGGCCCGCACGCGGGAGATCAGACAGTCTTGCTTGACCTTGCGGCGATGATGACGCACGGTTTGCCCAACGACTCAGCGTGCTTTTGTCCACTGCCAGATCACCGTAGACATTCTGCAAGCGCCTATGAATATCTGAGATGCCCTGGTTTTCCGCCAAAAGAAACTCGATCACTGCCCGTTGTTTGCAACGCACATCCGTTACAGACGCCATTTTAACAGCTCCGTACAGCGCTGCCACCTGTCGGAAGTCAATGAAACTATACGAGACGAAGCGGGAATGTTTGAAAATATTCCACAAGAAATTTCCGGTTTTTCAACCAAAATTGGCCGAGAAAAAAAATGTGTTGCATTACTTTTTGAACTGCCCTCGTACAAGCACTGCGTTATCGTATTTATCCGCCAATACCGGCCAAGCGACTTTCAAGTAAAATGTCTCCCCTGTAAGGGAATATACGTAATGGACGTACAAGTACCGCTTGTGGACACGTGGATGACGACATATGGAAGTTTGGCTCTGGCAGTGAGTCGAGCTCGGATGTCAAATATTAAGACGACCGTCCGCAATAAGCGGGAAATGCGGGTTCGAGTCCCGGTCCAACACAAATTTTCAGTGTCGTCATTCCATTTTACAGCTGCGGATAAGTTTCATGAATATGGAAGGCTGTGTAGTTTTTGTGGCTGTCGATGCTGCCGCAGCCGCCCTACGGCATGGGCGGATCCCTCTGCACAGTATTTTCGTGTCGCGCCTTTGCCCGCCGCCCAGCGGCAGGGGCTCCGCCCAGATGTCGTTATTTATTTCCCGCCGTGTGCCCGGCTTATTAACAAAGCGCCCTTCCGCCGGCTGCCTATATTTACACCGCGTTTGATCTCTCTCCCAGGCGGCCAGCGAGCCCTCGTAACTTTGCCGCTAATTGTATTTCGAGCCGCTGAGAGCGTTATTAGAGACGGTGTCCGAGTGCGTGTACGAGCTCGGCTTGTTGTAGAATGTACATTACGTGGCAAAAACGTGCCCTTAGCTACAGACAGCCGCACGAAGCACTCCGCGCCTTGCAGTTTGAGCTACCGGCACCTTCATTACTATTATTATTGCTAAACTACGGGCCATTAAAACTGCTACACCAGATGTGCTGCGGACGCGAAATGTAACCGACAGGAAGAAGATGCTGTGATATGAAAAAGATTAGCTTTTCAGAGCATTCGCACAAGGTTGGCGCCAGTGGTGACACCTACAACGTGCTAACATGAGGAAAGATTCCAACCGATTTATCAACACAAACAGCAGTTGACCGGCGTTGCCTGGTGAAACGTTGTTGTGATGCCTCGTGTAAGGAGGATAAATACGTACCATCACGTTTCCGATTTTGATAAAGGTCGGATTGTAGCCTATCGCGATTGCGGTTTATCGTATCGCGACATTGCTGCTCGCTTTGGTCGAGATACAATGACTGTCAGCAGAATATGGAATCGGTGGGTTCGGGAGGGTAATACAGAACGCCGTGCTGGATCCCAACGCCCTCGTATCACTAGCAGTCGAGATGACAGGCATCTTATTCGTATTGCTGTAACGGATCGTGCAGCCACGTCTCGATCCCTGAGTCAACAGATGGGGACGTTTGCAAGACAACAACCATCCGCACGAACAGTTCGACGACGTTTGCAGGAGCTTGGACCATCAGCTCTGAGACCATGCCTGCGGTTACCCTTGACGCTGCATCACAGACAGGAGCGCCTGCGATGGTGTACTCAAAGACGAACCTGGGTACACGAATGGCAAAACGTCATTTTTTCGGATGAATCCAGGTTCTGTTTACAGCACCATGATGGGCGCATCCGTGTTTGGCGACATCGCGGTGAACGCACATTGGAAGCGTGTATTCGTCATCCCAATACTGGCTTATCACCCGGCGTGATGGTTTGGGGTGCCATTGGTTACACGTCTCGGTCACTCTTGTTCGTATTGACGGCACTTTGAACTGTGGGCGTTACATTTCAGATGTATTACGACCCGTGGCTCTACCCTTCATTCGACCCCTGCGAAACCCTACATTTCAGCAGGGTAATGCACGAGCGCATTTTGCAGGTCCTGTACGGGCCTTTCTGGATACAGAAAATGTTCGACTGCTGCCCTGGCCAGCACATTCTCCAGATCTCTCACGCCTGGTCAATGATGGCCGAGTAACTGGCTCGTCACAATACGCCAGTCACTACTCTTGATGAACTGTGGTATCGTGTTGAAGCTGCATGGGCGGCTGTACCTGTAGACACCATCCAAGCTCTGTTTGACTCAATGCCCAGGCGTATCAAGGACGTTATTACGGCCAGAGGAGGTTGTTCTGGGTACTGATTTCTCAGGATCTGTGCACCCAAATTGCGTGAAAATTTAATCACATGTCAGTTCTAGTATAACATATTTGTCCAATGAATAGCCGTCTATCTTCTGCATTTCTTCTTGGTGTAGCAATTTTAATGGCCAGTAGTGTATTACCGAAACATACAGTTCCCACCCCGTTATTCGAAGTCAAGCGCTTAAGAAAAAGTTAGAACGACAGCGACTTCGATTTAACTAGAATGTGTGGCGTCCATACGATAATTTGAAGAGGGGGATGGGTGTAATGTCAATATTTTGGAAGGCGAATGGCAACGTGGATGTAGCCATAAAATTGTTCCAGTTCCAACCTTGTTAAAAATCTGCGTAATACCGGCTTTTAATTCATTTCCTTGAAAGAATAACGCCTATCTACACTATATTTTTTTTCTTTTCTCTGAGAGCTAGAGGGGCGGGGCGCAGGCCGCCCAACCCCCATCCCGTTGCCCCAGCTATGGAAGCCCTTGTGACTGGTCAAGTTGAAATCAAGAAAAAGTCGAAGTAAAAATTATTAAATGCTACTGTAGTGCCAATAACATACAACTTTTTCCAGAAGAAAGCAGGAAGTAACAACTAGAAATACAAACTAAAGTTATTTATTTTTATTTCTTTTAATATTTCAAACACATACGAAATTGCGAGAGTGCATAAGAAAACTTGACTTTCATTCGTTTTTCCATGCTGAATAAATTATGCCATCAAGGCTAATATTCTTTTCAGATTCTTCTTAAAATTGAAGTATCTCTTTTTTTGTGAAGTGATTGAGTCACTCCATACGTACGGCGAACTCTTCAATGCCCCGACTTATGACTCTGGCGGTTTTTTTAAGCTGATTACTCGTACTTGAAAAGTTTGTGGCACAGCTTGACTAGAAGAAGGGATCGGTTGGTAGGACATGTTCTGAGGCATCAAGGGATCACAAATTTAGCATTGGAGGGCAGCGTGGAGGGTAGAAATCGTAGAGGGAGACCAAGAGATTAATACACTAAACAGATTCGGAAGGATGTAGGTTGCAGTAGGTACTGGGAGATGAAGAAGCTTGCACAGGATAGAGCAGCATGGAGAGGTGCATCAAACCAGTCTCAGGACTGAAGACCACAATAACAACAACAACTCGTACTTATTCGAAGTAATTTTTTGCAAGCCACATTGATGTTCGAACTTCACGTGCAATAACCAGTCATAGATGGCAAGTGGTACTAGTGGCAGTGGAGGATACATGATGCGAGTCACTGTCACTGTCATAATGTGGAAACGGAGCGAATTATCTGATGTTCAAAACGACACGATCATTGGCTTTCAGGCTAAGGGGGGAAGCATTTCCGGAAAGGCTAAATTTGCAAACTATTCGCTTGCCGCCTTGGTAAAAGTATAGTGTGCGTAGCAAAACAGTGATATCCAATCCTGGTGGCGAGGCAACTGTTGTGCACCACGGGTCATTGATGACAGGGGCGAAAAACGGCTACGGAGCTGTGTATGGGCGAAGAGACGTGCGACTGCTGAGCCGCTGAGGGGCGACAGGTGGCTACCAACAACGGCCGGCCGCGGTGGTCTCGCGGTTCTAGGCACGCAGTCCGGAACCGCGCGACTGCTACGGTCGCAGGTTCGAATCCTGCCTCGGGCATGGATGTGTGTGATGTCCTTAGGTTAGTTAGTTTTAAGTAGTTCTAAGTTCTAGGGGACTGATGACCACAGCTGTTAAGTCCCATAGTGCTCAGAGCCATTTGAACCATTTTTGAGCCAACAGTGCCTTCTCAACGACAGTTCAGGGAACGGTACAGAGTATGGACCTCATAAGCAGGCGCTTGGTTCATGTACCCCTGGTGAATGTGTAAGTAGGCTGTTTATGTTTTCTTATTGGCAACGTTACGTAGCGCTCTGTATGAAAATCACTGGCTGTGCTGTGTGTAGTCTGTGGCCAGTTTGCATTGTTGTCAGCCATTGTAATGTTGGGCAGCTGGATGTGAACAGCGCGTAGCGTTGCGCAGTTGGAGGTGAGCCGCCAGCAGTGGTGGATGTGGGGAGAGAGATGGCGGAGTTTTGAAATTTGTTATACTGGATATTATGAACTGCTATATATATTATGACTATTAAGGTAAATACATTGTTTGTTCTCTATTAAAATCTTTCATTTGCTAACTATGCCTATCAGTAGTTAGTGCCTTCAGTAGTTTTAATCTTTTATTTAGCTGGCAGTAGTGGCGCTCGCCGTATTGCAGTAATTCGAGTAACGAAGATTTTTGGTGAGGTAAGTGATTTGTGAAAGGTATAGGTTATTGTTAGTCAGGGCCATTCCTTTGTAGGGATTTCTGAAAGTCAGATTGCGTTGCGCTAAAAATATTGTGTGTTAGTTTAAGCTCAGTCATGTACAAATGTTCAAAGGGGACGTTACATATGGCGACCCTGCCAGGATTTATACAACTTTACACATCGGTACCATATTTCTCCAACACAGAATTACACAGCCACCTGATTATTTAACAGAGAAACAAACATTTTTTTTACTACATCAGTGACAGATGTTTACGCAATTACACAGCTGGATAACTTCAGACTTATGAAATTGTATTTTGTCTGTACTGTGTGAACTCTGCAAATTTTTCGGAACCATTGTGATACTATGAGAGCTTTGAATGAAGTATTTGGTAAGGGAGCATGATTTTAAAGTACGTTTGAGGTAGATGACACTACTGAAATGAGCAGAGAATTTTATTTAGGTTTTGAAATTATTGCAGAAAGCTACGACGTTTTACGTAACGTTGCCAATAAGAAAACATAAACAGCCTACTTACAAATGTTGTTCATCAGCGAAGAAGGCTGCAATCTGCACTCTAACACCGCAGCTGGACGTCCACTGTGGGGCGACAAGTAGCCTCTCTAGATGAACCACATGTTCTCTTCCTTCGGACGGATGGCGTGTACGGCGTGAATCGTCTGAAAGCAAACACTCTGCAATAATCGTCGGAAGGCTCCATGGCGGAGAAGACAGTAATTGTGGTCTCGGCAGTGTTTCCGTGGGATTCCCCGCTTGATCTCGTCGTTCTGCGAGGCATAATGGATCAACACAAGTACACGTCTACTCTTGTGGATCATGTCCACCACTAGATGCAGTTTGGCCGTGCGGTTCTAGCTCTGCAGTGTGGAACCGCGAGACCGCTACGGTCGCAGGTTCGAATCCTGCCTCGGGCATGGATGTGTGTGATGTCCTTAGGTTAGTTAGGTTTAACTAGATTTAAGTTCTAGGGGACTAATGACCGCAGAAGTTGAGTCCCATAGTGCTCAGAGCCATTTGAACTAGATGCAGTTTGTTTTTCCTCGGCGCAACGGCATCTACCAGCAGGATAATGCAACGTGTCAAACAGGTCGCAGCGCACGTGCGTGGTTTTAAGAGCACAAGGGTGAGTTTACCATACTCCCCTGACCATCGAACTCTCCGAATTGAACCCAGTCGAGAATCTGTGGGGCCACCTATATTGGGCTGTTCGCACCATGGATCCTCAACCGAGAAACCTATAGCAGCTGGCCACGACGCTGAACTCGGCGTTTTTTCCACATCCCTAACTGTTTCTTTCAGAATCTGACTGAGTCTCTTCCGGCGGTCCACGCTGCAAGAGGTGGTTATTCAGGATTTTGACAGGTGATCACATTAATGCCACTGGACAGTATGTACTGTCTGTGGTGCGTTATGGGTAGTTGAGAAATCGAAACTGTATCACTATAGCTTGAATGTGAAAACAATAATCCGAACAACTGAAGAAACATTTCGAATTACCGACTGTTAGATAGTCGATGACTTCGAATTATAAAGCATCAGCTCAAAATGTTTTGAGACAAAGTAGACAAAAAATTTGGTAACATGAAGACGGTGGTTTTCATGCTTCAGATTTTCTACCTAGTCTCCTGCACTTGAGTACAGTGCACATAAGGCTTATGCAACCATTTTAAACTTCCATAAAAGTCCTTCTTCGCGATTTTCAGCTCACGCGTCACACTATCTTGAGTGTCGTTATGTCGTCAATGCGTTGACTCTTCACTTGAACTTCCGCACTTTGTTGTTTTGTGGTAGGATCGTACTGATAACACCAAAACCTGTCACATGTCAAAATCTTTACGAGAAAAGAACAGTCCAAGTTTTGCATTTCAGTCAAGTTGCTGCAGGCGTCCAGGCGCCATTGTTTTTATTCGGGAGTCAAGGTGTATTGGACAAACTTTCTACACCCTTTCCTCTTCTCCAAAACATCCTGGAGGGTGTGTTGACACTAGATTTACAGATGTTGTTCCATTACTATTTGTGACGCAACGACATTGACACACTACAGTCATACGTCCCTCCCTGTTTACAACTGTTCGTTCGGATGGGCAGCTATTCTGTACGTTGTTAGTTCAAGCTGCCATCGTAGCTAATGCGCTGATCCAGCTTACATACAGGGCGGTCAGAAATCGTCTGAAAAGCTTGTGAAGGTGTTTCAGGATGGACTGCGCTCAGAAGTAGTTGTTACGAAAAAATCCGATACGTTGCACCGTTTCCGATTTAATTAGCATTCAAATTAACCAACCAGGCAGCTGCGCGTGTCAACTAAAGCGGCCAGACAGAGACGGTGTTGCCGAGCGTGTTCTTCGTTTCGTGGACATCAGAGCGACGCAAAAATTGGACATGGAAAGGTTATAAGATTTAAACCCGAGCGAACAATTGACACTAATATATCTGGCGGGCCATTGAATCTGATTGCGCAAGGGTCTGAGATGCTATCTTCAGTGCTAGTTAACTCGGAAACGGCGCAAAGTATCGAATTGGAGTGAAGTTAGCTGTTGAGAAGGCAGCGCCGCGGCTGTAATAATGTGTGTAGAAGGATGGAAACCTCGAGGATGAGAGTTTTCGAAATTTAAAGTTCGAGCATGCTCTGAGGTCTTTCTTTAGTCCCTCGGCTTATCACGGCCTCTTGGCTCTTTATATTCTAACTTCCTTGGTTATCGTCACCGAAGCATGCCCAAAAGGAAGTCTTAACCACTAAAAATGAGGACTCTGGCAACATTATTTCTGGTCTTACACTTCGGGTGCGTTTTCGGAAGCACTACTCTATCCCATTCCTTTGCCTGTGATCATTTATTGAATCATATAGATAGTGATTTTTCATACAGAACAAAAATTGAAATGTTTTCAGCGTCGATTGGGCCAAAAGTCCACCACAACCAAATGAATTCATACAGAACCTACTGCCCTCCCGTTCCTCTTCTGTCCGCGAGTTCCTTTCTTTTATTCCACTGACTTTCTTCCTTCTGCAAAGTTGTTAAGACTTTCGTGGCCGCCTGTTGACAGACTGCTTGTTGGCTTGTGTATCGGATTTGTTTGATGATTTTTCTGACGTTTCGCCAGCACGAGTGGCTGGCATTGTCGAAGCTTCACCCCCCATTGCTGGTGGTGGAGTCGATCTCACGGCCGCAGATTATATGTATCTAGCGCGCCAACGTCCAAGGGCTTTCCCGTGGTCATTTCCGGTGCGATTCTCCTCTTGCTACACGAAACGGTCGTTCACTGCAGCACGACAATCCAGATACGTCCACCTTGAGGCTTTCTTCTTTATTGTTGAAGCAATTCTCATGCTTGTGTACCCTGTGTGATCAAAAGTATCCGGCCACCTGGCTGAAAATGACACAAGTTCGTGGTGCCCTCCATCAGTAATGCTGGAAATCAACATGGTGTTGCCCCTCCCTTAGCCTTGATGACAGCTTCCACTCTCGCAGGCCTACGTTCAGTCAGGTGCTGGAAGGTTTCTTGGGGAACGGCAGCCCATCCCTCATGGAGTGCTGCACTAAGTCGGTCGGTGAGGCCTGGCACGAAGTCGGCGTCAAGAAACATCTCAAGACTCTGTGCAGTCCAGTCCATTAAAGGGATGTTATTGTCGTTTAACCATTCCGCCACAGGCCGTGTATTATAAACAGGCGCTCGATCGTGTTGAAAGATGCAGTCGCCATCCCCCAATTGCTCTTCAACAATGGGAAGAAAGAAGGTGCTCAAAACATCAGTGTTTGCCTGTGCTGTGATAGTGCCACGCAAAACAACAAAGGGTGCAAGCGTCCTCCATGAAAAACACGACCACACCATCGCCTCCGAATTTTACTGTTGGTACTACACACGCTGGCAGATGACGTTCACCGGGCATTCGCCATACCCACACCTTGCCATCGGATCGCCACATTCTGTACCGTGATTCGTCACCCCACACAACGTTTTTCCACTGTTCAATCGTCCAATGTTTATCCTCCTTACACCAAGCGAGGCGTCGTTTGGCATTTACCGGCGCCATGTGTGGCTTATGAGCAGCCGCTCGACTATTAAATCCAAATATTCTCACCTGTCGCCTAACTGTCATAGTGCTTGCAATGGATCCTGATGCAGTTTGGAATTCCTGTGTGATGTTCTAGATATGTTCTAGATAGATGTGTGGCTATGACACATTACGACCCACTTCAACTGTCCGAGGTCTCTGTCAGTCAACAGACGAGGTTGGCCTCTACGCTTTTGTTCTATACGTGTCACTTAACTTTTCCACTTCACATCGGAAACAGTGGACCTAGGGATGTTTCGGAGTGAGTAAATCTCGCGTGCAGACGTATGACACAAGTGACACCCAATCACCTGACCACGATCGAACTCCGTGAGTTCCACGGGGTGTCCCGTTCTGCTCTCTCACGATGTCCAATGACCACTGAGGTCGCTGATATGAAGTACCTGGCCGTAGGTGGCAGCACAATACAGCTAATATGAAAAACATATGTTTTTGGCGGTGTCCGGATACTTTTGATCATACAGTGTATATCTCCTTTTTCGGACCGCTTTCTGAATGCAAAACATCTGGTAATGCTGATAAACAACGAGTCTATACTACACGTTATTCTAATTCAGCCCTTTCACTTTTCTTGGTCCGTTACAGTGACGTAATATTTGGTTTCAAGTGTATCTCACAAATTTAAACTTAAATCGGGCAATATTTACATTAGAACCTCCCATATTTCACAGCTCTTTTCACAAACTGAAAATAAGGAAGGCCATTCAGGGAATTGCGTATCAGCATTCTGAAGTGTAGCTGCCTCACGGCATTGTTCACATTTCTGAAAGATTCTAACTAAACCACATAAAGGTTACAACAACTGCGGTCTTCCTATATCGTCAGTGAGAAAAGAAATTGGAGCCACTAAAGAGCTTAGTAAGCGCAAGTGATCATGTGTGGCTCAGTTGTTAACAGCCACGATACATTTTCAAAAATGGCTCTAAGCACTATGGGACTTAACATCTGAGATCAGCAGTCGCCTGGACATAGAACTACTTAAACCTAACTAACCTAAGGACGTCACACACATCCATGCCCGAGGTAGGATTCGAACCTGCGACCGTAGCAGCAGTGATACAGTTTATATTCCATATCTGGCCCAGAATTTTTGTCAGGAGGTTTCCTGATGCTGGAAAGTAACGCATTCTATCTGATCAAGTTGTAAGTAGGCTGTTTATATTTTCTTATTGGCAACGTTACGTAGCGCTCTGTATGAAAATCACTGGCTGTGCTGTGTGCAGCCTGTGGCTAGTTTGCATTATTGTCTGCCATTGTAGTGTCAGGTAGCGGCAGCTGGATGTGAACAGCGCATAGCGTTGCGCAGTTGGAGGTGAGCCGCCAGCAGTGGTGGATGTGAGGAGAGAGATGGCGGAGTTTGAAATTTGTGAAAATTGATGTCATGAACTGCTATATATATTATGACTATTAAGGTAAATACATTGTTTGTTCTCTATTAATATCTTTCATTTGCTAACTATCCCTATCAGTAGTTAGTGCCTTCTGTAGTTTGAATCTTTTATTTAGCTGGCAGTAGTGGCGCTCGCTGTATTGCAGTAGCTTGAGTAACGAAGATTTTTGTGAGGTAAGTGATTTGTGAAAGGTACAGGTTAATGTTAGTCAGGGCCATTCCTTTGTAGGGAAATTTAAAGTCAGATTGCGTTGCGCTAAAAATATTGTGTGTCACTTTAGTGAATGTTTGAGTACGTTCAGTTTTGCTCAGCTGTTTGAAAAGCAAATAGTGTAAGAGGTTTATCAGCACAGTCGTGTATAAATAGTTCTAAGGGGACGTTTCATATTAGGTTTTGAAATTATTGGAGGAAGCTATGACGATTTTGAGAATTGACTGAGATGTTATGATATTTTTACGACGACGATGTGTATTATGCTGTTGAGGTATGTTAATGTCAATAAGATGATGCTACCATATATG
The DNA here is from genome assembly GCF_023864275.1 of Schistocerca cancellata. Lineage (NCBI taxonomy): Eukaryota > Metazoa > Arthropoda > Insecta > Orthoptera > Acrididae > Schistocerca > Schistocerca cancellata. The sequence continues at coordinate 64,371,252 of NC_064627.1, forward strand.
AGGAATGTGATTACGTGTTTATATGTATATGAATAATGAATAGAAGTTAGGGACTCTTGACTTGTGAAAAAGGATGTTGGAAACCAAGAATCGTACTTTGAGAGTTATGAAATGTGTGTAAATGCGTGAATGTATCACAATGCCGGCGAAAATTTTTTGGACACTGTTATATTCATAAGATTTTGTTTCTACACATTTGCAAAGTAAATTCTTGACCTGTGAAATATTTTTATATGAGACTGTCACTGTAGCAGAAACTGCTGTCGTAAATATTTCAGTAAGAAAGGTAAGTGACCTTGACGTAATGTGTTTTGGGTGCCCAGCTGAGAGGTAGTTGTCTGACAAAAGAAAGCCATTAGGTGGAGAGAAAAAGAGGCCATTATCCTCGCTATTGACATTCCTTTAGAGAAAACATCGGAAATACGACAAGTTCTTTACTTGGAAAGATACTTACATCTGCGTCTTTCTACGAGAGTTGAGAGAATTTCTACTAACTTATAAAATGTCACATGACTATTGAATGATATATTTATGCTTTGCTTTTCATAGTTGCTTATTTCATTTGATATCTAGTTTCCAGCTGTGTTGCAGCATTGGTTTTATAAAATAAAATTAAATGTATTTGCTAATGTGAACACTTTCTGTCAACAGATCTATTAAATAGTTATTTTATGATCCACATTCTTCAAAAAAGGAGCACTTGGAAAGGAAAGAACAATAAGAAGGGACTAGTAACAGTAACTGCATACGTAATATTGTTTTCAAGTACATGTTAATATTTTTTTTACAATAAGTTGTTGTGGTGCACCACTTTAATTACATAGATATTAAGATGTGAATATACATTTCCCTTATCTGCATTGTTGTTTTTACTGTAATATTTTTTCTGCTTGAGCTATGTCATGTATAGATATAAGTTTTATATTTTTTATATTTGCTGCTGCTGTTTGCCAGGCATAATGTTACAGAATTTGACTTTGTATTACGCTGTTAAGTCAGTTTTACTACGGATTTAGTTTTCTTGTTGCTGCACATTGGCTCATATTAGTTGTAATGTTGCATTGCTTGGTAATTTAGATTTACTGTAGCTTGCTTTGCAATTTTCCATTTTTTTTTTTGCATTGCTGTTTGTGTTAATTTGTTATGTGCTGCTGCATTGCCTCGTCCCTTAGTTTAGCATCTGAGCTCAGTAGATTTAAGTTAGCTTAAGAGGGGGTAGCCTATAAGACAATGAGTTATGATGAATTGGAAGAAATGCATTGAGAAGCTATACGAAAAAGGTTTGGCAAAAAAAAGTAGTGTACAGTGGAGAAAAACAATTTTTGACAGAGGATGTGAACAGAATACAGAAAGCAGGCTTAGATAGGACTTTTGGGAATAATGATGAATGAAGGGAGAGCTCCAAGAAGCAAAGAAAGTTTTGTTTGCAAAATACTGCAGTAAAACAAACCCTGTCCTTTCCTTTTGTGTTATCCCATTATATGTTTGTGTACCCTTGTGTATTTGTTTTCTTCCTGTCTCTGTGTAGTTTCATAGAATTTTTTCTTCTTCTAATACTAAGCTACATTCACTATGATGAGGAATACTGTTATCCTCAAATATAATTGGCATTAATAATATGTTATTTACCTTGTAAATATGCTTAGACATTATTTATTCTGTTTTGTTTTAATGCTCATGTGTAAAGTTGATGTTTCAAAAGTTATTCTGATCTTTTATGTATGTACTGATGTCATAATTCCTGTAACACTGACGTATATGTTTATTTCTATTCTTTTGTAAAGCCTGTATTACTACAAATGTTATCTGTATTGTTATGTTTTTAATGATGTATTTTGTACCTTTGTAATTGTATTCTCATGTTATAATATTGTAATTGACACCAGTGCATCAAATTAAGTAATTTGTATGTTACATTTCACTGCACACATTTCTGTTGGTCATAGTATATGGACAATATGTGAGAAGTAGGGACTGTTAGTGTTTGCATGTGTGTTAATAATTCAGCAAGGGACTGGATAACAGCATTGCTGGTTCTAAGGACAATTAGAAAAAAAAAACTTTGTGAGTGCACGAGTGGTGGTTTATGGACTTGCTATATTATCCGCAAGACTCTTCAATGGTGATTGTGCACCTGCACAGTCGCAACAGATGGCTGCTGACCGTCTCTACAAGGACTACAGTGGGTCTACACCTATGATGACTCACCAATACCACAATTTCTACAAGGACTGCAGTGGGTCTGCGCCTCTGGTGGCCCACCAATACCGTAATCTCTACCAGGAGTCCAGTGGGTCTGCTCTGTGATGACCTACCTACCAATCTTCTTCATAACTTCGACTGACTCTGCTGTGGGTTTGCTCTGTTGTGGCCCATTACCTGTCAGCATGTCAAGAGTCAGCACTGTCTTTCAGTTGGAAGGACAACACTACTTCTTCAAGACTGCATGGAAATCCACTACTTCCGTGTGCATTGTCTTTTACTGCTCAGACTTAGAAAAAAAAACACTGAAATTTTACTGTGATGAACAATCTGGACTATCTTTATGGTCTGTGAGAAAATTTTAGCTTTTGACCAACATTGTATCGATAAGTGTGTGCATTTTATATCTTTCTTACTGTAATTGTGAAAAATTTTTTCAAATCTGTATTGGCCAGTGCCCAACACCATTTGCAAAAATTTTTTGTGGGGAGCGTGGGGGCTATGTAAGTAGGCTGTTTATATTTTCTTATTGGCAACGTTACGTAGCGCTCTGTATGAAAATCACTGGCTGTGCTGTGTGCAGCCTGTGGCTAGTTTGCATTATTGTCTGCCATTGTAGTGTCAGGCAGCGGCAGCTGGATGTGAACAGCGCGTAGCGTTGCGCAGTTGGAGGTGAGCCGCCAGCAGTGGTGGATGTGGGGAGAGAGATGGCGGAGTTTGAAATTTGTAAAAATTGATGTCATGAACTGCTATATATATTATGACTATTAAGGTAAATACATTGTTTGCTCTCTATTAATATCTTTCATTTGCTAACTATCCCTATCAGTAGTTAGTGCCTTCTGTAGTTTGAATCTTTTATTTAGCTGGCAGTAGTGGCGCTCGCTGTATTGCAGTAGCTTGAGTAACGAAGATTTTTGTGAGGTAAGTGATTTGTGAAAGGTACAGGTTAATGTTAGTCAGGGCCATTCCTTTGTAGGGATATTTGAAAGTCAGATTGCGTTGCGCTAAAAATATTGTGTGTCAGTTTAAGCACAGTCTTGTATAATTGTTCTAAGGGGACGTTTCAAAGTGCTTAAGGAGTGAATAAGGTTTGCCCTTAGTCTCGGTACTGGTCAGTCTTCCCAGGTTAGATCGACAGCTTTTGTGGACTTTGGAAAAGTATGAGACTGACGAATTAGAGTCCGCAAGTAAGTAGTGTTCGAGAAATCCTATAGCAGAATACTGACAGTGATAAATGGAGTACGACCTTCGAGATTCCGCCTGTAATTGACTATTTGCTTCTCACGAAGTTTCATTTTAGCATCTATCCGTAGTTTGTTACGCTGCAGACTCGACAACTGAAAAAATCTACCTATCTTTATTGGGAGCGTAGAACTAAGAATCTAATGAGCAGAGATAAGTAAAGTTGCAAGGATCGATCATACTTTTAGAATTCAAATTTGGTTTATATGAGAATCGACGAGATAAACAGCTCCTCGTCTCCGAACTCTTCGTTGATCCTCTGGAACAACGTTGAAAGGCCAGCTGCAGTTTCTTGTCTAGTGTTTCTGGTTATGTCTAAAATAATGTCGACGCTACAACCTTATCGTGCTAATCTATTCGAGAATTTGGCCCAAAGCAGCTGATTACACGTTACTCTGTGGACATTACCAACGTTATATGCGTTTGAGGAAGAGGTGTTTGTTCCCAGGTGAAAATCTTACGTGGTCACTGCTATAAAACCTCGGAGGACATAAGCATTTCTAACACATGTAAGTGTGTCGTGTGTGCCCGAGAATTGTGAAAGCTGGGCGGGAACGTCATTGACACAGATGGGAACCCAGCGGACCGCCTGGAAGATCTCCAGCGGACTTCGACTGTTCAAGTGGGATGCATATAATTGTCTCTCTTCGCCGCTTTGAATGCCGCAAAGTTCTTTCGCTCAGCAGGTGTCTTGAAAATTCTTTTCTCGAGGCGAATGGAATAACGACACAGAGACTTCATAATGAGCATTTGAATTGCATAACTGTTCTGAGAAAGGTGGCGGTAAGACATACGGCTGGGTGGGACACCTGAACATGTGGTATTCAGATGCGGTGACTTGGCACACTACCTCATATACTAACCAAAGTAATGCTAGTAAGCTACATGAGAGGCACTTCCGCTAGACTACAAAAATTGTCAGAATGCATCAGTAATTTACTTCCAAGCGAGTGATCAATATTTAACGACTAGACTTAATTTCCATACAGGTAAAATAGTGACGATGCGGACAATCACATGCCATTTACTTTGCTATCAACTCTACAAACGTTATTGAGAAGGTCCTGGAGAAGATAACGGAAACACATTTCAACACGTAATTCACTGTCAGGATTTTTGAATGTAAGAAAAGCGAATTAACAGAAAACGCAAGGTACACTTACTGCGTCTGTCTTCTAGTGATCAATAGTAACTGAGGTAGATATCTCGTTTGATTTAATAAATAATCTAATTCTATGGACATGATATACCTTCGCATAACTTGGCACATTGTGGAATCAGGGGAAAATATCAAAACTGGATGTTGTCATGTAGTGTCAAAACGCAAGGAAAGGTGAACTGCTACTGGATATGACATACGATTCTTTCTTCTTCTTTTTGAAGAGGACGAAAGTTCCGTTGTGGGGGGCAAGGAATTTTTTAAACGAGACAGTAGGTTACATAAGCTTGAGGTTTGCAAAGAGTGGATTGATGTTTAATTGTAATAAAATACATTGCATTCTGTTTCTGATATATATTCGTATATAAGCAAGATCATACAGATACAAAACCGTTACGGCATCACTGAAAACAGCTGTAAATAGGAATACAAAGAAAGATAGGAAGACATTTGTGCTTGAAAGAGCGGCAAGAAACATTTAAAACTACATGAGACGTCAGCATAAATCTTTCATCTCCAGCGCTAACAGTGTTGAGTATCAACGGGCAGAGTTCAAGGGCATTCTACAATACGCTTCAGACAGATTACTCCGAGCAAAGTTGTGAGGACTGTGAAAGAGCCACCGTGGTTCGACAGGCATGTTACAAATTCAAAACGGTTCAAATGGCTCTGAGCACTATGGGACTTAACATCTGTGGTCATCAGTCCCCTAGAACTTAGAACTACTTAAACCTAACTAACCTAAGGACATCACACACATCCATGCCCGAGGCAGGATTCGAACCTGCGACCGTAGCAGTCGCGCGGTTCCGGACTAAGCGCCTAGAACCACGAGACCACCGCGGCCGGCTCATGTTACAAAGCTGTGACGAAAGCAAAAAAGGCTTCACTACAAATTTAAACGTAGTCAAAGCCTCACACGCAAACAAAAATTAAACGAAACAGCGATTAGCGCAAGGAGAGCCATGCGTGAAGCGTTCAACCATTATACACTCCTGGAAATTGAAATAAGAACACCGTGAATTCATTGTCCCAGGAAGGGGAAACTTTATTGACACATTCCTGGGGTCAGATACATCACATGATCACACTGACAGAACCACAGGCACATAGACACAGGCAACAGAGCATGCACAATGTCGGCACTAGTACAGTGTATATCCACCTTTCGCAGCAATGCAGGCTGCTATTCTCCCATGGAGACGATCGTAGAGATGCTGGATGTAGTCCTGTGGAACGGCTTGCCATGCCATTTCCACCTGGCGCCTCAGTTGGACCAGCGTTCGTGCTGGACGTGCAGACCGCGTGAGACGACGCTTCATCCAGTCCCAAACATGCTCAATGGGGGACAGATATTGAGATCTTGCTGGCCAGGGTAGTTGACTTACACCTTCTAGAGCACGTTGGGTGGCACGGGATACATGCGGACGTGCATTGTCCTGTTGGAACAGCAAGTTCCCTTGCCGGTCTAGGAATGGTAGAACGATGGGTTCGATGACGGTTTGCATGTACCGTGCACTATTCAGTGTCCCCTCGACGATCACCAGTGGTGTACGGCCAGTGTAGGAGATCGCTCCCCACACCATGATGCCGGGTGTTGGCCCTGTGTGCCTCGGTCGTATGCAGTCCTGATTGTGGCGCTCACCTGCACGGCGCCAAACACGCATACGACCATCATTGGCACCAAGGCAGAAGCGACTCTCATCGCTGAAGACGACACGTCTCCATTCGTCCCTCCATTCACGCCTGTCGCGACACCACTGGAGGCGGGCTGCACGATGTTGGGGCGTGAGCGGAAGACGGCCTAACGGTGTGCGGGACCGTAGCCCAGCTTCATGGAGACGGTTGCGAATGGTCCTCGCCGATACCCCAGGAGCAACAGTGTCCCTAATTTGCTGAGAAGTGGCGGTGCGGTCCCCTACGGCACTGCGTAGGATCCTACGGTCTTGGCGTGCATCCGTGCGTCGCTGCGGTCCAGTCCCAGGTCGACGGGCACGTGCACCTTTCGCCGACCACTGGCGACAACATCGATGTACTGTGGAGACCTCACGCCCCACGTGTTGAGCAATTCGGTGGTTCGTCCACCCGGCCTCCCGCATGCCCACTATACGCCCTCGCTCAAAGTCCGTCAACTGCACATACGGTTCACGTCCACGCTGTCGCGGCATGCTACCAGTGTTAAAGACTGCGATGGCGCTCCGTATGCCACGGCAAACTGGCTGACACTGACGGCGGCGGTGCACAAATGCTGCGCAGCTAGCGCCATTCGACGGCCAACACCGCGGTTCCTGGTGTGTCCGCTGTGCCGTGCGTGTGATCATTGCTTGTACAGCCGTCTCGCAGTGTCCGGAGCAAGTATGGTGGGTCTGACACACCGGTGTCAATGTGTTCTTTTTTCCATTTCCAGGAGTGTATAACAAAATTCTGTCTACCGACTTGACACCAAATCCTAATCTTAAATCAGTAAAAGAATCGACGTCATCAGTCTAGAAACTCTTTGACTATAATGGCATTGAAATGGAGAACGATACAAATAAGGACCTATATGCTAAACTTCCTTTTCCAAAACTACTTCACAGAGGAAGATCGCACTATAGCGCCTCCTTTAAAATGTCGCACAAGCGACAAAGTGACAGAATCGAAATAAGTGATCATCGGTAGAAAAGTAAATGAAGTACACTACTAGCCATTAAAATTCCTACACCAAGAAGAAATGCAGATGATAAACGGATATTCATTCGACAAATATATTATACTAGAACTGACATGTGATTACATTTTCACGCAATTTTGCATAGATCCTGAGAAATCAGTACCTAGAACAACCACCTCAGGTCGTAATAACGGCCTTGATACGCCTGGGCATTGAGTCAAACAGAGCTTGGATGACGTGTATAGTTACAGCTGCCCATGCAGCTTCAACACGATACCACAGTTCATCACGAGTAGTGACTGGCGTATTGTGGCGAGCCAGTTGCTCGGCCACCAGTGACCAAACGTTTTCAGTTGGTGATAGATCTGGAGAATGTGCTGGCCAGGGCAGCAGTCGAACATTTTCTGTATCCAGAAAGGCCCGTACAGGACATGCAACATGCGGTCGTGCATTATCCTGCTGAAATGTAGGGTTTCGCAGGGATCGAATGAAGGTAGATCCACATATGAAATGTAACGTCAATGTGAATAAGAGGTAACCGAAACGTGTAACAAATGGAACCCCATACCATCACGCCGGATGATGCGCAAGTATGGCAATGACGAATACACGCTTCCAATGTGCGTTCACCGCGATGTCGCCAAACACGGATGCGACCATCATGATGCTGTAAACAGAACCTGGATTCATCCTAAAAAATGACGTTTTGCCATTCGTGCACCCAGGTTCGTCGTTGAGTACACCATCGCAGGCGCTCCTGTCTGTGATGCAGCGTCAAGGGTAACCGCAGACTTGGTCTCAGAGCTGATTGTCCATGCTGCAAACGCCGTCGAACTGTTCGTGCAGATGGTTGTTGCCTTGAAAACGTCCCCATCTGTTGACTCAGGGATCGAGACGTGGCTGCACGATACGTTACAGCCATGCGGATAAGATGCCTGTCATCTCGACTGCTAGTGATATGAGGCCGTTGGGATCCAGCACGGCGTTCCGTATTACCGTCCTGAATCCACCGATTCCATATTCTGCTAATAGTCATTGGATCTCGACCAACGCGAGCAGCCATGTCGCGATACGATAAACCGCAATCGCGATACAATCCGACCTTTATCAAAGCCGGAAACTTGATGGTACGCATTTATCCTCCTTACAAGGGGCATCACAACAACGTTTCACCAGGCCACGCCGGTCAACTGCTGTTTGTGTATGAGAAATCGGTTGGAAACTTTCCTCATGTCAGCACGTTGTATGTGTCGCCACCGGCGCCAACCTTGTGTGAATGCTCTGAAAAGCTAATCATTTGCATATCACAGTATCTTCTTCCTGTTGGTTAAATTTCGCGTCTGTAGCATATCATCTTCGTGGTGTAGCAATTTTAATGGCCGGTAGTGTAGTTCTTTCCCAGCGCTATCCTCCATTCGGTTAACCTATAACGTGTGTTCTCCCATTTTACACAGAAAAAAGTCTCTATGAGCAATGAGAAGGCCCTCGTGTGCACAGCAGAGCACCTATGTCCAACTTTTGTTTAGTTATGTTAGCCAATCCCTCAAAATCTCATCTCAGATAAACATTTAGTTTTTGTGAAGTCATGACAGCCAGCGGCATCTGACAACTTCAAAGACCAAAACACTGTGGATCTTCATTCTGGTTTCGAGATGTTCATCGGTGGCAGCCAGTGCTTTGTGGATAAAAACAAAACTTTCTTTCTTTCTGCACAGTAGTGCCTTCTGATAAAAATGCTCCTCCTATTTCCACTGCATTGCGTAAGAGGGCTTGCGCCGCAGGAGATCCTGCCTGTGTTCATCCGCAATACTCTGAATGCCCCAAAGCGGCAATACAAAGAACTGTCCGGCGCATGGGCTGTCGACCTGTCCCTCCCTTGAGTGTCATTCTATGGGCCGTCGACCTGTCCCTCCCTTGAGTGTCATTCTGTCAATTAGCTCTGAGAATGCTGGCCTGGTTTTACTCGCTGTCAGCCCATCATGTACGCCCGCACTGCCCAGAAACCTTCCGAGACGCTATCATTTATATAAGGCGTGCAAATCTGAATCAAGAGTAAATGAAGAGTAAGGTTACATACTGAAATGCTGACAAGCATTAGTACTGTGGTTTCGATATTCCTCAGTGTCAACAAAATATTCCGATCAAACTAGTCTTTCATTATGGATTTACATATGGTATGTGACTTTTTGCTGAATAACAGTCGCGTATCAACTGGAACAGGAAAAGGGGGAGGGGGGGTTAGCAGTACAGTGGTACACAAAGTACCCTCCACTTGTCCCTATAAGTTGGCTTGCGGAGTACAGATTTTGGTGTGGATGTAGATGTATCCCGCAAAACTTACTTTTTTTTTAATAATCACTGAAATAATTACGGGTGACGACAGATGGGGTGTTTTCTTGCAAACAGCATATTTAGCACACTGGACTCGCCCTCTGGAGGACAACGGTTCAATCCTGCTTGCAGCCATTATGATTTAGGTTTTCCGTGATTTCCCTAAACCCCTCCAGGCAAATGCCGGGATGGTTCCTTTGAAAGGGCACGGCCGACTTCCTTCCCTAATCCGATGAGACCGATGACCTCGCTGTCTGGTCTCCTCCCCCAAGTAACCCAACCCATCATATTTAGCAGCTTTTATTTAAAAAACAAATCAATGGTACAGTTCCAAGTATGAAGATGATCTGAACTTTTACTAAGTCTCGAACAAGAAAACTAGTTTACTACGTTCGCTTTCAGTCTCATGTGTCCTATGTACACTGCTAGGAAAAAAAATTAGTACACATGGAAAGATAATGGCGATTTTGATCCGAAGACGGCAATGCCACCTGGAGAGTGCTAGATTACTGGTAATGGTTTCAACTTCGTCCACCAGCAGATAGTAGTGTAACTACCAGAGCACCGTCTATATCTACTCCTTAATAGGGACTGTTCGCAACCAGAAGGCTCAGTGTGGTGCAAACGTGTGAAGCAAACAGGCAGCCATGGCTAGCAGACGGATTCGTGCCTCCTACAGCCAACTGAGAGAGTTTGAAAGGGGCTTTCCCAGTGGCGGGATGGTTCTTTCGGGGAACTGCCACACAACTTGGACCTGCTGCGCCAGTTGCGCAACGATGCTAGTGTCAGTGGTCATGTGAATATTCTAGAACCCCTCTGCCACAGCTCTGATAAGAGGACTTGTGACCCTAAATGTGTCAACATGACCTATTCTGAACCAGTTATTAGCAGCTCTAGCCTGTCTTCCACTCGTGCCGCAGCGTCGACGTGCGTGGCTCGACCAGTGCCGTTGGAGGCTCACTTGGAAGATAGTGTGGCTAACCGTGGTCTTCAGCTATGAAACCAGATTCTGCCTGCCCCGTCAAGTGACGGTCGTTTGTGTGTGCGACGTAGACAAGGTGAGCGCTGTCTCACGAAGTGCATTCATCCAACACAGACTGGCCCCATGTCTGTCCTTATAGTCTATGGTGCGACAAGCTACAGCTCTCTTTAGTGGATCTGGAGGAGAAGCTAATCAGCGCTCGGTACGTGCAGAATATCATCAGACCCCTTCTTTTGCCATTCTTACAACAGGAAGGTGATGTGCTGTTCCAATGGGATAATGCTAGCCTACACATTGTCTGTGAAATTCAACATGCTATCCAAGAAGTGCAGCAACTTCCGTGCCCAGCACCATTTCAGGACCTGTGAGATATGATGAGGCGCGAAATGACTCCTACGACGCGTCAGCCAACAACTCTTACAGGACTACGTGAAAAGGTCGAGCAAGCGTGGCGCATCGTATCCCAGGACAGTACTTGCCATCTGTACAATTGGCTGGATGCCAGATTCAGTGCTTCCACAGCCACGACCTTGGTGGCTACACCACGTACTAACAGGGGTGTTTCAACACGGGTCGATACCTGGTACCTCAGAACCCGCTTGTGTTATTGATTTGTGATTGTAATCATTTCATGCACTCTGAAACATCCCCTTTTGAAAAATTGTTACATGACTGTGCTTAAACTGACAAACAATATTTTTTACCGCAACGCAATCTGACTTTCAGAAATCCCTACAAAGGAATGGCCCTGAGTAACATTAACCTGTACCTTTCACAAATCACTTACCTCACCAAAAATCTTCGTTACTCGAACTACTGCAATACAGCGAGCGCCACTACTGCCAGCTAAATAAAAGATTCAAACTACGGAAGTCACTAACTACTGATAGGGATAGTTAGCAAATGAAAGACTTTAATAGAGAACAAACAATGTATTTACCTTAATAGTCATAATATATATAGCTGTTCATAATATCCAGTATAACAAATTTCAAAACTCCGGCATCTCTCTCCCCACATCCAGCACTGTTGGCGGCTCACCTCCAACTGCGCAACGCTACGCGCTGTTCACATCCAGCTGCCGCTGCCCAACACTACAATGGCAGACAACAATGCAAACTAGCTACAGACTGCACACAGCACAGCCAGTGATTTTCATACAGAGCGCTACGTAACGTTGCCAATAAGAAAACATAAACAGCCTACTTACAACTCCATATGCACTGTTTCAGCAATAGATCTTGAGTGAATTGGCATTCTCTCACAGGGCGTGCCAGTATTTTTTTTCTGGCGGTGTGTAAACACTTTGCATGCAATCACAGTGATATGCGATGTGAGATCACGAATTCAGAGTAGGTCGTTCTCCGGTGTCAGTCTTCCAGTCCCATGGAATAATTTGGTTTCATTCAAAAGCCACATAATAAAAGTATCTATTAATTTGTTCAAATGGTTCAAATGGCTCTGAGCACTACGGAACATAACATCGGAGGTCATCAGTCCCCTAGAACTTAGAACTACTTGTTGTTGTTGTGGTCTTCAGTCCTGAGAGTCATGCTACTCTATCTTGTGCAAGCTTCTTCATCTCCCAGTACGTACTGCAGCCTACATCCCTCTGAATCTGCTTAGTGTATTAATCTCTTGGTCTCCCTCTACGATTTTTACCCTCCATGCTGCCGTCCAATACTAATTTGGTGATCCCTTGATGCATCGGAACATGTCCTACCAACCGATCCCTTCTTCTAGTCAAGTTGTGCCACAAACTCCTCTTCTACCCAATCCTATTCAATACCTCCTAATTACACTCCTGGAAATTGAAATAAGAACACCGTGAATTCATTGTCCCAGGAAGGGGAAACTTTATTGACACATTCCTGGGGTCAGATACATCACATGATCACACTGACAGAACCACAGGCACATAGACACAGGCAACAGAGCATGCACAATGTCGGCACTAGTACAGTGTATATCCACCTTTCGCAGCAATGCAGGCTGCTATTCTCCCATGGAGACGATCGTAGAGATGCTGGATGTAGTCCTGTGGAACGGCTTGCCATGCCATTTCCACCTGGCGCCTCAGTTGGACCAGCGTTCGTGCTGGACGTGCAGACCGCGTGAGACGACGCTTCATCCAGTCCCAAACATGCTCAATGGGGGACAGATCCGGAGATCTTGCTGGCCAGGGTAGTTGACTTACACCTTCTAGAGCACGTTGGGTGGCACGGGATACATGCGGACGTGCATTGTCCTGTTGGAACAGCAAGTTCCCTTGCCGGTCTAGGAATGGTAGAACGATGGGTTCGATGACGGTTTGGATGTACCGTGCACTATTCAGTGTCCTCTCGACGATCACCAGTGGTGTACGGCCAGTGTAGGAGATCGCTCCCCACACCATGATGCCGGGTGTTGGCCCTGTGTGCCTCGGTCGTATGCAGTCCTGATTGTAGCGCTCACCTGCACGGCGCCAAACACGCATACGACCATCATTGGCACCAAGGCAGAAGCGACTCTCATCGCTGAAGACGACACGTCTCCATTCGTCCCTCCATTCACGCCTGTCGCGACACCACTGGAGGCGGGCTGCACGATGTTGGGGCGTGAGCGGAAGACGGCCTAACGGTGTGCGGGACCGTAGCCCAGCTTCATGGAGACGGTTGCGAATGGTCCTCGCCGATACCCCAGGAGCAACAGTGTCCCTAATTTGCTGGGAAGTGGCGGTGCGGTCCCCTACGGCACTGCGTAGGATCCTACGGTCTTGGCGTGCATCCGTGCGTCGCTGCGGTCCGGTCCCAGGTCGACGGGCACGTGCACCTTCCGCCGACCACTGGCGACAACATCGATGTACTGTGGAGACCTCACGCGCCACGTGTTGAGCAATTCGGCGGTACGTCCACCCGGCCTTCCGCATGCCCACTATACGCCCTCGCTCAAAGTCCGTCAACTGCACATACGCTTCACGTCCACGCTGTCGCGGCATGCTACCAGTGTTAAAGACTGCGATGGAGCTCCGTATGCCACGGCAAACTGGCTAACACTGACGGCGGCGGTGCACAAATGCTGCGCAGCTAGCGCCATTCGACGGCCAACACCGCGGTTCCTGGTGTGTCCGCTGTGCCGTGCGTGTGATCATTGCTTGTACAGCCCTCTCGCAGTGTCCGGAGCAAGTATGGTGGGTCTGACACACCGGTGTCAATGTGTTCTTTTTTCCATTTCCAGGAGTGTAGTTATGTGATCTACCCATCTAATCTTCAGCATTCTTCTGTAGCACCACATTTCGAAAGCTTCTATTCTCTTCTTGTCCAAACTATTTATTATCCATGTTTCACTTCCATACATGGCTACACTCCATATAAATAGTTTCAGAAACGACTTCCTGACACTTAAATCTATACTCGATGTTAACAAATTCCTCTTCTTCAGAAACGCTTTCCTTGCCATTGCCAGTCTACATTTTATATCCCCTCTACTTCGACCATCATCAGTTATTTTGCTCCCCAAATAACAAAACTCCCTTACTACTGTAAGTGTCTCATTTCCTAATAACTAACCTAAGTACATCACACACATCCATGCCCGAGGCAGGATTCGAACGTGCTACCGTAGCGGTCGTGTGGTTCCAGATTGAAGCGCATCGAATCGCTCGGCCACAGCGGCCGGCTTATTAATTTGTCAACCTATGGTTTTTTCCAGCTGTTCTATCCCATCTACCGGTTTACATTTCATCACTTTGTGTCATAATAAAAGGTGTACTACTTTACTTCTGCCGTTTGCCGATAGGTGGCGACAACGGTAAGTAGCCCTCGAAAGAAACAGATCGCAGACGTCAGTCAGTTATCTCGGACCTCGGTCAACATAACCTCATTCAAACATTAGTCGATTTGTGTCTGCATCATAAAGTTGTTCTAAATTCAAACTGTCAGTTTACGAGCCTAATTCTCGTCATTTAGGGAGTTGTTACTGTTTTGTTTCAGTATGAAGAAAACAGCGGCTGAGTCTCATCGAATGCTCACAGGTACGTATTGGTAAGGTCGCTATTAGTGAAAGAACGTGTCGTGAGTGGTTTCAACGCTTCACTAACGGTGATTTCAACGTCGTAGACCGGCGTAGTGGTGGAAGAGAGAATGTTTTCGAAGATGCAGAATTGAAGACATTGCTGAGTGAAGACTCGCGTCAAACTCAAGACGAATTGGCACTATTACTGGGAGTTGAAGATTAGGTGGGTAGATCACGTAACTAATGAGGAAGTATTGAATAGGACTGGGGAGAAGAGAAGTTTATGGCACAACTTGACTAGAAGGAGGGATCGGTTGATAGGACATGTCCTGAGGCATCAAGGGATCACAAATTTAGCATTGGAGGGCAGTGTGGAGAGTAAAAATCGTAGAGGGAGACCAAGAGGTGAATACACTAAGCAGATTCAGAAGGATGTAGGTTGCAGTAGGTACTGGGAGATGAAGGAGCTTGCACAGGATAGATTAGCATGGAGAACTGCATCAAACCAGTCTCAGGACTGAAGACCACAACAACAACGAAGTGGGAGTGACACAGCAAGCCATTTCAAAAGGTCTTAAGGCTATGGGCATGATTCAGAAAGATGGAACTTGAGTCTCGTGTAAGCTGAAACCAAGAGACGCTGAACAGCGTTTGTGTGTTTGTGAACAGTTGCTTCAGAGCAAAAACGGAAGGAATTTCTGCATCTCATTGTGACCGTGGACGAAAAGTGGGTTCATTACGATAACCCTAAACGCAAAAAATCATGGGGATATCCCGGCCATGCTTCCACGTCGACGGCCAAACCGAATATTCACGGCTCCAAGATCATGCTCTGCATTTGGTGGGACCAGCTCGACGTCGTGTACTATGAGGAGATAAAACCAAGTGAAACAACCATAGGTGATCGTCATCGAACGCAATTAATGCGCTTGAGCAGAGCGTTAAAAGACAAACGGCCGCAATACAGCGAGAGACACAATAAAGTGATTTTGCAGCACGACAACGTTCGACCCCAAATTGTAAAAGATGTTAAAACGCACTTAGAAACGTTAAAATGGGAAGTCCTAAACAGACATTGCTCTCTCTGACTATCACCTGTTTAGATCAATGGCGCATGGCCTGGCTGACCAACACTTCCGATCTCATGAAGAAGTCACAAATTGGATCGATTCGTGGATCGCTTCAAAACATGAACAATTTTTTAGACGCGCTTTTAGTACACTGCCCGAAATATGGGAGAAAGTAGTGGCCAGCGATGGAAAATACTTTGAATGATACATGTGTAACTGATTTGTTTCATTAAAGCCTCAAATGTTGGGAAAAAATGGTGGAAGCAAAGTTGTACACCTTGCACATATGGAGTTTCCACTACTGTAACCACAATTCGTACTTCATATTTACCTATAAGCCAGTTAGAAGCAACGCTGAATGTGATTTTTCCCCGTGAGTAAAGTTTTTTGATAGGTATGAGTAATGGCCGTCGCAGGCATCAATGGGAAAACACCAGTGGCTATTTGATCCTTGCATTAGTCGTAGCACCATTACAGCTTTTTTATTAATAGAATAAATATAATGTTTTAGAAAATATTATTACACTAATTGCAGTTCCAAATAAAGAAAAAAATGTAAGTTCTTTAGGTCATATATAAAGCAGATCTCTCGTGAAAAGTGAACTAGTCAAATAGATAATCAATTCACAATAACAATCTCTTCAAGAGACATGTCTGAGAGTATATTACGAGTTATCATGTTACTTTAGAGCTTGTGTGAAAATTGTTGAGCCATATTCCGAAGCATAGGCAAAAGAACTTCCTTTGTCAGTATCTTCGGTAGGTTCAAATTAGAATGTACCAAGGCCAACGTTTTCATTAAATTTCAAGGTAGTCGGAGATTGTTTTTGGCATTAATGGGTCTCACACGGTCTTGCTTTGCGATCAACAGATAACGATCGAAGTAACCTGCATATAAATATTACAGTCAAGGAAAACACATTTCCATCAGAACTCATTTAAATCGCCAAGCTTCGAAATAGCCCGTGGAGTACAGTCAGCAATGAAAAAGAAGTTGCTGAAAACCAGAGTGGTACCAGCAACATTGAATGTGACGTCCTTGGATGTGATATTTACGTAATTGGCCTTGTCGAACAACAAGAAAGTATCGCATTAATTTCATACCTTGAAGGTGACTTTAAAAGCATGAATGGTTAGCCAGCTAATGTCAGTAGTGAACGTTTACATAGAATGCAGGTTATACAGTTAAAAATCGACAGGTGCTTTGAATTACGTGTAACAAGTGAAACTCAAGCTGTTGGGTGTGAGAAAAAATATAAACAACATATGGAGGATGTGGTTCCAGGGGATATTGCCTTGTGCATAATCTTTTCGCTTAGGCAGTGAACACCCGGCTGAAGAAATTTTGCAATTTTAGGACGTCTTAGTCGACAATAATCAAACAGAAACAGTATTTGAAGCCCTTACATGTGGATGCTCTCGCGTTTCGTCCATCTATTACTTGGTGTTGCTATGTTTATCAAATTAATATTGATTTGTGAATTACACATGCAGCAGATTTTATCATCTGTCTGGCAGATTAGGAAATGAGACAAAGCAGTAGACTAGTCTTCGTATTTGGATAACAAGATCACAGACTATGGCCAATGTAGAGAGGTTATAAAATACAGACTGCAAAATCAATAAAATCTTCTGAAAACAGGAGATTTGTTAACACTGAATATAAATGTAAATGCTAGGAAGGCTTTCCTGAAAATATTTGAATGAATTGTAGCTTAATACGGAAGTGAAATGTCGATGAAAAGCGATTCAGGCACGAAGAGAATAGAAAATTTTTAAGTGAGGTGGTACGGAAGAATGATGAAGATTAAATACTCACATCGGATAATTAATGAAGAATAATCGAAACCGGGGAAGAAATTATAGCACAAATTGATTAAAAAAGAGCGTTAGTTGATAGAACAAATTCTGAGACGTGAAGGAATCGTTAATTTCCTTATAGAAGGAAGTTCGCGGGATGATAGCTGTGGACTAAGGCAAAGGGATGACTACACTAAGCAGACCAGATGAATGGAGGTTGCAGTAGTTAAGCACAGATGGAGCTTGCACAGTATAGACGGACATAGAAAGCCGCATCAAATCATTGTGTAGACTGTAGACGGCAACAACAACAAGAAAATATTGGAACTTTCAGCAATACAGCGCGTCAGCAATCGTAAGTATCGAAATAATTATCAAAAATCCGCCTCGATTGCACAAACTACCTGGTGTTTACCTAGGTTTCAGCGTGGGTAACAAATTTGTTCTGAAGAAGGCGTGGTTACCCACGCTGAAACCTAGGTAAACACCAGGTAGTTTGTGCAAACGAGGCGGATTTTTGATAATTATTAAGAAAACATTGCTATATTATGATACGTTATATTACATAAAATATTTGGTGCAGGTTGTGCCTCACAGCTTCTAAATGTCTGAAATCAGAAGATATTGCCACCGGGAAGCGAAAGTATGACTAGTTTATATACGAGGACGTGCTGAGGAGCAATGACTCTGATTTTTTTATGTAGAAATCCTTCAAGCTTTTTAAATAAAACAAACGTCATTAACATTCCACATCTACATTTTTCATGACTACAAATTTATCTTTCATTATAGTCACCCTGGCGACGAACGCATTACTACCATATAGATACGAGGACATACCCAAATATGTTATGTGGGAACCCTTCGAACTTTTTAATTATAACAAACATTATTAACATTCTATATCTAATTCTGAGCCCCCTAGCAGCAGAGGGCTGTAAATGTGTGGATAGGAAGTATAAAGGTGTAGAATGTTAATAAATCTTGATTTATTGAAAAAGCTTTAAGAATTTTCGCATAAAAAATCGGCGGCATAACTTTTCAGCACGCGCTCGTATTTTGTTGTAGTCTGTTGCAACGCGGCTCAGTTTTACTACTTTATAGCACATATAACACAGAATGTGCCCCATCGTATTTCAGTGACAGCGTTTCAAAATAACAATGATTATCTATTAGTTCGTACACTTTTGCACCTCTGAAAACAAAAGGTTCCCCCATCAAGGTGGCAGTTCACATTTCGAGCTACAAGAAACTTTTGCGTTCCGAAAGGCGTTGTGGTTGTGCCAAATTCTTCCTGAGGAGATGAGACTCATCGTCCCGGTGTAAAAACAATTTGCATTGGCGCTGTTCACTGTTAAGCGACCGCTTCTGCCAAAACTGCCGCGTACCATAATCAACTTCCAGAAAACTGATAAATCTATTCAGTCTAAATTAATTTCCAGCTAGAAGTTACAGTAAAAGATGTTTTGTCACCCTAGGCGAGAAGTCAAAAATGACGCCTTTTCTTTCTTGCTACCGTAGGTCTCCCTGATATCCCCCGCCCTCCACCACCACCAATGTCCAACGGCACAACAATGCAAACCTCCTGTTTTACTTTTAAACATTAAACTAACATCACCAGAAGTCATTTTCTGGGAAAAGTCCTCACTTTCCATGCTTTGTCCTCAATATCTTGAAAACTGTTCAAGCACAACAGTCCTCAATTTCTTATTTCTTGTCTTCAGTTTTCGGAATTACCCAAAAAAATTGAAATAGGAAGAATGTGCAGAGCATTTTAAACTAGAACCTAACCGAATATACCAGTGAAACCAAATTTGGCATCAACTAGTTATTTCATATAATTGCAGGAAAATGGAATAATAAAGGCGTGGAACAGTTTTCTGGTGCGAACGAATTCTTCCTTCGATTTAGAAATTATGCTGAAGGAAGACATGCCGAAGCATCAAGCTACGTCATCTGCATAATAAGGGTGTTGTTTCGTTTCTATGTTAACTGAAACATTTTTAGAATGCGGAATGAATATCATATTTTTCAGCATCCACTTTCTTGCGATTACATAAGTAAATGACATCTTATTTATATTTTATGTTGGGAGTTCTTCAATTTTTTATCTGCCCCGGTGTCGCCGTGGTCCAAGCGACTGGCTTCTAGTCACAGGTCCGAGATGGGACAACGCTCGAATCCTGGTCAGGCACGGACGTTTTTTTTTTTTTTTTTTTTTTTTTTTTTTTTTTTTTTTTTTTTGTCCAAAGGCACTGACTCTTTCCGTTCCCTGGAGTCAGTGTCCCTAAATTAGGGACGGGAGACTACTTATAGCCCATTGAGTTACTCACGATGGTCATTAAACCCTCAGTTATCAAATATTAAGTACATTCTTTTCATTAAACTCTTTCTTCAAGCGAAGTTGCTGGACTTTGAATATTCCTTCTGCTATACAGTAAATTCATGGTTTTAGATTTTTTTTCTTGCACAGAATCACAATGAAATTTCAGTACGAAATCGAAATATGGCTTTGTTTTTTATGTGCTGCCCCTATGACTAACATTTGAAATTTATGAGAAATAATACTTTGAGTAATAGTACTTTATTCTTGTTTTACACTTATTTCACATGAGAATTACCATTCAGATTCATTGTACGTGTACTGGACAATCATGATACAGTTCATAAATATTCTTTGTTAATCTTCGGCAAGCCAGCGCACGTGTCCCGCTAGACGCAGATGAATCAGGGTCAGATTTGTTTCTGTTTCCTACCCATTAGCGGATGCTTTAGTTTTGGGGTAAGTAGAGATAATGTGTTTACTTTTGTCAAGGTAAGTAAAGACTCATTAAGTAACTGCTCTATATGCTTTTAAAACAATTCGGTGTTTTAATTTTTCTTTTTTCCCCTTTTTTTTCTTTTCGTTTGCTTAGTGTTTTCGCTGTTTCATCTCAAATTACTTTTTTCCGAACTTGGATACCCCTAAAATTTTGCCACCTTAGGAGGGCGACTAGTCTCACCTGATGGTAGAGACGGCCTTGAGTATGGTTAAAGTTTACGTTAATGTCTGCCATATCTAGCTGCTAACATTTGACGTTAGTTTCTTATTCTGCAGGTTTGTTTACATGAGTGGTTGGGAATCCTATGCAATGATGAGTGGAGGCCAGCAGAACAGAGAGTAGTGCTAGCTTCGGGCCGTTAGGGGGCCGCAGAACTTATCAATGCCGCCACTGCGAGGGGAGAAGAAGAAGCCAGGCAGGAGGCACTGCTCAAATGATTCAAATGGCTCTGAGCACGATGGGACTTAACATCTGAGGTCATCAGTCCCCTAGAACTTAGAACTACTTAAACCTAACTAACCTAAGAACATCACACACATCCATGCCCGAGGCACGATTCGAACCTGTGACCGTAGCAGTCGCACAGTTCAGGACTGAAGCGCCTAGAACCTCTCGGCCACAACGGTCGGCGGAGGCACTGCGCTCGGGGTATTCAACATAGGCCGAGGACCGCCAGACAGCTGACGTTTGTACACTCCTGGAAATTGAAATAAGAACACCGTGAATTAATTGTCCCAGGAAGGGGAAACTTTATTGACACATTCCTGGGGTCAGATACATCACATGATCACACTGACAGAACCACAGGCACATAGACACAGGCAACAGAGCATGCACAATGTCGGCACTAGTACAGTGTATATCCACCTTTCGCAGCAATGCAGGCTGCTATTCTCCCATGGAGACGATCGTAGAGATGCTGGATGTAGTCCTGTGGAACGGCTTGCCATGCCATTTCCACCTGGCGCCTCAGTTGGACCAGCGTTCGTGCTGGACGTGCAGACCGCGTGAGACGACGCTTCATCCAGTCCCAAACATGCTCAATGGGGGACAGATCCGGAGATCTTGCTGGCCAGGGTAGTTGACGTACACCTTCTAGAGCACGTTGGGTGGCACGGGATACATGCGGACGTGCATTGTCCTGTTGGAACAGCAAGTTCCCTTGCCGGTCTAGGAATGGTAGAACGATGGGTTCGATGACGGTTTGGATGTACCGTGCACTATTCAGTGTCCCCTCGACGATCACCAGTGGTGTACGGCCAGTGTAGGAGATCGCTCCCCACACCATGATGCCGGGTGTTGGCCCTGTGTGTCTCGGTCGTATGCAGTCCTGATTGTGGCGCTCACCTGCACGGCACCAAACACGCAAACGACCATCATTGGCACCAAGGCAGAAGCGACTCTCATCGCTGAAGACGACACGTCTCCATTCGTCCCTCCATTCACGCCTGTCGCGACACCACTGGAGGCGGGCTGCACGATGTTGGGGCGTGAGCGGAAGACGGCCTAACGGTGTGCGGGACCGTAGCCCAGCTTCAAGGAGACGGTTGCGAATGGTCCTCGCCGATACCCCAGGAGCAACAGTGTCCCTAATTTGCTGGGAAATGGCGGTGCGGTCCCCTACGGCACTGCGTAGGATCCTACGGTCTTGGCGTGCATCCGTGCGTCGCTGCGGTCCGGTCCCAGGTCGACGGGCACGTGCACCTTCCGCCGACCACTGGCGACAACATCGATGTACTGTGGAGACCTCACGCCCCACGTGTTGAGCAATTCGGCGGTACGTCCACCCCGCCTCCCGCATGTCCACTATACGCCCTCGCTCAAGGTCCGTCAACTGCACATACGGTTCACGTCCACGCTGTCGCGGCATGCTACCAGTGTTAAAGACTGCGATGGAGCTCCGTATGCCACGGCAAACTGGCTGACACTGACGGCGGCGGTGCACAAATGCTGCGCAGCTAGCGCCATTCGACGGCCAACACCGCGGTTCCTGGTGTGTCCGCTGTGCCGTCCGTGTGATCATTGCTTGTACAGCCCTCTCGCAGTGTCCGGAGCAAGTATGGTGGGTCTGACACACCGGTGTCAATGTGTTCTTTTTTCCATTTCCAGGAGTGTAGATTCTAGAGTGGGAGAACAGCGCACTCTAGTGCTTAAGTGAAGAAAGCATTCGCAGCATTCACAAACCATGTTACAGGATGTATGCCAGGATTGGAAATTGATGTCAGGACTTTCACATTTTTAGTTCAAACACTCTTATTAGTAATCGGAGGCTTGACATGCTTTCAATCAAGACCGTAGCGCATGTGTAATTTTTTCAGTAGTTCTTTCTTTCCTCCTTGATCGACATTTGTCAGTCATTGTAAAACTTCTGCGAACATAATTGTTCCCCCAAATCTTTACCAAAGTGTTGACGTTTTAATTGCATTGTAACCTATGTTAATAATTAATGAATGTATCGGTTCCCCATCTACGTACCGTTGTGTTTATCTTGAAATCTACAGGTATTCGTTATAAACAGGGTTTTATAGTGACCATTGAGTAGTTTGATGAATTCCCTATTTTCATTATCATTGCGTGTTGCAGCACCCAAGTTTCACATGCGTTAGAGCCACGCCAGTTTCACTAATTCAGTTCATTAAGCTATCCACTGTGTGACACCTGTAATTAAATTCACGTGATCCTGTGGGGAGCAACCTGGTTATTGGTTATCTCACTAGATACAGGTCAGTCTGACATCCATAGGGATATGCTGATCGCACAGACATAATCTGGCAACTCCTACGTGCGACAATTTTGTAAATATATAAGGCTTTCAGTTTTAACTAAAGATATTGAAAATCTCGAAAACCACATATCGGATAAAAAAAAAGTAAATTTCCAATTTATTTTTCTGGAAGGAGACAACCAACGAAAGCACACTCCACTCGCCCGCCACCCCACCATGTGCGTAGGTGGCGGGGGCGACTTTGAAATCTTGAATATGAAGCCCCGTTTTTTATTGTAGACTAGCTCAGGTAACTGGCTTCGCTCAGGGAGTTGATAAGAGATAGTGTGATAGTTGGAATGAAAGGATAAAGATTAAAGTAGAAAACGTTAAAAATTTTTACTGAAAACATATTCTAACTACTGACAATACTTGTTCATTGATAAAACTTTTCGTTTTACTTATTAGGAGTATCAATGTAAAAATTTTACGAATTTCCTACTCGAGACCAAGTTACTTGTAGTTGACCGTGAGAGCAGCAGGAGTCTTTAGGTTGATGCCGCAATATTTTAAAGTTTGTCCTTGCGCTTTGTTAATTGTAAAACTGTAGGCTAATTTGAATCGAAATTGTAGTCTTTTAAATTGGAATGGCAGTTCACCGTAGAGATTTGTGGTATTGTAGGAGTAAACAGTGTGTGTCCTTTGTATCTTCCAGTCATAAGTTTGACTTCGTTGATATTCGATAGCTGTTTGACGATCATCCTTGTTCCATTACATAGTTTCGGTGAGGTGTGTTTTCTGAGTGGTATGATACAATATCCAATTTTAAGTCGAAGTCAATGTAATGGCGTTCCTGCTACTTCAAAGAGTTTAAAAATTCTCGAGGGAAGTTCACACTTTCTTCGACGATCAATATCATGTCGATCGATTTGCAATATCTCTCCTCACCAGGAAATTTTATTTTGAATTTTAAAGTTGATATCATAGGCAGTATTAATTTTAGTCTCCAAAATTGCCCTTTCATATAACCATTCCGGATTGGTACAGTTGCGAACAATGTTTGGTTAAAGTTGGTCAATGAGTCCGTTTTCGGCAGTGGCTATGTTGCAGATATCACCGTTGAGCTTAATGAAGCCGCTCGTCTGGTCAGTAGGATACGTGCCTTCGCCTATTTGTAAAAGTTGTTGAGCAACAAGTGCTGTTGTTTCGACAGTTCAACTCCCATATTTTTTGTTAGTCGCAGTATTTGTATGTGTGGCCAGAGATGTGATTTCTGTAAAAGCATGGATTGCTCTCGTGTGCTAGTGTTGACTTGATGATAACTGGAAGTATTTGTCGAATATCTCCTGAGAGTATGAACACAGCTTCCTCCCATCACTTCAGAGTTTCCTAGCAAGTCTTGTAATGTTCTGTCCGTGGCTTCGAGTTATTTTTTGTGCCATTGTGCACTCGTCCCAGAAGATAATTTTGGCTTGCCTTAGAAGTTCATCCCGTCCAGATGATCCTGACATTTTACGTAGCGGGAAATGTTCTTCGGCTATATTCAACGGTAGTTGTAGGGCGGAACGGGCATTTCGTCCTCCTTCCATAAGTGTTGCTGCAAATGCCGTATGATACCAGCGCGAGTGCGAGGTATTTAGAACGCATTTCCGCCAGCAATAGATTTATTACAAACGTTTTCCCGGTGCCGCATGATGCGTCCAAGTTCCGCCAGTTTTGTTGTAGATATTTTGTTGTAGATCCTGATCAGGATAATGTTGTAAACTTCCTTTTGGTTGTCATTGAGGAGTGGTTTGTTGTGACCAATGTATCGAAGTAGTTCTTTGTTGATGTAGCTTTTTTCCTTTTTGATTTCGAAGTTTAGCATACTGATAGCATCTTTTCGAGGTGGTTGCATGCCAATATGTATTAAGACCTGGTTGTTTATTGTTAAAAATTTATCTTCTAGGCGAATGAGTGCTTCAGTGAAGATGTCGTCGCTGAATTCGATGATCAGTTCAGGATGAGCTTTTCGGATTTGGTACAGTGTGTCATCACTCATACTCTCTTTGACGGAGTCCCACCTGTTTTGGATTCGATGGGTTACCTGTTGTTAGAATTATGGCGAATAAATCTTTCATTTGTTCAGCTGAGGCTGTGAATGTGGCTTCTTGTAGTGTTAATTCCCAATGAATGTCGTTTTCCAGTGGGCCTAAGCGTTGGCACGCTTCTCTATACGTCTGTCATAGGTAATCTGTGAAACTTACTGGTCTCCGTATTTCATATAGCAACATCCGGAGATAGAAACATCCGGCGTTGTTCTGATGAACGGTGCATACTCGGCCTAGTGCGCCAGTTTTCACAGTCCCTGATGATCTTCTACTGGAATTCCTAGTTTTCGCCGTTGAAAGATTTTTCTTGTTGTTGTGTACCACGTATAATATGTAGCGACGTCGACATAATGTTTTCGTGAATGGATCCGTCTGGCAAAGTTGGTAAAAAGTTGTGAATGTTATGTTGTGAGGTGGTTCGCTTCAATTTTTATGGAGGTGTGAAGTAAGTTCTCCGTCCATTCTCCAAACGTACTGCTGGTTTTTGCACAGTTGGTTCGCGTTCGTGTATGGGAAAACCGAAAATCCGCCACGCTGCTCCGGTACTGTTGATGTATTTTCCCATTTGGTAAATGAGGATCTCTTCTTTTCTGCTTTATTGTTCGCTGTCTTTGACTATTTGAAATACTGGCATGTCATTGACTCTGTTCGCATACTTATAAACATACTTCACTGAATTGCAGTATTCTACTTTTATGTGTGCTTGGACCATTTTGGAAAGTAGTGTGTTATTTGGTACTACCCATTGAATATCTATTTCCAGTTCATTGCTGCCTCGTATTCATGTGATTGCTGTGAAGCTGCCGCTTTTGGGTGGCCGTCTTCTGCATTTGGGACAGCTATCACCTCAGGTTTTTTTGTCGTTGAAGTACGGTTTTGGGTATTCTTTTGAACATTTTCCATCACTAATACATGGTGAATTCGGGTTTAGTGGCCCGCATGGTTCGTGAGTTATATTTTTCACTACTACGTCATACATTTCTGGATCTTCTTGTGGATTGGGAAATTCAGCTTGGATGATTTTGTCGATACCCGTGGGATGAATTCTGTCGTGTAGCCATATGAGATCGTGTGAGTGAGGCAGTCCTCGGTTTTGTCATCCGATTGTGTGCATCCAGCATCTAATGGTTCAAGAGATGTGATATTTTGTGATGACCTCAATAAATCTCATTTGATATTGTCGTGTCGAAGCATGGGGCTTGTTTGTATCTTGTTTGTTCTTTGATTTCTGGCCACGATGAGTTGAATGTGGATGTTATGAAGAGGTCGGGTCGTCCATATTTTCTTACGTAGGTCGTGGCATCTTGGTGTATTCGTGCGTGTGTTCCAGACTTCCTATGTATTATGAGGGTAAGATTACCATTGTTCCAATGTCGTTAATGTTTTCGTTACTTATGATTCTATCTCGAAGGTGGATTAGTCACCAGAAATCATTTGGTTTATAGTTGTCTTGAATATCTCAATCAGTTGATTGTATTTGTGTAAGATTCTCTGTACCGGTATATTTTGGACTATCTCTCGTCTAATATTTGTGGATCGTTGATCAGTTTCAGTTTCTTCATTTCCGAAGAAATAAACTTGCAGGAATTTATGTTCTTCTTTGGGTAGTGGTAGTAATTGTCACATGTTGAGATGGATTTGTCCTTTGATGGAAAAAACGTAACCGATTTCATCTGGCCTAGCGTTGACAGAAGTGACACTGAAAGAAGTCTTTTTGAAGCAGGCATCGTACGCTTTTATATTTTGAAGAAAGTGTTTTGGTTCTGGAGATTCCTCGGTCATATAATGTAAAGATTCCGGTGGATGTGCTTCCAATGGTGGTAATTGAATTTTTCCGTTCATCCAACAGAATCGTGGTGTTTCTCTACTGAATTTTTTCGCGTTGCAAGAATGGCGGATGTTATCCATTTCTTCGATTAAGGCGTGTTTGTGTATGTTACATTCTTTCTTCGGGTCGTAATGGAATGCTTCATTTGTCAGGGTGTACTGTCTACTTGTCCTCGTCCGCGCTTCTTGTAGGATGATATTTTCATGGCTGGTTTGAGTTCATAGTATTTTATTATAAGATTTTGTCGCAGTTCTTGATTCATCAGTCCGTTCATTTCCTTTTTCTTCGGTCTCTCTGCTTCTTGTGGTGATCATTGTCGTTCGTTGGGAACTTAAAAGTGCTTCACGCTGTCTGTCTGTTCTGGTTTTTCGCTGTTCCTTTCGTTTTCCCCGTTTTACTTTAGAACTGGCAAGATCTCTTCCTCTTTCCCACGCTTTTACGCCTGTCTTTGCTAAAAGCATGACTTGGATGGAACCACAGCCCTCCATAAAAAGATCGTTATCTCCCTTGTTGAATCAAATTCGAACTTTCCAAAGAAAAAAAAAAGTTCAAATGTGTGTGAAATACTATGGGACTTAACTGCTAAGGTCATCAGTCCCTAAGCTTACACACTACTTAACCTAAATTATCCTAAGGACAAACACACACACCCATGCCCAAGGGAGGACTCGAATCTCCGCCGGGACCAGCCACACAGTCCATGACTGCATCGCCTGAGACCGCTCGGCTAATCCCGCGCGGCTTATAACGGTCAGAATCAGTTAAACTTTAACCTGTTTTATTAATGCTGAATTCCCTGTCCACCTTCCTCAATCTCTCAAGCAATTGGGTTCCCCCTTTATTAGAAGCGATATTGGTTGCTTGCGTGGTTTACGCTGGATTAGATGGCGGTTAAATTCTCCGCATCCTGCTCATTTCAGCTCCAACAAGCAGAGCCATTTGCTATGGCCTGCAAATTCTACGTCGAGCAATCTGCAACCGGCTGTCCGGTGTTTAGGACACAGTGTGGGGGATTCCAGCGAAACGCGATCGGAACACACAGGTTAGCAGGGAGATGAGCGAATTAGCCTGCGTTGCACTCAAGAGCAGACTTCTTATCTGCAGCAGTCTAACGTGCCGCCAGCCGGGGTGGCCGTGCGGTTCTAGGCGCTTCAGTCTGGAACCGCGCAACCGCTACGGTCGCAGGTTCGAATCCTGCCTCGGGCATGGATGTGTGTGACGTCCTTAGGTTAGTTGGGTTTAAGTAGTTCTAAGTTCTAGGGGACTGATGACCTCAGATGATAAGTCCCATTGTGGTCAGAGCCATTTGAACCATTTTTTTTCTAACGTGGCAAATGCCTAGCAGGAACGGGAGTGAGAGGTGTCTCAGAAGGCGCGGGCGATGTTTCGCAGTGTTGCAGCTGCTCAAGCAGCGGGCGGACCACATGTGGTGACTGGTGAGTGGCTCCACGGCCTCCTGGTTAGAGTCGGGTGCTTACAAACAGACGGGCCGACGGAGCAGAGGCAACAAACAGCGCCTGAGCAGGCGCCGAGCCCCGCTCCGGATTTATCCGGCTTCCGAGCGCCCGCGTGTGTGTGGAGTGTGTGCTGGGGGCCGGCTATCTGCCGCAGCGAAAATAAACGCCCCGACGGCGATAGACGCACGGGGAAATTCCTGATCCCGCGCGCTGGCCGAAGCGATACTCCACAGCAGCGCAAATTGGCGACCCACTCGCTGTTGACGAGGGACAAACAAGAGCGCGGGGGAAGGCAAAAGGCTACTGTACACCGTCAAACAACGCCCTAGGGCGGCTAGTAAGCAGTGAAATAACTCGCTCTTCCCATCTGCCTCACCATCTGCACACAGCATGTAACATTAGTACTTGTTGTCTCTTGAACAAATCTCTTAACAGTGGAAAGGCATCAGGACCAGATGACACATCTGCAAGATTCTACAAAGATTAGGCGAAAGGACTTGCACCTCTTGTAGCAGCAGTTTATCGCAGTTCGCTGGAACAACGAAAGGTACCCAGCAACTAGAAAGACGTGCAGGTCATGCCCGTTTTTACAAGGGCCGCAGTACGGATGTACATATTATTTTATAGACCTACATTCGTCAATTGAAGAATAATGGAATATGTTTTATGCTCAAGAATCATGACTTTTTGGAGAAAGAAAAAAATCCTCTATAAAAACCAGCATGCTCTGCCCAAAAAAGATGTTTTTCTCCATGTTTGACGCCGTGTTCCGTCACTTCATGAGGCCATTTGACACCCACTCGACCTGCCGTCTACAGAAAAAAAAAGTGAGCTTACCGAGTACTGGACCAGATTTGCGGCTGGATTCAGGACTTCCTTGCAAATAGAGCTCAATACGTCGTTCTTAACGGAGCAAACTCGACAGTTCTAAAGCTAATTTTCGGTGTACTTGAAGGAACTGTTATTCAAACTGGTTCAAATGGCTCTGAGCACTATGGGACTTAAATTCTGAGGTCATCAGTCCCCTAGAACTTAGAACTACTTAAACCTAACTAATCTAGGAACATCACACACATCAATGCCCGAGGTAGGATTCGAACCTGCGACCGTCCATCCACTCGATACAATTTGAAACGAGACTCGTCCGATGAGGCCACACATTTCCAGTCATCAACAGTTCAACGTCGGTGTTGACGGGCCCTGGTGAGGCGTAAAGCGTCGTGTCGTGCAGTCATAAAGGGCACATGAGTGGGCCTTCGGCTTCGAATGCCCATATCCATGATGTTTCGTTGAATGGTTCGCACGCTAACACTGAAATCTGCAGTAGTTTGCGGAAGGGATGCACTTCCGTCACGTTGCACGATTGTCTTCGGTCGTCGTTGGTCCCGTTCTTGCAGGATCTTGTTCCGCCCGCAGCAATGTCGGAGATTTGATGTTTTACCGGATTCCTGATATTCACGGTACACTCTTGAAATGGACGTAAGGGAAAAATCTGCACTTCATCGCTACCTCAGAGACGCTCTGCCCCAACGCTAGTGCGCCAACTATAACACCACATTCAAACTCACTTAAATCTTGGTAACCTGCCATTGTAGCAGCAGTAACCGATCTAACAACTGCGCGAGACACTTTCTGCCTTATATAGGCGTTGCCGACCGCAGTGCCGTATTCAGCCTGTTTACATATCACTGTGTGTATGTATTTGAATACGCATGCCTGTACCAGTTTCTTTGGCGCTTCAGTGTAAAATATCTAGTAGAAAGTGTCAGAAGCTCTTTAATATTGTTTAAAGATGATGTGGTTGTCTATAAGAAAGGAGGAACGCCACAAGATAGTATCGATTTGCAAAATGGTCTACTCAAGATTGATGAATGATGTAATCCATGGCAGTCGACCCTGAATGTAAAAAAATGTAACGTACTGCGCATACATAGGGAAAGAAATCCAATACTACACAACTACACTATTGATGAAAAACTGTATGCACCATAAAATATCTAAGAGCAACTATCTAGAGCGACCTTAAGAGGAGTAGCCTCATACAATAAATAGGAAAAGCCACACTGATATTCGTAGGAAGAATCTTAAAGAAATGAAGCTCATAAACGAAAGAAGTGAATGACGATTTTTACATAATTTTTAGGTATACATCTCTATCTACATCAATACCCCGCAATCAACCTGGTGATGTGTGGAGGAGGGTATTTCTCGTACCACTAACTCATCCCATTTCCCTGTTCCACTCGCAAACGGCGCTTGGGATGAATGATTCTCGGCAAGCCTGTGTATTAGTTATAATTACTCGAATTTTTTCATCGCGGTCGTTTCGCGAGATGTTTGTTGGAGGAAGTAATACGTTGTCCGACTCTTCCCGGGAAGTACTCTCTCCAAATTTCTCCACGATGCACAACGCCTCTCTCCCAGCGTCTGCCATTGGCGTTTGTTGAACATTTCTGTAACGCTCTCGAGCCAACTAAACAGTCCCGTCACGAAACGCGCGCTCTCCGTTGGATCTTCTCTACCTCTTTTATTAGTCCCACTTGGTAAGTGCCCCGGATTGATGAACGTAACGCAGTAATCGGCTTGTATTCCACTTCTTTTTGTGGATGAATTCTCTTAAGAGTTTTCCAATGAATCGCAGCCTGGCGTCTGATTTTTAGGCCCTGTGTATTCATTCCACTGTAGATCGCTCCGGATACTTACTCCCGGGTGTTTCACTCTATTTACAGTCATTTGTCGACGATAGGGTAATGGTACACAGTTTCGGTCAGTGACCACTATTCATCACAGGTCACTGTTAACAGCATCAGAAACTGTAGTGGAACGAAATTGAAGCGTCACCCATCCACCAGTGTCAGCCCAGTTTGCAGGTGAATACAAGTTTAATTTAGTTTTGTTTATGCATTTTTGTAATATTTTGTAATAGTTGTGAATTGTCTAAAGTTTTTGTATTTTTTTATGTTTCATGTACAGAGAGGGCGGCGCAACGAACGGAGACAGCATCTTCGCTGCCGCGACCAGAGAGAAAATTGCTGGCCACTATACGTCGCGGGTCGACAGCCAAAGAGCAACAGAAGATCCTGCAACCGAGTTGTTGCGTCGTGCTTCTAAAAAATAAAATAAATGAAAATTTGTAATGTTTTGTACAACAATGATATCATAGGAAGTTTAATCTTATTGAAAATGTTAGTTTTGTCTCGTCAAGGCTCAGGTTCACGTCTGTATGTAGGAAGATAATAAACTAGCGGATGCTACTAAAGTTGAAATACGTGTTCCGAGGATTTATTTATGAAGAATTATGTGAATGAATTAATAATATATTTGACACGATTATTGAATTTTGACAGCGTTCATCGCGACTGTGAATCTCAAAAAGTTTATTCAATGTGGTTCTAATGTCGATAAATCAAGACAACGTGTATCAATATAATTTCTGAGGAGAAACAAACGACATCTAAAATTGAAAAAGTTTACGAAAACCAATTGGCCCGAGTGACGTAATTCTGTGCAAACGACTCAAATGATGTTTTACAGTTTAATTCAAGAACCATTCTGAGACAATTTAAAAAGAATATAAATAATTTTGAAGTGGGTTGTAACTGACGTAGGTGTCGAAGTCTACACATGGTCATATGTCGAAAGAAAATCATTTATAAAGAACTTACGTCGTTACACTACAAAACACAAAATGTTAGAAATGTAATGTTTACAAATAAGGTTTATTCATGCAGAGATATACAGAATGATCACTAACTATTGCCACCTAGAATAACTCCGAAAGTATGATAGTAGCTGAAAAGTTTGTGGGACAAATGTTGCATGAGACAACGGGGGCCATAATTATGACGCTGGCTTTTTGTTGCCAGGTCGGCTCGAGTCAGAGATATGAAGATCATCTTCCTTTTTTTAACTGCGATACGATAGTTTGGTACTTATTTTCTGATCGCGGCTATCGAGACGTATCAAATGATGTGTAACAGTAAGGTCTTTGAAGTTCAACAACGGTAAAAAAAATGGCTCTGAGCACTATGGGACTTAACATCTGTGGTCATCAGTCCCCTAGAACTTAGAACTACTTAAACCTAACTAACCTAAGGACATCACACACATCCATGCCCGAGGCAGGATTCGAACCTGCGACCGTAGCAGTCGCGCGGTTCCGGACTGCGCGCCTAGAACCGCTAGACCACCGCGGCCGGCAACAAAGGTCAAAAAGGTGGCATGAACATCCATTCACAGAAGGTGTTCGAAGTGATGACAATTGTTATCAATGCAGTGATTGTCCTGGGTTGAGTGGCGTTCCGTATCACTTCGGCACTTATCGAAGCACATACTCTGACAATTTTCTCTCATATATTGTGCAAATAGTAAATATTCGCCGAATACGGCGTATCCGTTTAACGTGCCATTGACATGTAAACACCATTCGACGGTTTCGCAATACAGCACTAATAGGAACGGTAAGACGTATCGTCGAATCAAGCGAATGTGAATGATGTGTTCTTTCGAAGAACAAGTCGATATGCTTCTCATTTACGGGGAATGTCAACGAAATTCAGTAAGAGCCAGAGACTTATAAGCTGAAACATATCCTCAACGTACTCACCTACACCTTGTACATTTAAATATGTGTATGATAAATTGAGAACAACTGGATATTTAACGCATCGGAAACATATCCGGCGAAGGAAAGTTACTAACGAGGAAACGGAAATTGGTACTGTTGCCACTATTGTTCGAGATCCATATGTTAGCGTCAAATCGCAAGGAAATTTGGCATGAGCGAGAGTAGTGTTGTTCGTGTTCTGCATCGCCATAAATATCATCCTTGTCATATCCGTCTACGTCAAGAATTAACTGGTACGCATTATACGGGTTGCATTGAATTCTGCCCATGGGCTCAACTTCAGATTCATAGGGATGACACATTTATTACCCTGATTTTATTTACTGACAAGGCTAGACTCACGTACCATGGAAATGTCAATTTGCACAACATGCATTATTGGGCAAATGAAAATTCATGCTGGCTGCGGCAGTTGCACACTAAAAACCGTGGTCAGTGAATGTATGCTGTGGGATTCTGGAGGACAGAATTCTAGGCCCGTATTTCATTGAAGGAGATCTTAATACTAGGAAGTACACCACATTCCTGCAAGAGACATTAGGTCTGTTATTGGAGGAAATACCTTTAGGTTCAAATGGTTCTGAGCACTACGGGACTTAACTGCTGTGGTTATCAGTCCCCTAGAACTTAGAACTACTTAAACCTAACTAACCTAAGGACGCCACACACAGCCATGCCCGAGGCAGGATTAGAACCTGCGACCATAGCGGTCGCGCGGTTCCAGACTGTAGCGCCTAGCACCGCTCGGCCACTCCGGCCGGCATACCTTTAGGAACATGGAAGATAATGTCGTATCAACACGACAGGTGTCCGGCACATGTTTCGCTGATGGCTAGAAATGAGTTGCAGAAACAATTCCCAAGTTGTTGGATTGGACGCGGAGGAGATGTGTTGTGGCTGGCTCGTTCGCCAGACTTGACGCCTCTGGATTTTTACTTGTGGGGATTCGTAAAAGACATTGTTTATAAACTCCAATTACACCTGGAGACATGCGAGAGAGAATTGTTAGAGCAAGTGCTTCGATAAATGCTGATGTGATAAGGAATAACATTCAATCCATGATAAGAAGATTGCAGCACTGCATTGATACCAGCGGTCATACCCCTTCTATTAATGGACGTTCATGCCACCTTTTTGACCTTCGTTGACCTTCAAAGACCTTAATGTTACATGTCATTGGATTCGCCTCGATAGCTACAATCAGAAAATAAGTACCAAACTATAGCATCTCATTACAAAAAAGAAAAAACAAGTTGACCTTCATATCTCAGACGCGGCCCCACCTAGCTTCACAAAACCAACGTCATATTTTGGCCCCCGTTGTACCATGCAACTTTTATCTACATCTACATCTACATCCATACTCCGCAAACCACCTGACGGTGTGTGGCGGAGGGTACCTTGAGTACCTCTATCGGTTCTCCCTTCTATTCCAGTCTCGTATTGTTCGTGGAAAGAAGGATTGTCGGTATGCCTCTGTGTGGGCTCTAATCTCTCTGATTTTATCCTCATGGTCTCTTCGCGAGATATACGTAGGAGGGAGCAATATACTGCTCGACTCTTCGGTGAAGGTATGTTCTCGAAACTTTGACAAAAGCCCGTACCGAGCTACTGTGCGTCTCTCCTGCAGAGTCTTCCACTGGAGTTCATCTATCATCTCCGTAACGCTTTCGCGATTACTAAATGATCCTATAACGAAGCGCGCTGCTCTCCGTTTGATCTTCTCTATATCTTCTATCAACCCTATCTGGTACGGATCCCACACTGCTGAGCAGTATTCAAGCAGTGGGCGAACAAGCGTACTGTAACCTACTTCCTTTGTTTTCGGATTGCATTTCCTTAGAATTCTTCCAATGAATCTCAGTCTGTCATCTGCTTTACCGACGATCAACATTATATGATCATTCCATTTTAAATCACTCCTAATGCGTACTCCCAGATAATTTATGGTATTAACTGCTTCCAGTTGCTGACCTGCTATTTTGTAGCTAAATGATAAAGGATCTATCTTTCTGTGTATTCGCATCACATTACACTTGTCTACATTGAGATTCAATTGCCATTCCCTGCACCATGCGTCAATTTGCTGCAGATCCTCCTGCATTTCAGTACAATTTTCCATTGTTACAACCTCTCGATACATCACAGCATCATCTGCAAAAAGCCTCAGTGAACTTCCGATGTCATCCACCAGGTCATTTATGTATATTGTGAATAGCAACGGTCCTATGACACTCCCCTGCGGCACACCTGATATCACTCTTACTTCGGAAGACTTCTCTCCATTGAGAATGACATGCTGCGTCCTGTTATCTAGGAACTCCTCAATCCAATCACACAATTGGTCTGATAGTCCATATGCTCTTACTTTGTTCATTAAACGACTGTGGGAAACTGTATCGAACGCCTTGCGGTAGTCAGGAAACAAACTTTTCAGCTCCTACCATACTTTCGAAGTTATTTTTGGTGGCAACAGTTAGTGACTCACCCTTTATAAAGAATAACTGAAGAGCAGCTTGATATGTTACATAATGTCACTTCAACAATTTATAAAAGCTGTGCAAAACTCCCAGCACCAATCACTGTCCCTTTGCAGGTCTTAATGCATTTCCCTGAAGTGTTCTTGTGGTATCAAGTATCGATACCAACCCAAGGGCTTCGCGATATTGTTAATGGAATGGCAAATATCCGTGTGAGCCCAACAGCAGTTGCCGGGGATCTGGCAGACGCAATGGTGCGCAATCGCTGAGCCACACGTCCAGCGGCTCTGGTCTACGAGCGCCCTGTACCGCCGTGATACAGGATGGCCGGTGGCAACCGCTCGCCCTTTTTACACTTGGAGCCTCATCCCTGTGACACCGTCGTCCGTGCTTGGTACGGTGAGGCTCATCCTAGTTACTATTACATTAGCTGGACTCCAATTCTTGCTGCTTTATTGGTAATGAATCCACATACACGTGGAGAAATACAGGTTATGTAAACCTTCTGCTTGTTGTGTTAACTTTTTCTTCATTTATTTTTACTCCTTCCAGCTGTCCTATGGTGACAGTTGTCACGCTACTCTGCAGCCCACCTCTCCTTATCATTGTGTACGAAGTTGTACACAACGCGACTGGCATTGCAACCTTCTCATTGTAAGAAAAAAATGGCTCTGAGCACTATGGGACTTAACTGCTGTGGTCATCAGTCCCCTAGAACTTAGAATGACTTAAATCTAACTAACCTAAGGACATCACACACATCCATGCCCAAGGCAGGATTCGAACCTGCAACCGTAGCGGTCACGCGGTCCCAGACTGTAGCGCCTAGATCCGCACGGCCACTCATTGTAAGAGGTCCATGACTAAGGAATTTATTGCTAGCGCACTCGAGCAGATGTAATTTCGATGGATTGCTCAAGCGCTGCCTGCAATATGTAAGCTATAAGAGAATCTCAGATCAGAGAGCAGTGTTGTATGCGGTAGGAACTGTGTGTCGGAAGGAGTAAGTAGTAGCTAGCAGTCTGGGGTATGGAGTTGGCTGGGCCGGTCGTGGGGAGCGATGGCGGTGCCTGAGCGATGTGGTATAAGGTAAAAGCAGCCTCGCGCATATGTACTATTGTTATATCAAGTCCCATGTAAACGTTTTAAAAAAGATCTCTTAATAATAATCTTTCTTATAGAAATTAACTTTTGACTATCATTCATCTCAATTTAAAGATGTTACTAATTTCTCCAATCCATGGTCATACCGATAATTATAAAGAAAAATCAGTTGTTTATTTTTATACATGACAAATCTCTCGGCCAGCGTTGCACTGAGCTGCGCCAGAAAAATTTCTTATAGGAGCAGATATATGAGCGTTATCCGGCGACTTTATTGAGGTAAGAAATTTCAATTTATTCAGAATGATCTTTCAGGGCCATGACGCAGCACTGCTGACGTCCAAATTTACCAGTTTAGATGGTTCAAATGGCTCTGAGCACTATGGGACTTAATATCTGAGGTCATCAGTCCCATAGAACTTACAACTACTTAAACCTAACTAACCTAAGGACATCACATACATCCATGTCCGAGGCAGGATTCGAACCTGCGACCGTAGCGGTCGCGCGGTTCCAGACTGTAGCGCCTAGAACCGCTCGGCCACCCCGGCCGGCACCAGTTTAGATTCACAGTCAGTTAATTATTGAAAGGTTATAAGTAAGCCACAATTTTATTGAGAGGTTAGTCACGTTATTATTGCGAGGTTACGGAATGTTATACACATTTTTTGTTAGGAGGTTAGTCACATTGTATTATTGGTAGGTTACGGAATTTATCTGTTGGGAGGTTACACTACATGAGAATGCAATATACATATTTTTACTGTTGGGAGGTTACACATGTATATATAAGTCCCCCCCCCCCCCCCATGAACCATGGACCTTGCCGTTGGTGGGGAGACTTGCGTGCCTCAGCGATACAGATAGCCGTACCGTAGGTGCAACCACAACGGAGGGGTATCTGTTGAGAGGCCAGACAAATGTGTGGTTCCTGAAGAGGGGCAGCAGCCTTTTCAGTAGTTGCAGGGGCAACATTCTGGATGATTGACTGATCTGGCCTTGTAACAATAACCAAAACGGTCTTGCTGTGCTGGTACTGCGAACGGCTGAAAGCAAGGGGAAACTACAGCCGTAATTTTTCCCGAGGGCATGCAGCTTTACTGTATGATTAAATGATGATGGCGTCCTCTTGGGTAAAATATTCCGGAGGTAAAATAGTCCCCCATTCGGATCTCCGGGCGGGGACTACTCAAGAGGATGTCGTTATCAGGAGAAAGAAAACTGGCGTTCTACGGATCGAAGCGTGGAATGTCAGATCCCTTAATCGGGCAGGTAGGTTAGAAAATTTAAAATGGGAAATGGATAAAAAAATGGCTCTGAGCACTATGGGACTCAACTGCTGTGGTCATAAGTCCCCTAGAACTTAGAATTACTTAAACCTAACTAACCTAAGGACATCACACACATCCATGCCCGAGGCAGGATTCGAACCTGCGACCGTTGCGGTCGTGCGGTTCCAGACTGTAGCGCCTTTAACCGCTCGGCTACTCCGGCCGGCCGGAAATGGATAGGTTAAAGTTAGATATAGTGGGAATTAGTGAAGTTCGGTGGCAGGAGGAACAAGACTTCTGGTCAGGCGAATACAGGGTTATAAATACAAAGTCAAATAGGGGTAATGCAGCAGTAGGTTTAATAATGAATAGTAAAATAAGAATGCGGGTAAGCTACTACAAACAGCACAGCTAACGCATTGTTGTGGCCAAGATAGATACGAAGCCCACACCTACTACAGTAGTACAAGTTTATATGCCAACTAGCACTGCAGATGATGAAGAAATTGAAGAAATATATGATGAAATAAAAGAAATTATTCAGATAGTGAAGGGAGACGAAAATTTAATAGTCATGGGTGACTGGAATTCGAGTGTAGGAAAGGGAGAGAAGGAAACGTAGTAGGTGAATATGGATTGGGGCTAAGAAACGAAAGAGGAAGCCGCCTGGTAGAATTTTGCACAGAGTACAACATAATCATAGCTAACACTTGGTTTAAGAATCATGAAAGAAGGTTGTATACATGGAAGAACCCTGGAGATACTAAAAGGTATCAGATAGATTATATAATGGTAAGACAGAGATTTAGGAACCAGGTTTTAAATTGTAAGACATTTCCAGGGGCAGATGTGGACCACAATCTATTGGTTATGACCTGTAGATTAAAACTGAAGAAACTTCAAAAAGGTGGGAATTTAAGGAGATGGGACCTGGATAAACTGAAAGAACCAGAGGTTGTACAGAGTGTCAGGGAGAGCATAAGGGAACAATTGACAGGAATGGGGGAAAGAAATACAGTAGAAGAAGAATGGGTAGCTCTGAGGGATGAAGTGGTGAAGGTAGCAGACGATCAAGTAGGTAAAAAGACGCGGGCTAATAGAAATCCTTGGGTAACAGAAGAAATATTGAATTTAATTGATGAAAGAAGAAAATATAAAAATGCAGTAAATGAAGCAGGCAAAAAGGAATACAAACGTCTCAAAAGTGAGATCGACAGGAAGTGCAAAATGGCTAAGCAGGGATGGATAGAGGACAAATGTAAGGATGTAGAGGCTTATCTCACAAGGGGTAAGATAGATAATGCCTACAGGAAAATTAAAGAAACCTTTGGAGAAAGGAGAACCACTTCCATGAATATCAAGAAATTTGATGGAAACCCAGTTTTAAGCAAAGAAGGGAAAGCAGAAAAGTGGAAGGAGTATATAGAGGATCTATACAGGGGCAATGTTCTTGAGGACAATATTACGGAAATGGAAGAGGAGGTAGACGAAGATTAAATGGGAGATATAATACTGCGTGAAGATTTTGACAGAGCACGGAAAGACCTAAGTCGAAACAAGGCCCCGGGAGTAGACAACATTCCATTAGAACTACTGACAGCCTTGGAAGAGCCAGTCCTGACAAAACTCTACCGTCTGGTGAGCAAGATGGATGAGACAGGCGAAATTCCTTCAGACTTCAAGAAGAATATAAAATTCCAATCCCAAAGAAAGCAGGTGTTGACAGATGTGAAAATTACCGAACTATCGGTTTAATAAGTCACAGCTGCAAAATACTAACGCGAATTCTTTACAGACGAATGAAAAAACTGGTAGAAGCCGACCTCGGGGAAGATCAGTTTGGATTCCGTAGAAATACTGGAACACGTGAGGCAATACTCACCCTACGACTCATCTTAGAAGAAAGATTAAGGAAAGGCAAACCTACGTTTCTAGCATTTGTAGACTTAGAGAAAGCTTTTGACAATGTTAACTGGAATACTCTCTTTCAAATTCTAAAGGTGGCAGGGGTAAAACGCAGGGAGCGAAAGGCTATTTACAATTTGTACAGAAACCAGATGGCAGTTATATGAGTCGAGGGACATGAAAGGGAAGCAGTTGTTGGGAAGGGAGTAAGACAGGTTTGTAGTCTCTCCCCGACGTTATTCAATCTGTATATTGAGCAAGCAGTAAAGGAAACAAAAGAAAAATTCGGAGTAGGTATTAAAATTCATGGAGAAAAAATAAAAACTTTGAGGGAGACAGCAAAGGACTTGGAAGAGCAGTTGAACGGAATGGATAGTGTCTTGAAAGGAGGATATAAGATGAACATCAACAAAAGCAAAACGAGGATAATGGAATGTAGTCGACTTAAGTCGGGTGATGCTGAGGGAATTAGATTAGGAAATGAGACACTTAAACTAGTAAAGGAGTTTTGCTATTTGGGGAGCAAAATAACTGATGATGGTCGAAGTAGAGAGGATATAAAATGTATACTGGCAATGTCAAGGAAAGCGTTTCTGAAGAAGAAAAATTTGTTAACATAGAGTATAGATTTAAGTGTCAGGAAGTCATTTCTGAAAGTATTTGTATGGAGTGTATCCATGTATGGAAGTGAAACATGGACGATAAATAGTTTGGACAAGAAGAGAATAGAAGCTTTCGAAATGTGGTGCTACAGAAGAATGCTGAAGATTAGATGGGTAGATCACATAACTAATGAGGAGGTATTGAATAGGATTGGGGAGAAGAGAAGTTTGTGGCACAACTTGACCAGAGGAAGGGATCGGTTGGTAGGACATGTTCTGAGGCATCAAGGGATCACCAATTCAGTATTGGAGGGCAGCATGGAGGGTAAAAATCGTAGAGGGAGACCAAGAGATGAATACACTAAGCAGATTCAGAAGGATGTAGGTTGCAGTAGGTACTGGGAGATGAAGAAGCTTGCACAGGATAGAGTAGCATGGAGAGCTGCATCAAACCTGTCTCAGGACTGAAGACCACAACAACACAACATATAAGAAAGATTATTATTAAGAGATATTTTTAAAAACATTTACATGGGACTTGATATAACAATAGTACATAAGCGCGAGGCTGCTTTTACCTTATACCACATCGCTCGGGCACCGCCATCGCTCCACACGACCGGCCCAGCCAACTCCATACCCCAGACTGCTAGCTACTACTTACTCCTTCCGACACACATTTCCTACTGCATACAACACTGCTCTCTGGTCTGAGATTATCTTATAGCTTACATATCGCAAGCAGTGCGTGAGCAATCCATCGAAATTACACCTGCTCGAGTGAGCTAGCAATAAATTCCATAGTCATTGACCTACTACATTATAAACCACCGTATCATCTCCGAACAGCCTCATGGATCTTCTGACGTCATGCACTGGACCATCTCTACAGGGTATTTCACAATTCTTACTACAAGTGTTTAGGGGATGTAGAGGGGATTTAGCAGATAAAGTTTTGATAAGGAACCCATGTCCGGAAACCTACCGTTTGAAGATAAAGTAAGTTTGAAGAACGGATCACTTTCAAATATCCCGGATCACGGTACACACACAATGGCGATAATGAGGTTCGATGTGTGCTCTACAGGTCCCTGACGTTCCTTGCACAAGATTCATTATCTGTAACATATGCTTTCATACACTCGGAGCACAGTCTTTGGTACGCGTCCACAGCGCACCAAAGCCAACCATCCCAGATGTGAACTTACCAGTTTCCCGCAGTCGTTCTTGTGTTCGGAGGAAAATGGTGTGTGATGGTCTTTGGTGGTTCTCGATACATGCGTTGCTCAGCTCTACCGTTATGTACCGTTCTTATGAAGAGGGAGAACTGGAAGTGATGCCATCTTGAAATCTATTTCATATCCAAATGATTCATTTCCGAAGTCCGACTATATTGGTCAGTGGTCAGAGGAACTGAATGCCACACGGGGGATCCAGTTTCGATTCTGGGAACCACCACGGACTTTCCGTCTGTGGAAGGACTGGTACAGGGTGCACTGAACCCGTGAGGCCAACTGAGGAGCTTCTTGAGCGATTCGTAGCGGTTCCAAGGTCGAGAAACTCGATAACGACTGGGAGGGCAGTGTCGTGACCACGCGCCCCTCCATACCGCATCCAGTGAAACCACTGTCAGAGCATTACACGGCGGTCCGTCTGCCACGATTGACCCTCTAGCGTCATAATGCGAACTTTACCTACCTTACAGTTCCCGACATGAATTCCCTATCATACCACTATAAAGTTCTTTCCACAACCCCTACAAACCTGTAGTAGGAATATAAATCAGCCTGTATACATTTAGACAGTGACAGTCCTGTAACACTTGCTTGGGGTACTCCTGAAATCACCTTTACATTTGTCGATTGTGTTTCGTTAAGAGCGACGAGTTGAGTTTTAACTGTAAGGAAGACCTGAATCCAGTCATGAATCTGATCCGATACTCGACAAGCTCGTGTTTTGTTCTCTAAACGAAAGTACGGAATTACATCTAATGCCTTCCTGGAGTCAAGAAACGTGGCGTCAACTTGGTCCCAGATGCCTACTGCGCTCTGGATCTCGTGGACGAATAAAGCGAGCTTCGTTTCGCAAGATCTCTGTTTTCTGAATACATGGTGACTTTCATATGGAATATTTTCTTTCTGCAAAAACGTCTCAATGCTTTACCATGAAACGCTTTCCATACCTCTACATCAAGACCTCAGCGGTATTAGCCTGTAATTATGTGCATCTGTCTATGGCTCTTCTTGGAAATGGGAATGGCCATCACCTTTTTCCATTTGGTAGGTACAGTGGCATCTGTAGTTCCAGGGATCTACGATAAGCTACTGCAAGAAAGGGAGCAAACTCTACACCAGACCTCAGTGGTATCTGCTTGTAATAACGTGTATGTGTCCTATAGTCCTTCTTGAAGATGGAAATGCCCTTCACATTTTCTCAGTTGGTAGGTACAGTACCATCCGTTGTTCCAGCGATCGACGATAAACTAGTGTAAGTTCATTCGCATAATCTCTGTAAAATCTTGCAGATATCTCAGCTGGGCCCTATTCCTTTCCGCTATAAAGTGATTATTGTGGCGTCTCTATTCCACAATCATTTGTCTCAATGTCTGTCATTTCAGTGTTAGTGTGATGACTCAAAAATGGTTCAAATGACTCTAAGCACTATGGTACTTAGCATCTGAGGTCATCAGTCCCCTAGACTTAGAAAAACCTACCTAACCTAAGGACATCACACATATCCAAGACCGAGGCAGGATTCGAACCTGCGACCGTAGCAGCAGCGCGGTTCCTCACTGAAGCGCCTAGAACCGCTCGGCCACAACGGCCCGCAGTGTGATGATTGAAAGGAGGAACCGTATTACGATATTCTGCGATGAAATAGCTTCGAAAGACCGAATTTAGTATTTCGGCCTTGTTTCTTTGATCTTTTTGCTTAAGGACATTAGGAGGTATGAAAAGCAGATGTTTATTCCAGCTGTTGCAGACTAATCAATAGCACGAGTATTCCTACTTTTAACTCAATTTTTACTTGAAGTAACGACTGTCACAATATTCTGTACTTTTTGTTTTATTGTATGAGCATAACAGTCGAGATCACGTTTTCTTTTACTTAGCTCAATTACTCTATGTTCAGATCTAAAATTAAAACATAGGCCTCTGCAAACGGCTGGAGCATTGTGAGAATGAATCCATCCGCTTCGGTTTATTCAGCAACTACGCAATGTTCAGCCACATGGCTCAACGTTTTCCACACCCTGCAAGTGGACGTTCAGCTTCGACAAACTCCGA
Organism: Schistocerca cancellata; assembly: GCF_023864275.1. NCBI lineage: Eukaryota > Metazoa > Arthropoda > Insecta > Orthoptera > Acrididae > Schistocerca > Schistocerca cancellata. Next base: position 64,414,864 of record NC_064627.1, read on the forward strand.
GTATTGAATCAGGCACATTTCACTTTCTCCTGTTCAGTTCTGCCCGGCGCTAAGAAATGTCTAACATGAGAAGTCAAGATGCTCTCATACGGTTACGCACAACATGATATAATACAGTGAAATTCTGTAATCCGACTGAAATCTTGACAGCTATCTCGGAGAACCATCATAAGAGTGTTAGCCAGCAGTTTCAACCTTGAAGGTACCTGGGAGTCTTCACCCCGCCGGATGCAGGACAGGAGGGACTGCCATTCACCGCTGAGGATGATGAGCCACTGAAATCTTTGACTTCCGCGATGTGAATCAGACAATGCCACATATATTTTATGGATTGGCTCTTGCATATTCTCGCCAGATTCATGGAGGTACTGCGTTGGTCTGGTCCCGATAGGAGAAACCTAGATAGTGCACGTTAATTTTTATTTTTCTTTACTTGGGAAGGAATGATGTATTACCGTGGAAATAGTGATTAACTTTTAATTCTACACATAATATTTTCTTTGGTACAATGACAGAAAATGTTTTATATTCCTAACGCTACAGTTGGTTTTCATCAAAACTACATTGTCAGCTCAATGCACACAGCAAGAGAAAAAAAAAAAATCTAAAACGAAAATTGCTTCTCATACTGATTGAACGCAGAGTCAGATGGTCCCCAAACTATGGTTTGTCAAACTGTATAAAACGCAAGGTGTAAGTGTTAGATGAGGACTGTTCTCCCACTCCTTATGCACCGAGCGAAAGTGATACTCCAAACGCTCATTAGTGGCGCTGCAAAGGCTGCAAGCTTGGTGCTGCAAGCTCTGCTCATCTCTTGTAAAATATTGTGCAATAAATGGAGTGTACGTCATCAAATGTTCAACAAAATTTGGCAGAAATTACAATAGAAACTTGCTGCCTTGTGCATAACTTCATCAGCGAAAGAAATAGATGTAAGTTTCGAGGACACATTTTGTGCTGCTGGACTAGAGGATGAGATGCGAGTAAACAAGTCTCTACCTGGAAACGCTGCTATATGCATCCGAACAGCGTTTGCTTATTACTTTATAAATTAAAGTGCATAGAAATGGTTTAAATGTACAACAAATTTGAAATCAGGACTAACATGCAGCTGTGGTCTAGCGGTGGTCTAGCGGTTCAGGCGCTCAGTCCGGAACCGCGCGACTACTACGGTCGCAGGTTCGAATCCTGCCTCGGGCGTGGATGTGTGTGATGTCCTTAGGTTAGTTAGGTTTAAGTAGTTCTAAGTTCTAGGGGACTAATGACCACAGATGTTAAGTCCCATAGTGCTCAGAGCCATTTTTGAAAACTGAATACAGATCCAGCATGAAAACAAGAAGCATGTACACTGAACTGTGAGGAAAAAAGCAAAATAGAAACAGTGAACGATTCTAGCTCGCGATGTGAGATATCAAGCGAAGCATAATAACAGTGGCGTCATGGCTGTGTGGTAGTGGCGTCGGACTGCGAACTGGGACATTCATGTTCACTCCCCCATCGTACCCCATCATTTTTTTCTTTCTCACAAAATTATGAACTGTCCGTCAGATTATTGAAGTGTTTCGTTCTCCTTCTGTAGTCTTGATAATTGTCATATTATTCACAGCTTACAGAATATGAGTCATGTGGTAAGAACATATTACCGTCGCAAGAGACTGTTATGAAAACTGAGAACAGACGAGATTACGCATACACCCCTCACAGAACAAATAAAGGGGCGTGAACTATGTTACAACGAAGGAATTCAAGAGTCAAAACTTCCGAAACCGAACGCAGAAGTCGTAACATGTGTAAAAAAAGTAAGACACACGCTGTTGCACGTTACACAACCACACAGACACAAATTCGAATACGGCAAACAGACACTTCAGGGACAGGACGGACAGTTTATAATTTTGTTAAAAAAAAAGGAAAGAAAAGGAACACGAGGGCGATTTGAAGCCGTAACTGCCCCCTTCCAACTCCAACAACGTAGCCACGTAACCACTACGCCGTTACTAGTGCATTCATCCGCTACTGTACATCTTTAGTTGGACCGTTCACTGTTTCTATTTTGCTTCTTTTTTCATAGTTCAGTACATCTTCTTCCTGTTTTCATACTCGATCTGCGCTCAGTTTTTGACGCGCTACCCACTGGACCATCTTACCACTAAATCTGAGGGGTGGACGATGGAGAGTTTCCTTTGTTAGTGGGTAGGTCGTTGCCTTTTTTTTCTTGTATACGGAGTTAACCCCAAATTTGTGGAAGTAATTCAGGGATATTTTCTGAACATTTTGATATAAGGGACGCGTCGTATTGGCTACAGAGCTAACTGAATATCGCTTCATTTCACCACGACATGCACTGTCTGACTCGTTTGGAAACAAAGTTTTTCTACTCGTTCAAGGTACATGTTGTTAACAACACTAATGCCTAATCTTCTCTTAAACCTGAAACTTGCAATCACTGTCGTCCGATTCTGTCTTCGGTTTGCTTTTTCCAGCAATGCTGGTTGCATGTCAGTCAAACACATCACGATGGATACGTTTACTGTTAGACAGTTGGCCGATATATAGCTTCTATATGCAATGGAAGAGCAGAGCCACGACCCTCTGTTGAGGTTTTACCTCATCGACGATTACCACATCACAGTACTTTACTGATGGTGCCCTGTCACCGTTACAGGCAGCCTCTAGAGTTCGGTCTTGCAAGCTATTAAGCACACTCAGCTCCATCCTGTCAGGGTCCTACTCGAGCGCCAGCAACTTCTTTGTTCGTTCAGCACGTTCCATCTTGCGCTGTGCAGAAAGTGTGGCTTATCGACAGCTCTGTCTGGGCGGGGTGTTACTCGTGAACTGAACGTGTTTTTTCACTTGGTAACAGATAAAAGCGACGGACTTGTGACTGGAGAGTCGTTCCACTTCATAAGCAGTGCCGACATTCCAGCATGCGGGAGCCGTAAAACGACAGCTCGAATAGTGTTTTGCGTTCGTGGCTGCCGTCCTGTACTCCACGATTATACGATTTAACGTCCCGTGGACGACTAGGTCATTAGAGACGAAGCACAACCTCGGACGGTGTCAAGAATGGGAAAGGAAATCAACCGTTCCCTGATCACAGGAATCGATACGCTGGCGTCTGTATTGAGCAACTTAAGGAAATGCAGGAAAACTTCGATCTGGTTGGCCGGATGGCGATTTGAATCGTCGTCGTCCCGAAAGCGAGCACTCTGTATTCGCGAGAGCCAAGACTGGTAAATAAAAGTGGAAGGTAAGACTGAAAAGAGTGCGAGACAGAAATGTGATCTTTCGCCCCCTGTCGTTCAGTCTATACATGGAAGATACAATGACGGAAAGAAAAGGAAGATTCAAGGTTCATTCGGTGTTCAAGAATATCCATGGTAAGACTCGCTAATGACACTGCTATCCTCAGTGAAGGTGAGGCAGGACCTGTTAAGTGGATTGAGTACACACTTCGGACTGAAAGTAAACCGAAGAAAGACGGAGCAAAAATAAGATTAGTGATAAGATACACGTAAAAAGTGGTGACTATGAAGTAGATGAAGTCAAGGAAGTCACCCATGACGGAAGCAAAATAATACATGACGGACGTAGCAGCGAGAATTTCAGAAGCAGACCTCCACAGGCAAAAAGAACATTCTTCGCTAATAGAAATGTATGAAGAAAACATTTTTCAGAATGTACGTTTAGAGCGCACTATTGGGCGAAATTGAACAGAAGAGAATTAAGGAGTGTTAGATTTTGTGGTAAAGAAGGATGATGAAAATTAGGTCGACCGATGAGAACAGACGACGTTCTTCGAGGAATTGAAAAGGAGGTTGCAGAAAACCCTGACAAAGTGGGACAGGATGGAATGACACGTATTGAGCCACCAGGGAATAACTTCCATCGTTCGTAAGGAAGCTGGAATAAACCTGACAAGTAACTGGACGCGCTAAGTCCTGCGACTGATGACCCCACATCACACCAACACAAGCCAAAAAATCTGTTGTGTGTAATAATACGCTGTTTCAAATCCCAAATAAGTCGACATTCACAATTATTTCCTTACCCATATAAAATAGAAAACATTGCCATAATAGCGGGAAAGTTTTCCCATTCCATTGTGGCGGCAACCGTTTTGTGTTATTTCAGAACAAAGACAACCTTGGCTGCGAAGTTATTGAATACTAATAGCCCCTTAAAACATAATTCCGCTACTTTCCCTCATACCAAAATAAATAAATTCAGAAATAATTCCGCCACCATAAAATAAAAGGTATCACTGCACCAACAAGTGGAACATTGGTGACATTGAATCATAGTATACTTGATTTCTGCCAATCATTTGATCGTTCAGCACGTTGTCCTTATCAACATTGAGGTGTTTAATAATTTCCATCTCCTTGAGCTAATTCATTTCTTTTTCCTTCTGAGCAAGGTTTAGCATTCTCATGGTTTCAAGAGTGGGAGACTGGTGGCCGCTTGACTTAAGATGATTCATAATCTCGAATGAAGTTTCTGAAAGGAGGCCGCCGCCATCTTCGTTGTCCGACAAGGCAAGCTCATATAAGACTTTCTCCATCCCATTGCGGTTGGATGGTTTTGTATTAATAGTCTTGATGACAAAGTTTTTTTGATATCTATGACGCCTTTCACCCTTTTGGGACATCAACAGATTGTATCTAAGGAAAAAAATCTATTAGAAGAAAATAGAGTAAGGGGCATGGTCCTTTCTTGTACGACTACGCAAGTAAAATGAACTAAAAGTAAACTTACTCAAGGGTAGCTGTGTATGTCACTTATCCGTTGTCAAAAAATGTAAAATGGAAATTAGACACAAGAGTAAATGGATATATGACCCATCCGTCATAAAATGTATAAAACGAATCGTGGACCTCGTTAAAGAGAAAGAAAAACGCCCGTCCATCATCAAGAAGGCACAAGCAGTTGCCGGAAAAATTTCAAAAACTATCGCAAAAACTATCTCAAGCACACCAAGAAACTCCGCCATAGCAGCACAGAACAGGACCACGCTTACAAAATAATCCACTTCGGAAATCGTTAGGGAATTCTATATTCCAAGGAACTCAATGTTCAAAATGGTTCAAATGGCTCTGAGCACAATGGGACTTAACATCTGTGGTCATCAGTCCCCTAGAACTTAGAACTACTTAAACCTAAGTAACCTAAGGACATGACACACATCCATGCCCGAGGCAGGATTCGAACCTGCGACGGTAGCGGTCACGCGGTTCCAGACTGAAGCGCGTAGAACCGCACGACCACACCGGCGGGCTACACAATGTCATGAGTGTGCCGAGAATAACACATTTCAGGCATTACGTCTCACTATGGCCAACGCGCTGCGCAGTGACTGATGATCTCTACTTAACAACCGAGAGCAGCTTCGTAGAATTGTCAGTGGCAAAACTGCGTGAAATAACAGCAGAAATGAATGGGGCACCTACGATTTACGTATCCGTTGGGACAGTGCGGTAAAATTTGACGTTAATGGGCTATGAGCATCAGGTGACCGACTCGCGTGCGTTTCCGGTGGAGGTGACCATATCGGCTAGACCTTATACATCTGGAAAACCGTGGCCTTGTGACATGTTTCCCGATCTCAGTTTCTAAGCGCTGATGGTAGGTAGGCGAAGCCATGGGCCCTAGCAGTCAACAAGGTACTCTGCAAGCTGATGGTGGTTCCATAATGGTGTGCGCTGGATTTACATGGAACGAACTGGCTCCTCTGGTCTAACTGAACCCATCATTAACTGGGAATGATCATGTTCGGATACTTGGAGACCATTTTCAGCCGGCCGCGGTGGCCGTGCGGTTCTAGGCGCTCCAGTCCGGAGCCGCGCTGATGCTACGGTCGCAGGTTCGAATCCTGCCTCGGGCACGGGTGTGTGTGATGTCCTTAGGTTAGTTTTAAGTAGTTCTAAGTTCTAGGGGACTGATGACCACAGCAGTTGAGTCCCATAGTGCACAGAGCCATTTGAACCATTTGAACCATTTTCAGCTATTAATAGGCTTCATTTTTTTGGATGACAATGCCGCTTGTTATCGAGCCACAATTGTTCGAGATTAGTTTGAAGAACATTCTGGACAGTTCGAGCGATTGTCCATCCAGATCACCCTACATGAATCCCGTTTATGGCGTCTAATCGAGAGGTTGCTTCATTAACAAATCCTCCACCGGCAACAATTTCATGATTATGGACAGTATAGAAGCAGGATGGCTCATCATTTCTGCAGGGGGCTTCCAACGACTTGAGTGCATGCCACATCCAGTTGCTGCGTTACGCCGGGGAAAGGTGGTCCGACGTGGTATTAGAAGGTATCCCATGGTTTTTGTCACCTCAGTGTAATTCACGGCCTGTGCTGGCCTATGAGAGTCACTTCAAAAGAAATGCACACTATTTTTCTAAAAATACACTTTTCATTCTGCAGTGTGTAGATACATCCTTTCCACTTGTTTTCAAACTTAGTTCAACCTGTTCCAGTGAGTGGCGCCGTCACAGCATGTCGTCAAGATGGCTGCTACACTTGACGTTCGTCAAATGCTGTCATAGAATTCCTGTGCTGTGAAAACGAGACAGTGGGAAATATCCACAAGATGTTGAAAACGGTGTATGGAGATGCTGCTGTCGATCGCAGTACAGTTAGTCGGTGGACAAGCAAGTTACGTGGTGAAAGCGGGCACGGCAATATTGAGGATTGTCCTCGCAGCGGCAGGTGTCGTACTGCACACACTCCAGACAATGTGCAGAGAGTTAACGAATTGGTGACTGCTGACAGACGCACCACAGTGAACGAATTATCACGCTACGTTGGGATAGGGAAAGGAAATGTTTGCAGAAAACTGAAAGTGTTGGCGTTAAAAAGGGTTTGTGCCAGGTGGGTTCCCAGGATGTTGACCGTGGCTCACAAAGAAACAAGAAAAATGGTATGCTGCGAACTTTTGGAACAGTATGAAAATGGTGGAGAGAAGAATTGTGACTGGTGATGAAACATGGCTCCATCATCTTTCACCAGAGATGAAGAGGCAAAGAATGAAGTACCTTCATGCAAATTCACCCAAGAACAAAAAAATTCAAAACCACACCTGCTGGAAAAGTTATTGCTACGGTGTTTTTCGATTCCGAAGGACTCTTGCTTGTGGAGCCACCATAAATTCTGATGCATATATAACGACACTGAAGAAACTTCAAGCTCCACTGAGTCGTGTTCGACCACATCGGCAACAACAGGATTTCTTTCCTGTTGCACGACAATGAATGGCCACATGTCAGTCAAAAAACCATGGAAGTGATCAAAAAACACGGATGGAAAACACTGAAACACCCACCTTACAGTCCTGACCTGGCTCCATGTAGCTGTCATCTCTTTGGGAAACTGAAAGATTCTCTTCGTGGAACAAGGTTTGAACACAATGACTCTCTTGTGCACGCTGCCAAACAGTGGCTCCAACAGGTTGGCCCAGAATTTTACCGTGCGGGTATGCAGGCGCTGGTTCCAAGATGGCGTAAGGCAGTTGAGAAGGATGGAAATTGTGTGGGGAAATGAAAATATTGTTCCTAAAGAGTGTATCAACACACAGTTGTTGTTGTTGTTGTTGTTGTTGTTGTTGTTGTTGTCTTCAGTCCTGAGACTGGTTTGATGCAGCTTTCCATGCTACTCTATCCTGTGCAAGCTTCTTCATCTCCCAGTACCTACTGCAACCTATATCCTTCTGAATCTGCTTAGTGTATTCATCTCTTGGTCTCCCTCTACGATTTTTACCCTCCACGCTGCCCTCCAATACTAAATTTGTGATCCCTTGATGCCTCAGAACATGTCCTACCAACCGGTCCCTTCTTCTTGTCAAGTTGTGCCACAAACTCCTCTTCTCCCCAATTCTATTCAATACTTCCTCATTAGTTATGTGATCTACGCATCTAATCTTCAGCATTCTTCTGTAGCACCACATTTCGAAAGCTTCTATTCTCTTCTTGTCTAAACTATTTATCGTCCATGCTACACTCCATACAAATACTTTCAGAAACGACTTCCTGACACTTAAATCTATACTCGATGTTAACAAATTTCTCTTCTTCCGAAACACTTTCCTTGCCACTGCCAGTCTACATTTTATATCCTCTCTACTTCGACCATCATCAGTTACTTTAATCCCCAAATAGCAAAACTCCTTTACTACTTTAAGTGTCTCATTTCCTATTCTAATTCCCTCAGCATCACCCGACTTAATTCGACTACATTCCATTATGCTCGTTTTGCTTTTGTTGATGTTCCATCTTATATCCTCCTTTCAAGGCACTGTCCATTCCGTTCAACTGCTCTTCCAAGTCCTTTGCTGTCTCTGACAGAATTACAATGTCGTCGGCGAACCTCAGCGCTTTTATTTCTTCTCCATGGACTTTAATACCCACTCCGAATTTAAAACATGTAGAATAAAAGTGGGATTTTTTTAAAAAAAAACAGTGTGCATTTCTTTTGGAGTGACCCTCGCATTACGTGATAGGCATCTGGAATGCATTACTTATTTAGAAGTGTTACTCGTAATTCATAGTTTAGCTGCTGCTGTAGGCGATGTCTGACACCGAGTGCATCGTCGGCAGGACACTACGGAGCAGTCAGCCGAGGCGCGGGCGTGCTGCACACACACGCCCGAGTGCGGCGAGAGATCGTGGCTGGCTGTGAACTTTCCCCGCGGCGGCGGTTCACAGTCAAGGCGAGCAGCGGCGCGCGAGCAGCACGCTCCGCAGCCGGTTCTCTGATCGAGCTCCGGTTACGTAAGCGCCGCGGGCGCTTCCTGGCCGGGCCGATAACCTCGCCGCCTGACATTTCCACCTCGCCTCCTCCCGTCATTCGTTGCTGCTCTCCCTCCCTTCGCCTACCTCTCTGTCTCACTCACTTGTTTCTCCTGTGCTCACCTTCCTTCCACTGCCTCACACCCCCAACCGCTCACTCTCTCTCTCTCTCTCTCTCTTTCTCTCTCTCTCTCTCTCTCTCTATCTATCTATCTACCTACCTCTTTCTCCTCTACGCTCTCTCTCCTCCTCCACTTCTCGCCTCTGACTTTTCGCAGCAGCCACCGTGGCCGCAGCGGCCGCAGTAGTTTGTCGCTCGGTGGCTCCCCACAGTTCCTGCCGCTGGCCTGTTTAACCGCTGGGCCGCCGCGAGTTGCTCCTTTACCTCTTCCGCACGTCGGGAACAGATTTCCGCCACCTGACACACCCCCAAGGGGAGGCAAACAACTGGGGCTTCAGCCACGTCTCGCATTACTTCAGGGTAGTGACCTCAACTGCCAGCTGCAAATATTTCCGTAGCCTTTAAAGGTATCGGAGCAGTGTTTTCGGAAAGCGACAGTAAGCGAAAGAGTGAATTTATTGATATACGCACAGTGTCCTTAACTTTTCTACCAACTGAGACATCAGAGTTAACATTATCTACGGTTCTGGAGAAGAAATGAAAAATGAGCTTTAGTCGGCTACACTGTGATTCTGTCAGAGACGACAAACGGCGTGGAAGATTAGTAAGTTTCATCGTCCACTGATCATTTAGCACGATAACTCGTAATGAGACGGAACAAGTCATTTTACATTCACATCGCAAATTAATTTGTAAATGTGGTTATATACTAAACATTTCTAAGTTTTTTAACGTTTATACGGATGTGAGCTAGTAATTCCTGCCCACCACCTTTTTCACACTATCATCATAAAAATTCTTCCACGGAATAGAAGGAGTTGTCAAGGAGAAATTTTTCAGTTAGTAAGTTTCATCGTCCACTGATCATTTAGAACGATAAATCGTAACGATGTGGAACGAGTCACTTTGCATTCATATCGCAAATTAATTTGTTAATATGGTTACATATTAAACATTTCTAAGTTTTGTAACGTGTATACGGATGTGAGTTAGTAATTCCTGCCCACCACCTTTCTCACACTGCCATCATAGAAATTCTTCCACGGAATAAAATTTTTTAAATTTGTTTTCACATTTTACCTTTCTTTCTGTCGGACATTTTATATCAATAGTATCTGACCAGATATTTTTGTTGCAACATTGTGCATCTCTTTCCGTGCTCAAGACAACCTTAATGTGGAGTAATAAATGTCGTTTTTCCTCCTGGTGTTGCAATTATGTGCTTCATCGCTCCTTATGAACTGCAGTGTAATATTAACAGTAACTTTCATGAGGGTATAAATATCCTGTGAAGCAGTAGTCAAATGTCCAATTACTTAAACAGATGTCTACATGTAGATCGTAGGTGTGCACCGTATACAGGGTGTTACAAAAAGATACGGCCAAACTTTCAGGAAACATTCCTCACACACAAATAAAGAAAAGATGTTATGTGGACATGTGTCCGGAAACGCTTAAGTTCCATGTTAGAGCTCATTTTAGTTTCGTCAGTATGTACTGTACTTCCTCGATTCACCGCCAGTTGACCCAATTGAAGGAAGGTAATGTTGACTTCGGTGCTTGTGTTGACATGCGACTCATTGCTCTACAGTACCAGCATCAAGCACATCAGTACGTAGCATCAACAGGTTAGTGTTCATCACGAACGTGGTTTTGCAGTCAGTGCAATGTTTACAAATGCGGAGTTGGCAGATGCCCATTTGATGTATGCATTAGCATGGGGCAATAGCCGTGGCGCGATACGTTTGTATCGAGACAGATTTACATAAAGAAGGTGTCCCGACAGGAAGACGTTCGAAGCAATTGATCGGCGTCTTAGGGAGCACGGAACATTCCAGCCTATGACTCGCAACTGGGGAAGACCTACAACGACGAGGACACCTGCAATGGACGAGGCAATTCTTCGTGCAGTTGACGATAACCCTAATGTCAGCGTCAGAGAAGTTGCTGCTGTACAAGGTAACGTTGACCACGTCACTCTATGGAGAGTGCTACGGGAGAACCAGTTGTTTCCGTACCATGTACAGCGTGTGCAGGCACTATCAGCAGCTGATTGGCCTCCACGGGTATACTTCTGCGAATGGTTCATCCAACAATGTGTCAATCCTCATTTCAATGCAAATGTTCTCTTTACGGATGAGGCTTCATTCCAACGTGATCAAATTGTAAATTTTCACAATAAACATGTGTGGGCTGACGAGAGTCCGCACGCAATTGTGCAATCACGTCATCAACACAGATTTTCTGTGAACGTTTGGGCAGGCATTGTTGGTGATGTCTTGATTGGGCCCCATGTTCTTCCACCTACGCTCAATGGAGCACTTTATCATGATTTCATACGGGATACTCTACCTGTGCTGCTAGACCATGTGCCTTTACAAGTACGACACAACATGTGGTTCATGTACGATGGAGTTCCTGCAAATTTCAGTCGAAGTATTCGTAACAGATTCGGTGACCGATGGATTGGTAGAGGCGGACCAATTTCATGGCCTCCACGCTCTCCTGACCTCAACCCTCTTGACTTTCATTTATGGGGGCATTTGAAAGCTCCTGTCTACGCAACCCCGGTACCAAATGTAGAGACTCTTCGTGCTCGTATTGTGGACGGCTGTGATACAATACGCCATTCTCCAGGGCTGCATCAGCGCATCAGGAATTCCATGCGACGGAGGGTGGATGCATGTATCCTCGCTAACGGAGGACATTTTGAACATTTCCTGTAACAAAGTGTCTGAAGTCACGATGGTACGTTCTGTTGCTGCGTGTTTCCATTCCATGATCAATGTGATTTGAAGAGAAGTAATAAAATGAGCTCTAACATGGAAAGTAAGCGTTCCCGGTCACATGTCCACGTAACATATTTTCTTTCTTTGTGTGTGAGGAATGTTCCCTGAAAGTTTGGCCGTACATTTTTGTAACACCCTGTATTACTCTTACAGCACACTTTTGAGCAACGAAGACTTTCTTTCGTAAAGATGAGTTAAATGGTTCAAATGGCTCTGAGCAGTATGAGACCTAACTTCGGAGGTCATCAGTCCCGTAGAACTTAGAACTACTTAAACGTAACTAACCTAAGGACATCACACACATCCATGCCGAGGCAGGATTCGAATCTGACACCGTAGCGGTCGCGCGGTTCCAGACTGTAGCGCCTAGCACCGCTCGGCCATCCCGGCCGGCAAAGATGAGTTACCCCAGAACATAACTCCATATGTCATTATTGACTGAAAATATGCCAAATATGCCAACTTACTGTTTCGTCTCTCCAGAAGATTTGCAATGATTCTAAGTGCAAACGTGGCTAATGCGTTTTTATACGTCCAAAATCTGTATTTTCCAGTTTAAAAACTCATCAATGTGGACACCGAAGAATGTTGAAATTTCCACACCATTGGTGATTCACTCACCATGTGTTACACTTGTCGTTGATTTAGCACTTCTAGGTGTGCAGAACAGAATGTGTTGTCAGTTGAGCAGCTTGGACAGTGCCTTGAAAAGAGATTACCACATGAATATCACCAAAAGTAGAAAAAAACCTAATCGTGACAAATCAGGAGAAGCTGAAGCAATTAGATTGGGAAATCAGACAATAACAGTACTAAGTTTGCTGTTGGAGCAGCAGAATAACTTGACGGTGGCCAAAGTAGAGAGAATACAAAATTCAGATTGACAATAGGAAGAAAAATGTTTTTGAAAAGGAGGGATTTATTTAACGTGCGGTGGAGATTTAAGTTGAACATTAGCAATAAACAGTGAGACACAAAGAGAACGGCATTTCAGTGAGACAGAAAAACTCCGAAGATTAGATACGCGAATCAGGTAACTAACCAAGAGGTACTAAATTGAAATGGCAGGAGGGGGGGAGGAAGAAATTGTGAACTGTGGCAGAATTTGACTATGAGAAGGGAAGGTTTGACGCTACACATTCTGAGCCATCAAGGAATCATTAATGTAGGGGATGTGATTTTGTATGCGTGTCTATGTGTGGGGGGCGGCTACAAATTGTAGTGAGAGATCAGTTACAGTAGTTATGGAGACATAAAGGGGTTTTCTCAGGACAGACTAGCATAAGGGGCTTCGTAACCCCCATCTTCTGGCTGAAGACCCGAATATGTTGTATTTTACGGCATGCGACAGCCTCAAATGTGTGTGAAATCTTATGGGACTTAACTGCTAAGGTTATCAGTCCCTAAGCTTACACATTACGTAACATAAATTATTCTAGGGACAAACACACACCCATGCCCGAGGGAGGACTCGAACCTCCGCCGGGACCAGCCGCACAATCCATGACTGCAGCGCCTAAGACCGCTCGGCTAATCCCGCGCGGCGACAACATCTGAGAAGAGGAGCGTAGCAACAAAGCTCAATTTCCTCTGTTTTGCCACGCAAATATCACTCAACAACGTAGAACTGGCAAAATTGCAATAGTATTTGGCCTGGTATCATGCACAGGAAGACGCCCTTACGCCGAAAAAGTGAAGCCTGCCTCTGAAACGCATGTGTGAATTCCTAAGGGACGAAACTGCTGAGGTCATCGGTCCCTAGACTTACACAGTACTTAAACTAGCTTATGCTAAAAACAACACACCCACCCATGCCCTACAGGGAACCTCCGTCGGGAGGGGCCGCGCAATCCGTGACATGGCGCCTCTAACCAGGCGGCCGAAGTCTCCCTCTGCCGTACTGCTGAGGCACAAAACGTTCGGCTGCTTTGCCGCGATATACACAATGCTCGACGAGTGAGAATTGGCGATAAGAAATAAAGTCTTCAACTGTCTGATGATGAATATTCATCAACGGAAGTACATTGTCTCAAAGTACAGGGTGTTTCAAGAATGACCGGTATATTTGAAACGGCAATACAAACTAAACGAGCAGCGATAGAAATACACCGTTTGTTGCAATATGCTTGGGACAACAGTACATTTTCAGGCAGACAAACTTTCGAAATTACAGTAGTTACAATTGTCAACAACAGATGGCGCTGCGGTCTGGGAAACTCTATAGTACGATATTTTCCACATATCCACCATGCGTAGCAATAATATGGCGTAGTCTCTGAATGAAATTACCCGAAACCTTTGACAACGTGTCTGGCGGAATGGCTTCACATGCAGATGAGATGTACTGCTTCAGCTGTTCAATTGTTTCTGGATTCTGGCGGTACACCTGGTCTTTCACGTGTCCCCACAGAAAGAAGCCACAGGGGTTCATGTCTGGCGAATAGGGAGGCCAATCCACGCCGCCTCCTGTATGTTTCGGATAGCCCAAAGCAATCACACGATCATCGAAATATTCATTCAGGAAATTAAAGACGTCGGCCGTGCGATGTGGCCGGGCACCATCTTGCATAAACCACGAGGTGTTCGCAGTGTCGTCTAAGGCAGTTTGTACCGCCACAAATTCATGAAGAATGTCCAGATAGCGAGATGCAGTAATCGTTTCGGATCTGAAAAATGGGCCAATGATTCCTTTGGAAGAAATGGCGGCCCAGACCAGTACTTTTTGAGGATGCAGGGACGATGGGACTGCAACATGGGGCTTTTCGGTTCCCCATATGCGCCAGTTCTATGTATTGACGAAGCCGTCCAGGTAAAAATAAGCTTCGTCAGTAAACCAAATGCTGCCCACATGCATATCGCCGTCATCAATCCTGTGCACTATATCGTTAGCGAATGTCTCTCGTGCAGCATGGTAGCGGCGCTGAGGGGTTGCCGCGTTTGAATTTTGTATGGACAGAGGTGTAAACTCTGGCGCATGAGACGATACGTGGACGTTGGCGTCATTTGGACCGCAGCTGCAACACGGCGAACGGAAACCCGAGGCCGCTGTCGGATCACCTGCTGCACTAGCTACGCGTTGCCCTCTGTGGTTGCCGTACGCGGTCGCCCTACCTTTCCAGCACGTTCATCCGTCACGTTCACAGTCCGTTGAAATTTTTCAAACAGATCCTTTATTGTATCGCTTTTCGGTCCTTTGGTCACATTAAACCTCCGTTGAAAACTTCGTCTTGTTGCAACAACACTGTGTTCTAGGCGGTGGAATTCCAACACCAGAAAAATCCTCTGTTCTAAGGAATAAACCATGTTGTCCACAGCACACTTGCACGTTGTGAACAGCACACGCTTACAGCAGAAAGACGACGTACAGAATGGCGCACCCACAGACTGCGTTGTCTTCTATATCTTTCACATCACTTGCAGCACCATCTTTTGTTGAAAATTGTAACTACTGTAATTTCGAAAGTTTGTCCGCCTGAAGATGTAATGTTGTCCCAAGCATATTGCAACAAACGGTGTATTTCTATCGTTGCTCGTTTAGTTTTTATTGCCGTTTCAAATATACCGGTCATTTTTGAAACACCCTGTACATACTCGGAACTGATTGTCAATTCAAAGCATTCACGCAAAGAGGATAGGTTTAGCACAAAGATATAACGGAGAAAGACGCTTCAGCTGACGTCTGTTGTGGTGTCACCGCCAGACACCACACTTGCTAGGTGGTAGCCTTTAAATAGGGCCGCGGTCCGTTAGTATACGACGGACCCGCGTGTCGCCACTGTCAGTGATTGCAGACCGAGCGCCGCCACACGGCAGGACTAGAGACACTTCCTAGCACTCGCCCCAGTTGTACAGCCGACTTTGCTAGCGATAGTTCACTGACAAATTACGCTCTCATTTGCCGAGACGATAGTTTGCATAGCCTTCAGCTACGTCATTTGCTACGACCTAGCAAGGCGCCATTATCATTTGCTATTTATCTGGTGATGCATGTACCGTCAGACCGATGTTCACCAATTATGAATTAAAGTTAAGTATTCCAGTAGTTACTTACGTTCTTTACTACTATAAATTCCCTTAAGTGTTCCAGACCTCACGCCAGCCTGCGTGAGATTAACGCGTGCCTTTCGGCTACCAATCATAGTGGCTTGGCTGTCTTGCCAAGTCACAACATCTGTGTTCGCCATAGATAATTCCATCCCCTCTTTATCGAAACCTCCTTGATGATAATCGCCTTTATTTTGTTGCATACATACCAATCAAAGCTATAGCGAGATTTCCGTTTCGGTCCGACGCCAATTTTACTCACCAAGAAGTTACTTCAGTTTACAGTAACAATGATAACTTAAGAGTTTCTGCTTTATTACCCCTGTAAATAAATTACTGGAATTTCCATACAGTCCTTCCCTCGACCATTATGCGGAGAACCTCCTCACTCATTATATTATTAGTCCATATAATTTCAACAGTGTTCCGTAAAACCACATATCAAATGCTTCGCTTCTCTTCTTTTCCGGTTTTCCCAGAGTCCCTCTGTTTCTTCTCTACCATGCAATGCTGTGCTCCAAAGGTACATTCTCAGAAATTTCTTCCTAAAATTAAGGCCTATGTTTGATGCTACCAGGCTTTTCTTGGCCAGGAATGCCCTTTCTCCCAGTACTAATCTGCGTTTTATGGCTTCCTCGCTCCGTCCATCACAGGTCATTTGCTGCCTAGGTATCAGGATTCTTTACCTTCATCTGCTTCGTGCTCCACAATCCTGATGTTATTTTTAACTGTTCTGCTTTGTAGTGCTCCTCATTTCTTTCGTCTTTCTTAGATTTACTCCCTATTCTGTGTTCATTAGACTATACATTCGACTGAACACATTCCGTAATTCTTCTTCACTTCCACTGAGGACAGTACTGTTATCAGCGAATCTTATGGCTGACGTCCTTTCACCCAGAATTTTTATCCCTCCCTTCAACCTTTCTTTTGTTTCCCTCACTGCTTCTTCGATGTATCGACTGAACTGTAGGGGGAAACACTGCATCCCTGCCATCCTTGCCTTATACACTTTTTAAACCGAGCGCTTCGTTCTTGCTCGTCCAGTCTTATTGTTCCCTCCTGGTGCTTACTGCAAATTAGACGCTTTTTCCTTTTTCTCTGAATATCGAAAATCTTGTACCATTCTACATTGTCTAACGCGTTTTAAACGTCGACAAATCATATGAAAGCGCCCCGGCTTTTTTTTTTTTTCAGGCATGCTTCCTTTATCAAGCACAACGTCAGAACTGCGCCTCTGGTGCCTTTACCTCTCCTAGAGCCAAACTGATGTCATCTAACAGATCTTCAGTTTTCTTTTCCATTGTTCTGTATTTTATTCTTGTCAACAATTAGGACGCATGTGCTGTTAAGGTGACTTGTGTCATAATTCTTGCACTCGTCGGCTCTGGCTATCTTCGAAATTGTGTGGATGATGTTTCTCTGAAAGTCAGATGGTATATCGCCAGTCTCATACATTCTACACGCCAACAAGAACAGTTGATTTTTTGCCACTTCCCCCCAAAATTTTAGAAATTCCGATGGGATATTATCTGTCCCTTCTGCCTTATTTGATCTTAAGTCTTCCAAAGCTGTTTTAAATTCTCATTCTAATACTCGATATTCTGTGTCGACTCCTGTTTCTTCTTCTATCAAACACGTCTTTTCCCTCGTCTTTTCCTCCGTTGCTTTCAACACTTGCTTTTAATTTCGCTGAACGTTGATTTGACTTTTCTATGTGCTGAGTCAGACCTTCCAACTGATAAGGCAATATGTCCTCTTTTCGTGATTAAGATTAACTTTTGGACACTAGTGTAGTACTTGTTAGAGTTGTAGATATGGAGTGACACATGAATCATTAACAGTACAGAGAAAACGGAAGTAGATGCTTTTGAAATGGGTTGGTTGTGTAAATAGTGAGGAGGTACAGCATGGAACTATGGAGACAGGGATTAATGGCACAACTTGTTAAAAGAAGGAATATGTTGATTACGTACATTCTGAGGAATCATGAAATACTTAGTTTGCTAATGGAAGGAAGTGTCAGTTGCAAGACAAGTTTATGAATAAAGTTAGTAGGTGCAAATAGATGTAGGGTGCAACATTATTGAAAATAGGTATGACGTCAATTAAATTTTTGAAAACGTGATTGGGATGTGGTATTGCATTGGTTTAAAATTTGTCAGTTCTTGTTGGTAAAATAATGGCAGCTCAGAAAATGACAAATAGTTCGTTTACAGCGATAGTTTAAGGAATAGTATTAGTAGTGGAGCTGAGAATGTGCTGGGGCAGATGTAAGCAAGAAGCACTCCATGAGCCACTCCACCGTTTACTTAAGCTAATTTATAATTCTAAAGTAAGCAAACTGTGTATGTATTCTGGTAGCTGGGGGATGGCCTTTTTGTTAATCTTTCCTTTTTCGTTTTTGTGGTGATATTTCCATAGGAACTTTCATCCAATAACACACATTTCTTTATATCAAACCAAGAAGTGAAATCCCAAGTTTCATATATTCAGCTTTAAAAATTCTTTTGATATAAAGAAACATTTTCTTAAAAATTTACATCCCCTATTTCACCCCCATAGGTGGTGAATTTCAAAAACAGTGATGCACATTTAGTTTTGTTTCTAGCCGCAAAGCCAAATACTTTTCATAGATGTAACTCTAAAAAGTCTTTAGTAGTTGTTTAGTAATTGCTTATTTTCAAAAAACTTTCACCCATTGTTTTACCCTCTTAGTGTTTAATTTCCAATAATGTTGAAACACGTATTTTCTATTGATGACTGAGAAACAAAATACCAGTTTTCGTAGTTCTAGTTTCTAAATTGTCTAAATAACAACATGTTTTCAAAAAGCATTTCATCCCCTTAAAAGCGGTATTTCGTAAAATTCCTCCTCAAACGCCGGCCGGGATGGCCGAGTGGTTCTAGGCGCTACAGTCTGGGACCGCGCGATCACTACGGTCACAGGTTCGAATCCTGCTTAGGGCATGGATGTGTGTGATGTCCTTATGTTAGTTAGGTTTAAGTAGTTCTAAGTTCTAGGGGACTGATGACCTTAGAAGTTAAGTCCCATAGTGCTCAGAGCCATTTGAACCTCCTCAAACGATGTACGAGGTATAAGATCCACATCCTGTCCCGTATTGGGCTGGCCGATGATGAGTCAGTGAGTGAGTCAGTCAGGACACTCACTTTTATGTACAGAGACGAGATGAGGCTTCCTTTGGAAACAATAAGAAGTTCGAGAAAACGGTGCTAAGACATTTCCGAGGCCGAGACGTTGTGACTCTCAATTTGCACTCGGCAGAGAGATTTAACAGTTTGTTCTGCTGCCGATTCCGACTGACACACGAACGCCCTTTTCCCTCGATGAGCCAGAGACTGGAAATTGTCTTGGAGGGCAACCCTTCTCCAGCGTGTCGGTGTCAAGTTCCTGTGCAGACATCCAGACTAGCTAGTAAGCAGCACCGACTATGCCTGTGTATCTGGTAGAAAGGTATGCAGCAGCTATTGACGATAGATGTATGGAACCTCATGTCTGATACCAGTGGTATCTGACTGTCAGCAGTTTAAATGAAGTCTTTCTTTTACGAAGATAGTAACAACTCACATGTGTGAAGAGGGCACTTTGCACACAATATGTTTCTCGAGCTCAGCTATAATGTACCTGACTGGGCGCGCACTTCATAACGAAGTGTAGCATACGAGCATAATAATATAAAGTATCTGTGGGGTTAACTGAACAGTATATATGTAGGCGAAAATCATTTAAAACACCTGTCCAGGAGTAAAAGACATTTTCGTTCAGAGTCAAAGGTCATATTAAAAAAAAAAAAAAAAAAAAAACTAGTAGGAACTGAATTTTCCGGTGATCCTTCACAGAACAATAAACACTTTCTTCGTGTTTTGTAACAACATTTATTCACTTACTTACCGATTTTAAGCTTTTCAGCTGGTCTTCTGTTAGCAACTGATGGTCACAACTGCAACTGGAGAAGACAGAGATATTAGGTGATTCAGACATAGAAGCTACAAAGTTTGAAATTGTACAGTTGGTGTTCAATACAATTTTTTTTTCAAAAAGAAATTAACATTTTAGCACTGTCTTTAATTTCATTTAAAAGAGGGAAAATGAAATCTGAGTTTGCTCATTTCCAGCTAAGCATAATTTTCCACAGTGCTTGCTGATGTATTTGTGCAGATTGTTTGGATAAAGTGTAAGCTAGAAAAAAAGAGCCCTATAAACATATGTCCAAAAACAAATATTTTTTCAGATATGAGCCTTTTTCTTTTTTTGAGAATGGTCAATACAGCGTATAAAGAATGAAATTTTCATTCCACAGCTGAATGTGCGCTGATAGGGAACTTGCTGGCAGATTAAAGCTATGCGCTCGTCCGGGCCTCGAAACCGCGGCCTTTGCCTACGTTCTAGGCTCGAATTCCGGTCCAGCACGCACTTTTAATCTGCCAGGAAGTTTCAGTATCGAGCAGCGTGTCTTCATGTTGACTTGCATTATTCGCTTATCATTGTGTGTATCTGTCTCCGTTGTCAGTGATGTTTTTGTCCAATATAACACAGCTTCTACACTCATGCTCATAAATTAAGGATAATGCTGACACATGGTTAAACAACTCTCTGGTGGGCGGTCTGCGGGTTTAAATCACCTCGGTGTATGACCAGGCGGTGCATTTGACCTGCGGTCGTCGCACGGTGGCGCTGGCAGCAGTCAACATACGCAGAGGTGTGTTGGTGCATGTCAGAGTACGGTGCCGCGAGTTATTGTGCAGACGATTTCAGACGTGCTAATGGTGACTGTGTGTTGAAAATGGCTCGAAGAACACATATTGATGACCTTATTAGGGGTAGAATAATAGGGCGACTGCAGGCTGGTCAAACACAGCAGGTCGTAGCACGGACCCCCTGTGTGCCACAAAGTTTGATCTCAACATTATGGAAACGATTCCAGCAGATATGAAACATGTCCAGGCGCTATAGTACGGGACGTCCACAGTGTACAACACCACAAGATGACAGACATCTCACCATCAGTGCCCGCAGACGGCCACGGAGTACTGCAACTAGCCTTGCTCGGGACCTTACCGCAGCCACTGGACCAGTTGTCTCCAGATACACAGTCTACAGACGACATAACAGACATGGTTCATTCGCCAGGAGACCTGCAAGGTGCATTCCACTGACCCCTGGTCACAGAAGAGTGTCACTCGGTGGTTTTCCTTAACTATGGCTCCAACTTCTGCAATGTTCTGTGGAGTCACAACCCGTTGTGGCTGACCTGGACGAGGAGCATCTTCCACTGAAGTCACACCATTAACTTCCTACTCCATTCGTAGACATGCTGCTGTGGCAAACATGCATCACCATACTGAACCTTCATTCGTCGATGAATTTCAATAGGTTTCACACCTTCACCACGCAAAAACCGAATAACAGAACGCTGTTCTTCCCTGGTGCAAGTCGCAAGTGGGGCGGCCTACTTTATACTGATACTGCGACGGTATGTGTGCATCTGCACTATGCTGCCACCTACAGGCCATTCTGCACGCTGTTTGTAGCACGCTTACCAACTTATAGAATAACGGCGCGAAATTTCGATTTGTTATTACAAATTTAAGGTTTTCATTTGACTCACCCTCGTACTATGCAGTCACATAACCGACGATTATCGAAAAATCCCTATGGGACGCCATTACATCACCTTGCAGAAAGAATTTGAAGATTTAGTTGACGATGAAAGGGCAAAAGATTAGAATGATCGGAAGACGGTATCGTTATTCTCTACAACTAGTACTCTGTGCTAAATTTTCAGCATAGAGATGTCATCAAATCGGTGTTATAAACGGTAAATTATCGGAAGTCGCATGCATTGTTAGACTGCCAGTTGGAACAGTTTTCGATGAAAATTAATGAATAGTCTAGAAAGTTTATATATTACTGCAAAGTAAGTTAGTTAAGTCAATGGGCAAGCCTGGAACGATTTTTTTTTTTTATTTCAGACCCGCTATTTTTATTTCATGAAGGGAAAAACCAAGTAGGAAAGCCAATTAGAACATAGACCTCACGTTTTAAGTCGAATTGACTGAACACTGCCCAAAGTAAAACCTTACAAGGTGACACACAACTTATTTCTAATTTGTTGCGGAAGCATTAAAAAAAGTCGCCTGAAAAAAATCTCTGTTCACTTCCCTAAGCGCACTGACGTTAAACAAAATTCGAGTTTTGGAGAATTCGTTATGACCTTCAAGGGTAGTTTCTAAACGCTTTGAGGACACCGCCAGTCGTAAACTGTTTTCGAGCTGTTTACGAGACCGTTTGCCATTTAGGTTGAAAGTGCACCCGTGCATATGCAGATGGGTCGGATTGATCTGCAGTGTATATGACGGTAGCTTTCGGCTTCTGTGATGTCATTATGTATCGCTTGCAGGCTTGGGCGCTCGCTCGTTCCACGGTGCTGCAACAGCTTCCCTGTCTGCCGTAACTCGCTCAGCGTTTCCCCTTGGTTGGCAGTCTCTACTTGTTATTGACACAAGCGGTTCGGCTTCCGGGAGTTGTAATGGTACAACTTTTTAGCGTCTGTCGGAGACACTATCTTGGGGCGTAACAGTATACATACATTCTCTACCAGTTTCAGCTATAACATCCATCTTCACATGACGTACGGTACACAAGAGAGACAAATATGAAATATATGCAGGAGACGTAAAGACTGGCGAGAAAAAAGGTTTTTAAAACCGAAGGTTTTACACATAATATGTAAGGGATCAGAAAGTCATGTTCGTCAAATGCGAAGCAACAAAACATAGAACGTACATAACTTACGAAAGTGTCTGGTCGTAATCTATATAAACATGCTGTGCATTAGCAGTTTGGCACAATTGCAGTAATATGTATTTGGTGAAAACTTCACACTTAATAATTGGCATGTTATAATTTAAAAATGTACAAATATTATGTGACCGTCAAGGAGAACAAATGGTTCAAATGGTTTTGAGCACTTAAACCTAACTAACCTAAGGACATCACACACATCCATTCCCGAGGCAGCATTCGAACCTGCAACCGTAACGATCGCGCGGTTCCAGACTGTAGCGCCTAGAACCGCTCGACCACCGACAAGGAGATCATTTGAAAGAAGTACAGATTGTGAATACCTAAATAGTTACACATGTTCTTTGGTACATCCAAAATTTACATTAAGAAATATATAGAAATGACACGACGTCCATTCTCTGAAAAATCACGTTGGTACGTAACCTGATATGAGGTATGTCGACCTTAGTATTGCAGTAATTAAAAAGGAGATATTTATCTGAACCAAACATCGTGAAAGGAATCGTTCTAGAGGATCGTAATGGAGTACGGCCTTCCAGACATTATATCCAAACGTTGTACTACGGACAAATTGCAGCTGAGGTTTCTAATATTTGTAGGTCGACAGAAGCAACAAAAGTATGAGACACATGCATCAATAAAACAAAAAAAATTTAAAGGAAAAGGGAAAAGGAGTACCCGTAGATCTAAATAAGGATGGTCCTGTATCTAACTGAAGGATGCTTGGTCTCGCGCATCGGGTGCAAGAAGAGATAGCGATCTGCAGCGTTGTTCCAAGAGCTGATCGGGGTTCTTCCGACTGGAGCCGAGTGGAGGGTCTCCCCCCCCCCCCCCTTGTGACGGTCTCTGTTGCAGATTTCTGGATCAGTGTTATCGAATGGAGAATTGCAGCACATACCTTGATAGGTCACGGGAGTACTGTTGTGACTTGGCAAGACAGCCAAGCCACTATGATTGGTAGCCGAAAGGCACGCGTTTAAACTCACGCAGGCTGGCGTGAGGTCTGGAACAGTTAAAGGAGTTGAGTCTAGTAAAAAAAGTACGGAGCTTCTGAAATACTTAACTTTAATCCGTAATTGGTGAACATAGCTCTTGACGGTACATCCATCACAAGATGAATAGCAAATGATAATGGCGCCTTGCTAGGTCGTAGCAAATGACGTAGCTGAAGGCTATGCTAACTATCGTCTCGGCAAATGAGAGAGTAATTTGTCAGTGAACCATCTCTAGCAAAGTCGGCTGTACAACTGGGCGAGTGCTAGGAAGTGTCTGTAGACCTGCCGTGTGGCGGCGCTCGGTCTACAATCACTGACAGTGGCGACATGCGGGTCCGTCGTATACTAGCGGACCGCGGCCGATTTAAAGGCTACCACCTAGCAAGTGCGGTGTCTGGCGGTGACATCACAAGTACTACACAGAAGGTGCTGCTATTCGGGTAGCAGAGCACATGTGGAGTGCACATGGGCCTTTTTTAAGCTATACTATAGCTTGAGGCACTCTGATGGACACTCACCAGTCGACTCACAGATTGTGAAATCAGAACGACACTTTGACTGCCATAATTTATTTAGTAAGTTGTCAAATTATTCGCAACAGACTTCCCGAATTTACTGCCCTCTTGCCGGCCGCTGTGTCCGAGTCGTTCTAGGCGCTTCAGTCTGGAACCGCGTTGCTGCTACGGTCGCAGGTTCGAATCCTGCCTCAGGCATGGATGTGTGTGATGTCCTTTAGTTTAAGTAGTTCTAAGTCCATGGGAGTGATGACCTCAGATGTTAAGTCCCATAGTGCTTAGAGCCATTTGAACTATTTTACTGCCCTCCAGGAAATTTGTCGCTCTCAGATTATGCTAGGAACCAAGAGCTAGCTGAAACCCGAAGTATAAATCTCTTAAATACTTAGCGAGTCATGGAAACTATGTCGGAAATACCAATTAGGCGACATAGGAGGAGGACTGTTCATTCCAGCAGACAAAAATATTGTGTCCACTGCGGTCGAATTTGATCGTGTCTGCGAAGCGATCGGGACCAACGCCTTCAAGATACAGTCAAGGTGTTGTTGTCTGGAAGTGTATAAGAGGTCTATATGACATCAAGAAAATTGTTAGAGGTTTTTACCGGCCACCCGAATTCGCCGTGACAGTTTCAGAATCATTCAAATGAAGTTTATTCTCAATAGCGTGAAACTACTAAGACCACGCAGCTATTAGTTGGAGGCATCTTTAATCTCCCTATTGTGACTAGGACATCTATGGATTCATTGCAAAGGTTCGAGCGGGCAGTCTGTGAAGTACTTTTGAACATTTTTTTCGAAAATGGTTTGAACAGGTAATTAGACAAAAAACAAGTAGTGGGAATATTTGGACCTTGTAGCTACAAACAAGCTTGACCGTACCGACGGTGTCAGTAGAGAGACAGGGATTAGTTGGCAAGACGTCTGTGGTTACTAAACTCAATAAATCAGTAAAGAAGGCAAGGAGGGTATTTTTGCTATAAAGAACAGATAAGCAATTCTTAGTATCCCAATTAGACAATGAATGAAAATCATGTAGTTCGAGTTTAAAGGGATTGTAAACGGTGTTCTGGGGAAGTATGGGCCGAGTAAGTGGATTAAGGGCGGACCCACCGTGGCTTAATAAAAAAATTCGAAAAATGCAGAGAAAGCAAAGGCTGCTCCATTCTCGGTTCAGAGGGACCCACCGTGGCTTAATAAAAAAATTCGAAAAATGAAGAGAAAGCAAAGGCTGTTCCATTCTCAGTTCAGAGGAGAGCTTACCAACGACAATAGGCAAAAACTAGTAGGGATTCGTGCGCCTGTAAAAAATATCCATACGCGAAACTTGCAGCAGCTACCACCGTCAGACCTTAGCAATAGATCTTCCCGAGATCCCGAGAAGTTCTGGTCCTACGCAAAATAGCTAAGCACGTTAACAGCTTCTACCCAATCACTCGTTGACCAGACTGTTGTGTAAAAAGCGGACAGCAAACGGGGCTTTCGCGTTCAAGAAATCGTTCCCCCAGGAGTATCGTACAAACATACCGTTGTTCGAGCACTCCGCGTTCTCCCGTATGGGGCACGTAATAATAGGCGCCTCCGGCTTAGAGAAAGGACAGAAAGACTGATTAAAATCAGATAAGTTAGCAGGTTCGGATGAAATCCTAATTCGGTTTTACAAAGAGTATTCTACGGCACCGGCTCCTTACTTATCTTGCATTTATTGCAAATCTCTTGCCCAGTGAAAAGTCCCAAGCGACCGGAAGGAAGCGCAGTGACTCTTGTATATAAGGAGTGTAAAAGAACTACCTCTCAAAATTACAAACCGATATCCTTTACACCGATTTGCTCCATAAATGCTGAACATGGTCTCAATTCGGATGTCATAAATTTACTTGATATTGAAAAGCTTTCACCGACAGATCAGTACGGATTTATAACCCAATGCTCGTGTGAAACTCAGCTCGCCCTTTTCTCACATTATATCCTGTGAAACATTGATCAGGAGGAACAGGTCGATTCCATGCGCCTAGATTTCCCAAAAGGGTTTGACACAGTGCCCCACTACAAACTGCTAACTGTTGTACGACCGTACGGAGTAGGTTTGCAGACATGTGAGTGACCCGAAGACTTATGGAATAGTGGAACCCAATATGTTGTCCTCGACGACAAGCATTCATCAGAGACAGGGTACCGTCCGGAGTGGCTCAGGGAAGTCTATTAAGACCGTTATTATTCTCTATATACGAAAATGATCTGATGCACAGGGTAAGCAGCAATGGGTGGCTGTTCGCTGATGATGCTGTGGCGCATGGGAAGGCGTCGTCCTTGAGCACTGTAGGAGCATACAAGATGACCCTGACAAAATTTCTATTTGGTGTAATTAATGGGAGCTAGTTCTAAACACAGAAAAATGTAAGTTAATGCAGATGAATGGAAAAACAATCCCATAATATTCGAATACAATATTAGTGATGTGCTGCTTGACACAGTTACTTCGATTAAATATCTGGAATTAACGTTGCAATGCAATGTCAAATCGAATGTGCATGTAAGGACTGTAGTGGGGAAGGCGAATGGTCGACTTCGGTTTATTGGGAGAATTTTGCGTTCAAATGGCTCTAAGCACTGTGGGACTTAACATCTGAGGTCATCAGTCCCCTAGAACTTAGAACTACTTAAACCTAAGTAAACTAAGGACATCGCGCACATCCATGCCCGAGGCAGGATTCGAACCTGCGACAGTAGCAGCCGCGTGGTTCCGGACTGAAGGGCCTAGAACCGCTCGGCCACAGCGGCCGGCCGGAGAATTTTAGGACAGTTTAGTTCATCTATAAAGGAGACGCGTATGGAACACTGGTGCGATCCATTCTTGAGAATTGTATGAGTGTTTAGGATCCCCACCAGGTAAAATTAAACGAAAATGAAGACATCGATGCAATTGAGAAACTGCTAGATTTGTTACCGGTAGGTCCGATCACCATGTGTGGTATTACGGTGATGCTCCTATGCTCCTGGAACTCACGTGCGAATCCCTGGGGGGGGGGGGGGGAAGTGACAGTCATTTCGAGGATTACTGTTGAGAAAATTAGAGAACCAGAATTTGATGCTGACTGCAGAACGATTCTATTGCCGTCAACGTACATTTCGCGTAAGGGTCCCAAAGATAACGTAAAATAAGAGAAATTCAGACTCTTGCAGAGGCATACAGAAAGTCGTTTTTCGCTCGCACTGTTTGCGAGTTGAACGTGAAAGGATATGACTGCTAGTGGTACGAGGTACCGTCCGCCACGCACCATAAAGTGACTTATGGACTATATATGTAGCTGTAGATGTGCACGTAGATGTAGATTACAAGTCGCCCGACATAGAAAGTGAAGAAAAACTTCTATGAGACTGTAATAATAAGTAATTCAGATACCTTCACCTGTCAAAAGTAAAGGCAAGTTAAGCTTTCTCATGTCCGTTTCGTATCCTTTATATCGAAGATCACTTCTTGCATCTGCTTTAGGATTACCCACTCAAAATATTGCACCATTGCATTGAGGACAATATTTACCACTTTTTCGAACTGTAAAATGATGTTGATTACGTCAATAATGACTTTAACATAGTCGATAAGATATGGGTTGTCTAAAGTTCCAGGGTAAAACTATACTTGCAAAGAAATTAACAGTAAGGTAAGTCGTACATACACAAATACACAGTCGTGCGGAGTGGCGAGGTGGTTTGAGCCGCCATGTCACGGATTGCGCTGCCCCTCACGCTGGAAGTTCGAGTCACCCCTCAAGCATGGATGTCTGTGTTGTTCTTAGCATAAGTTAGTTTAAGTAATTAGTTAAGTCTAGAGACCGATGACCTCAGCAATTTGGTAACCTAGGAATTCACACAAATGCACAAATATGCAAATGTAGTGAAGCACTCACGGTTGTGGTGAACATACGAAAACTTATGAACGGGGCAATATTCCCCATAGCTTAAGCTAATCACTTCTCAACAATCCTGCGGAAGCTCAGAGCAAAGCATGTCTGCATTATTTATCATCGCACGGTTTCATCGTGGTGGAGAATGACCAGAATTGAACGAATCCAAAAATACACTCCTGGAAATGGAAAAAAGAACACATTGACACCGGTGTGTCAGACCCACCATACTTGCTCCGGACACTGCGAGAGGGCTGTACAAGCAATGATCACACGCACGGCACAGCGGACACACCAGGAAGCGCGGTGTTGGCCGTCGAATGGCGCTAGCTGCGCAGCATTAGTGCACCGCCGCCGTCAGTGTCAGCCAGTTTGCCGTGGCATACGGAGCTCCATCGCAGTCTTTAACACTGGTAGCATGCCGCGACAGCGTGGACGTGAACCGTATGTCCAGTTGAAGGACTTTGAGCGAGGGCGTATAGTGGGCATGCGGGAGGCCGGGTGGACGTACCGCCGAATTGCTCAACACGTGGGGCGTGAGGTCTCCACAGTACATCGATGTTGTCGCCAGTGGTCGGCGGAAGGTGCACGTGCCCGTCAACCTGGGACCGGACCGCAGCGACGCACGGATGCACGCCAAGACTGTAGGATCCTACGCAGTGCCGTAGGGGACCGCACCGCCACTTCCCAGCAAATTAGGGACGCTGTTGCTCCTGGGGTATCGGCGAGGACCATTCGCAACCGTCTCCATGAAGCTGGGCTACGGTCCCGCACACCGTTAGGCCGTCTTCCGCTCACGCCCCAACATCGTGCAGCCCGCCTCCAGTGGTGTCGCGACAGGCGTGAATGGAATGACGAATGGAGACGTGTCGTCTTCAGCGATGAGAGTCGCTTCTGCCTTGGTGCCAATGATGGTCGTATGCGTGTTTGGCGCCGTGCAGGTGAGCGCCACAAGCAGGACTGCATACGACCGAGGCACACAGGGCCAACACCCGGCATCATGGTGTGGGGAGCGATCTCCTACACTGGCCGTACACCACTGGTGATCGTCGAGGGGACACTGAATAGTGCACGGTACATCCAAACCGTCATCGAACCCATCGTTCTACCATTCCTAGACCGGCAAGGGAACTTGCTGTTCCAACAGGACAATGCACGTCCGCATGTATCCCGTGCCACCCAACGTGCTCTAGAAGGTGTAAGTCAACTACCCTGGCCAGCAAGATCTCCGGATCTGTCCCCCATTGAGCATGTTTGGGACTGGATGAAGCGTCGTCTCACGCGGTCTGCACGTCCAGCACGAACGCTGGTCCAACTGAAGCGCCAGGTGGAAATGGCATGGCAAGCCGTTCCACAGGACTACATCCAGCATCTCTACGATCGTCTCCATGGGAGAATAGCAGCCTGCATTGCTGCGAAAGGTGGATATACACTGTACTAGTGCCGACATTGTGCATGCTCTGTTGCCTGTGTCTATGTGCCTGTGGTTCTGTCAGTGTGATCATGTGATGTATCTGACCCCAGGAATGTGTCAATAAAGTTTCCCCTTCCTGGGACAATGAATTCACGGTGTTCTTATTTCAATTTCCAGGAGTGTATTTACGACGCTTCTTGACAGCCTAATGTTAAGAGCGAAGCAATCATTAGAAACCTATCCTGAGGCCTATGAACTTATATTCTAAATCTGTTCGAAGTCAAGAAAACACTGATCAAGTGGTAGATGGTTTGGAATAAAGTCTGACAACAGTGCTACGCTTGTGACGTATCTCTTACATAATTTATGTGCATTAATTTGACAGTTATTGCATTTCGTTCCTATGTAGAATTATTGCGTATATATTTGCCGGTTTTCGTTGATACAAATATAAAATAGAATGATTCCTTCCGAATGCATGAAGCTTCATTGGTGCTGGTAAATGTATTCCTTTCATTGTACCTTTTTGTGATGTTGACGTTAATTTCATGATATATGTAATCAAATGACATCCTCTGTAGGTCAACGTTAATATCTGTATTTTGTAATCAAGGTAGGGAGAAGGAAGACAGTTAATAGTAGGAGGTACAAAAATTTGTGGTAATGTCTTATGGGACCAAACTGCTGAGGCCATTGGATGCCTAAGCTTACACACTACTTAATCTAACTTAAACTAACTTATGCTAAGGACAACACACGCACCCAAGGCCGAGAGAGGACTCGAACCTCCGACAGGGGGAAACGCGCAAATCATGACAAGATATCCTAGACAGCGCGGCTACCCTGCGCGGCAATAATAGGAGCCTGGAGAGATACATAAATGTACTTTAGTACAGAAACGGTTTATGTAATGAGGAAGGAAAGAAGATTTCGAAGTCAAAGCGAACCTGCGAAGTGTTGAGAAGAGTGCTGAAGGAATATTGCAACGGGAAGACGAAGAAGTGTTGGAGTTTTGCAGAATTTTTCAGTGTAACAAAGAGTGTTGTCGGAGATTGTGTGTGGCGTCGGGCTAGAACGCGCTGGTGGACTTGGTTGTCGGAGCATTACGATATAAAATATTCAGACACTTTCGAGACGAATCAAGGAAGAAGGGAGGATAGGCAGGCGGAAGTTTAATCTGTCTGATCTCTTATTGAAGGCGTGTGGATGGAAGAAGTGGAAGAAGAGACTAACTACTATGGACTTTATGAGATTTTTCATTTGCCAGTGAAGAGAAAGTCTTACGTTTACTGTAGCAAATGAACGAACCATTTATTTGAATCAGTGACAATTACTAGAATTTGCGTATGCGATGGACAATTTAGAACTAATGAATCATTTGTGACAATACAATAGAATCTTTGTGGAAAGTGATGTTTTGAACAAGTGTGTTCCTGCAAATCAAATACACACAATAATGCAGGTGTTCATTCTTGGTACTAATGTAAATATTTAAAAAACTACTATGTTGAAATCAATTCTGTATCTCCCCATGTGTTCTTCGAGGCGTTTAATATACATCGATCAACTGTTTGGAGTTGATTTTTCGCAGTGTTAATCGTCACATAAATTTTCTTAAACTGGAACCGTCGCTATTTTTGCAGCTATTTTCACAGCTATCTCAGATCAGCGACGGCACTGCGGTCCAGCGAGTTTCGCACAACTTCCTACTACCGCCAACAATCTCCAGCCAGCGGTAGGAATTTCTTAGAGTACATCTCTGATAGCGGATGGGAAACAGCAAGAAAAGCGTATGTACCATGTCTCATCATTATTAAATCAGTTTAAACAAATGAAATAACTGAATCTCAAAACCTATATTTGCGGTAGGAAATGAAATAATAAAAAGAAAGTAATACTGTAGCGCCAAACTTCGAAAACAGACGCAAGTTGTCTATTGCCAATCCAACTTCAGTAAAAGACGCAGTCACTGTAGTTTCTCTTGGAATCTAGTCCCACGCAACTTCTATATATGTATTCGAATATTCAATTAAATTCAAGTGCATTGTGAGAAATTTTGAAGATAGTTTTAACATTTTCCGTCATTGGCTTTCGCTAGAGGACACTTAATAACTATGCTGTTCCGTGGTTTAACTTTGACGTCACAGAAACTGGGCACAGAGAGTACGAAACAATAACAAATCTGCAGAGTGTTTCTGTAAGAAAGTGCAAAAATTTAACATGACACAGAGGATGCCCCGCAGAACAATTTGAGATAGGGAATCCCTGGTCGGAAAAGCCAGCTTAAAAGGATTACAGGAACAAAAACACATTACTGAGTACTTTTTTATTTAAATTACTTATAGCTGGTAGCAAATAGCATTACTGACACTATGAAGGTACCATTTTTACTGTATCTTACGAAATGTGCTGAAACTGATGGCCACCAACCTCAATGTAAGCACAAGAGTCACACGCAGCCTGACAAATATCCCTGTTGTGTTTCGTACTGCATCACAGCCAGCTCCGTATCCACTGACATCCTGAGCACAAGCGCCTTCAGATATCCGCATAGGAAATAATCAAGGGGATTCATGGCAAGTGACCTCGCAGCCCATGGAATAAGACCCCCCTTCCCATCCAGCGGCAACGGCCTTGCCGCAGTGCATATACCGGTTCCCGCCAGGTCACCGAAGTTAAGCACTGTCGGGTGTGGCCGGCACTTGGATGGGTGACCATCCGGGCCGCCATGCGCTGTTGCCGTTTTCTGGGGTGCACTCAGCCTCGTGATGCCAATTCAGGAGCTACTCGACCGAATAGTAGCGGCTCCGGTCGTAGAAAACCATCGTAACGACCGGGAGAGCGGTGTGCTGACCACACGCCCTTCCTATCCACATCCTCAGCTGAGGATGACACGGCGGTCGGATGGTCCCGATGGGCCACTTGTGGCCTGAAGGCGGATTTCTGCTTTTTTCCAATCCAGTGACCAGGAAATACGTCACTGAGATGGTTGCTGACATCCACACTGAAGTGAGGCAGAGCACCATGATGTTGTATCCACATCCTCTCACAGGCAGCTAAAGGTACGTTCTCCAACAACTCAGGTAGAACTCTTTGCACGAATGTCAAGTACAAGTGGTCATTCAGACGACCTACTACATCATGACTTCCTAGTAATAAGGCTGGTCCTCCTTGCTTCCTTGCAGGAAATAAGAATGTACATGTAAATAAACAGCACAGTACGTGTAAACTTGTACGCATGTTGGTTGTAAATTAGCTGGAAAACTGTACTGATAGACAAAGCGGTAGAAAACTGTACTTCCATATCTCCTGAAGCTGGCTTCTCCGACCCCAAGTTCGCTACCTCAAACTGTTCAGTGGAGCAGTCTCTATATCCTGTTACATTTTTGCAAGCTCTTACGAAAAAGTCCTGTATATGTCATTGAAATTCTTGGGTAACATTAATGTACTGAATTAAGACAGGCACTCGCATAAACTGCATACGTTACTATATTAATATTATTATTATTATTCTAATTTTACGTTTTGTGTGCATTGGATAAGAGTGGGAGTATGGGGGATTATATTTGTGTTTATGTAGAAAGTGTGAGTCAGTGCAGTGTCAGAGAAGTTTGTTAATCAATGTACACAGCTACCGAGTAGATGCACGTGAGCAAAGTAGTAACGATGTTTTATAGGTGTTGAAATGAGTTATAGGGAAACAACAGCCCACTGAAGTTTAGTTAAAATACTGCGTGGTGGCGGTTGCTTATTACGTCAGCATCAGGCACTGTAAATAGCACATCGAAACAGATTCAGTGAAGACAATATCAAGATAGTACAGAGATCGAACAACTCTTTTCTACTTATTTGATAAATCGGTAGCATAACTTTTTCATTATTATCGTCGTTATACGCTGATTATGAAAGAAAATGGGAACTAAAGGACAGTCACATTAGAGCATTAACAAAAATGTCGTGCGCAATTTTTTTCTTTTTTTTCATTTTTTTACTCCCAAGCTTCCAAAGCAGCCTTGCGTGTGTTCGATTCTGCTGATTGTTTGTGGATAAATTGGTGCCGGAACATCTGGATCTTTGGTTTTTCCTTTTTGGTTTACACTGCACAGGTATGTAAAATCGCAGAACACGTGTCACTACACATCAAAATAATTTCGGGAGTACGTTGAGCAGCAGTCGAATCGTTCTAAGAGTGGTGTCTGCTGGGTGCTTTCCAGGCCGGTTTTATTTTGTCCACCTTACACTGTCAACTACGGTATGAGTAAATTCGTTGGGATGTCAGCAGGACAAGTACTGTCAGTGGGCAGCCGCCTCAGCACTCCCTTGTCAGCGGCAATACAAAAACACTTTGAACTCTATCTCCTAGAAAAATCAAGTAAAAAGTCTGAAAATCTCTCAGTTTATAGCTCTCTATGGTGTCACTAGACATGTCAAAAATTTGTTCTTAAATTATAATTAGAGCCAGTGCTACGTTAACTTTTTTTATCAAGTCGTATCTTCAGATCTGTTGAATAATAATAATAATAATAATAATAATAATAATAATGTAACATAATTTTTCTTCTGTCGATTGCCGAAATATACCACTCGGTGATGGAGGTTTTCAAACTTGTCAAACTTGTGTACTGTATTGCGTTCGCAGAAAAAGGTATTTTTTGGACTTTTTTCAATATACATAGCAAGTGAGAAGTTTAATGTCGAAACCTGGGCAGGTGAAAGTAGG
The DNA here is from genome assembly GCF_023864275.1 of Schistocerca cancellata. NCBI lineage: Eukaryota > Metazoa > Arthropoda > Insecta > Orthoptera > Acrididae > Schistocerca > Schistocerca cancellata. The sequence continues at coordinate 64,448,987 of NC_064627.1, forward strand.
AGTCGCACTATGAGGGTTCTGTACAAACTTCAACTATGTATATAGACAGTTAGAGAATCCTGACGACTTTTGCCTGTTGTCAACATTGATGGTTCAAATGGCTCTGAGCACTATGGGACTCAACTTCTGAGGTCATTAGTCGCCTAGAACTTAGAACTAGTTAAACCAAACTAACCTAAGGACATCACACACATCCATGCCCGAGGCAGGATTCGAACCTGCGACCGTAGCGGTCTCGCGGTTCCAGACTGCTGCGCCTAGAACCGCACGGCCACTTCGGCCGGCTGTCAACATTCATGCTGGTAAGACGTCGGTATCGGGAATACCTAGACTTTGGAGAATGTTTTACTATTAAGTTTGAAGGCGGATAACAAATGACGAAATAAATATGGTTTTGTCTGATACAACTACAAATTCACAATTTTCTGACTTTCCTTTTGCTTCCTGTCGAATTTCACGATTCCTGATCAACGAAAATATCCTGTAAGTTTTAATGAGTGAGCTTGCGAGTACCGAAATATGTTACATATATAGCAGTATCTTTTCACTGCACTCACTTAGAAGTTTAATTTTGTTATACCACCAAGGGACCATAGTATGTGACATAAATTTCGAGTTAATACGTCTAATTACGTCTACCTGTTCCCGAGAAAAAGTCATCTTAATAGACGGACGGATAAACAGACAGTCGGACCACAAACGACAAAAGAAATGTATGAGAAAAACTGCTACTGCATCTGTATCTTGAGATTGTCTTTATTCCATCACACGATTAGTTTCGGCGGCACATTACTGCCATCGCCGGGTTCCATAATTGCCAAGAGAGTGTTTGATTTCCTTGGCTCGTTTACTGTGGGATCCTTGTTATTAGGACACGTGGGCTAGCTCTCATCAGGGGACAACACGGCGTCGAGTATGGACTCCTGGTGAAAGTCCACGTGTCCTAATAACAACGATCCCACAGTAAATGAGCCAAGGAAATCGAACACTTTCTTGGCAGTGGTGGAGCCTGAGGGTGGCGGTAATTGCAGCTGAAATCAGTTCTGTGACAGAATAAGACATTCTCAAGATACAGCTGTTGTCCTGCTTTTTCTCATCTGTTGAAGTCCCTCGTCCATGCAATAAGATGGACAGCCATAAATTGAGAAAAGAATTTTTTTTCGTGTGATATGATGAAGAATTAGCATTTTTCGGATTTTTTTTTTCCTTTCATGTTACTGTTACACCTAGGTTCTTGCCAAATTTCTTGACTCTAGGTCAATGGGAAAGTAAAAGTTTTGATGAGTGAGTTTGCGAGTATCAAAATATGTGAAATAAATAGCCGAATCTTTTGATTGCATTGACTTAGAAGGTTAAGTTTATTACACCGCCAAGGAATATTATATCTTAGTCTACCAAATAAATTTCAACTCGATACTTCTACTCGTTCCTGAAGAAAAGGGATCGTAAGAGACTGACGTACAAACAGACATTCAGATAACAAATGACAAAAAAATTTTTTTCGTGCCGTATAGTTACAAAGTACCGATTTTCGGACTTTTTGTCGTGCTGTGAGATCCTTCTCCTTCCTAAATTTCATAATTCTATGTCATCGGGAAGTACCTTACAGGTTTTACTGAGTGAGTTTGCGCGTATTAAAGAATGTGATACAAATCGCTGAATCTTTCGATTGTGTTAACTTAGAAGCTTCAATTTTTTACACCTCGAAGGGATCTTAGTATGTGGCATGAGTTTCAACTTCATATCTCTATGCGTTCCTGAGGAAAAGGGGTCTTAACAAACGGATGGACAGACAGACAGTCGGAAAACAAATAAAAAAGTTTATGTGAGAATGTTACAAATTAACAATTTTAGGACTTTTTTCCAGTAATATTACTGTGAAACGTTGCTTCTTGCCAAATTTTATGGTTCTAGATCAAATGGAGGTAACCTACAGGATTTAATGAGTGAGTTTTTCGAGTATGAAAATATTTGACATAACTATGGTATCTTTTCCTTGCACTGACTTAGAAGCTTCTATTTTTTACGCCGCCAACGGATCGTAGACATTAGTGTGTAGCAAAAATTTCATCTTGATACGTCAATCAATTTCTGAGAGAACGGTTTTTAACAGCGGTCAGAGAGACTGACAGACGGACAACGAAATGGTCCTATAAGCGTTCAGTTTTTAGCGATAGATGTATGGAATCCTTAAAACCATTTAAAGTTCAGAAAATCTCGTGGAGTATTGACATCTCTAAAGTGTCTCCCCTAAGCCCCTCTTTCGACTACTTTCATCATACATTGTAAGACAAGAGAAACTAAATTTTCTGCAGAAATGACACAAGAACCGGCAGGCACAGAGTCTTGCGAAACGGACGTGTCAACACAGAGGTAGTCGACAAGCTCGATTGCCATTGGTGTGTGGCTGATGGGAGCGGTCCAGCAAGCCGTCAAATACCAACAATGTTAAATAGTGCTATAAACTAACATAACTCTGTGCCCAAATGACGCTAATTTGCCCTCTCCCCACTCCGCTCACTACATTTCGAGCCAGCAGTGTTTTTGGCTGAGCGCCATAATCGTGCACGTAATGTTCGCAACCAATTAGTTGAAATCAATATGAGCGTGCAGTTGCCGTACCTGACACGTCCATAAAGTAGCACAAGCTTAGAAGCAATTAATTTCCCCTGCTTCCTGTCTTCGTCAGAGTTCAGGCTTGCTCGCTTCAGCTGTGTTACCCACACAATGGCTACTGGTGAGATAACTATCAGTTGTCGCAACTTGGACTCGAGTTCCTCCAGCGCCCGTGGTTCGGGTCAGCAAGAAGGATGGGGGTCACTCTCGAAGTGAATTAAGCAGCGGGAGTGCCTTCTGACCATAAGTGTTAATGTCAAGCAATTTGTGTTCCACTAATTCGAAGCACCGCAGAATAACGGTTGAATATCACTCCGAAATATCGGGGTTTACGAAACTGCTGTTCTCCGGAAGGCGCGCACAAATAAATTGCTGTACGGGAGACCTTTCGCAGGCGCCGGCGCCATTATGAGGTACGGGCGTCCACTGTGTAATCTACTTCATCTCGATCGCGGCCGCCGGTGGCATTTCAGTGGCACCGTTCCTTGCACTCTGCGGCTAACGAAGGCTGGCCGCACCAGCAAGCGGCTGACCGGCTGCACCTATGTTTGTGGGCCGCCTTTAGGGTAGTGATTTCGTATAAGAGCCTTTCATTCCCCCAGGCGACTATCTAATGTCCACATTTCCCCATTTTCTTATCCGAAATAAGTGCAGTACGTGCTGATTTCCGTCGATTAAGGGGAGATAGCTGGGTTGTTGTGGTCTTTAGGCCGCCGACTCGTTGGATGCAGCTCCACACGCTCGCACAAACCTGTGCAATCGTCTTGATATCTGAACAACTACTGCAACCTACATCCATCTCAACCGGGTTACTGTGGTCAAGCCCTGCTCTTTCTTTACAATTTTTAGGCGCCTCACTTCCCTCCATTAGCAAATTGACGAGTCCTTGATGTCACAACATGTGTCCTGTCAATCTAACCGCTACGAAGTCTACTGGTTCAAATGCCTTCTCTCGCTTTCACAGGACCTGTTACGAGCCTGAAAAGGAAGCAGTAGTTGACATGAGAGTGGGACAGGCTTGTAACCTATCCCCTAGGTTCTTCAGCCTGTGGTAACCTGAGCAAACTCTAAAACAAACCGTGGAGAAATATGCAAGGGAGAAGTAATAAATACTTGTAGGTTTGACAAACTGCCTATTGGCTTCTGTCTCGGGTTCTTCGGCCGACGTTCATCTAATGATTTTTCTGACGTTGCGCCAGCACGAGTGGCTGGCATTGTCAAAGCTTCACCCTCCATTGCCGGTGGTGAACTGGAGGCGAGCTCGCGGCCGCAGCCTATATGTACCTGGCGCGCCAACGTCCGAGGGCTTCTCCGCGGTCATTTCCGGTGCGGTTCTCCTCTTGCTACCTGCGATGGTCGTTCGCTGCAGTACGGGAAGCCAGGATCCGTTTACCTTAAGGCTTTCCTCTTTCTTGTTGAAACTGTTCGCGTGTTTTTGAATTTCTACAGCTTCTCTGAACAAGCGCGTGTGATAGTGCTTCTCTATAGCCAGAACTTCCGTGTCGGCGAATTTTATTACGTGGTCGGTCTCATTCAGTGCGTGCTCTGCCACGGTCGATTTCTCCACCTGCCCCAACCTGCAATGTCGCTTATGCTCTTTGATCCTGGTGTTAATGGACCGTCCAGTCATTCCGACACAAACTTTTCCGCATGTGCAAGGTATACGGTATATTTCCGACATTGCAAGTGGGTCTCTTTTCTCCTTCGCCGATGTAAGACACTCTTTGATCTTCCTTGTCGGTTTGAAAATCGTCTTTACGCCGTGTTTGCGCAATATACGGCCGATTCTGTCCGTCACTCTGGGAATGTATGGCAGAAAGGCCGTACCCGACATTTCTTTTTCTGGTTCCTTACTTCGCCGAGTGTTTGGCTCTGTTACACGTCTAATGTAATTTGTGGAGTACCCATTGCTCCTCAGAACAGTTTCCAGGTGTTGCATTTCTCGTTTGAGGTGTTGAGGCTCACATATTCGTCCTGCTCTCGTTACGAGCGTACTAATCATGCCTATTTTCTGGCTCGGGTGGTGGTTTCACAGTTTGTGCAGGTATCGGTCCGTGTGTGTCGGTTTTCGATACACGCTGTGTCCCAGTTTTTCGCCGTCCCTTGTGACCAGCACATCTAGAAATGGCAGTTTCTTGTCCTTTTCTACTTCCATGGTAAATGTTATGTTGGCATGGAGGCTGCTCAAGTGTCTCAGGAATTCACTGAGCTGTTCTTCACCATGGCTCCACACCACGAAAGTATCATCGACGTACCTGTACCACACCTTAGGTTTGCAGGTCGCCGAGCCCAGTGCCTGTGCTCCGAATTGTTCCATGAAGAAGTTGGCCACCACTGGACTGAGAGGACTACCCACGGCAACGCCTTCCAGCTGTTCGTAGAAATCGCCATTCCACGCCATTTTGTACTTGTAGGTTTGCCAGCGACACTGTGATTCTCTCAAAAAACGACAGTGAGCTTGGAAGATAAGTTGAGCGGAGTGGATAGTATCTCGAAAAGAAGTTAGGAGATGAATTTCATTTAAAAGTTGAATAATAGTAAATTTTCCCACTATTGCTGATTTCAGGTGATTTTTTGGGCTATGAACACAGCGTGTCCTAATAAGGTGCGGCGGTCCCCTTACACACGTGGACATCTCGCGACATATCATTCCACACTTATCATTTTTCGGACATTGCATTTTCTCCTGTACCAATAAACGATGATAAGAACTGCAGACAATAAAGATAAATACAGGTAACGGGAAGATAATGTAGCATAGTAAACGAGCATTTTGGGGGTGTCACACGTCTGACGTGTCAATTTAATTAGTTCACTACGTAGAGATTTTTATGTTTTTCATATGTGTTTAACATGTTAACTCATTGATTTTAGCCTATCCGTCAACATAATCGTAGTGAGTTTATATTATTTGAGTAGTAGACCTCTGGAACACAATGTAGTCACAGATCGTGACACCGATATGGGCGGTCATATCGTCTGATTGTTGTTACTATGTGAATTGTGTTAGTCACTAACACCGTAATCACTTTATTTTTTGCATACGTGGTGATAACGTAGGTAGTCACCCGCAGCGTAGACTGCTATCTAACTGACGCAACGGAAGCCTTCGTTGTAACTTTACTTCTGTATATTATTATAACTTCAATAATTTTACAATTATGTTTACAGATGTTTAGAAATTATAAAATATTCTCATACAGCACTTTATTGTGAATCAGTTTGTGGAAGTTGCACCAAACTGCAAAGCAGCTTCTACATAGACGCACTTACGCAAGTAAACGTAATAAGGATAATTTTTAACTTGTGTTTGCACTACTATTTTACTGTAACTTATAAAAGAATCGTATAAGACTCTTTTATCGAAACTTAATAGGAATTATGCTATAATTAAACTACATAAATATTTTAAGTAAGAATTACAAGAGTACGCTAGCTACTCTTGTTGGTGCCAAAAGTCAACTTTCCAGCCAGTACCGGACATAACTTGTCAATATAGCGGAGTCGTGGCTGCAATGAAAGTAGTCTACGTAATGGGACACAAGCATTCGGAGATTTACGCTGTGTATTGTTGTTTTAACCTTTACTTGCCGATGCGTCATTCATCTCGTCCCTCACATATCTGGAAATATTTCAGAAAGATTACTTGCGCAGCTGGTATAAAGACGCGCCACATCCTTTTATCGAGGTATGTTTTCAAACGGTTTTCTATTGTATGCTTAATTTTATCTCTGTATAATTTTACATTTTATGAGTGCATTCACAGATTTGAAGATGGTAGCCATACTTACTGAAACTTGTAGTCGACAGTGAAGGTAGTTTATAAGCGTTCTTGGCTAAGAAGTCGACCTTCCCTCGCCGGCCGGAGTGGCCGTGCGGTTCTAGACGCTACAATCTGGAACCGCGTGACCGCGACGGTCGCAGGTTCGAATCCTGCCTCGGGCATGGATGTGTGTGATGTCCATAGGTTAGTTAGGTTTAAGTAGTTCTAAGTTCTAGGGGACTGATGACCACAGCAGTTAAGTCCCATAGTGCTCAGAGCCATTTTCTACCTTCCCTCAAGTAATTATTACGGATCGCCACTTACAGTACAAGATGAGTAAGCTAATAGTAATGGAACATATGCGAGTTAAAATCAAAACATGTTAAAGGTATTAGCTTACGGAATGATATAGTAAACGTAGAAGATGAGTTATGCCATTTGGGTAGAACGATGGCCGATGTAAAGAGGAAGCAAAATGCAGACATGCAACGGAAGGAGAAGATATCTGAAAAAAGATATTTTTTAACAGCCGATATATTGCAGGAAGTCTTTTCAGATGATACTGAGATGCCCTGCTAAACCTGCAGGACAGGACAGGTAGTTTAAGTTGAGGAAAGGTGCCAAAATAAGCGGCTCTGAGATACACTCGAACATACAACCTTTTATTTGATGAAACATTACAAAAGCCAAGAAGCTGAAAAAAAAGAAAAACTAACAGCTTTAGTTTTGGAACTTAATTAGCGGCTGAATGCACCGTTCAATCTCATGCCTTAAGGGCAACAGCACTTTAATCTAAAAACAGCTGAAAGCCAATAACTTAAAGTTCAAGCAAAATCAGAAATTTAAAAGGCAAAGCCTTATCTTCAAACAGTTCCTTAATTAGGCTGAAGGCTCAAAGAATCTTAAACTTTAAGAGCAAACAACTTAAATTCAAAATCGGCCGAAGGCCCAACATTTAAGACTCAAATAACATTAATTTTAAAAATGCCAAAGGCTTTACGTAAAACAGTTCTTAAATTAGGTTGAAGGCCCAAACAATCTGACTCCTTAAGGGCAAAACAACATTAATCTAAAAATCGGCTAGAGGCCATACAAGTAAAAACAATAAGAACAAACAAACTAGAAGCCCTCCGCTGTGGCCGAGCGGTTCTAGGCGCTTCAGTCCGGAACCGAGCTGGTGTCAAATGGCTCTGAGCACTATGGGACTCAACATCTTAGGTCATAAGTCCTCTAGAACTTAGAACTACTTAAACCTAACTAACCTAAGGACATCACACACACCCATGCCCGAGACAGGACCCGAACCTGCGACCGTAGCAGTCCCGCGGTTCCGGACTGCAGCGCCAGAACCGCTAGACCACCGCGGCCGGCGAGCTGGTGTCCTCAGGATAGTTAGATTTAAGTAGTTCTAAGTCTACGGGGACTGATGACCTCAGACGTTAAGTCCCATAGTTCTTGGAGCCATTTGAACAAAGAAGAAAAGGCAGTACACCCAACGGCACTCAGAAGATTCGAGGGCCGGCCTGGAATTCAAACACTAACGCTCGCTTATGTGAGACAGGCAGTCGGCCCAAGCACTGTCGATCCGCCAACAACCCAACCGACAGACAGTCAACGGACCCACCGACAAGCTAACCTCCGCTTCACCCGACCAGCACACAACAGGGAGTTCAGTGGAACAACGTAGAAGGTATTGGCGCCCACAACCAACTATACATTGAGCTGTCAAATTACACACTGTGTTGGACAACGACAACACAATGAGAAAAATACACTGCCTGAATTTACGTCAACGGCCAGGGCAGGTAACCGGAACGTTAACGGCCAGAAGGCAGACGTCTCCGCTGGTGCACTTCAATTCAAATAACCAAGTACAGTTAAACTCCACCGGATGGTGGCTAAAATTTGCCATCTTGAAAACACACATTGTTGCTCGCAGGAATATCCCAACAGCCGGCGCCGGCCGTTGTGGCCGAGCGGTTTTAGGCGCTTCATTCTGGAGCCGCGCGACCGCTACGGTCGCAGGTTCGAATCCTGCGTCGGGCATGGATGTGTGTGATGTCCTTAGGTTAGTTAGGTTTAAGTAGTTCTAAGTTCTAGGGGACTGATGACCTCAGATGTTAAGCCCCGTAGTGCTCAGAGCCATTTGAACCATTTGAACCAACAGCCGGCATCGAACTCCAAACGACATAATGTGAACAATCGTGACTTGCTGGTAGATTAAGTCAAAACTCAACTTTCATGTCCAGGATCGGTGAGTCACGAGCCTCGTAGCAATGGGAGCAGCACCAAACACTCCGAAACTGCATAGAGGCCGCCAACGGGCCCGGCGAAACTGCGCGCCGTGGAGATTTCCTCGCTGCTCCACGCCCACCGACCAACTACCCAGCCGCGGAAACGGTGAAACGACCAAATACACGTCGGCCGAGAAACCAGCAATGGCAAAACCGCCTCACAGCTCTCAAAGTAGACGATCATACAATATGGCAAGCGACCAAACAGTTTACAAAACGACGCGCTACGATGCCGCCACTGCATGGCGAGCGGGGACTAGTCTACAGCCATGCTGGAAAGACCAACGCCCTCGCCGACTCCTTCGAGAAGCAGTTCCAAGCGGCAGAACCCCAGGATGAAGAGCATGAAGAGGTAGTCAGTCGTCAACTGACTGTCTTCCTCAATGCCGAGGAGGACCCAGAGGACGAACCCATACTTTTTGCCCCCGAGGACGTGGCAAGAGTAATCAGGTCCCTCCCTACAAAAAAGGCACCAGGGCACGACAGTGTCACAAACCAGTTAGTCAAAAAACTCCCACCCACAGCAATCACACACCTCGCGAACGTCCTCAACGAGATTACTCGATCCCGTGTTTGACCAGCTTGCTGGAAACATGCGGAGGTGGTCGCGATACATAAACCAGGGAAAGACCCTCTATTCCCGCAGCACTACAGGCCGATTAGCCTCTTGCCAACTCTCAGCAAGATCTATGAGCGCCTCCTGCTAAGACCCATACAAGAACATATTACCAGAGAGCAAATTCTGCGGGATTTCCTATTTGGGTTCCGACAGAACCAGTCTGCCCCACAACAGGTCATGAGAATGGTTGAAGCAGCCACAGAGGGCTTCAACCACAGAGGCTACTGCGGGATAGTGCTACTAGACGTAGCCAAAGCCTTTGATTCAGTATGGCATAGAGGGCTACTCTACAAGTTGTACACACAAGGGTTTCCCGGGAGTATAGTTCAGCTGATCAAGAGCTATCTCACGAATAGGACTTTCTCCGTCAATGTAGAAACTGCCACCTCCACCAGGAGGCGTATTCGTGCCGGGGTGCCACAGGGATCGGTCCTGGGGCCCGTATTGTACAGTTTGTACACTGCGGACACCCCAACGGCCCCACTGGTGCACACTGCACAGTACGCTGACGATACAGCCTTCTACACGAGAAGCGCGAATAAGGACCTGGTCATCCGTAGGCTACAAAAGGTTTTAGATGACACAGAAACTTGGGCCCGTCGCTGGCGCATCACCATCAACTCCGAGAAGACGCAGGCAATGCTGATTACCCGCAGGCTCGGAAGGCGCGAACCTCCTCAACGTCCCCCCCCCCCCTCCACCTTTACCTAAATGGAACCCAACTCCCCTGGCGCAGAACCGCCAAGTCCCTTGGCGTAACCTTGGACTCTCGTCTTACGTGGAAACCCCACATAGACGAGGTCCACAGGAAGACCTGCGCCAGAATGTCCATCCCATACCCTATCCTGAACACAACCAGCTCCCTTCCCTGCCCAGTAGCAGTAAATGTTTACCAGGCCCTGATCCGGCCAGTAATGGAGTATGCGTGCCCCGTCTGGGGATACGCGGCAAAGCAGCACCTGGACAAACTCCAGAGGCTGCAGAACCGCCCCCTCAGAAGGGCACTGGATTCCCCACAGACGACTTGCACGCCGCAGCCAAAATCCCACTCCTGAGAGAGCGTTTCCAGGATCTGGCAAGGGCCTTCTATGAGGGTTCTTCCAGATCTGGAAACACACTCATCCACTCCCTAGGTCGGTATGACATGTCCCGCGATAAGCATAAGCGCCCTATGACGATCTTCGACGATTAAGTCGAAGAAAAAAATCCCAATACCCAATCCCTCATCCAGTTCCTTCCCATATAACACCAATATTTTCGCCTACCTCAGGCAAGTACCAGACTCACTCACAACAATCATCACAAATCACAGACACCAAAAAACTATAGAAAAATCACACACACACGTTCACAGGGGAGTAAAAGCCGAAAGGCTACAAACTCCCCCTCACACTTCCCCGAAGAGGGGAAAGAAATAGGTGAGAGCAGCAGCAGCACACGTCGGCCGATGAGACGACCAACCGAACGACCAACCAACGGTCATCTCTCTCCAATCTCCCTCCTTCGGACAGTTCATGCGTGTCGCCAGCGGTCGGCGAGCACTGGCTGTCGGCGCCTCATCGGCGCTCCGCCCCCGACTTCACTGCTGCTGCGTCCCGACTGCACTGCTGGTCCGTCCCGAACTGACTGCCAAACACACAATGACCCGGAAATACTATCGGTCGCTCCAGAAATGGTACGACAGTGCACCTACCGATACGCGCTGCTGCTGCCGCTCACAGGCAAGGAAGGCAGGAAGTTAGTGACACCAGTAATGGGTATCAGAAAACGAGGCAGCAGTACGATAACAGAAGATGACAAACAATAAATAGGATAAAGGCGAGCCATGCACGGCTCAGATATTTATCGTGTATAGCCTTGCTCGTATGGAAGAGATATGTGGCCTATAAAAAATTTAGGCAAGGAAGAATGGAAACTTTTGAAATACACTCCTGGAAATTGAAATAAGAACATCGTGAATTCATTGTCCCAGGAAGGGGAAACTTTATTGACACATTCCTGGGGTCAGATACATCACATGATCACACTGACAGAGCCACAGGCACATAGACACAGGCAACAGAGCATGCACAATGTCGGCACTAGTACAGTGTATATCCACCTTTCGCAGCAATGCAGGCTGCTATTCTCCCATGGAGACGATCGTAGAGATGCTGGATGTAGTCCTGTGGAACGGCTTGCCATGCCATTTCCACCTGGCGCCTCAGTTGGACCAGCGTTCGTGCTGGACGTGCAGACCGCGTGAGACGACGCTTCATCCAGTCCCAAACATGCTCAATGGGGGACAGATCCGGAGATCTTGCTGGCCAGGGTAGTTGACTTACACCTTCTAGAGCACGTTGGGTGGCACGGGATACATGCGGACGTGCATTGTCCTGTTGGAACAGCAAGTTCCCTTGCCGGTCTAGGAATGGTAGAACGATGGGTTCGATGACGGTTTGGATGTACCGTGCACTATTCAGTGTCCCCTCGACGATCACCAGTGGTGTACGGCCAGTGTAGGAGATCGCTCCCCACACCATGATGCCGGGTGTTGGCCCTGTGTGCCTCGGTCGTATGCAGTCCTGATTGTGGCGCTCACCTGCACGGCGCCAAACAAGCATACGACCATCATTGGCACCAAGGCAGAAGCGACTCTCATCGCTGAAGACGACACGTCTCCATTCGTCCCTCCATTCACGCCTGTCGCGACACCACTGGAGGCGTGCTGCACGATGTTGGGGCGTGAGCGGAAGACGGCCTAACGGTGTGCGGGACCGTAGCCCAGCTTCATGGAGACGGTTGCGAATGGTCCTCGCCGATACCCCAGGAGCAACAGTGTCCCTAATTTGCTGGGAAGTGGCGGTGCGGTCCCCTACGGCACTGCGTAGGATCCTACGGTCTTGGCGTGCATCCGTGCGTCGCTGCGGTCCGGTCCCAGGTCGACGGGCACGTGCACCTTCCGCCGACCACTGGCGACGACATCGATGTACTGTGGAGACCTCACGCCCCACGTGTTGAGCAATTCGGCGGTACGTCCACCCGGCCTCCCGCATGCCCACTATACGCCCTCGCTCAAAGTCCGTCAACTGCACATACGGTTCACGTCCACGCTGTCGCGGCATGCTACCAGTGTTAAAGACTGCGATGGAGCTCCGTATGCCACGGCAAACTGGCTGACACTGACGGCGGCGGTGCACAAATGCTGCGCAGCTAGCGCCATTCGACGGCCAACACCGCGGTTCCTGGTGTGTCCGCTGTGCCGTGCGTGTGATCATTGCTTGTACAGCCCTCTCGCAGTGTCCGGAGCAAGTATGGTGGGTCTGACACACCGGTGTCAATGTGTTCTTTTTTCCATTTCCAGGAGTGTAGATATAAAATAGACTTGAGGAGAAAGGTAATTTAAAGCACATCTTGACTGAAAGAAGGGATCGTTTCAGAGGACTCATCCTGAGGCATCAAGGTATCAGCCGTTTGGTAATGTGTGTGGGGGAGGAGAGGAAGGGGATGCAGAAGGCTTTGGCGGGGGGGGGGGGGGATTTTAGAGGAACACAGGAACACCAAGCAGAGATTATGAGGACTGCACAGCCTAGACCGTTGTGGAGGGGCTACATCTAACCATTCCTCACACGCAGTTGTGTCCCCCCACTGACCTAGGTAAAAATAATCATATTATAAAGTAGCGTTCCTCATAATCTACGTGGATTAACCGTCCACTAATGGCGCCCGTTTTTGGGCCATCCGTAGTGGCACTTTACGTCAGAGGTGCACAGTTCTTTTTCACGCGAAAAAACTTTCTCAAGGAGATGAAATTTACAAGCATACTTTACGTACGTATGACTCAAGGTTACATAAAGAACCTTAACGAAGAAAAAACCTGAGAATAGTGCTATTTTCGCAGTTGACTCACCACAGAATCGCAGGATTCAATAAAATAAAGAACTTTTCAAATTTCATGTAGCAAGTAATTCCGTAACACATTATCACGGCATAAGTTTCTCTTTATACCTCAGCCAGATGCCAATAAAATACTTCACGAACTGTCAGACGGCTTATTGCTACCCCGTGTTATATTTGGAGTGGCATGACATTTGTTGTACATTGTAATTATGTGACACAAACACAGCCCACTGGCTGAACGTGGTGTTATAGTCGGTGTATGAGCGATGGGACACAGCATCTCTGCCGTAGTGATGAAGTGGAGATTTTCCCATACTACCATTCCACGAGTGCAGCGGGAATATCAGGAATTCGTTAAAGTATCAAATCTAGGACATTGCTGCGGCCGGAAAAGATACTGCAAGAACGGGACCAACGCCGACTGAGGAGAATCATTCATCGTGAAAGAAGTGCAACAATTCCGCATTCAATTCTGGGCCATTAACAAGTGTCAGCTTGCGAAACATCTTCAATGTGGGCTTTCGGAGCCGAATTACCCTTGATGACTGCACGACACAAAATTGTAGCCTCGTCTAGGCCCTTCAACACCGACATTGGACTGTTGATGAATGGAAACATGTTGTCTGGTCGGACGAGTCTCGTTTCAACTTGGATCGAGCCGATGAACGGTATGGAGACAAAATGTGTGTGGAATCTTATGGGACTTTAGTGGTAAGGTCATCAGTCCCTAAGCTTACACACCACTTAACCTAAATTATCCTAAGGACCAACACACACACCCATGCCCGACTGGGGACTCGAACCTCCGCCGGGACCAACCGCACGGTCCATGACTCCAGCGCCTAAACCGCTCGGCTAATCCCGCGTGTCCGTTATGGAGACAAATTCGTGAATCAATGGACCCTGCATATCAGCAGGCGGCTGTTCAAGCTAGTGGAGACTCTGTAAAGGTCTGGGGTGTGTGTACTTGGACTGATATGGGACCCCTGATACGTCTAGATACGACTGTGACAGGTGACACATAAGTAAGCATCCTGTCTGATTTCCTGGATCCATTCACGTCCATTGTGCATTCTGTCGAACTTGGGCAATTCCAGCAGGACAGTCCGACACTCCAGTTTAAACATTTACTCTGGCCACCAAACTGCCCAGACATCAACATTATTGAGCATATCTGGGATGCCTTGCCGGCCGGTGTGGCCGAGCGGGTCTAGGCGCTACAGTCTGAAGCCGCGCGACCGCTACGGTCACAGGTAGGAATCCTTCCTCGGGCATCGATGTGTGTGATGTCCTTAGTTTAGTTAGGTTTAAGTAGTTCTGAGTTCTAGCGGACTGATGACCTCAGCAGTTAAGTCCCATAGCGCTCAGAGCCATTTGAACCATTTTGAGATGCCTTGCAAAGTGCTGTTCAGAAGAGATCTCTACCATCTCGTACTCTTACGGATTTATGGACAGCCCTGCAGGATTCATGGTGTCATTACCCTCCAGTACTATTTCCGACACTAGTCGAGTCCATATCACGACGGGTTACGGCACTTCTGGGTGCTCACGAGAGCCCTACACGGTATTAGGCAGATGTACAAGTTTCTTTGGCTGTTCAGCATATGAAGCGCTCCAAAATAATTTGTTGGAAGGCGGAGGGGGACTATGGAATTACTTATTACGCTATATTCAGCAGATGTACTTTACACTTTCTTACCCAACCCAAACAAAAAAAAAAAAAAAAATCTCCGTTTCTTGAAGCAGCAGTTGCATAATTCTTAAGAAATCCTTAGCAAAGTCGTTGCTGCAACGATTCGCTACCTTTCTTGTAATAGGAAAAAAGTGATAGTCAATATAACATGCTCTGCAGTGAATACACCATATTATTCCCAATTCCGTTGGCTACAAAAGCCAGTTTTTCAGCATAACCTCTGTTCGGTGCGGCAGCCTCACGCCACTTTATTGGGAGAGTCTATATGCACGCACGATACCACTCTATTGTTCGGCGTCGGAGCCAGTGTGTTGCTGCATCAATAACCTCTCCATCACCCGTGTAGTGCTTCGCGCGCAGTGCATCCTTCATTGGACCAATCAGATGGAAGTCGAAAGATTGTAAGTAGCCTGTTTGTGTGTTGGCAGTGCTCTGCGCCTTTTTTTTTTCTTAGCGGAGATTCTGTGTTGGTAGAACATGCATTGTAAAGAGAGACACAAGGGAACGTACAGGATTATAAATGTTGTTGATAGTATCTGAATAGTGGAATTATTGACAACTGTATAATTTTTAGAACTGGATGTCACATGAATTAGGTAAAATTTTCTAAATACGTTGTTTGCTCTTCAACAAAATCTTTCTTTTGCTAACCATATGCCTCTTAGCAGTTAGATTCCATAGTTATTAGAATCTTTTGTCTTTAGCTGGGTGTAGTTGCTGCTTACTGTAACTGCTGTAGTTCGTGTCATTAAGATTTTCTGTGAGGTAAGTAATTTATAAAAAAATGGGAATCGTAATTGAAATGAGTCTAGGCAACTAACAGAGTTGGACGTAGTTTAATATTTTTTGAATTTTATTATTGTTAGGATTTGTTGCAATTCAGGGCCTTTCTTTTCTGTTAATTATTGGAAGTCATGCTGTCATTGTATAGCACTGGGCTTGTATACTGCGGTTAATAAATGAACAGGTTTAGTTTGAGTTGTCTCTGCAGGGAAAATTCTGTAGGTCAGTGTTTAAATGATAAAAATAAATCGAGACATAGTTTCACCTGTCGACCCTTAGCCGAGGATACTTCACTGGAATCTTCTAATTTCCTTGTAGTTTGAATAATTAGCGCATGATTTGAAATTGGTTATTATTCACTGCTAGCGCATAATTGTATTTATGGAATTTCCTTTGTACTTGTAGTTTCTTATTGTTGTACTGTATTGTCATGAGCAAAGTTATTGTGAAATGCATGTGGATTTGCACTAAGTATCTCGCAGTAGCTTTTGCAACTGATTAGATATTAATTATTTTCAGTGCTATTTTAGTGTTTCTTCCTATCTTTGCTTTTCATATCTTTATTTGTGTGTTATTACGTAAAATAGTGTAATAATCATGGCGTGCGAAAAGCGTAATACTAGGCTGCAAAGGAAATTGAGAAATGACAGTGACGATGAGAGTAGCTTGTTAGCACCACCTAGTAATGAACTGACAAATGTTCAAGACAATAATTTGTAGTAGTACTTAGGGATATGGACTAGACAGTAAATAACGGGGCAGAAAATGAAACAAACAGTGTACAGGAAACAACTGACTGTCGATCGGTCGGTAACAGTTCGTTTCAGGAATGCGAAATAACAGAACAAAATCTTGCAAACACTGTAGATTCAGGTTTAGCATCAACACACTTTTCTCAATTAAGTGAAAACACACTCTCTGCTTTTCAAATTACGAATATTGCCGGTGCAAACGCACTGACCAAAAACACAAAGTCACTAATGCATTGTTATTGCAACTAATTCAGAATTTCAAAATTTCAAACAGAGAAACGAACACAGCCCCAACTTCAAAAATTAGACACAATGGAACAAAATCAGAAACAAACACAGCAACAACTTCAAAAGCTAGACATACCTGACGAAATTAAATAAACACGTGAATATTTAATCGCTGAGATACACAACATAGAATCGAAATATCAAAACATTTCTGAAGACACAAATACACAAATTTGTGAGCATTTTCAGCCAATTTTTTCGCGACATGAAGACGCATTACAGAACCATGATGCAGCAATACAAGAACTGCAGACCATTGTACACCAAAATCACAACACCTTGGAGGCTAAAACTGCCTCTGTTGTATCTACCGATACGGTCGCGCAACTTGTAAACAATCAGGTAAACTTAAAGGACACAGTACATACGATTACAACACAAATGGACACTCTTAAACTTAGCTCAGAAAAACATACGGAGGAAGTCAGCACATTACCGGAAAAAGTAGCCGAACTTTTGTATCGGTTAACAAATTTATCTATGAAGGTAGATGGTAATTTGAATGATACAAGACCTATAGCCTTTACTGACGCAGAAGAGTGCGAGGAAATTCGGAAATTTAAACACAGTCGGAAACATGTTGATACGCAACACAAAAGAGAAATACGGGAAGTACAAGATCAATTGGCACAGGGGAAACTACGTCTTTACCAACTTTTATCATTTAAACACTGACCTACAGAATTTTCCCTACAAAGACAACTCAAGCTTAACCTATTCATTTATTACCCACAATATACAAGCCCAATGCAATCTGACTGCTATACAATGACATGACTTCCAATAATTAACACAAAAGAATGGCCCTGAATTGCTAGAAATCCTAACAATAATAAATTCTAACAATAATAAAAGTCCAAAAGATATGAAATTAAAGAAATATGAAACTACGTCCAGCTCTGTTAATTGCCTAAACTCATTTCAACTGAAGACTACATGAAAAGAAGGGGTCAAGTCCAAAAGTCACGAAAATGAGTTTCTGATGTCATTATGAAGCTCATCAGATGTACTTTCTGTTGGATGAACTTAAATGAATGTGATGGATATAGTCACAGAGTTGTCGCCAGATTAAAATATTGTATACACGGAGAAAACGGGGCAAGTCCGTCCAATACACTGACAGAAAGGGTGAAGTCCATCAGGTGCGAATTTCTGAGCTGTATTGACTTTTTTGTCTGCTTTTATGGAAGTCTCATTGTTGACATTGTTAAATGCGATGCCAATGTTGATCTTTCTTATGTACTGTTGAAGTTAACACTGACAAGATTTGACATTAGTTTCTTTCTTTGTGCTGTGGTGGAACTGAATTTCTTGTCGTGATTTGGGCTAACACAGAGAAGTCTTGACAATCGATTTAGCACTTTGTTGTGTGGTAGACAGAATTGAATTTCATGTAAAATTTAACTGAGGTCGGTGTTTCAAGTAGTGATGGACTAGCCAGAGTCAAACCGCAGTGGTAAGTCTAGAAAAAGACAAAGCTGTGGTAGACAATCTGAAGTATCTAAAAAGCTAAGAACAATATCACATGAAACAGGGGACCGTTGTAACCTCAAGAACTATTGTACTGATTTGCTATCTGATGCAGAGAAGCCTACATTAATATCTAATTTCAATTTGCTGAAGGACTGGAATGAGCGAAGTTGTCACCTGACAGGACTGATTTCTATTGACATGTACAACGCCGAAGACCTCGCAGAGATGAGACAGTAGCTACTTCGCGTGATTATACATTTCATTATAAGGTCTGAATAATGAGAGAAAATACTTTGACAGAATTGTCTCTTTGTCAAAAGCCTTTTACATCACTGCATGGTATTTCAAAGGAATGGTTAGAAACTATCAGGAATTCCTTAAAAATTGAAGGCATGACGCCGGTTGATAAATGGGGGAAACATGGAAAACAAGTTCATAAACATTCAACAGAAACAGAACAGAACATCTGCCCCCACATCAAGTCATTTAAAGGATAGTCCAGCCATTAAAGCATAAATAAAACACAGAAAATGTATTTGCCTGAAGAACTCACAATCAAGATGATGTTCAAGGTGTTTGAAAGACACATTCTACTTGTTCCCGTTTCATATGAAACTTATCGTAAAATATTTAATACAAAATTTAATATCTCATGCGGTTTCCCTCGAAGTGATACATGGAGTACTTGTGATAAGTTTGCTGTAACTTTCAAAGCTCTAGAGGCACAACTCACACATGCAACAGATGGCCCTGAGCGCTATGGAACTTAACATCTGAGGTCATCAGTCCCCTAGAACTTAGAACTACTTAAACCTAACTAACCGAAGGACATCACATACAGCCATGCCCGAGGCAGGATTCGAACCTGCGACCGTAGCGGTCGCGCGGTTCCAGGCTGTAGCGCCTAGAACCGCTCGGCCACTATGGCCACACATGCAACAGATGGAAAGGAAAGATCAGGTGCCAAAGTAATATTAAGAGCGAGAAGATTGAATATAAACTGCACCGCCGTAAAGGTGATGCATTCTATCCACGTAAAAGACAATCTCGACAGAGAAGCAGAAAGTTTAAAAACACATAATCGATATGTATGGATTTCCAACGAAATCTTCCAGCACCAACACCTATTATAAGCCACAGTTTTCTCTATATCTATTTAATACACATCGACTCTCAGATAGTAATTCAGTGTTTTTATGTTTATCCTGAAACTATAGGGAAGAAAGGTTCAAATGAAGTAGTTTCTTTCCTGCATCATCATGCTACTTCGTTTCTGGATCCTGAAAATTCGGAACTCTTCTGTGATTCATGTGGTGGTCAAAACAAAAACTTTTCAGGTTCATCCATTATCTTGGCCATCATGCAAACCTATTTGAATCAATTTGTGTGACATTCCCAGTAAGAGGACATTCATACCTGGAAAGTGACAAAGACGTGGGCCTCATCAGACGTAAAACAAAAGCTGAGCTCCCAAAGGACTGGAGAGACATAATTAACGATGCGTGTGCGGAACCCACTCAATTTACAAACACATTTTGTGATATTTGTTTGTAATAAATAAAAAGTGAGAAATAAAGACTGTTGGTTATAAAAACAATGATTTATGCTGATAACTGAAATTATGTCCTATGAACCATATTTTAATGTATGTGTTGTAACTAATTATTGAATAATTGTTGGTAGTTGTATACCAGGTGATTTAAAGATACATTAATCATTATGATCATACATGAGTTCAATGAAAATAAAAACAAAATATTAATAAACAGTATTGTTCCTAAAACCTGAGTAGTAATGAACACTCTGTACAATAATGACTACACTCAAAGATGAAAAGATCTTCGTTGAGGGAGTTACGAGGAAGTTGTATACTGAACTATCATCCCAATATCACATCACACTCGGACTTTTACAATGTAATTAGTGCATTATACAAAGAAATTAAAGAATAGACATTCAGATAAAAAGACATACAGGGTTCAATTTTTAATAATATTTTTTTACACTTTTAAAGAATCCTAAAGGAAAGTTCGTTGAATGTACTGTATAAATTATAAAAACCTATTTCAATAACCAATGAAACTGTAGCGTTTTAAATTTTAAAATTGCTCTCCTGAATAATCTATAAAATGGACTTAACCTCTTCTTTCTGTGTGGTTTTCAATTATGAACCCCATTTCTTTTATAAGTCACTGATCTCACAGAAAATCTTCATAATACGAACTACAGCAAGCAGCAACTACACCCAGCTAAATAGAAACGAATCTAACTACTATAGACTCTAACTACTAGGAGGTATATGGTTAGCAAAAGAAAGATTTTGTTGAGGAGCTAACAATGTATTTAGAAAATTTTACCTAATTCATGTGACATCCAGTTCTAAAAATTATACAGTTGTCAAAAATTCCAATACTCAAATACTATCAATAACATCCATCATCTTACGTTTCCTTGCGTCTCACTTAACGATACACGTCCAACCAACACAGAGTCTCCACTAAGAAAAAAACACGTCCATACACTTATCTACCCACTCGCTAACTGCTAGCCTGTCCAACCACAGAATCCCTTGCCGAGGGCGCAGAGCGCTGTTAGCGATATTAACACAGTCTAAAACGCTGCCAACATACAAACAGGCCACTTAAAAGGTGTGAGATCCAGGCTGCAGGATGTATCAGGAAGAACAGTGCAATGAAGTTCTGTGAGCTCCTCTGGGCAGACTTCTGTGAGGCCTTGCGTTGTGATGGAGAACTTCGTTTGTATTGTTGTGAAGATGAACAAGCTGAAGTCGTTTCTTCAATTTGCTGAGGGCAGTACAATACACTTCCGAGATGATCGTCGCACCGTGAGGAAGGACTCAGACAGAACAGCCCCCCCCCCCCCCCCCGCCCCATAGTCTCAGAAGGCCGTTACCATGACTTTACCGGTTGAGGACGCGGCTTCGAGATTTTCCTCAGAGGAAAGGTGGTGTGACACCACCCCGCGGATTGCTGTTTTGTTGCTGGTTCGAAGTGATTAACCCATGTTTTATCGCCTGTGACGACGCTCTACAAAATGTTGTCACAGTCAGCCTCGTAATGCGCAAGCAATTCCGCACGGAGGTCCTTCGTTGCTCCCTATGGTGTTCTGTTAGGCGATGAGGGACGCAGCCGGCAAGTACCTTTGAGTACCACAACTGGTGAGTCACCAGTACCATCAGAAACGTCCAGTTTTGAAGCGAGGTGTTTCACTATGATCCGCTTGGCATCTAGAATGGGAGCGTCCGCAAGTTCCAACACGAACACAGCTGTGTACCGCCGGTCGGCACGCGGGAGATCAGAGAGGTTTCTGCGACCTTGAAACGATGATGACAGACGCCTCGCCCTACGACTCGTCGTGTTTTTGTTCACTACCATGTATCCGTAGACATTCTGCAAGGACCTATGAGTATCTGTCACGCTCGGTTTTTCCACCGAAAGAAATTCAATGATACTTCTCTGCCTAGAACACACCTCCGTTAAAGACGCCATTTTAAACGCTACGTATCGCCCCGCCATCTCTGGAAACTCCATAAGACTATAGGGGCTGAAGGGGGATCTTCCTCGATGTCCTACAACAATTTCCGCTCATTTTTTTTCAAAAGCAGCTATCCGAGAAAAAAAGTGTTGCATCATTCGTTAACGCCCCTTGTATTTACGGATTCTCTGCTGGAGTGTCTCCAGAAATATTTGGCGAGTAGTAGATTTAAAGATCTACCCACGTCATAGTCATTTCGACAACTTGACGATTAAACGTTGTATTTATGGTACATGTGCACAGGAAGAACAGTGTTCCCGTCTAGCAACAACGATAAAAACAGGGAAAAGTGGAAAGAAAGTTCTGTTTTGTGTTAGGCTCGACACATTTAAAACTAACCGTAAAATAAGTGGACCATTCGGCTGAAATATCGCTCGTGTTTAAGCAGTGGTGCTGAGTCCAATGGTTGCTCTCACGCAGAACCGAGCGCTGATGGACAGTCGTTGATGACGTGTGCCGCAGTGCACCGATTCCCGAACAAAAGCAGTTTGGGCCGTCGGTGACACCATTCTTCGCCGCTGCTGCTATCAGAGATCTCAAGGGCGAGCTGCTTGTCTCTCGCAGCCGTCAGGAACCGGTTCTGTTTTCACGGCCGCGTCGCCACAAACGTTCACCCGAGTCCCGTGTCTCCTGCACCAGCGAGCGCCACTGGAATGAAGAAACTTGAAGATCTGCACTGGATAAAAAGGAACTGGTGCTCGGAATTTAGAGTTTGGAGCCTTCTTTCCGATGCGCGCCACTCAAGCGACCAAACTATCGCGGTTTCTTGCGGAAGGTAACATTGAAGATTTCTGATGAGCAACGCCCCACGTGCTGTGATGCATTGCAGGCATGACACGTGACTAACACCTTCAGTTGCTGAATTAACTTGTTTTATTCACTGCTGATTCAGGTGCAAAAGTTTAAATTAATATCTGGCGTCACTAGTATATCATTATCAAAAGGTACACACCTGCGTAGCCGACGTCGCTAATGCACGCCTGTACGGTGGCACTTCATTGGGAAATACGCCGGTTCGAGCCCAGGTAGGAGATGAACATTTGCCTGTCAGTATTTGGTAACAGATGTGCACCAAACGCATGAAAGGTATAAAGGGAAGAATTGTCACATCATATGTAAGTCAAATTTATCCTCACCTCTTATTTCTTTCATTAAATAGAATTTTAACTTAAAATACACCCACAACCTACTGTGTATCATATCACTATCTATGCCGACAACAAATGTAGACAAAACTGTCTACATACATTTGTACTTTTTTCTGCCTTGTTCTCTAGTTTTATCCCTTTGTAAAATTGTCAAAAAATTTACTAGCAATAACACTGAATTTGTGTTATGCAACATGTAAAATTGCAAAATATGTGCCTGCTATACAATAACAATCAGTAGGTCTTCACATGAGAAATAAATAAATAAATGTCAGAATTTGGTAGGCGAGATGGTGGCGCGAAGTTCCACCCAAAAGCCCTGGTTTTAACTCCAAACATCACCGCAGTGTGTGATGAAGTGGGGTCATGTGGCGTTGTTGATGATGATCCGTCCGACGGGTGGAGCGCTGGAAGGGGGGGGGGGGGGAGCAGGAGAAGCTCGGCGGCCACCTGGGCGCTGTTTGTTTGAGAGGAGTAGACTATGTGCAGGCACCGGGTTTCACCTTTTCCCTTCTCTTAGCGTCATGATACAACACAAACATAACCTAATTCTACACTATACACGCTTCCGTTGCACTCTGCTACGCTTCGATGATACACTAAAAAAATAAAAACAAAAACAAAAAAATCTCACCACATAAGAATTATCCGAGTGGGACGAAAATACGTTGCCTTGATGTACATGTACAAAAAACCAAATGTTTACAATTCCAGAAAAACTGAATGATTTACTCAGGAGACTGGCCGGCCGGAGTGGCCGAGCGGTTCTCGGCGCTACAGTCTGGAACCGTGCGACCCCCACGGTCGCAGGTTCGAATCCTGCCTCGGGCATGGATGTGTGTGATGTCTTTAGGTTATTTAGGTTTAAGTAGTTTTAAGTTCTAGGGGACTGATGACATCGGATGTTAAGTCCCATAGTGCTCAGAGCCATTTGAACCATTTGAACTCAGGAGACAGAGCGTCACAAATTGAGCAAGTCAATAACACGTCGGTACACCTCTGGTCATTATGCATGCAGTTATTCGGCTTGGCACTGACTGACAGTTCTCTGGTGGCATATCGTGCCAAATTCTGTCCAAATGGTACGTTAGATTGTCGAAATCCCGAGCTGGTTGCAGGTGCCTGCTCATAATGCTGCAAACGCTCTAAATGGGGGAGAGGTCCGGCGACCTTGCTGCTCCGACGAACAGGGTTGTCATCCACTGCTCAACACACCGGTGCCATTCATGGCACGCCATCCTCGGCTCTCATTTCAACAAGATAATGCCCGCCCGTAGATGGCGACAGTGCTTGACAAACCCTACCTTGGTCAGCGCGATCGCCGAATCTCTTCCCATTTCAGAACGTTTGGATCATTTTGGGCAGGGCCGTGCAACCAACTCGGAATAGTGAAGATCCAACTCGCCCACTGGACAGAAGTTGTAAAGTTTTATTTTAAATTACCGCTGCCAGTCACAAGCTTTGCCAACTATTGTATTACTCATTTATTTAGCAATATGTTTCGCGGGTTAAACCTCTTCTTCAGACTAAATGGCATTACAAAAACAACTTTACAATAAGGTCGTATTGATATTACATAGTCTGTTCGTTAATGCTGTGGCCATCATGTGGACGAATAGACTATGTAATATCAGTATGACCTTATTGTGCCGGCTGGTGTGGCCGTGCGGTTCTAAGCGCGTCAGTTTGGAACCGCGTGACCGCTACGGTCGCAGGTTCGAATCCTGCCTCGGGCATGGATGTGTGTGATGTCCGTAGGTTAGTTAGGTTTAAGTAGTTCTAAGTTATAGGGGACTGATGACCTTAGCAGTTAAGTCCCATAGTGCTCAGAGCCATTTGAACCATTTGACCTTATTGTAAAGTTGTTTTTGTAATGTCATTTAGTCTGAATATGAGGTTTAATCCTCGAAACATGTCGCAATAAATAAGTAATACAATAGTTGACAAAGTTTGTGACTGGTAGCGGTAATTTAAAAAAACATTTACATATTTCTTGAGACAGTCACGGTAGAAAAATAGTCAAATTGGCTTCAAATTCCTGGACATAATTTGCCACGATATTCCTCAGGAGGGTATCCAGCAGTTCTACCAGTCAATGCCAAGCCGAATAACTGCGTGCATGAGGGCCAGAGGTGGACCAGTGCGTTATTGACATGCTCAATTTCTGAAGCTGTTTCTCTTGAATAAATCATCCAACTTTTTTGAAATTATAACCATTTGTGTGAAAGTACATGTACGTCACTTTTACCGATTTGCGTCCCATTCGGATAATTCCTTCGTGGTACATCATTTTTTCTCCTTTTTTGTGTTTTGTTTCATTTATTTTGTCTTACATCCGAGTGTAGAAATTCTATGCAACCCTCACGTACCCACAAGAAAAATGACCAATGTGCACTGAGGAACAACACTTTCCGAAGGGGCTGAATCTACCCCGTGAGAATCCAAACCTACAATGCTATACGTCATTTAGAGTTTTTTGAGTGTCACAAACTGATTACACATCTGTTCCGATATTGCCTAATACATTACGGTATTTTACCCTTGGCATGTCGGTTTCCTACAACGTGTTTTCACGACGTATCATTTAAGACGTGTGCATTGATTCTAGTCATTTTTTACAGTTAACTGAAATTAGTGGATTAAGCGACGGTAAACAACCAGTCTCAAACAAAATAGCGTGGTACATGACGCTTAATGTTCAAATGGCTCTAAGCACTATGAGACTTAACATCTTAGGTCATCAGTTCCCTAGACTTAGAACTACTTAAACCTAACTAACCTAAGGACATCACACACATCCATGCCCGAGGCAGGATTCGAACCTGCGACCGTAGCAGCAGCGCGGTTCCGGACTGAAGCGTGTAGAACCGCTCGGCCACAGCGGCCGGCACGCTTAATGTAATTATCCCTGAATGTGTGCAGTAGAATCGGTATATTAATGTTGAATTGAATGTATGGTTTCTTATTAATTAACTGTAATCATCATGTGAGCGTGATATACTAGTAACATGCATATACGGATTTCAGCTTTTTTATCTGAATATGGCCACATAGAGTGAATAAAACCGTTGAATTCTGCAGCTAAAGATATTAGTTACAATGTTATTCCGACAAGTAATGCCAAAGGTCATAAAAGGATTCTTCTGACTGTCAGCAAGTTGAATAACATAAACAAAAATGGCGAGAATATTTTTAATGTTCAAAAAGCCGCAAATGAGCTTGACAGAGAACCCATGTCGATGTCTCTGTACCAAATTCGCCTCATCTGAACCCGATGGAACACACCTCGTACTCCAGCACCGCACCCACAGAAGACTGGACCGTGATTTACGGATACTGTGTGGAAGCATCCGGTGCCACATATGTCTGGAAACATGCGAGGTACTTGTCGAATCCATGCCACGCAGAATCGCTGCTGTATCGTTGGACCAACACGCTTGCAACGGCTTCCATCATCAGTGTACACGTAATACCTGACTTAAATTTTAGAAAATCTGACTGAATAAACATTAGGTACAATGCCACCGACTGAAAACAAGAAAAATGAGCAAAGGGAATAATTATTGTACTTAGTACTTGTAATTTCCATAGCATTCTGCAGCTCTCAATACTGGAAGACGTTGTCTCCTCTGACAAGGAAGTCACATAGCATTAGAGTTTTTGTAATTTTTTATATTTATAGTGTACGAAGTTCAGAAGTAAAATATCATTCCACAAAGCATCTCAAAGCAACTCTCAACAATTCCCGACAAAATCAACTTTGAAATTTTCCCACTGCCTCTGGTATTTTAAAGTTTATTACTCTGCGAAAGGCAGCTTGGGCTTGTGGTAGATTACTAGCCTGCGAAGTGGGCGGCCTCGGTTTTTTAAAGAAAGGTGTATTTTCTACGAGCATTCCCGTGTGGCATAAAACACATAAAAACTGATTTATCGGTTGCGCTCGAGACTAGTAATCACTGGATCGTCGTTTCGAGTCTCGTTTCTGTCATTATTTTTTCGTTTTGTTTCCATTCAGTTCGACTACGTACGTCATTTAAACATATATGCTAACTAACACGTGTCTAATCGTTATATTTACTAAAAATGACTGTCTTCCTACTCCTAATTACGTATTGCGCACAAAAATCCAGTTCTCATTACAAAGATAAATGTTTAATTGCTGACATTTTGTAAGAAATTGTTAATGAAAAAGATTTAAATTTTAAAAATTGCAGACTAATAATAGGTGTATCGTAACTGATGTTGTTGCATAGCATAAGAGTGATCTGATAACGAGCTTAGGTTCGAAACTAGTCGTCAAGCAACGGAGAAAAGTAATATTGCAACTTGGACTGTTTTGCTCAATTTATTGCATGATTTGGTAAAGTATACAGTTTCTGACGACGTTCCTTCCAGGATTCTGGAAATTAGTAAATTACAACTTTTTTCCTATTTATCTATTTCGCTCTCCACGGAAATGACATAGAACATGCAACTTTGTTTAAAAGTTTACGACGGCCAGGAGTCGAACTCAGGCTGCCTACTTGAGAGGCAAGCATTCTACCACAGAATCACAATGCCTGACGAAAAGTTGTTTTTACTTTATGCTATTAAAGCCACTCGGGAAACTTCGTAGATGATTTCTTCGAGCATTTATTAGAGCTGCATCGAATCACTTTGTGTTAATAATATTTTAGTTCTGAACTTCAAGTACAATAGATATAATTAGTTACAAAAACCCGACTCCCGTGTGATCTCCTTGTGAACTCCATAAACAGATGACAACACACCATGCCTTCCCTTACATCCTCATTACAGTGTAAAAAATCTTTATCAAATATCTCTCTTAAAAGACGTTTTATGAAGTGTCTGACAGTGGGGTGGGGTACTTTTATCCCGTATTTTATAAAATTTAGAGAGTTGCCCTTATTTTTATGAAAGACCCTGTGATCGAACTTTGACAGCGTAATACCTAGAGCTTACGACGGAAGCAATCGCCAAAGATAACCTTACAACGGTGCAGTATTATCGCATCAGAAAACTTGGTGCGCCAAGGATTTAGTTGCCACAAGCTTCGAGATGGTAAAATTTATCGAACTATAATTCGTACGTAATGAAGAACGCGACCTATGACGAATGGAGGAAAGATGATTCGTTTCAAAGTTTACTCACTTTTAATTAACATAATTGTGACCTTGAAACTTTTGTTTTGAAGTATATAAACATATTACATGTAAATACACGGGCTGTGCAATAAGCTGACGACGTGTTCCTTACTGGCACGAGCAGACAAAATATGCAAGAACCAACTGAAGCCGGAAACGAGCGACAAACCAATCGTTCCATTTTTCATTACAATGCAGAGAATTTGCTGCATACATAAACGAAATAAAGTCAGCTGTTTTTCGTCGTAAACAGAAAGTCTGAACGAATTGTACTCGCCTGACTAGTCTGTATCATGTACAGACGACCCCTTGTAACGAAAGGGAAACCACGTTTCTATTTGCAACTATACCTCATTATCTCAAGAACGACTCAGCTAAATTCAGGTACACTTATTATGCCACGACCGGTTTCATTCAATGAAGGTTACCAGGTGACACTGCAAACAGTCTTCACAACAAATGCTCGATGAGTTGTGCCGATATCAGAAGCCCGAACGTCTGACCTAAGCTTCAAGGCACATTATGGAATAGGAGCACACAAAACACTCCGTCAGTCACATGGCAGAAGCACGGCAAGCGTGTCTGCGTGGGACATGTCATGTCTAGACTAGACCCCTGTGCACACCATGTAGATACAGATGAGTTAGACGAGACCAATACCCAATAGTTGAAGTCAAATAGTTGATGATGTTGATGATAATCAGAAATCGATGAACAGCTGCAACTGGACTCCAGGTAGCCGAAAATAGCCATTACCAGTCAGTGATCGGTTCAGTTTGACCAGAGGACCAAGTCCATTCCATGTAATCACAGCCCACACCATTATGGAACCACCACCAGCTTGCACAGCCCCTTCTTGACAATTTGGGTCCGCGGTTTCGTTGGGTCTGTACCACACTCGAGGAAATGGAAAGTCCTAAGGGTCTAGTTCCAACTGCATTTCCGCATTAAAAGTCTGTTAATCCTAGTCGAGCGGGTATAATCACGCTGGAAACTTTTTCACATGAATCACTGAGTGCAAATGACAGCACCGCCAATGCACTGCCCTTTTATACCTTGTGCGCGCTACGCTACCGCCAGCTGTACTTGTGCATGTCGCTGTGTCATGACACTCGTCACCTCAGTGCATTTGGAACTACAGCTGTTAAGGAGGATGTAGGAAGTGGAGATGAGTAATTAGGACAACGAACAACTTTCATTTCTTCAAAATCGAGCGAAGCGTCACACTACGTAAGACAAAGAACTCGTGCTCGAAAGCAACTAAGTTTGACACCCGTTTGAGGAATGTCGATTTATTATTCATTCGTTTATTGCGTATTTAATATGGCTGGATTAGGACCTTATGGTTCTCTCTTACATCCGCCGAGGAAAAGCACATACCATTCCCAGTAACAAACTAGTAATAATAATAACACTCGAAGTCATCCACCAATGACGGTAACGATTCCGAGCACCGTCCAATCCTAGCCAAGTTTTTCTGAGATTTGGACCACTGCTCCAATGAAATTTCAAACCCGCCAGAGTAGCCGAGAGCACTAACGCGCTGCTTCCTGAACTCGGGTAGGCACGCCGGGCCTGGATCGAATCCGCCTGGCGGATTAACGACATAGGGCCGGCCAGCCTGGATGTGGTTTTTAGGTGGTTTTCTACATCCCCATAGGTGAATACTGGGCTGGTCCCCACGTTCCGATTCAGTTAAACGACTCGCACACATTTGCAACACATTCGCGCTATTCCATAGCTTACATTAGACAGCTGGGGTACACTAATTCCTTCCCGAGGGGGTATGAGGTGGCGGCAAAAAGGGCAACTGGCCACCCCTTAAACTTACTATGCCACATCCGATTAACCATGGCGGTCCCTGCGTAACTGTGGGGCAAGGGTCAGACAAAGAAAGAAAGAATGAACTCCGATGAAATTTCAAGTTTTCAACAGAGCGTCTGCAAGAGGGAGACTTTCTGTTTTACTTTTTAAAAGTGAGCAAGGGCACAAGCTAGCCGTCTTTCTAGTGATATTCTAAAGCAGCCGAGGGCCGGCCGCTGTGGACCAGCGGTTCTAGGCGCTTCAGTCCGGAACCGCGCTGCTGCTACTGTCGCAAGTTCGAATCCAGGATGTGTGTGATGTCCTTAGGCTAGTTAGGTTTAAGTAGTTCTAAGTCTAGGGGACTGATGACCTCAGATATTAAGTCTCATAGAGCTTAGAGCCATTTGAACCATTTGGAGCCAAAGCAGCCGTTGAGACGCTCTGTCTTTCAGTTTCCAGGGAAGATTCCAACCGCGGTTGTTATAAGTAAAGGAGGCATACCTTCACATAATCATGTTTTTGCATGAGCGCTTGCTAGCCACCTACAGCGCTACCTTCGATCGCTTTGACATGGCCAGTCCCAAGCCAAGAGAAACAGCGAGGGTTTGAGGCAGTTTCGGCACTGAAGCCCACTTTATGTTGCACATTTAAAGGCCATGGTGATGGTCGCTCTCTCTCTGTCGGGCTGTTGTGCCGAATAAACGGAAAAATGCAGCTTCTCACAAACAGAACTGAACAGCTAATAGAATTCCTAGAATGACCACAAACAATACGTGGAGTTATGTATGCATTTTGCAAGTAAGTAATACAAATTATAAAAGGAACATCTCAGTTGCGCATTCATTACCTTAATAGACCTGGGAGTAAAATGAGAACATAAAAGCGTGAATAAAAATATGTAGTATGGCTCTACGTGAATAATGAAGCCACCTAATACCGCGTGAACGCACCTCAAGTTTCTGTCTTCAGGCATGTATCTACATCTACATCTACATCCATACTCCGCAAGCCACCTGACGGTGTGTGGCGGAGGGTACCTTCAGTACCTCTATCGGTTCTCACTTCTATTCCAGTCTCGTATTGTTCGTGGAAAGAAGGATTGTCGGTATGCCTCTGTGTGGGCTCTAATCTCTCTGATTTTATCCTCATGGTCTCTTCGCGAGATATACGTAGGAGGGAGCAATATACTGCTTGACTCTTCGGTGAAGGTATGTTCTCGAAACTTTGACAAAAGCCCGTACCGAGCTACTGAGCGTCTCTCCTGCAGACTCTTCCACTGGAGTTTATCTATCATCTCCGTACCGCTTTCGCGATTACTAAATGATCCTGTAACGAAGCGCGCTGCTCTCCGTTGGATCTTCTCTATGTCTTGTATCAACCCTATCTGGTACGGATCCCACACTGCTGAGCAGTATTCAAGCAGTGGGCGAACAAGCGTACTGTAACCTACTTCCTTTGTTTTCGGATTGCATTTCCTTAGGATTCTTCCAATGAATCTCAGTCTGGCATCTGCTTTACCGACAATCAACATTATATGATCATTCCATTTTAAATCACTCCTAATGCGTAATCCCAGATAATTTATGGTATTAACTGCTTCCAGTTGCTGACCTGCTATTTTTTAGCTAAATGATAAAGGATCTATCTTTCTGTGTATTCGCAGCACATTACACTTGTCTACATTGAGATTCAGTTGCCATTCCCTGCACCATGCGTCAATTCGCTGCAGATCCTCCTGCATAGTCATAGTCTTCTGAAATCGGGAGAATCTTTTTGAAACACTTTGCATTTCTAAGAAATCGTAATATATAGATCTTGACCTGGAAGAGTATCTCATCTCTAGTGACCTAGTCACCGCTGAAGCTAAGTTACGTACGACAACAGAATAATGCAATAGTTACAAGTGAAACGTGCCGTCGACTTCTCCCCCGCCGTCGCCAGCAGCGCAAGCCGGCGCCAAGTCTCGTTAGGGTGCGTCGTATTTATTACCGTAATTTATTTAAATGAGATAATGAATACGGGAAGGCGCTTAACTAATGTTTTTGTGACGGCAGCCGTGGGCCGGCAGATTAGCGCGCCGAGATGCTATCTCCAAGGTCGGAGAGCGCCGGACCCCGCGGGCCGAATGCATAATCAAATGTGTCGGCGTTCACACTCTCCCAGGCGGCTTCCGCAAGAGAGTAAAAACAACCGACAAAAAAATTTAATACGTAACTCAGACTAATCACTGATGTCGTCTCATGAGGGGCTATCGATGAATACGCTGTAATTACATGGCTTCTAGACAAGCAGATCTCTGTGAACTACAACGAGAAGGAAGGAAGCTCTTGAGCTTAGTGCCCCGTCGACGTCTAGATCATTATAGACATTGCAGGCATGGGGATTGGCCGTGGCCATGGAACGAAACCGATCATGCCCTTTTTAATGCAAGCGCTGGAAAGCCTGAACGATATACAAACGGGACCCGACGTCTGATAATCATCTCACACTACAAAAGCGAATTACATTACAGAGCAAACGATCAACTTTCTCGATGATCCACTGTGGCGCAAAATAACGGACATTTTCAACCATTCTTTGACCTTAAGCATCTTCCCGACAGCCTAAAAGGAGGGACCCATGAAACCATTACCAAAAATGGAATCTGCCAAACAACCTTCCAACTACAGGGCCATTTGTGTCCTACCAGCATTATCCAGGGCTTCAGATCACATAGTCCTCGAACAGCTTACTAATTATTTGACATCAAATAATCTTTTAGACGAATACCAGTCTTGTTTTTAGCAAAATCGCAACGCGATGACTACTCTTATAAGAGTTACTGATGGAATTAATGTAGCTAAGGACATACAATAGGGGACCATCACGTGATTTTTGGATTACAGCAAAAGCTTTCGACACTGTCAACTTTGGCATTCTACTTGCTAAACTTACAAGTAAAAATTTTCCTGTACAGCAAAAATATTTCTGTACTGTGGTTCCACTCATACCTTACATCTCGAAAACAGTGTGTAATGGTTGTAATGGAAACATCAGAATGGAGAGATGTGGTATCAGGGGTCCCACAAGGTTCATTATTGGGTCCATTACTCTTCTCATTATATGTTAATGATGTGTCAACGTTCTCCTCCACTGCCGCAGATATCACCTTTACGCTAACGACCTTCAGTTATGTGTTTAATTGCAAGTCCAACAAACCTGTGAGCAGTCATCCAGCATGTAAATTCCGATTTACCTGCCCTATTAGAGGGGAGACAGATCATAGGTGTGAAACATAATCCATCTAAAAAGCAAGAAATCTTTGTCGCTCACAAAATACTTATTTACCCCTCAGTTCACAGAATCTCTTCCGCCATTAATCCTAAACGACGCAGGAATAAAGGTTTCTGCTCCTGCAGTTTTCTGGAGCGTCACTTAACACTGGACTGAATAAACAATTGCAGTCGTAAAAATGTGTCGCCGTCACTTCACTCACTATAGAAATATAAAAAAAAGTACTTCCTCCCGAGCTGGAAAAAAATTTCACGGAGACACTGATACTCCCCGTACTTAACTATGGTGATGTCATTCTCCAAGAACTTCCGTACGAGAGCTAACACAGGCTAGAACTGGCTATGAATGTTTGTGACGCATGCTTTTTCAACCATATGACACCAGCCTATTATCAGGACTACGTGCCGATAAGCGTACAGGCTAACTTACTCTATCTTTGCTCTGTCGTATTTTCAGTCACTGCACTCCCTCTTATTTGTCTTCAACTCTTACATTACTATCTGAACATCACAGCAGAAACACTCACTCCCAACAAAGTAAAATTATCTCTGTACCGTAAAATTGCCGTGTTCTCTAAATCATATTCCTTGAAACAATCTTCCTCAAAATATCAGAGAAATTAAATACCTTCCATTTCAAAGAAAAGCTAATGGTCCACTTTCTGTCACAACAGCCATCATCCTACACTTTGTTCAGCTCATTCACATCAGTCCCCCTCCCCTAGAACCTTTAATATCCGTTGTCGACAGAGATCTCTATTAATACTATTATCTTTGCTAAAAGCCACCGTCATTGTCATTTCCATCATCTCCTTTTCTTCATCCATTCCTTTTCTCATACTACTAAACATCGCTTCTCCAAAATTAGAGAGATGTTAGAAATTTACTAAGGACACACTCTGCCTTTTGAATGCAATAACGATGGTTTTGTTGCAGCATCTCAGGCCGTGCACGTAAAGATGGATCCTGGACACACAGCTGGTGCGCATGCAGTCATGAGTACTGGAAGTTATTTTGTCAGATTCGGCCAGCAATGCTTTTCCGTCTTTTAATTCGGGGACACCATGTCTGCTAACTCTGAAGAGTTAGTCGTTTCGGTAACTGATGACCGCAGTTTGTTGCTTGATATGCAGAATGAACTTTGCATCTTTGAACGGTGTTTGTTCTCTTTGTTCTCCTCAGTACACTTTTCATTAGCACTTTTTTTGATACGATTTTCGCTTGGCCATTGGCAGTATTCATCACACGGTCCCAAAATTGGTGGCTAGATCAGAGTTAGGCATTACTGCTTCTTCAACTTTACATTCATTGTCTCCTGTTGGAGGTTATCCCACGTGAATGCACATTAAGCGAAATAAGTATCATCTTTTATAAATATGCATTTTCATTCAGACATTGCTGGTGTAAGACATTGCTTCCTTGCACGCTCTCTCATCCGCAACAGTAGTTGAGAAAAACAGGAAAGTGCCAAAGTTGACTTCCACGCTCGATCCGAACACACTTTCCAACGTTTCACAGATTCTCCATACTGGAAACGTAATCTTGCTAGGCATCTTTAGCACCCAACTTTAGAAATACGCTACGGAAACACAAAGTCTGCCCCAGAGGGCACAAGACTTCTACAGCCCGTGAGGCCGTGAGGCCTGTTGGCTGACTCCTCCATCCCATGAGCTGTATCAACGCTGCGCGAAATGACTAAACATCTACATACGCGTATCACTTTTATGAAGTTCAAGGTTGTCTCGTTCGTCCATTTCTGCATTTCCGTAGATAACAAACAGACTGCCACTATGCACGCTATCATTTGAGTGGAAGAGAAATAATATTGTTTAATTCTCGATTATTTGACTCGGTATTGCATCGCCATAGGGGTAAGAAAGAGGAATCAAGGGTGAGGGTGAGAGGGAAGCATATACAGACGGGAACAGAGACAGATATTGCCCTGTAATATGAAATATTATCCATTGTGTACCCTTGATGGACAACGTCGCCAAGACCTCACCCTTCTTCCACAGCCCTCCACCCGCCCCCCCGCCCCCTGCCCCTGGCCATACCTCGGTAGCTACCAGCAACTCTCTCATCCATCAGCTATATTGATCGGCCATCCTCCAACATTGCTATATACTGAAGCAGAACTGCAGCAGTGTTGGCATGTTGACGGCAGCACTATTGCGGCCATACATTGTTGTAAAATTTGACCCACTGTGACGTGGGGATGGTTGTGGTTGTAGTAGTGCGTACCCATGAGACGCAAGACTAAAGTCCCCGTGGTCCAAAAATGGAGTGGAACTCTCTAAACAATCATGCAAATTTACTTTTAGAAAGTAATGAAAGAAGTTGCGCAACAGATACCGTCTTATTAAACCTGAAATTAACAGTGGTAGACCACCTTTAAAAGTTGTCATCTATGAAATACTCACGTCATCCAACATTGAACATCATTCATTAGTTAAGGACTGCAGAAGTCTTGTGCCCTCTGGGGCAGACCTTGTGTTTCCCTAGCGTATTTCTGAAATTGTGTGTTAAAGATACCTAGCGAGATTACGTTTCCAGTATGGAGAGCCTGTGAAGCATTGGTAAGTGTGTTCGGCGCGACCGTGGAAGTCTACTTTGGCACTTTCACGTTTTCCTCAGCTACTGTTGCGGATGGGTGAACGTGCAACTGGTCGATAGGAAGCGTTGTTTTATACCAGATGGTTATTAATAAAGTGGAGCTACTTACGGTGGTCGAGTGTGAGATACGAGGGCTGTCCAGAAAGTAACTTCCGATCGGTCGCGAAATGGAAACGACTATGAAAATCCGATAACGTTTTGCACAGATGTGTTGGGCAGTGTCTCTAGTATGACCCTAGATAGCACCACGTCGCTCTTCTCATTTCTGAGCTCACAATGAGCGCGTAAAGGTCTGTATAGAAAACAGTGTCTCCCGCCAAGTACGAGGGCCTGGTGAGTAACTTCTCCTGAAGCTATGCAGCCAACATTACATAACTGTCGTGCGGCTTCTTCTTCAAGACAATTCTCAGCCGCATTCTGCAGGGGCAATGAAGATGCTCCTGCATCGTTTTCAATTGGAAATGTTTGATTACCCACAATACAGCCCGTAATTGTCTCCCTCTGAGTTGCATCTCTGCTCACACGAACCGCTGGCTATGGAGACAACATTTTGGCACAGAAAACGAGATGTAGGCCAACGTAGAGAATTGGCGAAAAGCACTGGCGGCTGTCTTCTATGATGAGGGTATTGGAAAGTTGGTACAACGTTACGACAAATGTCTAAGTCAGAACGGCGACTACGTAGAGAACTAGCTGGAAGGTGTAGCTAACTGTTACAAATAAACCATTTCTGATTTTCACTGTGGTTTCCATTTCGCGATCAATCGGAACTTACTTTCTGGACAGCCCTCGTATAATTTTCGTATGGCAGTGAATCTTGATAGATATACTAATGCGTTAGTGGGGAAACGATTTACTTTGGAAAAAAATTCGTTCCAGTTTTGGACACCAGGTGCAAATCTGGCAGTGCACAGCATTTGGTGGACATCTCTGGTGCTCATAATCAACAAATTGTGTAAGTGATAGTTGATAATAATATCCGCATTATTCCTTTCTCGCTTGTTTAACTCTTCTCGCCCACATCCCATTCCTAATCCATTACATATGGATACATTTCTCTATGTCTTTCTGCATTCACTGCGCCAGATTTCGACCAGGTTACCAAAATTGGAACTAATTTATTTCTAGCATAAACCAGTTCTACATTAACATGTTACAGTATCTACCACGTTTCGCTGTCATATGATAATTACAGCCAAGACTGGACCTCTGTGAGTACCTGAACTGTAACTACCCAGTACTAGAGATTGGAACGTTTAGCTCAGGGCTGGACACGGCCTGCCAAACTCATTCGAGCAGGATGTGAGGGCCGCGTTTGGACCAAAATCAGGCCTGTCTAGGCTTTGCCCGGTCCATCTTGGAAGTACCCGGAATAGCGCGACATTTCATTGAGTATTGTGCCGCGGGATTTTTCGTTCAGGGCTACTCTCATCATTCCGGCAGAATCGTAGTGACAGCGCTGTTAACCTTTCGCTACTTGTTCGTGGTATGAAGGATGTTCACAGCTCAAGTGGCCGTTTGCGCAAAAAGAGGCAGCCTGGCGATCTATCATCATAAGGCTTTAAAAATGAATCCAGTTGACGGAAGCGACAGACGAGAATTCTCAATATATATTATGCAGTCACATAAACGATGAGTACTGCAAATCTACACTCCTGGAAATTGAAATAAGAACACCGTGAATTCATTGTCCGAGGAAGGGGAAACTTTATTGACACATTACTGGGGTCAGATACATCACATGATCACACTGACAGAACCACAGGCACATAGACACAGGCAACAGAGCATGCACAATGTCGGCACTAGTACAGTGTATATCCACCTTTCGCAGCAATGCAGGCTGCTATTCTCCCATGGAGACGATCGTAGAGATGCTGGATGTAGTCCTGTGGAACGGCTTGCCATGCCATTTCCACCTGGCGCCTCAGTTGGACCAGCGTTCGTGCTGGACGTGCAGACCGCGTGAGACGACGCTTCATCCAGTCCCAAACATGCTCAATGGGGGACAGATCCGGAGATCTTGCTGGCCAGGGTAGTTGACTTACACCTTCTAGAGCACGTTGGGTGGCACGGGATACATGAGGACGTGCATTGTCCTGTTGGAACAGCAAGTTCCCTTGCCGGTCTAGGAATGGTAGAACGATGGGTTCGATGGCGGTTTGGATGTACCGTGCACTATTCAGTGTCCCCTCGACGATCACCAGTGGTGTACGGCCAGTGTAGGAGATCGCTCCCCACACCATGATGCCGGGTGTTGGCCCTGTGTGCCTCGGTCGTATGCAGTCCTGATTGTGGCGCTCACCTGCACGCCGCCAAACACGCATACGACCATCATTGGCACCAAGGCAGAAGCGACTCTCATCGCTGAAGACGACAAGTCTCCATTCGTCCCTCCATTCACGCCTGTCGCGACACCACTGGAGGCGGGCTGCACGGTGTTGGGGCGTGAGCGGAAGACGGCGTAACGGTGTGCGGGACCGTATCCCAGCTTCATGGAGACGGTTGCGAATGGTCCTCGCCGATGCCCCAGGAGCAACAGTATCCCTAATTTGCTGGGAAGTGGCGGTGCGGTCCCCTACGGCACTGCGTAGGATCCTACGGTCTTGGCGTGCATCCGTGCGTCGCTGCGGTCCGGTCCCAGGTCGACGGGCACGTGCACCTTCCGCCGACCACTGGCGACAACATCGATGTACTGTGGAGACCTCACGCCCCACGTGTTGAGATATTCGGCGGTACGTCCACCCGGCCTCCCGCATGCCCACTATACGCCCTCGCTCAAAGTCCGTCAACTGCACATACGGTTCACGTCCACGCTGTCGCGGCATGCTACCAGTGTTAAAGACTGCGATGGAGCTCCGTATGCCACGGCAAACTGGCTGACACTGACGGCGGCGGTGCACAAATGCTGCGCAGCTAGCGCCATTCGACGGCCAACACCGCGGTTCCTGGTGTGTCCGCTGTGCCGTGCGTGTGATCATTGCTTGTACAGCCCTCTCGCAGTGTCCGGAGCAAGTATGGTGGGTCTGACACACCGGTGTCAATGTGTTCTTTTTTCCATTTCCAGGAGTGTATTACTAAACTGCTTTACAAAACCAAGTAGAAATAATTTAAAGATTAGTTGACAGTGAAAGATTAAAAACATTACGACGACCAACAGACTGGATTCATTGTTCTGCATAGCAAGAACTTTATACTAAATTTACAGGCATGGAGCGTGTGAAGAAAATGGAGGTATCAATAGTAAAATTTCTGAAGTCACATTCATTGTTTCACTGTCAGTTTCAACAGTTTTCGACTGAACTGAACGAATTATATGGACACGTTACATTCTTTCTTTCTTTCGCTACTGCCTTATTGCGTGTGTGCGGGGTCGGCAGGGTTAAGTACGGCTTTGGCATGGTTAATTTTAAGGGGTGGCCAGATGCCCTTCCTGCCACCACCCGATACCCCCCGGGACAGAATGAGTGTACCCCAGCTGTCTGCGTCTAGTGTAAATCGTGAAACAGTGTGAATGTGTTTCAAATGTCTGCGAGCCGTGTAAGTGAGGTGTGACGTGGGGACCAGCCCAGTATTCGCCTAGTAGGATGTGGAAAACCGCCTAAAAACCACATCCAGGCTGGTTGGCACACAGGTCGTTGTCGTTAATCCGCCGGGCGGATTTAGTCCGGGGCCGGCGCGCCTACCCGAGTCCAGAAAGAAGCACGTTAGCGCTCTCGCCTATCCTGGCGGGTATATGGATATGTTATATATTAATGGAAAATACGTTGGTTCAAGGGGCACGCCTAGAAATATTTTCGATTTGAAACTAGCTATTGTTCAGTTTTTGAAAGAAGAAGGAGAGCAGGAACGAAAATTAGAAGCTCCGGAATGGATTGCAGACGTTGCACTGTAAGCGGACTTGACCGCACACTGCCCCGCGGTAAGACGTCGCGAGGCGAAGAACAACTTATTTCTGATACGATGGCGACACATTCAAAAAGAAAATCACGTTATAGAAGAAACATTCTGACAAGCATAGTTTCGGCTGTTCCAATTGTCATGCCGTGGGGAAGCACATTGGTCTGTGGGCGTACTGATCTCCAGTAGGAAGTCAACGTTATTGTGACACAGTACTCCTTCCCCATGTGCTTCTTTTCAGGAGAGTATTCGGCTCTGACTTGTTTGTTATGAATAAAAATGCGCGATCGCATCGAACAACTCAGGTGGAGAAGGTCTTGAAAGAAGACCATTTACAGCGATTGGACTGGCCCGCCCGTTTCCTCGACCTAAACACCATCAAGTACGTGCAGGGTGCATTGGGGACACGTACTGCAGCACGTTCACATATACCAACTATCATCTAGCCGTTATCCATCTCGCTGGTGGAGGAATGTAAGGCTCTTCCACGAGGACCCCTTACCTGCCTTGTGACTAGCAGGGGAGTACGCTGTAGAACACGCATTGCCGTCAGTGGAGATCACACACTCTATTAAGAATCATGTACCG
Organism: Schistocerca cancellata; assembly: GCF_023864275.1. Classification (NCBI taxonomy): domain Eukaryota; kingdom Metazoa; phylum Arthropoda; class Insecta; order Orthoptera; family Acrididae; genus Schistocerca; species Schistocerca cancellata. The sequence goes on from NC_064627.1 coordinate 64,489,170, forward strand.
TGTTTTGTAAAGTCAAGGGGGACGTCATAAACCTCTGTGACTTCACTGTAATTGTTGTCTTTGAATAAATGTGTCGCTTCTGTTTGTCTAATTGTGTAATATTTTGGTTCATGTTCTGTAGTATACTGTAGCATTATCAGTCCATATATGGTTTAAGTTTCGTAGAGCTATGTTACTTGGCAGTGACATATGAAGGGCTTATTTCGATAGTGGTACGAGTCCATTACCTCCACTTTTCTCCCTATAATGCTTCTGAAATTAATGATCCAAACAAACAGAAAGAAAGGTTCATCTCTAGCAAGAAGCCATATGATTGAATATTTCTGGTACCCCAACTGCAGATTTTTCAACGCTCATTTAACTTTAGGGCTCTGTATCACAAAATGAACAAAAATGGACTTGTACCACTATTCAAATAAGCCCTTCATATTATGCGACACTTACTTTCATGCATACCTTTTGCACGCTAGTAGCGTAACTGAAATTTCAAAAGATACGCCAACTACTTAATTCATGAAGACTTTGGTTAAAAAACGGAAAGAGGAAGAAAAACTCATTCGTTACAGAGTTATGTGGTCACACCGATAGGTGATCTACAAATTCAGACGCAAAGTAATCCATACAGGTAATAAATATTATTACCATATACTAATGAACAACATGGAAACACATTCGTAGTATGTAATTTGTCTGCATTGCTCGCATACTGCCGGCCGAAAGTGACATCTAACTGCCCAGTCCGTCATTACTCAACTTTACTCACTGCTGACAATACTCACGCGGATTAAGGTTCGTAGCAACACGACAATTTTGGCTTTTCATGACTTTTCTTATGTTGTAAATGTTACCGTCAGACTTCTTTACTGCCTTGTAATTATTACACTGCTGAGAGTGGCAAATTTCTGTCTGGCGTTTTATTTAACAAATAATAAGTAAGTAAGAATATGGACTGACAGTAAATCGAAAGAAGGCGAAAGTAGTAGAAATGAGATCAGCGAGAAACTTAACATAAGGATTGGTGATCACGAAGTAGATGAAGTTAAGGAATCTTGCCACCTAGGCAGCAGAGTAACCCATGACGGTCGGAACAAGGAGGAAAGCAAAAGTAGACTAGCACTGGCAAAAAGAGCCTTCCTCACTAATGGAAGTCTGGTACTATCAAACATAGGCCTTAATATGAGGAAGAAATTGTAGTGGACTGACCCGACAGCCAATCCACTGTGACTTGTAGCCGAATAGCACGCGTTTAAGCTCACGCAGACTGGCGTGAGGTCTGGAACAATTAAAGGAGTTGAGTCTAATAAATAAAGTACGAAGTTGATGTAATACTTAACTTTAATCCATAATTGGAGAACATCGCTCTTGTTGATACATTATATAATCTCAATATAAACTGGTAATGGCGCCTTGCTAGGTCGTAGCAAATGACGTAGCTGAAGGCAATGCTAACTATCGTCTCGGCAAATGAGAGCGTATTTGTCCGTGTAGCATCGCTAGCAAAGTCGGCTGTACAACTGGGGCGAGTGCTAGAACGTCTCACTAGACCTGCCGTGTGGCGGCGCTCGGTCTGCAATCACTGACAGTGGCGACACGCGGGTCCGACCTATACTAGCGGACCGCGGCCGATTTAAAGGCTACCACCTAGCAAGTGTGGTGTCTGGCGGTGACAACACAGAAATTTTTGAGAATGTCCGTCTGGGGCACGACATTATATGGTAGTGAAATATGGACTGTGGGAACGACGGAAGAGAAGAGAATTTGAGATGTGGTGCTACAGACGAATGTTGAAAATTAGGTGATCTGATAAAGTAAGGAATGACAACTTTCTACAGAGAATTGGAGAGGAAAGAAATGTATCGAGAACACTGACAAGGAGATGAGGCTGGATGACAGGACATCTGTTAAGACATCAGGGACTGACTTCCATCGTACTAGAGGGAGCTACAGAGGGCGAAAACTGTAGAGACACGTTGGAATACACCAAGCAAATAATTGAAGACGTAGGCTGCAATTGATACTATGAGACGAAGAGGAATTCGTGACGGGCAGCATCAAACTAGTCAGAAGACTGATGACTCTAAAGAAAAAAAAAAGTAGCTAACTTTTGGCGCTGATGTAGCGCACCATCAACCAACCAGGGCGCTAAACCGCTTTTCAGATGCCACACCAGCTAAACAGAGGCGCCCACCAAACTACAGAGCCACGTGCAAAACGAGACACGTAGCGTTCCCCAGCCGCGATCGCCGTTGGTACTTGCTAATGAAGTCAGCTGCTGGCTATAGTATGTAGGATGCTTCGATAGATTGAAAAATAATGTTGGCTGCAAGAGCCAGGAACGTTACTCTCCAAAATCGAATTATGCTCAGAACTAGCACCATGAGGAAGAGCTGATAATCAGATATCTAAAGCTCCCATCGAACACGCGTCCGGTGATGTAGGCGGAAGTTTTTTATTTGGGACATTTCCGGTTTATTTTTTGTTGGCTCAGCGCCGATAGACCTGCCGCGCTTGCGCCGTGGCTGCACCGTTTCAATCAGCGGCGGCGGCGGCGGCGGCTGTCGGGCCGGCTTTGTGGCGCCCGCTGACGGATGGCGCTTTTATGCAGAGCGCGATCGGGGGGCCAGATTAATTCAGCGAGCGGCGCGCCCGGGCGTGCGTGCGGCGGGCGGACAATGCGGCATAAACCGCCGGTGGCGCACAATAACCGGGCGTGACGGCCCGCCGAGCGTCTCGCCTTGCTGGCCCAGCCCAACCCGCGGCTGCCGGTGTCTTGCTCCGGCCGGTGGAACGAACAGGTGTGCTCGTGCAAGACGTCCGCGCATCTTTTGCAAGAGATAACCCTCTGACTGGTGACAGCCAGAAACATTATGACCACCTGCTTTGTGAAGCGTTGGTCTTAGGGATGGCTATTATGGCTGAAACAACAGGTTTTCGGCTATACCACGCCAAATGGTTCAAACGGCTCTGAGCACTATGGAACTTCCCCTAGAACTACTTAAACCTAACTAACCTAAGGACGACACACACATCCATGGCCGAGGCAGGATTCGAACATGCGACCGTAGCGGTCGCGCGGTTCCAGACTGAAGCGCCTAGAACCGCTCGACCACACTAGCCGGCTATACCACGCCAGATTAACCCGACCGATAAAACCGCTCAAAATAACCAGTTTCTGAAACAACAAAACTTTTGGTTTTTCTACACGCACTACGTTTACTAAAGTAGAATTGGAACAAAGATTAAAATTTTGACTCTTTTCCGCTTCAGGACTCATAGAATCAAAATATTAAATCAAATAGACAAATAAAATAAAACTTACTCCGCCCACTGTCCACTGCTTTACTCAGGAACTGATAAGTGGTTGAATACTACAGAATATCACCAGAACTTTCCTACTGATTCTGATGTTTTGAAACTATCCTCAAAAATCATGCTGAGTTCATAGATCGTATCATTGTTTGGGCATTACGAATAGTCAATGCAAAACGCTGTAAACAGAGGCTGAAAAATATTTTTCGTGTTAATTTGTCCTAAAAGCAGATAAATGTGCGGTGTATAGACGCAGACAACAGGTAAGCTGCTTTCTATTTTTATTGTAAACTATGAATGAACAGTCAAGAAAATACACAGCTGGCGCTAGAAACCAGGAAAACAATACCACGTCACAACTGCCGCCTGGCATTCCATTCTCCGATTTCCACCAATCACAAGCAGTGACGCAAACGCCAATCAAAACGTCGGCTTTCCAATAAAGAAAAGAAATAATAAATACACCAATAAAGAACTTGTGACATCCTGCCCCTCATCCTTAACATCCTATCAGAATTAGGTAACAGCCACTTCTGCATATATATATATATATATATATATATATATATATATATATATATATATATATATATATATATATATACGGTGAGTCACCTAACATTACCGCTGGATATATTTCGTAAACCACATCAAATACTGACGAATCGATTCCACAGACAACGTGAGGAGAGGGGCTAGTGTTATTGGTTAATACAAACCATAAAAAAATGCACAGAAGTATGTTTTTTAACACAAACCTACGTTTTTTTTAAAAGGAACCCCGTTAGTTTTGTTAGCACATCTGAACATATAAACAAATGCGTAATCAGTGCCGTTTGTTGTATTGTAAAATGTTAATTACATCCGGAGATATTGTAACCTAAAGTTGACGCTTGAGTACCACTCCTCCGCTGATCGATCGTGTATCGGAGAGCACCGAATTACGTAGGGATCCAAAGGGAACGGTACAGAAGAGACTGGAACAGCACATTACGTCCACATGGTAACACCTTTTTATTGGTCTTTTCCACTGACGCACATGTACATTACCATGAGGGGTGAGGTACACGTTCGACGGGCGTTTCATAGGACGTGGAGGACGCATAAATTAACCAGCCCGTTCTCCTGATCTTACACCTCTGGACTTCTTTCTGTGGGGTACGTTAAAGGAGAAGAATGTGTACCGTGATGTGCCTACAACCCCAGAGGATATGAAACAACGTATTGTGGCAGCCTGCGGCGACATTACACCAGATGTACTGCGGCGTGTACGACATTCATAACGCCAGAGATTGCAGTTGTGTGCAGCAAATGATGGCCACCACATTGAACATCTATTGGCCGGACATGTCGGGACACACTCTATTCCACTCCGTAATTGAAAACGGAAACCACATGCGTACGTGTACCTCACCCCTCATGGTATGTACATGTGCGTCAGTGAAAAAGACCAACAAAAAGGTGTTAGCATGTGGACGTAATGAGCTGTACCTAAGGTCCATTACCGTTCCCTTTGAATCCCTACGTAATTCGGTGCTCTCCGATACACACGATCGAACAGCGGAGGAGTGGTACTCAAGCGTCAACTTTAGGTTACAATATCTCCGGATGTAATTAACATTTTACAATGCAACAAACGGCACTGATTACGGATTTGTTTACATGTTCAGATGTGCTAACAAAACTAACGGGGTTCCATTAAAAAAAAAAAAAAACAGGGTGAACAAAAAGTTCGGGAACACTTTCAATTATTTATTGCACAAGAACTAAACATTGTGCGGGTGTGATACATATTGCATTTTGAAGAGAAACTCTGAAAGTTTTTTTTACAAACATTCGATATGCGAACCATGAGTAATCCGGCAGACGTCAATACGGTAATCAAATTCTCGCCATATCCGTCCCAGCATGGCATAGTCGACTGTGGCATTCGCTTCCCGTGTTCTCTCCAGGAGAATTAATGTAATTTTAATTACATGTCAGATCAGCAAATGTGAATGATTTTGATTGTATGCTACATCATAACTAGAAGCGGACACAGTCTTTCAGGTGCGTGGAACAGACGGGTGATAAACAGGATGAGATAGCGAGGCCTAAGGTAACCGAAATCTGTTTGCTTCTTGGTGGCTGACCAAACACGCCAGGGAAGATTATTCTTGACGGTTCGCCAAGGCGATGAGGGTCGAGGTCACAGGTGTCAGTGGTAAACTTCCGGTGAATGTAATGGAGGAATTTCTGGTACGTGCACTCATGTCCATAAAAAAAATGGACGCCTTGAACGACTAGAGATAGGACGCTCATATTCACAGGACATGTACACGGGTATGTTCTACAGAAACGATTAGCATTTGAACCATGTCGGCCAGCGGGTTCAAGGACAACATCGATATCATGGCGCAACACCACCTACCCGTAAAATGTGTCTGCGGCTCTTGTTATCGCTATAAACCGAAAGTACTGGATCAGTGTGATTTGAGCAAACATGCAGGATGCCTCTCAGACTTATGTGGGAACCGCACCGTCAAATCAGTGAGTTTGAAAGAGGACGCATTACTGGCATGGGAGGATGCGTCCATCCGGGAAACTGCTGCTCATGTGGAACGAAGTGTTCCGGGAGCGCAGCGGGTGTGTGCAGAACGGTTCATGTAAGGTCGCAAAACACGACGAGATGGGTATGGTCGCACCACGCAGACCACAACAGAGAAGATCGATACCTCTTCCGAATTGCATTGCAGGACGGATCTGAATCCTCCTTGGCATTGATAGGCTGCAATGATGTGTGGAACGACGCTAATGGGGACAGGAACGGTGTCAGATTGTGTTTTCGGACGAATCCAGGTTCTGTTTGTTTGAAAATGATGACCCCGTTTTGGTTCGCCGTAGACAAGGGGAGTGGAATCGCAGCGACTGCATTCGCACAAGACGTACAGTGCTAACTCAAGACCTTACGATGGGGTGGCTACTGGGTACAACCACAAATGATCGTCCGCTCGTGTCCAGGGCACTGTGACCCAAGTGAATGCCGTCCTGCGACCGGTAGCACTACACCCCAAACACCATTTTTCAGCAAGACTGGGATCTCGTGCCTTAATGCTGTCATAGGATGTCAGCCTTCAGCCCTATCCCGTCAGATCACCAGACTTCCCACCAATCTAAAATGTGTGGGATGAGGCGAAATGGCGGGTGCAGTGCTATGATACAATTCGACCCACAACAGATGAATTTTGGAACCAGGCAGCATGGATGACTGTAGCACAGGACGCCATTCACGCCTTACATGCGTCGATGCCATCACTCATGGAACAAGAGGTCAAGGCCCATGGCGGACCCTGTGCCTACTAGGCAACAAAACAGATGCTGAAACGAGCTGCCTGAAACACTAATCATTTCTGCAAAACATACTACTGTACATGTCCTGTGACTATGAACGTCCTATCTCCGGCCGTTCAAGGTGTTCTGTTTTTTTCAACTTGAGTGTAGTTAGGATGATATTCCAACATTAAGACAATCACATGTCGAGTGAAGTTCACATGGGAGTTTTCCCGACAAATACTGCAGAGGTCTGTGAGCACCCAGAATCAATATAGGACGGAATGAAAGCTCAGAGAGGGGCAGAATAAAAGAGAGTAATACAAGTAGCCGGAGTGCAGTGTCGCTTCTCAGCAGCGCCTGATCGAGCAGCAAAACTTTCAGCTACGAAAAGACGGCGAGTGACTCTGGTGGACGCACGGCAACTGCAAGTTAACTAGCAGTCTTCAGTACTCACTGGAGCACCATTGAACAGAGACTGCCTGTCGCTGTCTCAAAGAACTAAGTTAGAAGAATCCCAGTGGAACAAGTTTGGTTGGGTGGTTGGTTGGTTTTGGGGAAGGAGACCAGACAGCGAGGTCATCGGTCTCATCGGATTAGGGAAGGACGGGGAAGGAAGTCGGCCGTGCCCTTTGAAAGGAACCATCCCGGCATTTGCCTGGAGCGACTTAGGGAAATCACGGAAAGCCTAAATCAGGATGGCCGGACGCGGGATTGAACCGTCGTCCTCCCGAATGCGAGTCCAGTGTCTAGCCACTGCGCCACCTCGCTCGGTCCAGTGGAACAAGTTACTGACTGGTACTTTGTCTCTTGTATTATAGGGCAAGTGATTCTTCATTGATAATGAATTATTTCAAAGTGTTGATGATTTATGATTTAGATCAAGTGGCCAGTTGTTATCAGAAAGAGAGGCAGTGAAAGCATTCGTCTCTGATAAAGGTTGTAGAGTTATTAAATACTGTTTTCCGAAAGTCCTTCAACAAATGGTTCAAATAGCTCCGAGGACTATGGGCCTTAACATGTCAGGTCAATCTAGAAATGTGGAACCAATTTGACATCCCCCGTCAGTAGCACTCTTTAGTCATCGGGAATAAAGAACTATATGTGTGTCATAAGTGCGATATTTTCTGAATCCGTGTTGGCTGTTTGTCAATAAATCTTGTCTTGGAGAAACTCACAAAGTTGGAGCACGACACATGTTCCAAAATCCTACTGCTAATCGACGTTACCGATATGGCTCTATATCGAGGAAATCTGGTTGTTTCAAATGGCTCTGAGCGCTATGGGACTTAACATCTGAGGACATCAGTCCCCTAGAATTTAGAACTACTTAAGCCTAACTAACCTAAGGACATCACACACACATCCATGCCCGAGACCGGATTCGAACCTGTGACCGTAGCAGTCGCATGGTTCCGGACTGAAGCACCTAGAACTGCTCGTCCTTCAACAAAGAAGACGAAGTGAATCTGCCAGAATTCGAACAAAGAACAGTTGCCAACATGAATAACTTAGAAGTAGATTTCCTCGCCGGCCGTGGTGGCCGAGCGGTTCTAGGCGCTTCAGTCTGGAACGGCGCGACTGCCTCGATATAGAGCCATGTCGGTAACGTCGATTAGCAGTAGGATTTTGCAACATGTGTTGTGCTCCAACATTGTGAGTTTCTCCAAGACAAGATTTATTGACAAACAGCCAACACGGATTCAGAAAATATCGCACTTATGACACACAGATAGTTCTTTATTCCCGAGGGCTAAAGAGTGCTACTGACGGGGGATGTCAAATTGGTTCCACATTTCTAGATTTCAAGGAAGCTTCTGACACCGCATGTTACAAGCAATTTCCAATCAAATTGCGTGCCAATGGAGTGCGACTGGATTCGTGATTTCGTAGTAATTAATGGAAAGTCATCGATTAAAAGAAGTAATATTTGACGTTCGCCGAGAAAGAGTTCTAGGCCCTCTGCTGCTGCTAATTTACATAAACGATTTAAGAGACAATTTGAGTTGCACTCATAGATTATTTACAGATAATGCTCAAAAGGGACTGCAAAAAAACTTAGACAAGATACTTGTTTGATGAGAAAAGAAGCATTTGATTCTAAATAATGACAAGTCTGTAGTCATAGACATAAGTGTCAAAAGAAAACCTCCAAATTTCGGTTATACGATAAATCACACCAATCTGAAAGCTGTAAATTCAACTAAACACTTAGGGAATGCAATTACGAATAACTTAAGTTGGAACGATCCAGTATATAAAGTTATGGGTAAAGCAGCCCAAAGACAACGATGTGTTGGCAGAACACTGAGGAAATGAAAGAAGTCTACTAAAGATACTGCCTACACTACGCTTCTGAGTCTTCTTCTGGAGTATTTCTATGCGGTGCATCAGACAGGATCGACAAAGCAGACTGAAAAAGTTCAAAGAAGGGCAGCTCGTTTTGTCGTTTTGTACTGTCGCGAAATAGTGCAGAGAACGCCACGGATATGTTACGTAAATTGGGGTCGCAGTCATTAAAAGAAAAGCGTTTTTCGTTTCGGCAGGATCTTCTCGCAAAATTTCAATCACCAACTTTCTCCTCAGAGTGTGAAAATATTTTGTTGGTGCCCAGCTACAAAGACATGAATGACTATCGTAATAAAATAAGAGAAATCCGAGCTCGCAGAGGAAGGTTTTAGTGCTCGTTTTTCCCATGCGCTGTTCGAGAGTGGAACGGTGTAGAAGTAGCTTGAGGGTGGTTCGAAGAACGCCAGGCACTTAAATGTGAATTACACGGTAATCATGTAGATGTAAACGTAGGTCTTTCCAGGTTATTACTGAGAGCATTTGAGAGTCTATTAACGGGGTTTTGGTCTGACACCTCAATAAACAAATGTATTGGTTAGAATAATAAACTAATTGGGTGAAACTAATAGCTTGCTACTTTAGCAGACTACATGAGAAATACCAACCTCGATCCCAACTGAGGAGAGATGCTCCTTCTCATCTCCGCTGTAGAGGTTGATAAACGAGCTAACTAAACCCATATTCCAGAATGAGATTTTCACTCTGCCCATATTGTCGTTGACGTCCTGGTTCTGCCCTGCAGATAACACCGAAACCAAAAGGGAAAAGCAGGTAAAAACTGGTGTAGGGAAACTGTACCAGGCCGCGATAGAAGAGACAGATGGCGGTGAGACCCGAAGACATCTTTAATGCCAAAGGCGTGGTCGGGCGAATTTCAAAGGAACAAATTCGAAGCGCGAAGGTGAGTGCCAGCAGAGATGGATGCCGCGACGGTTCGTCCATTACCATAATTAGGGGCGGGCGTGCTCGTCACGTGTGGACGCGGCGCGAGAGATAGCGGCCGCCTCGCGCCGCTTTGCATACAATGAGCTGGGCCGCGGGACACCGGCCCAAGGACGGGCAGGATAGAGCGGCGGAGAGCATCTCACAGACGCCGACGCACGACGCGTGCCGAGTCCGGCGAATGCTGAGCACCGCCCCTTCAGGCAGGTGTAGTCGCAAGCTACACTGTCACACTTTGTTACCGTTAGCGTGTTGCCATTCTTACACCACTGGCCATGAAAATAGCTACACCACAAAGAAATGCAGACGATAAATGAGTATTCATTGGACAAATATATTATACTAGAACTGACATGTGATTACATTTTCACGTAACTTGGATGCATACATCCTGAGAAATCAGTACCCAGGACAACCACATCTGGCCGAAATAACGGTCTTGATACGCCTGGGCATTGAGTCAAACAGAGTTTGGATGGCATGTACTGGTACAGCTGCCCATGCAGCTTCAACACGATACCACAGTTCATCACGAGTAGTGACTGGCGTGTTGTGACGAGCCAGCTGCTCGGCCACCATTGACCAGACGTTTTCAATTGATGAGAGATCTGGAGACTATGCTCGGCAAAGCGGAACATTTTCTGTATCCAGAAAGGCCCGTACAGGACCTGCAACATGCGGCCGTGCATTATCCTGCTGAAATGTAGGGTTTCGCAGGGATCGAATGAAGGGTCGTAACACATCTGAAATGTAACGTCCACTGTTCACAGTGTCGTCAATGCGAACAAGAGGTGACCGAGACGTGTAGCCAATGACACCCCATACCATCACTCCGGGTGATACGCCAGTATGGCGATGACGAATACACGCTTCCAATGTGCGTTCACCGCGATGCCGCCAAACACGGATACGACCATCATGATGCTGTAAACAGAATCTGGATTCATCCGAAAAAATGTCGTTTTGCCATTCGTGCACCCACGTTCGTCGTTGAGTACGCGATCGCAGGCGCTCCTGTCTGTGATGCAGCGTCAAGGGTAACCGCAGCCACGGTCTCCGAGCTGATAGTCCGTACTGCTGCAAACGCCGTCGAACTGTCCGTGCAGATGGTTGTTGTCTTGCAAACGTCCCCATCTGTTGACTCAGGAATCGAGACGTGACTGCACGATCCGTTACAGCCATGCGAATCAGATGGCTGTCATCACGACTGCTAGTGATACGAGGCCGTTGGGATCCAACACGGGGTTCCGTATTACCCTCCTGAACCCTCCGATTCCATATTCTGCTAACAGTCATCGGATCTCGACCAACGCGAGCAGCAATGTCGCGATACGATAAACCGCAATCGCGATATGCTACAATCCGTCCTTTATCAAAGTCGGAAACGTTATGGTACGCATTTTTCCTCCTTCACGAGGCATCACAACAACGTTTCACCAGGCAACGCCGGTCAACTGCTGTTTGTGTTGAGAAATCGGTTGGAAACTTTCCACATGTCAGCACGTTGTAGGTGTCGCCACCGGCGCCAACCTTGTGTGAATGCTCTGAAAAGCTAATCATTTGCATATCACAGCATCTTCTTCCGTCGGATAAATTTCGCGTCTGTAGCACGTCATGTTCGTGGTGTAGCAATTTTAATGGCCACTAGTTTATACTGCTGAGCCAAAGCGTCACCGCGACTCATCTCTGTTACTGTTAGCGCAGATTACCCTTACGACATGGCCACTGCCCGCCACTTACTTCAACACCGCCTGCTGCCGCTGCGGGCACGTGACGCGGTATCGGAGGTACGGCAGAAGCCGTAAGTCACTTGTCACTAACAATCCTTTCGCATTGTTTCGCCTAGCCTAATGGAACTCAGTTGTGAACTTTATTAATGCTTAGTACCCACGAGGTTCAATCGGATTACACTGAGGTGAGAAATGTCGTGGGATACCGTCTCACATCGTGTCCGATCTGCTTTTGCCCAGCGTTGTACTGCAATTCGACGTGGCATAAAGTCAGCACGCCGTTGATAGTCCCATGCAGAAATACTGAGGCATGCTGCCTGTAGAGCCGTCCATAACTGCGAAAGTGTTGCCTGTGCAGAATGTTGTGCATGGACTGACCTCTCGATTTCGTCTCGTAAATGTTCGATGGAATTCATGCCGAGCGACCTGAGCGATCAAATCATTCGTTCCGATTGCCTAGAGTGTTCTTCAGTCCAATCGCAAACAACTGTGGCTCGGTGTCGTGGCGCATTGTCACGCATAAAAATTCCATAGTTGTTAGTCGAAGTCCATCAACGGCTGCAAATGAAGTAGCCGAACATAAACATTTCCCCTCATGATCCGTTCAGTTGCACCATAGGACCCACTCCATTCCACGTAGACACAGCCCACACTATTATGGAACCACCACCAGCTTGCAGAGTGCCTTGTTGACAACTTGGGCCCAAGGCGGTCTGCGCCACACTCGAACTGTAAGTAGGCTGTTTAGGTTTTTATATTGGTAACGCCACGTAGCGCTCTGTGTGAAAATCACTGACTGTGCTGTGTGCAGTCTTTGGATATATTATTGAAAGTCAGATTGCGTTGCGCTAAATACACTCCTGGAAATGGAAAAAAGAACACATTGACACCGGTGTGTCAGACCCACCATACTTGCTCCGGACACTGCGAGAGGGCTGTACAAGCAATGATCACACGCACGGCACAGCGGACACACCAGGAACCGCGCTGTTGGCCGTCGAATGGCGCTAGCTGCGCAGCATTTGTGCACCGCCGCCGTCAGTGTCAGCCAGTTTGCCGTGGCATACGGAGCTCCATCGCAGTCTTTAACACTGGTAGCATGCCGCGACAGCGTGGACGTGAACCGTATGTGCAGTTGACGGACTTTGAGCGAGGGCGTATAGTGGGCATGCGGGAGGCCGGGTGGACGTACCGCCGAATTGCTCAACACGTGGGGCGTGAGGTCTCCACAGTACATCGATGTTGTCGCCAGTGGTCGGCGGAAGGTGCACGTGCCCGTCGACCTGGGACCGGACCGCAGCGACGCACGGATGCACGCCAAGACCGTAGGATCCTACGCAGTGAAGTAGAGGACCGCACCGCCACTTCCCAGCAAATTAGGGACACTGTTGCTCCTGGGGTATCGGCGAGGACCATTCGCAACCGTCTCCATGAAGCTGGGCTACGGTCCCGCACACCGTTAGGCCGTCTTCCGCTCACGCCCCAACATCGTGCAGCCCGCCTCCAGTGGTGTCGCGACAGGCGTGAATGGAGGGACGAATGGAGACGTGTCGTCTTCAGCGATGAGAGTCGCTTCTGCCTTGGTGCCAATGATGCTCGTATGCGTGTTTGGCGCCGTGCAGGTGAGCGCCACAATCAGGACTGCATACGACCGAGGCACACAGGGCCAACACCCGGCATCATGGTGTGGGGAGCGATCTCCTACACTGGCCGTACACCACTGGTAATCGTCGAGGGGACACTGAATAGTGTACGGTACATCCAAACCGTCATCGAACCCATCGTTCTACCATTCCTAGACCGGCAAGGGAACTTGCTGTTCCAACAGGACAATGCACGTCCGCATGTATCCCGTGCCACCCAACGTGCTCTAGAAGGTGTAAGTCAACTACCCTGGCCAGCAAGATCTCCGGATCTGTCCCCCATTGAGCATGTTTGGGACTGGATGAAGCGTCGTCTCACGCGGTCTGCACGTCCAGCACGAACGCTGATCCAACTGAGGCGCCAGGTGGAAATGGCATGGCAAGCCGTTCCACAGGACTACATCCAGCATCTGTACGATCGTCTCCATGGGAGAATAGCAGCCTGCATTGCTGCGAAAGGTGGATATACACTGTACTAGTGCCGACATTGTGCATGCTCTGTTGCCTGTGTCTATGTGCCTGTGGTTCTGTCAGTGTGATCATGTGATGTATCTGACCCCAGGAATGTGTCTATAAAGTTTCCCCTTCCTGGGACAATGAATTCACGGTGTTCTTATTTCAATTTCCAGGAGTATATATTGTGTGTCAGTTTAGTGAGAGAAATGTCTGAGTACGTTCAGTTTTGCTCAGCTGTTTGAAAATCAAATAACGTAAAGGGTTTATCAGCACAGTAATTCACTGATTTTTCTAAGGGGACGTTTCGGAACTCTACCATCAGCTTTACCAGCTGAAATGGGGACTCATCTGACGTGGCTACGTTTTTCCAGTTGTCTAGGGTCTAACAGATATGGTCACGAGCACTGCAAGCGATGTCGTCTGGTGCCATATCCCATTAACGCCATATTTCAGCGTACTGTCCTGACGGAATACGTTCGTTGCACGTTCCGCACGGATGCCTGCGGTTACTTCACGCAGTGCTGCTCGTCCGTTAGTACTGACAACTCTACACAAATGCCACTGCTGTCGATCGTTAAGTGAAATCCGTCGGCCACTGTGTAGGCCTTAGGAAATGCCTGAAATGCGGTCTTCTCGAGACACTCTTGCCACTGTAGATCTTGGAATTTTTGATTCCTCAACGACGTCGGAAACGGAATGTTCCACGCCCCTAGCTCTAGCTATCTTCCGCGTTCAAAGTCTGTTAATTTCCTTCGTCCAGCCATAATCAGTGTTACACCTTTCCATATGAATCACCTGACTACATACCAAAGCTCGGCCAGTGCACTGCCCTTTTATTCCTTGAGCAAGTGATACTGCCGCCGCCTACATATGTGCATATACAGGGTGTTTCAAAAATGACCGGTATATTTGAAACGGCAATAAAAACTAAACGAGCAGCGATAGAAATACACCGTTTGTTGCAATATGCTTGGGACAACAGTACATTTTCAGGCAGACAAACTTTCGAAATTACAGTAGTTACAATTTTCAACAACAGATGGCGCTGCGGTCTGGGAAATAGTACGATATTTTCCACATATCCACCATGCGTAGCAATAATATGGCGTAGTCTCTGAATGAAATTACCCGAAACCTTTGACAACGTGTCTGGCGGAATGGCTTCACATGCAGATGAGATGTACTGCTTCAGCTGTTCAATTGTTTCTGGATTCTGGCGGTACACCTGGTCTTTCAAGTGTCCCCACAGAAAGAAGTCACAGGGGTTCATGTCTGGCGAATAGGGAGGCCAATCCACGCCGCCTCCTGTATGTTTCGGATAGCCCAAAGCAATCACACGATCATCGAAATATTCATTCAGGAAATTAAAGACGTCGGCCGTGCGATGTGGCCGGGCACCATCTTGCATAAACCACGAGGTGTTCGCAGTGTCGTCTAAGGCAGTTTGTACCGCCACAAATTCACGAAGAATGTCCAGATAGCGTGATGCAGTAATCGTTTCGGATCTGAAAAATGGGCCAATGACTCCTTTGGAAGAAATGGCGGCCCAGACCAGTACTTTTTGAGGATGCAGGGACGATAGGACTGCAACATGGGGCTTTTCGGTTCCCCATATGCGCCAGTTCTGTTTATTGACGAAGCCGTCCAGGTAAAAATAAGCTTCGTCAGTAAACCAAATGCTGCCCACACGCATATCGCCGTCATCAATCCTGTGTACTATATCGTTAGCGAATGTCTCTCGTGCAGCAATGGTAGCGGCGCTGAGGGGTTGCCGCGTTTGAATTTTGTATGGATAGAGGTGTAAACTCTGGCGCATGAGACGATACGTGGACGTTGGCGTCCTTTGGACCGCAGCTGCAACACGGCGAACGGAAACCCGAGGCCGCTGTCGGATCACCTGCTGCACTAGCTGCGCGTTGCCCTCTGTGGTTGCCGTACGCGGTCGCCCTACCTTTGCAGCACGTTCATCCGTCACGTTCCCAGTCCGTTGAAATTTTTCAAACAGATCCTTTATTGTATCGCTTTTCGGTCCTTTGGTTACATTAAACCTCCGTTGAAAACTTCGTCTTGTTGCAACAACACTGTGTTCTAGGCGGTGGAATTCCAACACCAGAAAAATCCTCTGTTCTAAGGAATAAACCATGTTGTCTACAGCACACTTGCACGTTGTGAACAGCACACGCTTACAGCAGAAAGACGATGTACAGAATGGCGCACCCACAGACTGCGTTGTCTTCTATATCTTTCACATCACTTGCAGCGCCATCTGTTGTTGAAAATTGTAACTACTGTAATTTCGAAAGTTTGTCCGCCTGAAAATGTACTGTTGTCCCAAGCATATTGCAACAAACGCTGTATTTCTATCGCTGCCCGTTTAGTTTTTATTGCCGTTTCAAATATACCGGTCATTTTTGAAACACCCTGTAGCTACACCATAGCTTCTGTCACGTCAATGTAATGTGATCACCGCCTGTGTTCTGTCTACGAGCAGTAAACACTCAAAGACGGCAAGTGGCGGCACTGGCAGTGGAGGGTATATAAAGCGTGTCGGGAGGACGTGGAAAGCAGTGCAATCGTCATCATAATTTATCTGACGTCGGAAATCACATGATCATTGTCCTTCGGGCCAAGGTTCTAAGGACTGCAGAATGAGTTTATCACACTCTCCCGGCCACCCCCGCCACCAAATTACCCGAATTTACACCCAATCGAAATTCTGTGGGACCACCTTGATCAGGCTGTTTTCGCCATAGAGTCTCAATCGAGAAGCATTTCCAAAACTGTTCGAGTGTCGCCGTCGTTAAAGATACTGTGCATACCGCGCGACTGCTATGGTCGCAGGTTCGAATCCTGCCTCGGGCATGGATGTGTGTGATGTCCTTAGGTTAGTTAGGTTTAAGTAGTTCTAAGTTCTAGGGGACTGATCACCACAGATGTTAAGTCCCATAGTGCTCAGAGCCATTTGAACCATTTTTGATACTGTGCATGGCGCTATCCAAAATGGACACCGAGGCAACTGTGGTTCACAGCGGGCCATAGATGATGGGGATGAACGAAGATTACGTAGACACGAACCGCCGAATAGACGTTGAGCATCTGACCATCCGGATGAACCAAGGGGCTACCAACAGTGTCCCCTCAAAGACCATTGCTGCTTATGCGCCTTCGTAGCAGGTGCCTGGTTCATGAACTCATGCTGACGGCGGTTCATCGGCGACGAAGGCTTTAATTTGCACGCCAGTACCGCAACTGGTTTAATGCGTGTACCGCGGGAAATGTCCGAAAGCGTACACCATGAAGCATTCATCGGAAGGGTCCAGGCCGGAGAAGCGAGCGTTATGGTATGGGGAATGTTTTCGTGGGATTCGGTGATTGATTTCATAATTCTGGAATTCACAGTGAACGAACACAAATATGCATCTATCTCTGTGCACAGTGTCCACCGCTATAGGCAGTACCTTTTTTCTCGTCACGATAGTATCTACCAGCACGATACTGCAACGTGTCACGCAGCTAACAGTTTACGTGCACGGTTCTGAGAGCACCAGAATGAGTTTACCAGACTCCCCCGGCCACCAAATTGCCCGAATTTAAAACCAATTGAGAATCTGTGGTACCACCTCGATCAGGCTGTTTTCGCCATGGAGTGCCGCCGGGCACAGCACTGGCGTCGATAATGGCTCTGCACCGCTTTCAGAACGTCATTGACTCTCTTCCTGCACGTCTCGCAACGGTCCTCGCTGAAAAAGGTGGTTAACAGGTGGTCACATTAGCCTGACTGGCAGTGCATAACTCAGTTCACACCGGTAGTCTCATGTTACTTTGTTGTTACCTAAGAAACAATGAATAGAAAATTAGTTACAGAATAACGTGCATTTGTCTTGCAGTCGTAGTGGGAACATTTGTAGACTTGGAGAAGGCTTTTGACAATCTTGACTGGAATACTCTCTTTCAAATTCTAAAGGTGGCAGGGGTAAAATACAGGGAGCGAAAGGCTATTTACAATTTGTACAGAAACCAGATGGCAGTTATAAGAGTCGAGGGACATGAAAGAGAAGCAGTGGTTGGGAAGGGAGTAAGACAGGTTTGTAGCCTCTCCCCGATGTTATTCAATCTGTATATTGAGCAAGCAGTGAAGGAGACAAAAGAAAAATTCGGAGTAGGTATTAAAATCCATGGAGAAGAAGTAAAAACTTTGAGGTTCGCCGATGACATTGTAATTCTGTCAGAGACAGCAAAGGACTTGGAAGAGCAGTTGAACGGAATGGATGGAAAGGAGGATATAAGATGAACATCAAAAAAAGCAAAACGAGGATAATGGAATGTAGTCGAATTAAGGCGGGCGATGTTCAGGATATTAGATTAGGAAATGAGACACTTAAAGTAGTAAAGGAGTTTTGCTATTTGGGGAGCAAAATAACTGATGATGGTCGAAGTAGAGAGGATATAAAATGTAGACTGGCAATGGCAAGGAAAGCGTTTCTGAAGAAGAGAAATTTGTTAACATCGAGTATAGATTTAAGTGTCAGGAAGTCATTTCTGAAAGTATTTCTATGGAGTGTAGCCATGTATGGAAGTGAAACATGGACGGTAAATAGTTTGGACAAGAAGAGAATAGAAGCTTTCGAAATGTGGTGCTACAGAAGAATGCTGAAGATTAGATGGGTAGATCACATAACTAATGAGGAAGTATTGAATAGGATTGGGGAGAAGAGAAGTTTGTGGCACAACTTGACCAGAAGAAGAGATCGGTTGGTAGGACATGTTCTGAGGCATCAAGGGATCACCAATTTTGTATTGGAGGGCAGCGTGGAGACCAAGAGATGAATACACTAAGCAGATTCAGAAGGATGTAGGTTGCAGTAGGTACTGGGAGATGAAGAAACTTGCACAGGATAGAGTAGCATGGAGAGCTGCATCAAACCAGTCTCAGGACTGAAGACCACAACAACAACAACAACAGTGGGAACATGATCATAATTACGATGACGTTTCTGATTTGTTCGTCAAATGACTTCGAAACATACAGGTTCCATCTCTGAACGATTTGAAGAGAATGGGATGGTGGTGGAGCTATCACATTCAACTAGGCCAATATCTGTTACTGCAAAAGAAAACATCAATGTTGTTGCGCAATGTTATGGGCAGTCACCGACTACATCTCAAAAAGAAACATCCTCGTTGTATGGAATACCCTACGAAGCATTCAGAGAAAGGTGGAATAGACACCATGGGCCTACCATACTTCAAGGTGTAAATAATGATGATGCGGACGGTCGTACGGAATTCTGCGAGTTGTATATGACTCGACAAAAATCCGGTCCCAAGTTTTACAATAGCATTGTGTCCAGTGACGAAGCTGCTTTTAAGGTGAATGGCAGAGTACGTAGACACAATTGCGTCTGCTAAGAGCTTGCGAATCCCCATGCGCCGATGGAGACATTTATTCTGTCCTGGCATGTGTTTACGTGCAGAGATTTTCAGGGGTGTGCTAGTCAGGCCTTACTTTTAGAAAGGTACTATCAGTTCGGTACATTTGCTAGCTACCTAGATGTGCTTCAGGGAGTGTTGTTACAACTAAAAAGTAGTCTCGTCTTTGAACACCTGCAGCCGGGAAGGCGGGAGTGGCCGACCGTTTCTAGGCGCTTCAGTCTGAAACCGCGCGACAGCTACGGTCGCAGGTTCGAATCCTGCCTCGGGCATGGATTTGTGTGATGTTCTTAGGTTAGTTAGGTTTAAGTAGTTCTAAGTTCTAGGGGACTGATGACCTCAGATGTTAAGTCCCATAGTGCTCAGAGCCATTTGAACCATTAAGCCATTTGAGAAGGCGTCTGGTGCCCCACAACTCCTGAAACCCACGTATGACTAGTCGAATCCATAGCACTCAAAGCCAATGCTATATTGCATTACAAAGGCAGAGTAGCACGGTACTAGTGTACATCTACATCCACATTCAGCAAACCAACTGATCACCAAGGAAAATAATGTATGAAATATTGACTTATGTATATTAGCGCCCTTTATAACCAGCATTCGATATTGCAGTTTGCTTGATGTTTCCAGTATAGGTGAAGCTGTGCATGATAGCGTTCGATGTCTGTGTAGATATGAACTTTGTAGGTGTGCATCAGTGTTATTGTCACTACATGAGCTTGATGATGAAACCATCAAGGATTCGAAATCAGTCATGAAATACAGCTGTTTGGAACTAATATGAAAGTAAAGAGAATATACAGGGTGGTCCTTTGATCGTGACCGGGCCAAACATTTCACGAAATAAGCGTCAAACGAAAAAACTACAAAGAACGAAACTCGTCTAGCTTGAAGGGGGAAACCAGATGGCGCTATGGTTGGCCCGCTAGATGGCACTGCCATAGGTCAAACGGATATCAACTGCGTTTTTTAAAATAGGAACCCCTATTTCATGTTACATATTTGTGTAGTACGTAAAGAAATATGAATGTTTTAGTTGGACCACTTTTTTCGCTTTGTGATAGATGGCGCTGTAATAGTCACAAACATATAGCTCACAATTTTATACGAACAGTTGGTAACAGGTAGGTTTTTTAAATTAAAATACAGAACGTAGGTGCGTTTGAACATTTTATTTCGGTTGTTCCAATGTGATACATGTACCTTTGTGAACTTATCATTTCTGAGAACGCATGCTGTTACAGCGTGATTACCTGTAAATACCACATTAATGCAATAAATGCTCAAAATGTTGTCCATCAGCCTCAATGCATTTGGCAATACGTGTAACAACATTCCTGTCAACAGCGAGTAGTTCGTCTTCCGCAATGTTCGCACATGCATTGACAGTGCGCTGACGTATCTTGTCAGGCGTTTTCGGTGGATCACGATAGCAAATATCCTTCAACTTTCCCCACAGAAAGAAATCCGTGGACGTCAGATCCGGTGAACGTGCTTCGACAACCAATCCACCTGTCATGAAATATGCTATTCAGTACCGCTTCAACCGCACGCGAGTTATGTGCCGGGTATCCATCATGTTGGAAGTACATCGCCATTCTGTCAAGCAGTGAAACATCTTGTAGTAACATCGGTAGAATATTGCGTAGGAAATCAGCATACATTGCACCATTTAGACGTCAGCAGTGTCAAAAATTGCCAAAGAACGTAGTCTTGTTGCCCACTGCACTGCAAACTGTCGTTTTCGACCGCGAAATGTGTGGGAATCAACGCCCCCAGAGAAGGGGTAGTTTCATTAACATCCTTTATGACACCTCCTGCGCCCTTTTCGTGTGTCTCAAATGTTTTCCTTGTCCGCTCACAATGACAATTTCAATGGTGGATGCCACGCTCCTGACCTGCATTACAGAGGCGTCAAGAGAAGGGGTGAGATGTGGGAAATGGGGATGTGACGAGCTTCCCAGCATGAGACACTATGCCGTTGGGCGGAACTGTAGTGATATTTGGTGCCAACGTGACATTATCAACCCATCTTACGCATCACGTGAACTTCTGAGCTGTGGCCTTTCTTTCGCATGTCTCGACACATGCTAGTTGAAGCATTGTCGAGCCCGAGAGTGACGTCACAGAGTGTCACGCTTCTGCACCATTACAGAGGATGGTTGTAGGCTCCTTTGAGCCAAATTTGAACCTCCTGCGTTGCAGTTAGAGGCAATTACGAGGTTTCCAAGAAATGACGCTTTAACGGTGTTACGCAATGTAGTTGTCCTGCGCAAGACCAAACATTTCGCATAACTACCACCATCGGCTGAGAGCTACACATCTTACCTTGTATCATTAGAAGTAGTTGGCGTTGAAGGCCTCCATTGTCCGCTATATGACAGCGCTTTGACAACTGCGATCGGCGGGCAAGGTGTACGGGGAAGATGCTATTGCTGTTGGCCTTCGCTGTCGCTCCCTTTACCTCAGACGCCTCTGCTCTCCCTATCAGCCTCGAAGAGGAATCATCCCAGCTGCTGCCTAGAGGGATTTAGGGAAATCACAGAAAAACTAAACCTGAATGATCGACCGTGGATTTGAACCGTGGTCCTCCCGAATGCGATGCCAGTGTGTTAACCACTGCACCACCTCGCTCGGTCCTAAGCCCCGAGACGCTGGGGTCATGTCCCAGTTTGTTTTAGGGAGTACTGGATTATCAGCATATATGTTGTGGTGCAATGGCTTGTCGGCTGCTACAAATTGCAGATTCTGGTAATAGTAATTACTTTATAAGTAATATCCATCCTTGAGCATACTCCTAGTGCTACATTCCGACAAAATTGTACCCCACCGTGCTTTCGTCAATATTTCCTGTCCTTTGAAGGATAATAATACCTCTTAATTGACTTACGCAGCCGGCCGCGGTGGTCTCGCGGTTCTAGGCGCGCAGTCCGGAACCGCGCGACTGCTACGGTCGCAGGTTCGAATCCTGCCTCGGGCATGGATGTGTGTGATGTCCTTAGGTTAGTTAGATTTAAGTAGTTCTAAGTTCTAGGGGATTGATGACCACAGATGTTAAGTCCCATAGTGCTCAGAGCCATTTGACTTACGCATTTATTAGGAATACTGATATAGCAAGAGGTAGTAGTATTCTCCAACAATCGCTATAATAGAACTATTACTGATTTAGTGTCAAGATTCTCCGTGGTTCATAACGGTACATAAAAGAGAACAAAATAAAATAAAACAAAGGAAACAAGAGAAAAGTGGTGGGCAGCCATCTGGAGGACTGGCACCCTCTGAATTCCAACACTATATGAAATAGTTAATTAAAAAATTTTCACACAATTGACCTTTATTATCATACTAAGCAACGAATACAAGAAGAAATTAGCAGAAAGTACACAATCAATTGTTTTAAGGAGGTGTTTTGTGTTCGGAAGCACTGAGACATACAGTTTTCAATCACCCGTTATTTTATGAGTCATATTTGAAAGCAATTCCGCATTTATCCTAGACACAATCCCTCATTTCGAAACTTTCATGTACTCAATAACCCCTAAAGCAAAGTAGTCCTAAATAACAAGCAAAGGTGGGGCTAAAATTTAGTAAACATATATCAGAACTACTTACAGTCCAATGGTTTAATATCGAAATCACTATTAGAAACAGTAGGACAAACGCAAATTTACGTTACAATCGATTTAGATACAGTTACTTTCACTGTCTTGATCTCCTCAATATGTTCACTGTAAAAGAAGGACCTCCTACAACACACTAGATTCGAAAAAGTACATCATAGAACGATCAGATGCCTATTTCTTGCACTATCATTGGTGATTTCATGCGAAAGGCACTGCAAAAAAAGATTAATGAAATGGTGGTTTCAGGTAGATACTACGGGTACCCAAAGGGTTAAACAACAAAATGATTCGCTACGCTTGGGTCTGTTGATATCCTACATCTAAATATGACGCGGCGATGAAGATATTAGATTCGTATTTAGGGGGTGGGAGATTAAAATCCACTTCCAGCTCGCCATACTGAGCTACCCCTTCACACCCACAAAGCACTTCAGGTGAATGCCGGATTGGCGCCATTGACAAGATGATGCTTGATCGCTTTCTACGTCCAGTGTACAGTAACACTCCGTCTCTCATCATCATATTGTCGACAGTATATTAAACTGTAGCCTTACTTTCTCAAACATGAAGCTACATCATGGTATATCTTGGTATTCTTCCGAAGTAAACGTACTGGCAGCGACGAAAAGTGTCCGACAAATAATGTGCCTGATCGTGGCTCGAACCCCGAGAATATGGATTTTTAATGCCTCATTTATCTTCATAAAGCACCATTCTACTATATAGCTGAACTGTTCGGAAACTACGGTACCAGGTGGCAGTTTCATTTTTCTGCCGACAATTCTATAATTTTCCTGTCAAGATTGTCTCACAGTGCGTCAGCATTCTGAAAATCAAATATTCATAACACTAGTCCAGTGAAGTGAAGGATGGATTATCAGGAAGGTAAGCTATGGAATAATTCTAAAACTACATCGTAATGAAATGCAAGCAGTGAGTCACTGTGAAGGTTGGTCACTCCCTGTTCACATTACGTTCGTTTATGATTAAGGAAATGACAACACACATCATGAAATATGGACGAGATCGTCGACAGACATTAAGCATAATCAGGCTTGAGTATTGTTTGATAAAAGCGAGGTAGCGCTCGTAACTTCTGAGAAGCTGATGTCATCAGACACATCAAGGTTGGTGGTAGAACAATAAACTGAAGTCACCTTAAGAGCAACATACGGCATTATGGACTTGACCCAATGCTATATAGGCTGCTGTTGCATTAATTTTCACCACCTCTTCCCTCTGAAGCTATTTGTTCTGCCTTCTGTCCTCTGATCCTCTACATACTATCAATAACTGTAAGTGCTGCCTGAAGCAAATAACAGTTTCAGCATAAGTTTTAAACAAAGTTGCATGCATAATCCGCTGAGTCCAGTTCGCGAACAATCCGTCTCGAAATTTGTCCTCTTGGCTATTTTCGTATAAGTAATACCCAGACAGTGGCAGAATTATAGTGACTTGTGGAAGATCTTTCGTACACTTAAGGTAATGCGTCATCAAGACGGAACTTTTTATGGTAATGGGTGAGCAGCAGAGCTCAGGTACAATTGTCTTCAGAATCACAGACATGTCCTGGTTCAATTGGCGCCCGTGCTTCCTCTTTTTATTTACTTATTTACTGAACTTGCCTCTGCCAAGCGTCGTACGGTGACATAGGGAATAGGGGTGTAGATGAAGCGGACAGAAAGTGAAATACGCCACCCAGAGACACATAAGCATTGTCTTTAAATGTGTCATAACTACTCATGTGATTTCAGCGTAATGTATACATTTAATTGCGATATCCATCTCACATAGCTTCGCAGTCGTGTGCCATAAGCGGTGGGCCCTGCTTCAGATGTCAATGAAGCCACAATATGTCGCATGTTGAATATGCGTCTTTCCTTAAAAAAAAAAAAAAAAAGAAACAAAGTAAAAGAAGAAATACGCTACAGTCTGTAACAAATACTTTAAACCAACGCCTTACTCTGCCTTTACTGTTTTCAGAATGAGCACATCTTAAGTTGGCCAGAAACATTTCTGTTGAAAAACTGCGACGAAAGTGTCGTGATGTACGTCTTCTTGGACGTTCAAAAAATGGTTCAAATGGCTCTGAGCACTATGGGACTTAACTGCTGAGGTCATCAGTCCCCTATAACTTAGAACTAATTAAACCTAACTAACCTAAGGACATCACACACATCCATGCCCGAGGCAGGATTTGAACCTGCGACCGTAGCGATCGCGCGGTTCCAGACTGTAGCGCCTAGAACCGCTCGGCCACTCTGGCCGGCTTGGACGTTCATTTCTTATCCAATTGTACTATTCGTGTTTCGAAAAGGTCGTGCAGCACTACATTATACCGTCCGATGTAAGAGACAAAGTTACTCTCCTAAATGCGCATGCGCCAGCCGTTGTGGCCGTGCGGTTAAAGGCGCTTCAGTCTGGAACCGCGTGACCGCTACGGTCGCAGGTTCGAATCCTGCCTCGGGCATGGATGTGTGTGATTTCCTTAGGTTAGTTAGGTTTAATTAGTTCTAAGTTCTAGGCGACTGATGACCTCAGAAGTTGAGTCGCATAGTGCTCAGAGCCATTTGAAGCATTTTAAATGCGCATGTGCCCTTAGGCGGAAGAAAGAGAGAATTTCCGTTGAAGTAAGATAGGTGTATTGAGCGGCATTATTTGTTTCCCTTGCGTCGCGCCTCTGCTGCCGTATTGTCACTATTGAAGTTCCAAACCTCGTACAAATGAGACTGGCCATCATGAGGAAATGAATGATGACAGTGTTAGTGGGTCACAACTGCAATGAAGGTACTCAGGGTACCCTCCGCCACACACCGTTAGGTGGCTTGCGGAGTATGGATGTAGATGTAGAAGTGTGATGGTTGGAGGCTGATGGAACTTCTGCTAATCCCTAAACATCACTGCGTTTCCTGACATCGAGCGAAGTCTTCACTAGTTCTCCGCTCATTGGCACCCCAGTACTAGAAGAAAGGTGGCAAGTAGGTGGGAGGCTCACCGGCTTGAGCCGTGAATCGTTAAGGGGCAGTGGGGTCTAAATATTTTTATTTACTTATTTATTAACGTTACAGACTAACTCACCATCTTGGTAACTATAGTGGGTCGTTTGCTACTACAAACTAGAAAATTTTCAGAATTTTGGTATTCTTCTTGCTTTTTACATAATTAAAAAGCACAAGATACATAATGTACAATTGGGAAAAATTGCTGCATTCCTAAGAAGAAAATAATATGCGAAAGGAAAGATTTAGATAGCAAAAGAGATCTCTTTACCTAGCTGTTTCAAGTGGGAGGGCTTCGGTAGACATTTCGAGCCTGTCTCACCTGAATTAGCATATTCTTCTCTACTGTAGCTACTACTACATGTATGTATGTTGTTCTATTAACACTACGTGATTTGTATGTAAGCTCTGACAGTACTATTTGTTACTACAATTGCTTCCTCCACTTAAGCGCCGTATGCTGGAGGGGAACCTCGGAAGGTGACCCCGAGCCTCGTCCCCCTTACCCACGTTGTGCGCTTGTGGTTCAAATGGTTCAAATGGCTCTGAGCACTATGGGACTTAACATCTATGGTCATCAGTCCCCTAGAGCTTAGAACTACTTAAACCTACCTAACCTAAGGACATCACACAACACCCAGTCATCTCGAGGCAGAGAAAATCCCTGACCCCGCCGGGAATCGAACCCGGGCACCCGAGCGCGGGAAGCGAGAACGCTACCGCACGACCACGAGCTGCGGACTTGTCTGTGCGCTTGTGTATTTACGTCTTATTATATTGCATATGAAGGTCTATGCACAATTTTATAAAGTTCACATGTTTTACAATGGCTCAAATGGCTCTGAGCACTATGGGACTTAGCATCAGTCCCCTAGAACTTAGGACTACTTAAACCTAACTAACCTAAGGACATCACACACATCCATGCCCGAGGCAGGATTCGAACCTGCGACCGTAGCAGTCGCGCGGCTCCGGACTGAGCGCCTAGAACCGCTAGACCACCGCGGCCGGCCATGTTTTACAGTTTAAATCTTATAGAGTTCACTAATTACACATACATGTTTGAAAGTAATGATCTAAATAACTAAATAAATACTTGTTTTACTTGTACAAACAGGAAAAAGAAATGTTCAAATGTGTGTGAAATCTTATGGGACTTAACTGCTAAGGTCATCAGTCCCTAAGCTTACACACTACTTAACTTAAATTGACCTAAGGACAAACACACACGCCCATGCCCGAGGGAGGACTCGAACCTCCGCCGGGACCAGCCGCACAGTCCGTGACTGCAGCGCCTGAGACCGCTCGGCTAATCCCGCGAGGCAAACAGGAAAATTCGTAGTTTTATTTCTACTACTAACTTATTTCTAAATTCCATGTTTGTATTACTTGTAGTATTGTTGAAGTCATGTGATCCACTACTATGCCGCATATGTATCTGGTGGTGATATTGGAGTGTCCATGTCATCACTGTGTCTATTTGTTCATCTGTTTCCACATCAGTGTTTGAATCTCTTTTGCCCCATGCATCATATGTAGTGTACGGTGTGTTCCAGGTCGTAATCTTGTATGTGGGCGTAACTGCTTATAAGTGTTGTGTAGCGCTCTTGATATTTCATCAATGATGCAGTTAAGCATGCCCCAGTTATCTGGGGGTCGTTAAGATTGCCCTGTGTCTTCGACCTTACGTGTGTGAGTGTGCCACATTTTAGTGTTATGTTTTCGGGGGATCCATGTCGCCCACTTTCACACGTATCACTTTGGCTCATCCCAAAGCGGTGCAAATGGCGGAGCCTCAACCGATCCCGTTCGCTTAAGAAGGAGAATGCACGACGACCCTTGCTAAATGTTTCCCATTTTTTTCCCGTTATGACTTAGGAAGTCGGGATTAGCATGCAAGGTCAAGGCTCCTATAATGTCACTCCTTAAACACAACAACTAGCAGATCAATAAATTAACAATTTATTCAAGACCAGATTTGTAAAACAGCTAACATACAATCAACACGTGGCCGTCAAGGCAATATCCAAAATGACAGATAGCTTCCTTCCAAAGCAAGAAGCAAATTGGAAATACTTAATGAACAATAAATTACAATCTGAAGTAATTTTAAAAAATGTGTCTCAGATAATTTTTTTAGCAATAACACAACCAGCACTATACGTTACACTTAATATACACTCCTGGAAATTGAAATAAGAACACCGTGAATTCATTGTCCCAGGAAGGGGAAACTTTATTGACACAATCCTGGGGTCAGATACATCACATGACCACACTGACAGAACCACAGGCACATAGACACAGGCAACAGAGCATGCACAATGTCGGCACTAGTACAGTGTATATCCACCTTTCGCAGCATTGCAGGCTGCTATTCTCCCATGGAGACGATCGTAAAGATGCTGGATGTAGTCCTGTGGAGCGGCTTGCCATGCCATTTCCACCTGGCGCCTCAGTTGGACCAGCGTTCGTGCTGGACGTGCAGACCGCGTGAGACGACGCTTCATCCAGTCCCAAACATGCTCAATAGGGGACAGATCCGGGGATCTTGCTGGCCAGGGTAGTTGACTTACACCTTCTAGAGCACGTTGGGTGGCACGGGATACATGCGGACGTGCATTGTCCTGTTGGAACAGCAAGTTCCCTTGCCGGTCTAGGAATGGTAGAACGATGGGTTCGATGACGGTTTGGATGTACCGTGCACTATTCAGTGTCCCCTCGACGATCACCAGTGGTGTACGGCCAGTGTAGGAGATCGCTCCCCACACCATGATGCCGGGTGTTGGCCCTGTGTGCCTCGGTCGTATGCAGTCCTGATTGTGGCGCTCACCTGCACGGCGCCAAACACGCATACGAGCATCATTGGCACCAAGGCAGAAGCGACTCTCGTCGCTGAAGACGACACGTCTCCATTCGTCCCTCCATTCACGCCTGTCGCGACACCACTGGAGGCGGGCTGCACGATGTTGGGGCGTGAGCGGAAGACGGCCTAACGGTGTGCAGGACCGTAGCCCAGCTTCATGGAGACGGTTGCGAATGATCCTCGCCGATACCCCAGGAGCAACAGTGTCCCTAATTTGCTGGGAAGTGGCGGTGCGGTCCCCTACGGCACTGCGGTCCGGTCCCAGGTCGACGGGCACGTGCACCTTCCGCCGACCACTGGCGACAACATCGATGTACTGTGGAGACCTCACGCCCCACGTGTTGAGCAATTCGGCGGTACGTCCACCCGGCCTCCCGCATGCCCACTATACGCCCTCGCTCAAAGTCCGTCAACTGCACATACGGTTCACGTCCACGCTGTCGCGACATATTACCAGTGTTAAAGACTGCGATGGAGCTCCGTATGCCACGGCAAACTGGCTGACACTGACGGCGGCGGTGCACAAATGCTGCGCAGCTAGCGCCATTCGTCGGCCAACACCGCGGTTCCTGGTGTGTCCGCTGTGCCGTGCGTGTGATCATTGCTTGTACAGCCCTCTCGCAGTGTCCGGAGCAAGTATGGTGGGTCTGACACACCGGTGTCAATGTGTTCTTTTTTCCATTTCCAGGAGTGTAGTTCGTTGGCAAGCAATTTTTTTTTTTTAATATACATGAGAGATGTTAATGTTTTTGAAATGGGAAGTGACGCCAGGCTGCCCTGGGCAAAAGGTGACTTAACTTAAAATGCCGGAAGCAGCAGACCAGCCGCCCTAAACAACACCTAAACGCCGGGGCCCAACCGGGAGTCACTTCCCATTAGACGGCACGTCACGGCTTCTGTGCACCGAAGCAGAACGTGGCGCCGCTCCCACACACCCCAACTTGCAGAAAACAGGAACACAAACAGACCGCAGGAAACACGGTAAACACCAAGCAAACGTCATTTAATAT
Organism: Schistocerca cancellata; assembly: GCF_023864275.1. NCBI lineage: Eukaryota > Metazoa > Arthropoda > Insecta > Orthoptera > Acrididae > Schistocerca > Schistocerca cancellata. The sequence continues at coordinate 64,518,839 of NC_064627.1, forward strand.
AAGTTAAGAGCTCAATAAACAACAATGTACGTTAAAAAAAACCAAAAGTGCTTTCAATAGAAACGACTTAAATTTTACAGCAATATCAATGCTGTAAAATATTTAAACTTCTATACAAAACCAATGCTGTAAAATAGTATCTGACTATTACACTCTCCTAGTTTGCCAAACAATATTTGCACATACGGTTAAGGCCGACAATGTGTACAAAGATGACATGGAAAAATTATTAAGATAATATCACGTTATCCAAATGCACGACTTCACAACAAAACTAGGTTTTGTGCACTTTAATCTCGTTGCATAGATCTGCAATGTAACTGCCAATTGTGTAAGCTTATGCAGAAAATTACAATTAGACTATGACCTAATATCTTCAATACCTTACAATTACTACATCTTTTGGGGACGCTAATTTCTTTAAAGGAAGTCGTGACTGCTGGTCTCCATGCGATCACACACCTTGCCGGCTGCTCAAAGATGGTTCAAATGGTTCTGAGCACTACGGTCATCAGTCCCCTAGAACTGAGAACTACTTAAACGTATCTAACCTAAGGACATCACACACATCCATGCCCGAGGCAGGATTCGAACCTGCGACCGTAGTAGTCGCGCGGTTGCGGACTGAGCTCCTAGAACCGCTCGGTCACAGCGGCCGGCCTTGCCGGCTGTTCTTTCTCGAACAACATATACATTAGGGCAACCAACCAACAAGTAACAGTCACTGCAACGCAAATGATTCCCTGAAACGAAGACACCAAAACCACTTACCCCTTCGATGGAGAGCGTTGTTCGAGATAGTCTCGAGGGCTGGGTTTCTCTGAGAAAACAGGCACCAAAGCAATGTGACGAGCAGCGAAAAAGTTGAGATCAGGCAGGCCCACCACAAACTCGCGACCGTCCAGCGAGGTAGACCGGCCGCGCCGCTGCTGGCCGAGCCCGCGTGTTTTGCTCCTTCGTCCTCTCGAGCACGTCCAAGCGCGTCCTAGCGAGTCCGACGACCAACTCCTGACCGCTAAAACCAGCCGCCAGGTCGCAACAGGGGCAAAGATCGTAGTACAGCCGGGTAATCGGTAGTCGTGCCAAAGAGCTGGTGTGCCAGAAAAGGTGCACCAGGGCACACCCGTGTCTCAACCTTCCGAAGATTTAATTGGCGTTTTTCTGTAATATGATCCCCTGTTATCTCGTGTGCCTTATGCAGTCTTCTCATTTTGAGCCAATATGCTGCTGCTCTGTGTCTTATGGTGCAAGTACAACGCATAGGGCTTCCAAGGAAGTGGTGCCATATGCGCCTGAGATCCTGAGCAATACACCACTTTGTCCACTCCTCGCAGTAGTTTTTTCGGTCGTGAGTGACAGTCGAAGCACTCAAACACTTATTGTGAAACATTCAAAGAGGAGTGTATGATACATTCTCAGTGCCTCAAACAGTAGTCTGTAGTGAGTTGAGTTTGGTGCGGCGAGTTTTTGCATTGGAGTGGAGTCTAAATAATGCAGGCAGCGGTTATTAGCGGAGAGGCGAGGCAGGAAGTTTACCGACTGAGCTGAGGACGCTGGCACTGCCAATAGAACAGGCCGACACAGGTTCCGGCGGTGGCGTGCTCTGGCTGCCTTATCGCTCGCCGAGTGCTCTCAGGGCAGTGTTTTCCCGGCACCTCTCTATCTGGGAGTCACGCCCGCCACTAACCGCTGAGGCGCTGCCTTTCTCCCGCTTATCTTTATTTGGTTCTGGCAATTAGGAGTAACTTTCAGAGAGCTGAGAGCCCGGTGAGGACACGTCCAGTACCTAGACCATTTCTACAGTGGGGATGAAAATTCTGAAGATAAATGATCGGAAGTAGGTGAAACTCATGTGCAGAAGGCCGCCCCGTCTGCCGTGCGGTCTAACGCACGGCTTTCCGGGCGGGAAGGAGCGCCTGGTCCCCGGCACGAATCCGCCCGGCGGATTTGTGTCCGGGTCCGGTGAACCGGCCAGTCTGTGGATGGTTTTTAGGCGGTTTTCCATCTGCCTCGGCGAATGCGGGCTGGTTCCCCTTATTCCGCCTCAGTTACACTATGTAGGCGATTGCTGCGTAAACAAGTTCTCCACGTACGCGTACACCAGCATTACTCTACCACGCAAACATAGAGGTTACACCTGTCTGATGTGAGACGTTCCCTGGGGGGGTCCACCGGGGGCCGAACCGCACAATAACCCTGGGTTCGGTGTCCGGCGGCGGAGGGGTGAAGTGGACTGCGGTAGTCGTCGTGGGGTTGTGGACCACTGCGGCTGCGGCGGGGGCGGAGCATCTCCGTCGGTTCTACGTCCCCGGTTAACATACAATACAATACAATGTTCAGAAAGTAAAAACAAAGAAATACGAAAGCGAATTTAAATTTTTATACTGATGAGTGGATGAATACGACATGGGAGATGCAATATTACGGGAAGAGTTTGACAGAGCACTTACAGATCGAAGTCGAAACAAAGCACTTGGAGTAGGTGACATTGCGTAAGAACTATCCAATGCAGAAGGCGTAGTAGCTGATGTTCGAAGAAATCGCTGTGTTAAAAAAAAATATCTACGGATACTGGTCTTGAATGGTGGATCCTGTTTCGAATGGGCCAGAGGTTCCACTCTTAGTACATGTCAGTCAGCGGACCTGAAGAAGACGTAGTGTAGCACTGAAACTGATTGCTCAATAACTGGATATTTAGGCGACTGAAGGTGTTTTGATTCGACATTTTATACTGGATAGCCGACGTCCCGCAACCATCTGTATAAAGAAGGACTTTTATTATCTTACGTATGGAGATCCCATGATGACCAAACTACCCCACCTGTTATACGTATATATGATACAGGCGAAACACCTTCAGATTTCAAGAAGAATTTAACAGAAACTACTCGTAATATCGGAGAAGACAGATATTGACAGGTGTGCGTTAAACAATTCATTGTTGCACATTAACAACAGCATCCACAGAAGACTGTAACGACTGGCAGGAGCCTAACTGAGGCAAAATTAGTCTGGACTCGAGAAATGCATGAAAACGCAAACCAATACTGACACTGATCGAAGAAAGTCATAAGCAAATGTATAGCGTTTCCAGATTTAGGAAATTCTCAAGTTTTCAAGGATGAAATACAGGGAGCGAAAGATTACCCACAATTTTCATAAACACCAGAAGATTTGAAGGACATGTTAGGGATAAAGCAAGAGGAGTGACGAAAGACTGTAACCTATCACCAGCGTTGTGCAAACTGTACATTAATCATGTAGCAGAAGAAACCAGAGAGAAATTCAGAAAGGGAACTAAAATTCGGGGAGAAGAAAGGAAAACTTTATGGTTTGACGAAGACATTTTAATTCTATCAGACACGGCACACGACTTAGAAAACCAGTTTAACGATACAGATAGTGCCTTGAAAAGATCATATAAGACTAATACGAAGAAAAGGGAATCAGATTCGGAAATCAGACACTAAAAATGTAGTGCATTGGATTTGATATTTGAGCAGCAAAATAACTGGCGATTGCTGGAATAAAGAGGATACAAACTGCGGACAGATAATGGCGCGAAAACCTTTTCTGAGAAAATTATTAGGCAGATAGGAACAAATATTATCGGTCTTCCGCAATCGCAAGTTTTAGGTGATTCACCTAAAGCTTTCGCCGCGAGTATTGTGGAAACGGAAAGCGCTATTGATGTGCGGTTTTCTCAGATGGGTTGGTGGTCAGGGGCTTCCATTGTTAACCAATCAACAGATTGTAATAATACTTAGAATGTGTATTGTTTTGCAAACATACACTTGTTCAAATGGAATAATGCCTATTCACATTATCAAACCAGAAGTAGGTAAATTGGAATGTCAGCAGTGTTTGTTGTAGGATTCTAGTGCGAGTCGATTAAGAGATGTGATTTGAAAAGTTCCCATACCGACAATTGTACAATACCTGTGGCAGAACACATTAAAATACAACACAAGTGCATACAGTAGTTACATGGATTCTGACCAGTAATGAAGCAATTGACTATCACAGGTTGCTTTCAAAATGACCAATGGCAGCAGAAATACACGCCTCCAATCTGGTATGGAACATTGCAGCAGGGATGTCCGTGCAGGCTACAGTAATACGTCAATACGTCGTTGCATATCACCGGCTGTAGTTGGTATGTCCTTGTAGACAGCGTCTTTCACTTTTCTCTACAGAAAAAAATGACAGGCATCAAGTCCGGGGAATGGGCAGGCCAAGGTCCGAGTCCTCTGCGTCCAGTCCAATGATTCGGAAACAATACGTGAACACATGCACTATGAGCTGGGCATCCATGAAAAATGGTCTGTTAGGAGACTGCGATACATGTGTGTTCCGTTAATGAAAAATCGGTTTATGAACTGAAAGTTCACTATCCCACACCACACTTTTACACTCAAAGGACGCTGACGAAGCCAACTGGCATTGTCAATAGCCCAACAGTGCGTGTTTCAGCTGTTTACCTGGCCATGATTGATAAATGTGGCTTCATCACCAAACAAGATCACGATACAGCTGGAGTACCCTGTCTTAAAGCCCATGTACAGAAGTTAACACGATTCTCATAATCGGTTCCATGCAGCTCTCGATGGAGAGAGATGTGATGGGGATGGAACCTGTGTCGATGGAAAATGTGTGGGACACTTGCCTGACTCGTGCCGCTTCCTCGTGCGATTGTGCAGGAGCTAACGTGTGATTGAACTGCAACAGCAGCAAGAACATTAATTTTCCCCTCTTCTGTGGTCACTTGTTTCCTTCTGTTGCGTTGTCTGGGTGTTACAGTACCACTTCCAAGTAACTGGTTGAGGATGCTGATAAATAACTGCCGAGATGGCTGACGTCTGTTGGGATATCTTGCCGCATATACCTTACAAGAACGAGCTCCATTCTTCCTACACTCTCCATACACCATGAGAATGTCGGCTATTTCTGCATTGATAAATCCCATCGTCCACTAACGACCTACTGCTTAGACTGTCACACACTAACTGACTAGCAAGATGCCATGCACTCAAGGAACACACACGCACACTGTAAGCAAACATAACAACATCGTACCTACCAACTACGCAGGCTGAATGGCACAAATAGGTATCGGTATGGGAACTCCTTAGAATACGATATCTCGTCAACGACTTGCGCCAGAATCCTACAACAACGACCAATGACATTCTATTTTAGCCTAACTTTAGTTTGTTAATGTAAATAGCCATTGTTCCATTTAAAAATGTGTATGCAAGCTAAAAAAAAACCTTTGTAGGTATTATTATAATCTGTTGATTCGCTAACAGCACCAAAGCCTGACTACTAATTCATTCTGTGAAAACCGAACATCAGCAGCGCTTTCCATTTCCGTAATATTTGCGGTGCAATTTTTATGTGATTCACATGCCATTTTCTTTCGTTTTCTGTTCAGTCTTTCCCACAGGCAACTTTCCTCACTGATTCGGTAGAGAACTTCAAGTTTAATCTCAGTCTGCTTTGATGCTCTTCTTTTCTGGTTTTCCTACAGTCCTTTATTTTCTTCCACACAAAACTGGGCCCCTGGCGTACAGTCTCAGATATTTATTTATTTATTTCTCAAATATAATTATACGTTCGGTACTTTCAGAACTTTCTTGGCGGGGGATGATCCGTTTCGCTGTAATAGCCTTTCTCTTATAACCCTCTTGCTTCGTCTTTCATCTTTATTTTGCTTACAAGTTAACAGAATTCCCTTACTTCGACTACTACGTGACCCGCAACTATGACGAGTTTTTCGATAGTTTCATTACTAATGATCTTCAATTTGTCGTATTTCTTTAGCTTGCCGTCAATCTCGTGTTCACCGTACGGTTAATTCCATTCAACATGCTATGTTATTCATCCTCACTTTCGCAGAAGATTGTAATATTATCAGTGAATCGTATCTGTGACATCCTTTCACCCCAAATTTTGATTCCAGTTTTGAACCTTCATTTTCTTCGATATAGAAGCTAAACAGCAGAGGAAGAAGTCTACATCCCTACTTCACGCTCTTTTCAACCCGAAAGCTTATCCCACGGGCTTTCATCTTAATATCTCCTCCTGGTTTTTGTAGGTATCGCATATCACTCATCTTTTCCTACTTTTTTGTGAGGATTTCACGCGACTTTCACCGATTTACATTGTCTACGGCTTTTTCTAGGTCGACAGATCCTATAAGTGTGTCTCGATTTTTCTTGTTTTGCTTCGATTATCAAGATTAATATGTGACATGTCTCTGTGCTGCCATTGTCTGTCTCAAAGCCAAACTCATCGTCATCTAGTAAATCCTCAGTGTTCCTTGCCACTCTTTTGCACGTTATTCTTATCACCAACTCGGATGCATGAGGTACCAGTCTGCTAGTACGATATTATTCGCATTTATATGAACTTGCTCTTCGGTTTTACGTGAATGATATACATCCGAAAGTATGATAGTATGTCTTCAGCCTCGTAGATCATCCTCAACAATCTGAATAACAGTTTGGTTGTCACTTACCACAACCCTTTCTGATCACAAGTCTTTGATAGCTCTGTTTAACTTATCTTGGATCTCTCATCACCTCAAAACACTTTTCCTCTTCTATCACGTTAGCAGGCAATTCCCTCTCCACATTATTCTGGATGTACTGTTTCCCTCTTTCTACTCTGTCCTCTGCGTTTAGCAATGGAATTACTTTCGTAATTTTAATGTTCTTTGTTTTTAAATTCTCAGAAACACACTATGTACTACTTACATTATACAGGTCATATATAAGTACTCATTACGATGAAAATGCGTTCCATTCGTTTATTTACGCATGTAGGACACACAGTATAACAGTATTGGCGTACGCACTGCCTGGAAAACGATATCCATTTTCAGGCATTTAATTCATGCTGCAGCAATCGACAACTGCTCGTCCCAGATGCCCAGCAGTGTATTTATCCTTCTAACAGATGTAGAACTCGTCGCGACACATGATTAAAGGGTTTGTTTGCGTAAAATTTGAGAGTTCAGACAAGCAGAGACCATGATAACAGAAGCTTTCTACTAATCAGAAGAAAGCACCTAGGCCACAATAAGATTTGGATGCTGTCAGGCGCGGAAACAGGGTGTGTTATGGGATGTAAGTGCACTCGTGAAAGCAGTGACTAAAGTTCTTAAGACTTTGGCCTCAGAACATACCATAGCTGCCAAAGACGTAATGCACAAGGCACCGTAACAACAGCAATTACTTTTCTGCTTTCAGTTTCATGTTATGCACTTTTTAATTTTTTTATATTTTTGTCACTACGAACAGTTCTTTAAACATTCATTGATGTGACGTTTTCAATGACCCATATACATGGTGAAGCGAAATTCGCTTACTCGGGCTTCGCAGCGCACTCCTCACGTGCTAGCGATAAAAAGATGTCTGTCATAAAATTTCGTCCGGCGAGTGCATTCGACAGGAAAAGAACGTTAAAGAGTGGCAATCTGGTGACACTGTAACCACATACATAGTTACTACCCCTGACAACACGTATTATCTGTGCTGTACAGTTGGCGCAGTGGATTGAGTTTTGGGTTAGTATGCAGGAGATGAATAGACTAACCAGATTCAGAAGGATGTAGGCTGCAGTAGGTACTGGGAGATGAAGAAGCTTGCACAGGATAGAGTAGCATGGAGAGCTGCATCAAACCAGTCTCTGGACTGAAGACCACAACAACAAGAACAACAACAACATGCAGGACGTTGAGGGTACGATGCTGGGTTGGAGCACTTTTTTTTTATTTGTTTATTTCATTCTGACATTTCATTCTGTAACATACACCGAATCTTAGGTCACCTGTATCCTAAATTTACAACATTTTCCAATGCTGAATCCGTGAATAGACAAAAGACCTGTCATAGGACAGAATAACTAGGAAAAAGAATATCAGTTTCGAGATGCTAAAGATGATAGCACAGAACAATAACACAAATCTACCTGTCATTTCTACTACGAGGGCAGTTCAATAAGTAATGCAACACATTTTTTTTCTCGGCCAATTTTGGTTGAAAAAACCGGAAATTTCTTGTGGAATATTTACAAACATTCCCGCTTCGTCTCGTATAGTTTCATTGACTTCCGACAGGCGGCAGCGCTGTACGGAGCTGTTAAAATGGCGTCTGTAACGGATGTGCGTTGCAAACAACGGGCAGTGATCGAGTTTCTTTTGGCGGAAAACCAGGGCATCTCAGATATTCATAGGCGCTTGCAGAATGTCTACGGTGATCTGGTAGTGGATCTGGCACGGTGAGTCGTTGGGCAAAGCGTGTGTCATCATCGCCGCAACGTCAAGCAAGACTGTCTGATCTCCCGCGTGCGGGCCGGCCGTGCACAGCTGTGACTCCTGCAATGGCGGAGCGTGCGAACACACTCGTTCGAGATGATCGACGGATCACCATCAAACAACTCAGTGCTCAACTTGACATCTCCGTTGATAGTGCTGTCACAATTGTTCACCAGGATATTCAAAGGTTTGTTCCCGCTGGGTCCCTCGTTGTCTAACCGAACACCATAAAGAGCAAAGGAGAACCATCTGTGCGGAATTGCTTGCTCGTCATGTGGCTGAGGGTGACAATTTCTTGTCAAAGATTGTTACAGGCGATGAAACATTGGTTCATCACTTCGAACCTGAAACAAAACGGCAATCAATGGAGTGGCGCCACACCCACTCCCCTACCAAGAAAAAGTTTAAAGCCATACCCTTAGCCGGTAAAGTCATGGTTACAGTCTTCTGGAACGCTGAAGGGGTTATTCTGTTCGATGACCTCCCCCATGGTCAAACGATCAAATCTGAAGTGTATTGTGCTACTCTTCAGAAATTGAAGAAACGACTTCAGCGTGTTCGTAGGCACAAAAATCTGAACGAACTTCTCCTTCTTCATGACAACGCAAGACCTCACACAAGTCTTCGCACCCGAGAGGAGCTCACAAAACTTCAGTGGACTGTTCTTCCTCATGCACCCTACAGCCCCGATCTCGCACCGTCGGATTTCCATATGTTTGGCCCAATGAAGGACGCAATCCGTGGGAGGCACTACGCGGATGATGAAGAAGTTATTGATGCAGTACGTCGTTGGCTCCGACATCGACCAGTGGAATGGTACCGTGCAGGCATACAGGCCCTCATTTCAAGGTGGCGAAAGGCCGTAGCATTGAATGGAGATTACGTTGAAAAATAGTGTTGTGTAGCTAAAAGATTGGGGAATAACCTGGTGTATTTCAATGCTGAATAAAACAACCCCTGTTTCAGAAAAAAATGTGTTGCATTACTTATTGAACTGCCCTCGTACATGTAATGTGGGCGCTCAGATGTCGCACTTTAGCAACCAGTGATAAAAATAACGCCCATATTAATGACTGCATGATCTTCACAACAGAATATGTTGTCCCCAGAACAACAGATGCTCAAAGCGACCTCTCTGCAAGTCCAAACATCGCGCAGCCCGCCAGATCATACAGCTCCGGACCCTGCGCAGCAAAGGCGCGTCCACAGTAACAGGAGCAGAATAAACATGTGCTACGAATTCTTCCACATACGCCGGCGGAGTAGAGTACACGTGCTCCCTCAGATGTCCGCACAGGAAAAAATCCATGGGATTTAGGTCATGTGAACGTGGTGGCCACACAACTGGACCTCCACATATGAGCCATTGCCCTGGAACCATATCCTCTGTTGAACGTATAGTGAAACATGTTCCAGCGTATCAGGCAGATACTTTTGAGAGGAATGCATGATACTTTCATGCAATCAGTCAATCAGGAAACATGTAGGGGCCCAAACACCTGTCGCCCAGTTTTCCAGATCAGACATTGAAACCAAAGCAGCCTTGATATCCACGGCCGTGGATGACATGCGGGTTAACCTCACACCATTGGTGGGCATTGTGCACATTGAAGACACCCTCACGAGTGAATGCTGCTTCGTCCGGTCATTTTATGGTGTTCATGAAGTCATCGTTGGCTTCCTGTTGTTGTCGGAACCATTCACAGAATCGCATCCGCTGATGCCGATCTGCAGGAGACACGCGTTCTTGGTGTATGACCTCCAGAATAGTTTCCTCAGTAGCTGGGGTGCGGCGATTCCGTGGACGACCTCTGTCACGCGATTGTGGAAGAAGAGAACCTGATTCCCAAAGGCGCAGCTCCGGACGACGAAACACATTTTTATCTGGTTTGCGTTGACGAGGATATCTAGCAGCATATTCACGAGCGGCAACACCAGCCCAGTTATCATATGCACCCAGGACCAGAAGCATATCCACATATTCATCGTTTGTGTGCGCTATACGTCTGCCACAATGGTTTAGAGGTTTACAATGAGAAAATTCGATATGTGTATGCATGTACACTGAACTCTGTCACAGGCGTGTTATGTCGCTCGCAACTAGTCCCTGTCTGGTGGACAGCGCATACAGCATAAACACGGCGTCTGCATGACTCATCCCGACACCGCTAAGTGTGAAATGTTTGGTTGCGAATTACACTGTTTACCTAACCGTAATAGACATTATGTTTACACAATCCCATCGATAGAATAATAATAATAATAATAATAATAATAATAACAATAACAATTTAGTGAGATACGTACTAAACAGCATGCAGTTACCAGACTCAACGTTGAAAGGCGTAATTAGTGGGACCATGGTGATAACACATACAAATAGTAATCGAGTATGGGCATTATTCGCAAAGCACATTGCTCAGTCCTACCGGTAAAGTAAGGCCCTAATGAAATGTAATGAACCTCAACAAGGCACGAATAATAGTTGGTACTAATCTATGGGACCATTGGAGAATGCTACAAAGAAAAGAGGTTTCGCATCTAGTAGATAAAGTGGTGCGAACAAATTTACACTCAAGACGTGGAAAGGGCTTCTTTCAAAGCTGACCAATCTTCCATTTCTACAATTGTAGTATGTAAGTGCAAATGTGTTACAGAGGATCCACTGCAATTGCTGTTGACGATTAAGATGCCAGATACCTTACCTCTTGGAGTATATACCAAATAAAAAACATGTTGTTTATTGTACTGTGCTATCATCTTTAGCATCTCGAAACTGATACTGTTTTCGTTGTTATTCTGTCCTATGACAGGTCATTTGTCTATCCGCGTATTCAGCATTACAAAATGTAAATTTAGGATACAAGTGACCTAAGAAATGGTGTATATTAGAATACGAATTGTCAGAATGAAATAATAAAAAAAAAAGTGTGCCCCAACCCAGCATCGAACCCTCGACCTCCTGCAAGTTAACCGAGAACTCTATCTACCGCACCAACTGTACAGTAAGGTAACGTGTGCTGCTAGCGGTAGTAACAATACATGTGGTTACAGTGTTGCCAGATTGCCACTCTTTAACGTCCTATTTTTGCCAGATGTGCTCCCCAGATGAAATTTTGTGACAGACATTTTTTTATCGCTGGCGCGTGAGGAGTCGCGCTGCGAAGCCCGAGTGCGCGAATTCCGCTTTATCCTGTATAGTAGCAAACAATGTATATTTTAACATTTAGCTTGTAGGGTCTCCCGTTACTAAAAATTGTTGTATCGGTAGTAAGGTGGCCAACAGATACAAGGAAACATCTACAGAAAGGTAAGGCGTTAATAGGTTTTACACTTTATGTACACGAAATGATTGTGTTATACATAACTTTGAATGCTGTGGGGTCCGCTGTGGTGTTGGTTATACAGGGTGTTACAAAAAGGTACGTCCAAACATTCGGGAAACATTCCTCACACACAAAGAAAGAAAATACACTCCTGGAAATTGAAATAAGAACACCGTGAATTCATTGTCCCAGGAAGGGGAAACTTTATTGACACATTCCTGGGGTCAGATACATCACATGATCACACTGACAGAACCACAGGCACATAGACACAGGCAACAGAGCATGCACAATATCGGCACTAGTACAGTGTATATCCACCTTTCGCAGCAATGCAGGCTGCTATTCTCCCATGGAGACGATCGTAGAGATGCTGGATGTAGTCCTGTGGAACGGCTTGCCATGCCATTTCCACCTGGCGCCTCAGTTGGACCAGTGTTCGTGCTGGACGTGCAGACCGCGTGAGACGACGCTTCATCCAGTCCCAAACTTGCTCAATGGGGGACAGATCCGGAGATCTTGCTGGCCAGGGTAGTTGACTTACACCTTCTAGAGCACGTTGGGTGGCACGGGATACATGCGGACGTGCATTCTCCTGTTGGAACAGCAAGTTCCCTTGCCGGTCTAGGAATGGTAGAACGATGGGTTAGATGACGGTTTGGATGTACCGTGCACTATTCAGCGTCCCCTCGACGATCACCAGTGGTGTACGGCCAGTGTAGGAGATCGCTCCCCACACCACGATGCCGGGTGTTGGCCCTGTGTGCCTCGGTCGTGTGCAGTCCTGATTGTGGCGCTCACCTGCACGGCGCCAAACACGCATACGACCGTCATTGGCACCAAGGCAGAAGCGACTCTCATCGCTGAAGACGACACGTCTCCATTCGTCCCTCCATTCACGCCTGTCGCGACACCACTGGAGGCGGGCTGCACGATGTTGGGGCGTGAGCGGAAGACGGCCTAACGGTGTGCGGGACCGTAGCCCAGCTTCATGGAGACGGTTGCGAATGGTCCTCGCCGATACCCCAGGAGCAACAGTGTCCCTAATTTGCTGGGAAGTGGCGGTGCGGTCCCCTACGGCACTGCGTAGGATCCTACGGTCTTGGCGTGCATCCGTGCGTCGCTGCGGTCCGGTCCCAGGTCGACGGCCACGTGCACCTTCCGCCGACCACTGGCGACAATATCGATGTACTGTGGAGACCTCACGCCCCACGTGTTGAGCAATTCGGCGGTACGTCCACCCGGCCTCCCGCATGCCCACTATACGCCCTCGCTCAAAGTCCGTCAACTGCACACACGGTTCACGTCCACGCTGTCGCGGCATGCTACCAGTGTTAAAGACTGCGATGGAGCTCCGTATGCCACGGCAAACTGGCTGACACTGACGGCGGCGGTGCACAAATGCTGCGCAGCTAGCGCCATTCGGCGGACAACACCGCGGTTCCTGGTGTGTCCGCTGTGCCGTGCGTGTGATCATTGCTTGTACAGCCCTCTCGCAGTGTCCGGAGCAAGTATGGTGGGTCTGACACACCGGTGTCAATGTGTTCTTTTTTCCATTTCCAGGAGTGTATGTTCTGTGCACGTGTCCGGAAACGCTTACTTTGTTTGTTAGAGCTCATTTTATTACTTCTCTTCAAATCACATTAATCATGGAATGGAAACACACAGCAACAGAACGTACCAGCGTGACTTCAAACACTTTGTTACAGGAAATGTTCAAAATGTTCTCCGTTAGCGAGGATACATGCATCCATCCTCCGTCGCATGGAATCCCTGACGCTCTGATGCAGTCCTGGAGAATGGCGTATTGTATCACAGCCGTCCACAATACGAGCACGAAGAGTCTCTACATTTGGTACCGGGGTTGCGTAGACAAGAGCTTTCAAATGCCCCCATAAATGAAAGTCAAGAGGGTTGAGGTCAGGAGAGCGTGGAGGCCATGGAATTGGTCCGCCTCTACCAATCCACCGGTCACCGAATCTGTTGTTGAGAAGCGTACGAACACTTCGACTAAAATGTGCAGGAGCTCCATCGCGCATGAACCACATGTTGTGTCGTACTTGTAAAGGCACATGTTCTAGCAGCACAGATAGAGTATCCCGTATGAAATCATGGCGGTGAATCGAGGAAGTACAGTACATACTGACGAAACTAAAATGAGCTCTAGCATGGAAATTAAGCGTTTCCGGACACATGTTCACATAACATCTTTTCCTTATTTGTGTGTGAGGAATGTTTCCTGAAAGTTTGGCCGTACCTTTTTGTAACACCCTTTATACAGACGTGGTAATGTTCTGCATATACTCGTACATTTACATACATACTCCGCAAGCCATCATGTTGAGCGGTATCAGAATTAGTCATTTTCTTTACTGTTTCCCTCGCAAATGGAGCAAATAGAACCGTGATTTATGTCAACTTGTCTTAATAATGGCTCTGAGCACTATGGGACTCAACTACTGTTGTCAGAAGTCCCCTAGAACTTAGAACTACTTAAACCTAACCAACCTAAGGACATCACACACATCCATGCCCGAGGCAGGACTCGAACCTTCGACCGTAGACGTCACGCGGTTCCAGACTGTAGCGCCTAGAACCGCTCGGCTACTCCGGCCGGCTTGTCTTAATAGCCATTAGGGAAAATGTACATTGCGGTGGTAGAATCTTTCTGCAATCGGCCTAAAATGCCAGATCTCTAAATTTCCGTAATAGTGCATCACAAAAAAAAAAAAAAAAAAAAAAATCTTCCGTCCAGGTGGGATTCCCATTTGAGTTCACGAAGTACCTCCGTAATACTTGGGTAGTGATCTAACCTACCGGCAAAGCCTCTGAACTAGCAGCACGCCTCTGAACTGCTTCGATGTCTTACTTTAATCCGACCTGGTGGAGATCCCAAACATTCGAGCAGTACTCAAGAATGTGTCGCACTAGCGCTGTGTTTCCCGTCTCCTTTGTAGATGAGCTGCTCTTTACCAAAATCTCTCAGCGAATGTTATCGTTAATATTATTTTACTCTGATTTTCAAGCATATACCTAACTTGAATTACCTTCACTGATTCGTCGACATAGCAGAGGAACAGGACTGCGTACTTGTCTGCATAGTGGAGGAATTTTTTTCACCATACGACATCATAATGCCCAACCATAAAAGATGTTAACATCAGCGATATAGTCCTGTACCTATGCTGCTGCATAGCCCTATGTACAATGCTTGACAGAAAACTGATGCACCTAGAAAGGGAGGAGATAACGAAAAGAAAATTCGTGAGTCGAGAGAGCATGCGATATCATTTGAGTGATTAGAAAGTCTTCACATTTACAAAGAGCTCGTCGTTGTAAACTCTCTGGCCAGGATGCGCGCACTGATTACGGTCCGGGAGGATACCACAAAGGTTGCCCCTCCCGAGGCAAGCTGGCCCCCATCTACCGAAACTCTTGTAATCCATCAAGTAGGACTGCAACCGGACACGTAGTACTTGAAAAATGATGACAAAGCCAGCAGATGTATTTAAATCTAACGTTCTTTATTCATTTTAAAACACTCTACAAGTTTCGACAAGACATGGTGTCATCTTCAGGCCCCGAACGTAACCGGCCGTCCAACGACAACTGACTGCACTGGTCTTACTACTGCCACGGAAGTTACGGAATCCAGTTAATTTTGGCCCGCTGCACACGATTCTGTTCATCGCACATGAAAACCGTTGTGAATGGCAGGTTATGTTCATGGCCAGAAGATGGCACCATGTGGTGACGAAATTGGTAGCGCGTTTTAAAAAGAATAAACGAAGTTAGATTCAAATACGGCCGCTAGTTTTTTTCACCATTATCCAAGTACTACTGTAACTGGTTCTTGACACATCAATGCTACGAGCACTGGGATGGAGCCGACATCCGACTTGGTCACACACATGTTCTATCGAGAAGAGTTTTAGAGATCTTGCTGACCTTGGGTGTACCTGAACATCACGCAGACAGTACATAGACACCTGCTATGTGTGAATGAGCATTATCTTGTTGGAAAATGGCGCCGTGATGCAGGATATCCGTGACGTACCATCGAGCAGTCAGAGTTCCTTCAGTCGTTATCTGTCGTGAGTTAAAGCAGCTATTTTACGCGTGTCCATTTTCGTAAGGAATCTGCGTTATTTACGCACCGCATGCAGCCGGGAACTGCCGCTGGAGAGCGTTGCGATCGCAAAGCATGACGAGTAGCACGTTACGTGTAGTATAGCACGGCATGTCAGAACGTG